>NC_058377.1:88319295-88924871 GCF_018350175.1 Felis catus
GCAATGCACTGCTGAAATGGCCTGTTCAGAAGCTTTCAGATACTTTGTTTAGTACCAACAGGATCCCTTTGTGTTCTTTGTTAAGAACACAGTTGGGATATTGTAATAACATTGTAGGGTGACAGAGCCACACTTACCAAGGTGAGCATTGAGTAATGTATAGAATTATGGAATCAATATGTTGTAGATGTATGTTAATTATACTTAAAAAAAAAAACAGCTTGATTTTTTTTCTTACTCTTTTTGGATTTCACTTTTTCCATGATACGTTATTTAAATTTTTTTTTGAGTGGCAACAGCCTAGGTGGAGGATATAGGATAACTTAGACAATAGTAAAATAAAATGAAAATCGGTCTTGCTTCTTGAACTCAGAATGACCAACTGGCATTGACTTTATACCATGGTGGCTTGACCACGATGAAGTCAGCTTGCAAAACAAAGTGTATCCCAGTGATGAAGTCCCCACGCCTAGCCCAGAAAGCATAGCTTTCAGTCATGAAGGCTATCAGAAACATTTCCTAGTGCTATCAATTCACGTATTTTATGCTTGCGAATCACCCTGGTGTGATGTGGCATTAAGAGGGGCACCTTCTGATGTTTGGAATGTTTTAAGGTTAATAAAAAAAAAAAGCCTATCAGGCTGAGTCAGGAATTTAGGATTAAATAGCCTACATGGTAGTTAGGGTTTTCCACATTTTCTGGTGACGATAAGCCCTCTCTGGGCAGGAGCCAGCATTAACCATCTGGCTGATTGCCTCGTGTGTGTTTTGTGTACAGGGCTGAGCTCTGCTCTTTGTCTTGACCAAACGGTTTAGGGTGGCAGACGGATTCAATCAGGAGTGTGGTCAGAATGAGCACCCATGTGTTAGGGTGACTGATGCAGGCCTCCCTTTCTCCTCCTTCAACTTCTTCCTTATTTCTTTTATCAGACACTTCTCTTTGATTCTTGATTTAAGAAAACTCTGAAACTTTATATAGCGGAAGATTTCAAACCAGAACTGAAGTAGAGAGGATTGTGTAATGAGTCTCCCAAGTGCCTGTGTCTCCAAAAGATAAGGACTCTTTAAGAATACCATTGTTGCATCTAGAAAAGTGAGTAGTAATTGCTTACTGTCCTCAGCCAGTCAGTGTGTTCACTTACCTTGATTGTGCAGAAGAGAGTTTACCTATATACCAGAGAAGACGGTCTCTAGAAAGGCCTACCTGCAAGGGTGGCCCTGGGCTGCAGTCTGGAAGTTGGATTTCAGAACGGCTCCCCCCACCTGAACTGATAAGAGTGGCTGACCATGCCAAAGGGTGCAAACAATGTGCTTTATGTACCGAACACCTGCTTTCCTTCTGGGAGCCAGGGGGCACCTCCACGATCAGCTCCTTATGTAAATCCCTGGGCACTGAGTCTCTCATGAGCTTTCCCACTAGACAGCATTTCACATGTGTTGCTACAACTCGCTGGGGGATTAAGCGTGTCCCATGTGACTCCCCTGGGAGAGGACTCTGGAAGCTTGCGCTAGTTTCCTCCGGACTTCACTCCATTGTGCCTTTTCTCCTTGCTAGGGTTTTGCTTTGTATTAAAATGCTATAAAAATTATAGCCCGAGTATGACTAGCTGCGACCCCTCCTAGGGAGTCACCTAGAGGTGGGTGGTCTTTGGGGACCCTTGACATGTCTGTCTGTCTCTTTTAGAATGCTTTGTTCAGAATAAGGTTAACACGTTGCATTAATTGGTATGTCTTTTAAGCTCCTCTTTATCTTCTGGTGGTTGTAAACACAGTTTATGGTGGTTTAATGAAGCAGTGAAGGGTCAGGTTTTACAGTCAGATAGGAGTCAGATTATGGTCTGACTGCTTGTGGGCAGGTTACTTCACCTCCCTCCCCCATGGTTTCCCCATTTTAAAAATGGGATAATCTCCCCACCTTGAAGGCTTGTTGAGGATTCATTTATGTAATATATATGTGTAAATTAATGTATGTTGATTATCCAGCACATAGAATGTCTACAGGACATGTGAGCTGTGTTGTTTAAAGAAATGTTATAGTGGTATGGTTAAAAGTTTGGGTTCTTGAGCCAGTTTGCTTGGGTTTAAATTCTGATTCTGACCTTTTCTAGGTGGGTGACTTGGAGGGAGTTGCATAACTTCTCTGTGCCTCAGTTTCCTTTATTGTATGATGGGAATTATAATAGTCCTTAATTAAGAGAGCTTGTGATAACCCAGGTCGAGTTTAGAACAATGCCTGCTTAGTAAGCTGTTATTACTGTTGTTCTGCGGTTTGAGAATGTCTAATGAGAATGTCTAATGAGAATGAGAATGTCTAATGTCACATGTACATTCCATACTCAAGCCGAAACAAGGAGTCAGTGGGATGAGTAAGTTCCAAGTGTGAATTGGAGATTGTGGCTTGGGAATTTTGGCCAAGAGAGCTTGCTGAGATATTAACCCCTGTGTTGAATTTATTCCTTGCATGTAGGCAATGAAGATTACCAGGCCTCCCCCTGGGAGAGCAGGATGTGTGCTGAAGGATGTGTGCTGCCTGTGGCCATTGGTTTCTAAAGGGGAAAGGAGTGGGGTCCCTGTGCAGGCCTGGATTCTTTTCCCAAACTGCCCACTCAGGGAAGTCTCTCCCCTTCCATGGAATGGACCAGGAGGCTTGGAGCACTCTGCTATCTCTCCTACTTCCCCAGAGAAATTTGAGGGCCAAGACAGTCTTCGGTCTTCTGCACATGGGTCTGCACATTGTAGGTACTTGATGAACCTTTGTTGAATAAATGTAGTGTTTTAAGCAATAATTTTCTAGAAAATATCAAGCATATTCTGTGTTGGACTCTGAGAATGAGAAGCTGTGTCATTATGACTCCTTTGGGGCTGAAAGTTAGGGAGTGACTGTATTACCAGTCTTTATTTATTAAAAAACAGGAGAATGATATTTAGTGAGTTCTTGGGCCTTCTGTGAGCCGAGGGCACTAATAAGCGGAAACTACATCAATAAAATATTTTATCAGAGAAAGCCAACCTTACTCCTCCCAGGAAAATTTCTTCATTCATAGCTTAACTCCAGCCAAAAGATACAAAGAGCAAAGCCAAAATGGAATTTTACTTTGAGTCCCTACTTTTTTTTTTTTTTAATTTTTTTTTTTTTCAACGTTTATTTATTTTTGGGACAGAGAGAGACAGAGCATGAACGGGGGAGGGGCAGAGAGAGAGAGAGACACAGAATCGGAAACAGGCTCCAGGCTCCGAGCCATCAGCCCAGAGCCCGACGCGGGGCTCGAACTCACGGACCGCGAGATCGTGACCTGGCCAAAGTCGGACGCCCAACCGACTGCGCCACTCAGGCGCCCCTTGAGTCCCTACTTTTAATCATAGTGTCAGCTTTTAGCCAAGCCAAAGTACTTCTTTACCAGTTTCTGCAGCGGTTTTCATAACATTTGTCTGAAGGTGTTTGATCAGAATTTGAAGTTATGAATTCAGATTTTTCTTGTTTATTTCAGGGAGGGGAGACGCAGGGAGAGAGGTAAACTATTGTTGCTTCCTCCTCCTACTTAGGGATACTCTTTCTTGGCCATTTTGGATTGGCCCATAGTTTAATTTATTCACACGTTGAATCCACAAGCATTTTTTTGTGTACTTGTTGATAACAGCATCGTGTCGGGTATCAGGGATATAGATGTAAAACAAGTATACTCTCTAGAGAGGAAAAACAGTGAAGCAGACCGGCAGTTATAAGGATTTTGTTCAGCGGGGTACAAGAAGATGCCCTTGGCCCAGCTCAAGGGATGGTGTAGGGGTGAGAGCAGGAAGAGTGGTTTAGGAGAAGCGTGTATGAATATCAGGAATAATTGGCAGCCAGAAGGATGTAAACACCTGAACAGGTACAAAAGCTGCTTTTCCTGAGAGAGAGAGAGCTCTTAGAATTATCCAGCAATTAAAAGCTTTTCTGTCATTAAAATTTCTAGTTCTAAAGTGATCTGAGTTTAAAAACAACAACAACAACAACAACAACAACAACAACATAATGATAATAATAATCAGCAAGTTGGAAGAAATCTCTTTGCCCATCCTGCTTCTTATATGTAACAAGTAAACCTGGGCTCCAACATTGAAATCTGTGTAAAATCAGTCAAAGTCTCTGATCATACATACAGCATCACTCATTACATGGGAATAATAACATGTCTCTCACTGGATTATTGGAGGCTTAAGTGAGGTGACTTATGCAAAGGTAGCTGGGATAAAGCCTTGCATATGGCAGGTGCTCCAGAAATGGTGGTTATTAAGGGAAATTAGGAGTTCTGTACAGTTCTGTCAACTGCATTGATTCTCTGCCTTTCTTGATTAACTTTGGACTGGAAATGGCCACCCTCCATCCCATTAGCAGAGCAAGCTTAGAGCTTAGAGCTCTAAGCTTGTGATGTTGTTTCTGTTTAGTGTGTGTGAAGAAAGCTGTTAAAAATTAGGGCCTTTGATCTATTAGAGCAAGGAAGAGAGGCTGAGTGCTACATTTGTAACTTTGAAACCCAGGTTTCATATCTTAGCTTGATCGGTGTTGTGGTGGACATTCTTGCACAGGGTGGGAGGGAGGCCAAAACGCGGGAAAATTCTGCCATTCCTTCTTCCAAGTTTCCATGAGTCTGGGCCATCAGGGGAGACCATCTCATTCTTCAGTTCTTCACTCAGCCATTCATTCATCCACCTTACTATGCATGTACCTCCTCTGGGCATAGTTTTTATTCTTGAGCCTATCACTCTGACCTGGTTCACAGGAGGGGACATGTGATGTGGTTTTATCGCTTCCATGAGTGATGGAGGGATGTACGTGACACTGACCTGTTTACCTTTCCTTTTCCTGAGCTTCTTTGTATCTCCTGTCATACCTTCCTCCTTTATGCGATGTCCCCTCTATTTATAGTTTTAGATTTCCTTTAGTGCCATGTTTATATGTTGAAAAGAGCACAGGAAGGTGTGGACAAATTATTTGCTCAGATTCTTATTATTTTAATTGTGGTTCACCCCAAAGCTTTAAGTCAGTGGTTCTTAATCCTGGCTTCACTTAGGAATCACCTGGGGAGCTCAAAGCAATCCTGATGCCCAGGCCTCATCCGGACTAATTATATCAGAAATTTCTAGGTGGATGACCCAGCTGTCACTGCATTAAAAAGCTCCCCAGGTGGAGCGCCTGGGTGACTTAGTCGGTTGAGTGTCTGATTCTTGGTTTTAGCTCAGGTCATGATCCCATGATCCCAGGGTTGTGGGATCGAGCTCTGTGCTAAGCATGGAGCCTGCTTAAGGCTTAAGATTCTCTCCCTCTGCCCCTCTTCTCCACTCTCTCTAAGACAAAAACAAAAACAACAACTTTGCAGGTGATTCCAGTGACAGCCATAGTTGAAAATCAAGGTTTTAGGTTTCAACTAAAGGTGAACTTGTGCAATTTCTTCCTTCCTTTTTCTGATTCATTTTCTACTTTATTTTTTTTTAAGTTTACTTATTTATTTTGAGAGAGAGAGAGAGAGAGAGAGAGAGAGAGCGAGCATGCGTGAATGGGGGGGAGGGACAGAGAGAGAGAGAGGGAGAGAGAGAATCCCAAGCAGGCTCCGTGCTGTCAGCACAGAGTGGGGCTCGGTACCATGAATGATGAGATCATGACCTGAACACAGATCAAGAGTCAGATGCTTAACCGACTGAGCCACTGAGGTGCCCCTCAGTTTCTACTTTAAATTAATAATAATTATAAAAAGTATACAGTATCCATGTATTAGTACATGTGTATCTTCAAAAGAGAGTGTGGCACGATTGGGTGGTATCTGCTGATTAGACCCTTAAACGTTCTTATGTTTGGGAGAGTTTGCAGCTGGATGAGGAAGGGATAGGGTAAGAGAATCTGAATGGATGGCTGCACATGTGCCATGGTTGTTAGAAAAAGATACCTAAAATGCTTTGCTTTTGTTATCACAGCACGTTCACACAGCCAGTAAAACGTTAGCATGTGTGTGCCTTGTGTGGGGCCCTCATTTGGCACGAACTTAGCATTTTTAATCCATGCATTAACTCTAGGAGGTAGTTGTTTCTTGTCCATTTTACAGGTGAAAAGTTGAGACTCAGAAATAGTAAGTAATATGCTAGTACATACACAGAGCTGGAAGTTGGACCTAGTGCTCACAGTTCCTCCACGGTTCCATGTTGGCCTCTTCCTATTTCCATGTGAATAGAACTCCGGTGGGCAGGGGGGTATCCTAGTGTGTGTATGAGTCTTGTTTATTAATTCTGCAGATTCCAAGATCTCTCTTATTCAGTGCCTTTTCCCAAAGAGCTCATGGTATTTTTATAGTTTTTTAAGTGACCCCTCTCCTCCTCATATCCCCTTGTAGAGAAGAGACAGGTATTGAGTTTATTTTACTACTCAGAGCGGGCGTGTCTCGAGAGCAAAAGTTATCCACTCCATTTCAGGTTTGCGAAAATTCTGTGCATAGTGCTTTTCTGGGCACAGGAAGCTGGTATCGTGGACTTCCATCACTGGACCTTTTTGAGTTGTTCCCCTAGAATGGAGGTGGCTTAGCTCTGCTTCACCCACACATCTCCCCTGGTTTCCCAGAGGCCAGGGGAAGACATTGGAGAGACATTTGTCTCTGGTCAAGAGCAGAGTGTGTGACCATAAAGCAAGATGATGCTAAGAGCTGTGTAGGATCACTAATTAAAACATACTGCTGGTCCCGTCCCAGAGAAGGGACAGCTGAGGGGCTTCCAGTGTAACTGATATTGAAGAATTGGGTGGATTAAAATGAATTCTTAAAAAAAAATGTTTTTTTTAATGTTTCTTTTTGAGAGAGACAGAGACAGAATGTGAGTGGCTTAGGGGCAGAGACAGAATCTGAAGCAGGTTCCAGGCTCCGAGCTGTCAGCACAGAGCCTGACGCGGGGCTCGAACCCACGAACCGTGAGATTATGACCTGAGCTGAAGTTGGACGCCCAACCGACTGAACCACCCAGGCGCCCCTAAAATGAATTCTTTATTACAGTGAAATAACCTGTCCCATTTGAGGGACCTTTGACATCTTTAGCAAGTTAATACTATAATCCATCTTGACCATCAACAGTTTATTTTCAGTGACAATAAAAGCCATTGAATTTTTGAGGTTTTTTTTTTTGTTTGTTTGTTTTGGAATTGAAAAGAGATATTGGAGATAGCTGGTGTATGCTGCTTGAGAGAAATGAGTGCACCATACAGGATGACCCAGTTTCACATCTGTAGCAGTCTTAAGGCATCCGCAAGCATGAGCCAGCATGGCTTCTCTGGAGACCATCTTCTTACTATCACTTGGACATTCAGTGTTGAGCACATATGATCTCTTTAGGGGGGGTCCCCATCTGGGGGTTTCCAGCCCACTGGTGGCTGTATCTAGAGCAGGGGCCGAGCGAGGTGGCAGGCTAGTGAGCCTTCTTTCCACTCTTCAGAGCGGATTTCTTAGCAGATTGGGGTTGAGATTTTTCAAGGGTTTCCAAGACTGACCTATACATTTCAGGCAATGGCATATCTTGTAGTATTTCAGCAGTTCAGACAGGAAATTTAAAAAGAGCTGGAGCAGAAGGTATAAAAATTGGAAAGCGGTGTGCCCTCTGGCAGTGTAAATAATGGTTTGATTGTACTGAGTCTCTGCACACTTTTGTGTTCTTTTGTGTTTGTTCACTTTAGAAACCTGATGTCCTGACCACTGGGGCCGGTAATCCAATCGGAGACAAACTTAATGTTATTACAGCAGGGCCCCGGGGACCTCTTCTTGTTCAGGATGTGGTTTTCACTGATGAAATGGCTCACTTTGACCGGGAAAGAATTCCTGAGAGAGTCGTGCATGCTAAAGGCGCAGGTGAGAGCTATGTTTATTTGTTGTGAAAGGATTGTTTCATAATACCTGGGTTAAAAATTTACCTTTCACAGGGTTTGGGCTTCTTTAATAGAAGCAGCAAATCTCCATTCTTGGGAGAAAGGGAAAAAAATGTCCATCAGGAGAGGAGCTCGTAATAAAATGATGGTTATTTCTCTGGATTGAACGTTATATGTAAAATGCTTCATTTTACTAAAAACGAAAGTAATCTTCCTTTTCTTCCATTATGCACTTTAGTGAAGAAATAAAAATATGAAAATAGAGACATGGGCATTCTGGAATTGTAGCTAGATTTAGATGGAGCCCTAATTGGCTACATACTGGGAAGAATGGTGCAAAATGGAGGATAGTTGTGTTAGGGTGGTAGATTTCCGGTGATTTTTCCTTTTTGTCCAAAAGTTGTGAAAACTTTTATCTTGCTTTTATTACAGAAACAAAAGATAGGGTGCTGTTTAGAATAAAGCCAAAAACTCAATTGGACAAGCCAGCTTGATGGGAAGGAAGAAAAAATTTTTCTCCTAGCTGCTTGCTTGGACTCCCGGTTAGAACTTTCTAGTTTTTTTATTTTTTTCTTCCATCCCTCTCCAGCTTTTTCTGTGTGGCTTTTCCATCACGACTTTGGTATGCTGTTCAGTTTGTTGTTTGGCCTGTGGTGTCTTATTTGTGTTTATCCTATTCTTTCTTTCCCTGTGTTTTCTCCTCTTCTCCCTGTTCTTCTCGTCATCTCCTAGGTCCTACCTGTACTTCAAGGCCTCCTCAGGCCCTGTGTCCTTGGGTCAGCCTTGACTTGCTACTTCCACTCCCACTCGTCTCTTTTTCTTCTTGGCTCCAGCTGTGTAGCCCTTGGGTTACCGCTGAGTGGTAACAGGACTTTGCATTTTGTCCCCATTCATTTTGTGTTTGGCCATCTATCTCCCCTTCTCCCATCATCTCAGAAGCTCCCAGAAGGCCAGTGCCGAACCATCGGCTTCCCTTGTCACCTAGCTGCCTATTGGGGGCCCGGTGGTCTGTGATGGTCTCACGATGAGGGTTTCTGTGTCTCCTCATTAGGAGCTTTTGGCTACTTCGAGGTCACTCATGACATTACCAAATACTGCAAAGCAAAGGTGTTTGAGCATATTGGAAAGAGGACTCCCATTGCGGTTCGATTCTCCACTGTCGGTAAGTCCATCTGTTTGGGTGACTGGCACTGCGTAACTCAACCCTGTACCTTATTTTGGGCATTTATAACTTCATTTCAAGGAAAGCGTATTAGAAGGTAGAAAAAAAAAACACTTCTCCAAACGATACCAGGTTTTTACAGTGGAAAAATTGTTTCGAGCCATGCAGGAAGTTACTTTTAATTCTGTTTGTCGAGGTCTTAGGAAATCACACTTATGCAGAGGCCACCGCTGCTGCAATTCTGTGACATTTGGAAAGAACCTTCCCACAAGTGGTTGCCTCAGATGGAAATGTGGAGTAGGAAGCTTATTCAGTAACCACAACAGCCACCCTTTATTGGGAATTAACTCCGTGCCATTCATCGTTGGGCACTTTACAGACATTGTCTGTAATCTCATCTGTAGGATCTGCTTTGCAGGGTGGGGCTATTTCTATTTCCAGTGGTTAAGTGATTTTTTTCAGTAGCACGAGTAAGAATTAGATCTATCAACTACATCTTAATACACCACATGCATGAATAATTCCGTTTCTGTTTCAGTCTGTGTTTGTGCATTTTTAAAATACTGTGGATGCAAAAAATAAATGATGCTAAGAATAAGAATCTATATTTTAACTCAGTTTCTTAATATTAACCTCATAATTTTGACAACTCACTTATTCTCTTTGTTTACTACCTTAATCTTTACAATTATTTTCTTCCTTTATTTTAATTTAAAATTTAATTACCTGTTTGAACTATTTTATGTTAAGTGGGTAATCTTTTCAGCTTTTACAGTTATGTAAAACTCTCCTTTCTTCTTTTTTAATGTTTTTTATTTATTTTTGAGACAGAGAGAGACAGAGCATGAGCAGGGGAGGGGCAGAGAGAGGAAACACAGAATCTGAAGCAGGCTCCGGGCTCTGAGCTGTCTGCACAGAGCCCGACACCGGGCTCGAACTCACAAACCAGGAGATCATGACCTGAGCTGAAGTCGGACGCTCAACTGACTGAGCCACCCTGGCGCCCCAAAAACTCTCTCTCTTCTTAATATCAATTATTTTGTTTAATTTGGGGACTGAATTGGCTGGCAGGTGGTAGAAATAATGGCTCAGGCACTTAAGTGACTGATTTCCTTCTAGGAAGTGGGTTGGAAAGCATAGATCCTAATGTTTTTTTATGACCTTAGGCTTATGCCTCATTTTTCCCATTTGAACCTTCTAGCTGGAGAGTCGGGCTCAGCTGACACAGTTCGGGACCCTCGTGGGTTTGCAGTGAAATTTTACACAGAGGATGGTAATTGGGATCTTGTTGGAAATAACACTCCCATTTTTTTCATCAGGGATGCCATACTGGTAGGTGATAAAGTATCTTGCACTCTACAAATGTTTGTTGATTTAAATTGGTTTCAGACAATCTGTTTCGACTGTCCTTTGAGGAGAGGCCTTGGGAAAAGCAGAAAGAAGAGAATTTGGGTTGGTTGGATTGCCTTTTAAAGCACATTTTTCTGTATTTAGTATCTTTTTATGAGATCAAGTAACAATTACTGTTGGTCCTCAGTTTGGCATTTCAAGATTCACTGACTTAATGGGAATAGTCCAGTTTTCCATGTAATGGGACTATTCCCATTAAGGCCATGAATGAAAAGAGGCACTTTGTCCTGGGAACATGTAGAGGGTAAATTTTGTTTTAGGGTTTGGCAGTGTGAAATTCTGGGATTATACTATTCAGAATTATCATCCAACAATTATAGCAATTATATTGCTTACCTAACAATAGGCAATGTATAATGTAAGACACCATCACTCCGATAAACTTGATTTTTGGATTTTTGTCTCCTTTTCTGTTTAGTTTCCGTCCTTTATCCACAGTCAAAAGAGAAACCCTCAGACGCACCTGAAGGATCCGGACATGGTCTGGGACTTCTGGAGCCTGCGCCCTGAGTCTCTGCATCAGGTGGGGGCTCTCCTTTTTCACTGTATCAGAACATGTCACTGTTAATTGTGCCCCGTAGTGCCATTTCTCCAGTACTGGTTATCTCACTGCACTTGGTTTCTGACTTTCTTTTTGGGAGGCTTCCTCAGGTTGCTTGATCCTGAAGAGTTTTATAATCTGCATTTGTTCATCTTCCCTCATTCATAGGCCTTAAATGATCTAGAAACATTATCAATTGATATTTCCCAATACTAAGGATTAAAGCCTCTAGTATGAAGTAAAGCTCTTTGTATCAGGGAGAGAAGGGAAGAGTGGTACCAAACACGTTTACTGTTAAAATAGATTTTGAATAACAAGTTAGCTAGTTTTCAGATTTGCTTTTGCTTTTCTTTATAGAATTTTGAGCCATGAGGCTAATGATTTACATATCATTCTGCTTTAAAATTCTTGTTATTTTGTATAAACGATACTAATGATAACCTTTCCTGTGGGTACTTGGTTAGTGTGTCCCATGTCATTAAGAGATTTTTTTGGAAACTTAGGAATGTCTTAAGAATCTAGGATGTTTTGATTGAAACTGAAAAAATTTAGGCTTTATTTACTTTTCTGTTTCTTAGGTTTCTTTCTTGTTCAGTGATCGAGGGATTCCAGATGGACACAGGCACATGAATGGATATGGATCGCATACTTTCAAGCTGGTTAATGCGAGTGGAGAGGTAGTTTATTGCAAATTCCATTATAAGGTACGTGTTGCCTTTGGGGAAGAGGGGACAAAGCTCTCACCACCCATGTCTCCTTACTTCTCTTGAGGATTGGGCAGAGATCAAGGCCCTTTCCACCTTTCCCTTATGTCCACTCCGAAGGCTGGGAAGTATTGACTTAGCTGATCAGGACCATGACTCTTCTGTTGGCTATGCCCAAATGAACAGGTGTGCGCTGCCCTGTTAGGGGAACCGTGTGGGCTCTCTTTGGTCTCTTTCCATGTGGCCAGAGGGTAGGAACACACAGCTGCTGGCAACGGTCAAGCTCTCTTCTCCTTCTGGGGTCCTGGGAGAAATGTGTAAATATTTGGGAAAATACTCATTTCATGCTGGTTCTCTGGGTTAATGTTTCTGGTGCTGGCAGGTGCGTATCCATTCTCCCTGGAGAGGGAAGACCTAAGGTTTTGTTTTGGGCTCAAATGTAAGGAGATAATACAGGCCTTCATGCTATATGAAAGGAGATTTCTACCATGTTTAGCCTAGCTTTCTAGACTTCTTTGTTGGAGTTTAGAGTCAAGCCTTAGCAAACAGTGAAGTATTATGTTGCTTTGCCTTTCCTAGCGCAGAGTCATTGATTTGAGCATAGATACCTTTTGTGGTCCAGGAGGGGACAGTGGCAGAAATGGGGACTTCTTGTCTATAATACCAATCTCACCATTACTCTCAATGTCTGATACTATCTTTCCAGAAACATTTCTTCTAACTTTTTAACTCCTCCATCCATTTATTTAGCATGTATCAAGGGTATATTCTGAATAGGGAAAAAAGTAAAATCAGTTACAAATGTAAGAAAATAAAAATTCTGGTTTTTTTTCATTTACTTTCATACAATCATGTCGAATAACTTTCCTTCAGGGAAAGCTTTGAGAACATTTGAATTAATTGAAGTGTTTTAAAGGGCTCTTCTTTCTTACTATGATCTTGGCATTTGTTGCAATAAGCAGTATTCTCAGGGAACTCTAGAAGGTTATTTAAAGAATCTCTGGTTGCCTAAGAACATGTTTCCAAATACTACTGCTAAAATAAGCACAAACAGAAGTGGACTGAGGACAAATGCAGTCTCCCTCTTAATGGTATCTGTCCCAAGACCTGTTATTTCCTTCTGTCCTGTTTTAATCTTTATCTGAACAACTTATGTATGTATATCAAACAGGAAAACTGTCTCCCCTCTTTATACTTATAACTTGGATCTATAATCTTTGGCAAGGAACAGTTTTTTTTTTTTTTTTCCAACATTTATTTATTTTTGGGACAGAGAGAGACAGAGCATGAACGGGGGAGGGGCAGAGAGAGAGGGAGACACAGAATTGGAAACAGGCTCCAGGCTCTGAGCCATCAGCCCAGAGCCCGACGCGGGGCTCAAACTCACGGACCGCAAGATCGTGACCTGGCTGAAGTCGGACGCTTAACCGACTGCGCCACCCAGGCGCCCCGGCAAGGAAGAGTTTTAAGAAACAGTTGCCCTGCGGGCTTGTAAGTGCCAAGAGGAGAGGGGTAGTGTCACTGGGAGCCAGACTAAGTGATTGTGTCTGGTGCACCGGCATGGTGGTGGCTTTGTAATTGGACCAGTCTGAATTCAACTCTTCCCTCTTCTAGATAACTGTGACTTGGTCTACTATTATTGAAAGTTCTCTGTGCTCCAGCTTTGTCACTCTAAAATTGGCATAATCATAGCAACTGTCCATGATCCTGCAAGGATTGGGTTGCTTATGGGTCTCTTCAGCAGAGGGCCCTGGGATAGCCTGAGACCTACTTGGATGTATCAGTCTGGATTATTCTGACCTATGGTTAGTCTTTTTTGAGCCCAAGGGAATTCAATTAAAATCAGAAAAGTATTGCAATATTATTGCACAATTTAATGGATTCGCTCTCTGGGTGATCTGCAGATGGTGACCTCCAGTTTTAAATCTGGAAGGTGATTGTACTTCTGGTCTGATAGTAAGAAGAGTTCAGGTCTTGCCACTGGTTAGCGAGACTTGAGATTTCTGTGATAGAAAGAGTTTCAGAGTTCACTTTGCTGAGATCTTTCGAAGCTTGGCTTGTGGGGATCTTCAGAATAAGATATAGGTGGAAATCTGTTGAAGAGCAGTATGGTGTGATAATAGGAACACCGGTGACAGTGACTAACTTATTTGGGTTTTAATGGCTTGCTTGGGAAGTCAGAATACTAATTTTGCCTACTCATAGTCAGAATTGGTTCAGAGTGGCTCTACTGAAGTTCTTTTCAGCTGTATGAACTATGATTCTATGATTTCTTTTAAAAAAAGGAAGACAGTAGAGGTGGAGGGATGCTAGCTGAGCATAATCTCAGTAATTTATTTGAGCTATTATAAAACAGGGAGTTAAAAATTACTTCATGAAAAAAGATAGTCCTTTTATTAATTTTTTGCTCATTTAAAAATATTTTTTGCTCTTTTTTCTGATTTGAAAAGTAATATGAGTATAACAATTGAAATAATAGCCACCTGGAAAACAATTTTGATGTTCCTCAAGAAATCAAACATACAATTACCATATTACCTGGAAACTTTATTTTGAGATATGTACTCAAAAAAATCTACTGAATTGGACACTTTAAAATGGTTAAAGTGGTACATTTTATGTTATGTATATGTTACACCAAAAAGTTTTTGGCTTTTCTGAAGACAGTGTCATGGCATTCTGATTATGGGTGACACGTTGAAAATCAACTATATGTTAAGAGTTAAATTAAAAAAATAAAGGGTACAGAAAGGGAAAGAGAGGACTAATTTTAAATATGAAATGCACCTACAGAATCCCTGCACATTTAAAAGAATGAGGATAACCAAGTGGAATTTCTTGTTGATAAATTCATATTTGGATCAGAGTTGAAGAGTGGAATTGTCACAAGGAAGGTCCAGTGTTTGTGTAGCATCGCTCATCCTCCTCAGTGCATAACTGATTAAAGTTCCGTAACTTTGCCAGTACATTTCAGCATGAGCTTCTTTCTCTGATTCTGCAGACTGACCAGGGCATCAAAAACCTTTCTGTTGAAGACGCAGCACGACTTTCCCAGGAAGATCCTGACTATGGCCTCCGGGACCTTTTCAATGCCATCGCCACAGGCAACTACCCCTCCTGGACTTTTTACATCCAGGTCATGACGTTCAGTGAGGCAGAAACCTTTCCATTTAATCCATTTGATGTCACCAAGGTGAGTCTGTTGACAACCAAATTGTTTTCTTTTTTAAGTCTCTTTGTGTCTAATTTTACAGATTCCAGTCAAGCATTCATAATGATAGAGAAGTCATGTACAAAATGGCAGTGGTGCCTCTTTGGATTTTGCTAATCTGTGCATCACACTTCTAGTTCCTGTTTGCTGAGTTCATTGAGTTCTTCTAGGTGGCTTGATCTATCGTTATTAGCAGGGAACAGATCTTGAAAAGCTGATGTACTTGTGCCCAGGGAAGATGTCAATATTTACCATTAACTGTTGTGAAAGATTCAACCAATGTACTCAGTTGAAGTTCTTTTCATTTTATTGGATTAAAAAAATCACTATTTTCACTTATTATCGTGGGCTTCATTATATTAGTTTCCTGTAGTTGGTTGTCTGGTAATTGTGAATATGACATTTATTTTTAGGTTTGGCCTCACAGCGACTACCCTCTTATCCCAGTTGGTAAACTGGTTTTAAACCGGAATCCAGTGAATTACTTCGCTGAGGTTGAACAGATGGCATTTGACCCAAGCAACATGCCACCTGGAATTGAGCCCAGCCCTGACAAAATGCTTCAGGTAAACCTGGTGGATTGAGATGTTCAGAGGCAGGAGCACACACATATGCGTGCGTGGGCACCCCCCCCCCCCCCCCCCCACACACACACAGACACACACACACTGTGTAATTTGGCCTGACTTTTGTATGAAGAATTAACCAAAACATCACTTAAATTTTCATCTAGGTCCTTAGTTTCCTCAGTTCCTGTGGGTCTGACTGAAGCATTCGTAGATTATAGTATTACAGTATAAAGCAAATTTCATAGTAAAGTCTTTCAGTATGTTAAGACTTTGACATTTAGTCTCTTAGTTTAAAAGAAGTTACATTAGAAAAACCTCAGCTATCCATAGAGTAAAGAAAGCACTCTTTGTTCAGTCTGTAATTGATGGGAGGGAATATTATTAATTGATTATAACACCTTGGTCAGTATAACTTGATTCATTTCCTCTTCCATGGTGATGCTTGAATTTTTCCATCTGTAAAAGGAGACAGGAGATGGTTTTTATGAACTAAATGTCTGTTGCCACTGATTGAAGGCAGTGGGTTAATTTAACCATTTGTCTCAGTAATGTTCCTACTCATTCACTATTTTTTTTTAAATCACTTTCCATTATGCTCTTTCAAGAGTAGAAAGAGTAGGGGAGCCTGGGTGGCTCATTTGGTTAAGCGTCCGACTCTTGATTTCGACACCTATCATTATGTCTAGGTTCATGGGATTGAACCCAAGGTCAGGCTCTGCCCTGACAGCTCAGAACCTGCTTGGGATTCGCTCTCTCCCTGTCTCTATGCCTCTTCCATCCCCCCGTCCAAAGTAAATAAACATAAAAAAAAGAGTAGAAATAGGGAAAAATATTTTTGGGGGGCCAGAAGTCAGTAGGAAAATAATTGGTTTAATAATTAGTGAGTAAATCAATCTCTTGTGTTTTTTTGGACTCTGACCATGATACAGGGGTTAAAGATCATTACCCCAGATCAGACCATAGTGACAGATGGATGCTTCTTTTTTTTAAAAAATTTTTTTTTTAAATTTTTTTTTCAACGTTTATTTATTTTTGGGACAGAGAGAGACAGAGCTTGAACGGGGGAGGGGCAGAGAGAGAGGGAGACACAGAAGCGGAAACAGGCTCCAGGCTCTGAGCCATCAGCCCAGAGCCTGACGCGGGGCTCAAACTCACGGACCGCGAGATCGTGACCTGGCTGAAGTCGGACGCTTAACCGACTGCACCACCCAGGCGCCCCCGGATGGTTCTTATATAAGTGTCCAAGTCCAGTTCAGGAGTCACTGTCCATGGAGACAAGCTAAGGTGCCCTGTATTTTTTTTTTTTAATAGAACCTTGTTTGATTTGACATTGGGAACATTTGGGACTTTTATAGAAAATAAGTTTTTGTTCGTTTTCAGTTCAATTTAACTACTATAAATTGAATACCTCTGTGTGTGGCAAACTATCCTGGCTGCTATAACAGATATAAAGACTGAAAATAACTATAATATAAAGCAGAAGGCCCCGTGAATCAGGAGAAATCTTGTCTGTTAGGAGGATGATCACAGAGTTTTGAGAATGAGCTATCATTTGAGATAGCTTTTGAAGAATGGATAGGATTTCAGTTTTCAACAGAGATGAAATGGGGCAGGAGAGAGACCTGAGTATAGATACAATGGTGGACTGTATTTAAACTGTAAGCAGTCACTTTTTCCTGAAGTAGAAGACGTAGGATTGGGTACATGGAACATACGTCAGAGGGGACTTCAGTGCTTAAGTAGAAGTTTGTACAGTTAGACCTTTTAGGAAAAGAAGGTTTCTTCCGTTTTGAGAAATGTGATCTGTGATCAAGTAGCATCGCTCCAGTTGGTGACAGAACAAGAGAGAAGTGAAGGTTAGGGAGGAGAGAAGAAAGGCCAAGCAGAGTGCAGAGGATAGGCAGAAGTGCCTGTGTTGAAAATGGAAAGGAAAGGAAGCCAAGACAGCATGACCCTGGGCTCTCAACCTCCCCGCCTGGAGTTGGAAGGCGGCTGGACCGTGTGAAGGAGGTTAATGGGATTTGTCAAGGCATGAACTTGGCACGGGTAGAGCCAAGACTACATAGCCTTGGTATTGAGGAAACAGGGTGAGGAGCAAATGTCATCAAAATTCTTTTCACAGTCCGTGTCACCATGGGTCTCTGGGACCACAGTGAGACATGGAGACGGTTAACAACACCGAGTCATACAATTAGAAGAGCACCGAAGCATTGGGTGGAGGCCTAGGCCCAGGGGAAAGGACCACAGATCAAATACATGTTCTCTGCAACAAGAAAAAATAAATGTCTAAGCCATTTCATTGAAACTGTTGGGAAGAGAGTCCTGAGAAAAGATGATAAATGCAAACCATGCAATTATATGGGTGAATTGAATTATATGAATGAATCATATAATTTCTATCAGCATTGTGGTTGTGGCAAACATGTATTTTATATTCAATGTGCTGTCTTTACAGTTTTTAAAAGTGTGTTTAGAAAGTGAAAGGGCTTTATGGAGTGGGCGCAGTCAAGATATCAGTCCCTAGCCCGGTTTTTCCACAACTTCTCAAGTCATTGGCTGTGAGTTCTAATGCCTTGGAGCATGTGAGGAGACATGTAGGGAAGAACCGTGATACTCGTTTAGCCACTTGGTGACCAGTGAGGAAAGGTTTAAAGTAGGTAAGTAACGTAATCGGTGTGGGGCCTTAGGCCCATTCTTGTGGCGGGAGTGTGTAGGACGATACTGTCGGAGGAGGGGCGGGAAGCGGAGAGCCCGTGAGAACTTTGAAATTACTCCAACGGGAGCTGAGGAGTGTCCGAGAGTGGTAGTGGTTGTATGGTAATGGACAGTGGGTTCAGTTACCTTTCAGCAAGGTCACGTTAATAAATTTTCAAGGGTCGTCCAAAGTGGTAAGCCAGATCACCGTGAAAAGGACACAGATTCCAGTTAGTTGCCTACGATGTGATACATCTCTGAGAGTAGGAAGTAATATAAGACAGGACGCTAACTTGTTATTTGAGAAAACAAAGGAGTTCTTACCTAGAACAGGTGTGAAAATCTGGAGTTGTTTCGCTGTGTGACGTGGAAGATTAAGAGCTGTTCAGTTAGGGAGAACTCATTTCATAAGGGAAGAAACTTTGCTGTCTTCAGGGGATAGTAGGCAGCGTTTTGTGGTAACCCGGTACAGAGTGCTTTGTGCTACAAAGTTGAGAATGAAGTTTATAGACCCTTCTGTTTTGTTTGTTACTGCACAGCACCAATGCCTGTTTCATTTATAACTGTAGGGCCGCCTTTTTGCCTATCCTGACACCCACCGCCACCGCCTGGGACCCAACTATCTTCAGATACCTGTGAACTGTCCTTTCCGTGCTCGAGTGGCCAACTACCAGCGTGACGGCCCCATGTGCATGGTCGACAATCAGGGTACGCCTAAGACATTCGGCTCGCCCAGGGAGGGCAGAGGGCCCTGCTGAGCGGGGAGAGGGCAGGGGACGCCATGCCAGGCCAGCGGTTTGCCGTGTCCTGCTCTGTGGAGAAGACCCAGGGGACCTTCTCCTCTATGAAGCAAGGAAAGTTTATCTGTATACTTTATCCGATAGGTTTTATTGACAGTTCCCATCTCACATTTTTACTTGCTGTCCATCTGATAGTGAAAGGCAGGGAGGAAAATCCTTCACACACTGGCCGTTGTCGAGTAGCATTCAATTTAGGGGTTAGGTTTTAGGGACTTCACAAAGTAGATAGTTTCTTAAATCGCTAGGACTTAGACTCTTGGAAGTGCAACAGCCAAGAGTTCCTGTTTCTTGTTCCTCTTTGCACTTTGCCGGGGCTGAGGAGGAGCAAATGTAGCTGGAGTTCAGAGGGGATGGGGCAGGTGAGGTAAGGGAGACAGAGTAAATCAAGGCATTCTTCCCTTTTCACTAAGGGCATGTAGTTGAATTCATGTAAATCAACTGGTGAGATGAGACTGTAGTGCATCATTTTGTTTTTTGGAACTCATTTTTCAAATTTACGATTTTTTTCTTTTGACTTCTGTTTTTGGTGCCATGTACCAGCAGCCTCTATTTGTGATAACATGTTCTAATTAGAGACTGTTTAATTAATGTTTTTTTCCTTTTAATATTTTCTAGCTTAATATAGATTTTAATTTTCTTTTTGTTTTCTATTTAGGACACATTTATTTTAGTAATAGGCTGCTTACATTGATCCCTTTAGAAATTTTACTGCTGATTTATATTTATATCTATGGCTATAGATGTCTATATTCAAAGATGACTTTTCTATGATAATAGTAATACATGTGCCCTAAAGAAAATTTAGAAAACATAAGGGAAAGAAGAGAAGGGAGAAGAAAAACCCACTTACAGCCCCAGCCCTCAGAGACCACAACTGTTGCATTTTGCTGTATTTCTTGCTGTATTTTTTTCTGTGACTATTTTTTATATACTTAAGATTATTTTGTTTACATGATTTTGTGACTTGCATTTGTTATCATCATGACTAAGCCTTTTCTATGTATTTAACAAGTTTATTTACTCACTAACTGATTATATTAGGTGTTTGCAATACTTCTGCTTTCTGAGGTTTATAGGGCTAACGGGGTGTGTTATTACCCAAAGTAATTGTTACTTCCTTGTATCTGTCTTCTGTACTTTTATTCTAAAGTGATTTTTTTTCTTTCATATTCCTCAGTCCTTCTGTTATTGAGACTACCTGTATCAGAGAGGTTCATGTAGATTTCAGAACTTCATTAATTAGTACCTGTTTCATGTTTATCATTCTTGTTTACCATTATAGTGGCATATGTATGAAAAAACTACTTAAGGCTACATTTTGACACACCGTTTGCCCAGTTTTAAAAGCCAAGCATTTGGGTTGTGCTCTTGAGTTTTGATGAAAGAGCTTAATTGTTCCCAGTAGTCAAAGACTTGAAGACAACTCCTACTTTGAGTAAAGGTCGGAACTTATTTGGAAATAGAATTTTAAAATTACCCAAATAGGCACATTTCAAAGAGCTGATTCTAAATGCAGAAGACCACTGTAGTGGCTGGTTGTTGGAGCACAACACCTTTGATATAGATGAAGCTCACCTAGAATGACTTCCAAGGCCTAGTAATTGGGCTCCGTAATAGTATGGTGCCTTCCTTCTTCCTACGTGCACTTGGTACCTTGATCAGTGTCATGTACAGGTGCATCTTGATTATGATTATTCACTCTGGATAATCTGTTCTGGCAGTGAGCTGGTTAAAGTTCCAAGCTCAGACTGGTTTGTTCAGAACACTTACTATGTTTCTAGGCCACTCCTATTTAGGCAGCATGTGCTCAGGTAACTCAAGCTTCGGCTAATACCGGTCAAAGCAGGTAGGAAAGTAAATATGCCAAAATGAAAAAGAAAAGCCTTTTCATTTATTCCAGAAGTTGTAAAATAGGCTTTGATTGCATTTTATCCTTATTTTTTCTAGAAGTCTAGATAAATGAGTGCTGACATGCCTGAAATACCAAATTTTTTTGAAAACCCTTTTTTATTCATCTGTGGAGGGAAGCGAAAGTGAAGCTAGAGCTGAATAAAGTCATAGTCAATAAAGGAAAGAGACTTCGAGAATCTTAAAAGCCTTAAAGGAAGGGTGAAGGAGAGCTCTGGAATGGGAATTGGGAAGATGGTGTGTGCTACAGTGGAAGGCACAAAAAAGACCCCCAACACCAGCTCTGCCACTAATTACCACGTGACCATGCAACAGGCAGTTAACAGCTCAGGGCTCCGTTTACGTGTCTGTAGATTGAAGGAGCAGAGCAACTTTCAGTTGCTCCCAAGAATTCTGTGATTTGGTGTTTGAATTGAGCTCAAGCCCAAATGCAACTCTCAGATTTGAAATGTGTCTTTGGGTCTCTTCTTCTGTGGGGGCCAGATCAAACCTGTATGAATATATTCGTACTGGTAAGCACCAGAGGATTTTAAAGGTCAGATCCCTTGAAGTGTTCAAGCAACCTTGAGATCTCTTCAGCAAGACCCAGAGTGGGCCCGCCCATGTGAGAGCATTTGGAAGCTGGCATTGTTCTTTAAGAATCTGAGTCCTGCCTGTAGCTAAACAGAAGACCTTAAAAATAATAGGTACATGGCATGCACGTGTATTGTATGTGTATATACGCAGGCATGTGTGTGTACATGTGTATATGTAATTGCCACTTGAATTATATCTTATCACGTTGACTGTTTTCAGACTTACTTCAGTTTTCATCTCCCTAAGTGAATCCGTATGGTTTTTTTTTTTTTTGAAGGTGGTGCTCCAAATTATTACCCCAATAGCTTTAGTGCCCCCCAAGAACAGCGCTGTGCCATCGAACATAGCAGCCGGTGTTCTCCGGATGTGCAGCGCTTCAACAGTGCCAATGAAGACAATGTCACTCAGGTAATGACTCCTTTGTCAGCTGTGAGAGGCATTAGATCAGTTTCTTGTTAGTGTCTGCATATTTCCCCCTCCTAAAGTATCTAATATGTCTTAAACTGAATTCATTGAAGACATCCATAATCATAAATCAGTCCCTTTATTAGATGGAGTTGGAGAGCTGTGTTGCTATGCTCTTTCAGTACAAGGTATGGAGACTCATTTCAGCTCCCCCAAATTTTATTGAAGGGGTTATAGGTGGGGGCCATTGGGGAAGCAGTGACACATAAGAATGTAAGAGATGGGCAAATAAAGCAAATAAGTACAACCACATCTAAGAAGATGGGCAGGACAGCCTAGATTTAAGGGGCTGGAACTTGATTCACAATAGCCTAGCTCTAGGAGCCTCGGTAGCAAAAGTATGCATGTTTCCACCATAGGGCACCCTGTTCATGTTACTCCACTGCTTTCCACCTGTTGTCTTCTGTTTTCTAGAACTGATTTCTTATTCTTACCATGTCCTCCCGAGTTTCTCCTCACCACCTCATAGCTTCTGTTCTAACATTGCACTGACCATGGCCTAACCTTCTTTATGGCTTCTTTCTCCATGTATCACTTTTTTTTTTTTTTTTTTTTTACCATTTCTCTCTCTCTCTCTCTCTCTCTCTGTCTCTCAATATTTATATATCAGTTTCTGGAGAGAGGAAGTCTGATTGATTTGACTGATCTTTTCACTTCAGGTTGCATCATTGGCCTTTGGCCAGCCTATGGTTGACTGCCCTTGGTCAAGTACCCACCCTCTTTGCAATCCCCTGTGGCTGCCTAAGAGCTGTTCTCTCTGTGGATTCACTGCAAGAGACCCTTTGACTTTATAGAGCAGCCTCCTCATTAACGTGCCCAGTACAACTTATACCTCACACAAGAGAAGAATGAAATTAAAGAGTCTAGTTGCCTTAAGAGCTCTGTTTGGGTAGCTGGTGTTAAACTTAGTGTATAAACTTAGAATAGGACCTATATCTAGTTTCTCAGTTTATAAATGTGGGTTCCAAGTAAAAGATATTGAAATACATGAATTTATTCACTGTGGAGATACCTCTATGTATCTAGTATACATAGATATGTGTATATAATAAAGAAATTACTTTATAGTAGGATATAAGCCACATTTAGATGAAGTTAAACACCTTCTAAAAGCCTTTTGTGGTAACTGCATTATTCTTGGTGAGGCAATATGTTACCACGTATATTATAATACAATCTCTGCCTCTCAAAGAATTTTGCCTGCATGAGGCCTATTCCAGTATTAAACTAGCTAATACAATGTCTGCAAAAATTAATTTAGATAGTAAGTGGCTTCTAGAGTGAGAGAATATATTTGCATTTCCTCTAACTAAAGACTCATGTCCAGAATATGTAAAGAACTTCTACAGAGCAGTGAGAAAAAGACAAATGAATCGAAAATGGGCAAAGACTTGAATAGGTACTTCACAAAAGAGGATATCCAAATGACTGAAAAACATACAAAAGGTGGTTTATCTCAGTAGTCATCAGGGATATGCAAAATGAAACCACAAAGAGATAGCACTACATATGCTCCAGGATGTCTAGAATTAAAACGACTGCCCATTCCAAGTGTTGAGAGAACGAGAAACAACTCTAACTCTCCTGTGAGTGTAAATTAGTCCAGCTGTTTCAGAGAACTGTGTATCAGGATCCATTAAAGCTAAACACGTGTGGGTCTTTTCACCTAGTAAAGTACACTCTTGTGTGGGAACCCAATAGAAATGTGTACCTATGAGCACCTGAAGAAACGTACAGGACTGTTCATGTCACCAAATGTTCAACAAGAGCTTGGATAAGCACATTTGGCAAAACACAGTTAAAATATTAGAAGGCGGGGCACCCGGGTGACTCAGTCAGTTGAGCATCTGACTTTGGCTCAGGTCATGATCTCACGGTTCGTGGGTTCGAACACTGGGTCCAGCTCTGTATTAACAGCTCGGAGCCTGGAGCCTGCTTCACATTCTGTCTCCCTTTCTCTCTGCCCCTCTCCTGCTTGCACTCTGTCTCTCTTTCTCTCTCAAAAATAAACATTAAAAAATTCAAAATATATAAATAAAATATTAGCAGTCAAAAGAACTGCCTTTCGGGAGGCAGTTGGAGGGGAAAGAAAGTGACTGGGAAAAGGGACTACAGTGGGCAGATTTCTGAGTGTGAAGGATCTGGGTGGTAGTTACATAGTGTGTTCACTTACCAATCATTGAACCTCACACTTATGGTTGGTGCCCTCTACTATAGGCCTATTATACTTCAATTAATAAGCTTACTAAAGAAAAAAAATCATTCTCTCACTTTGTATAGATTAGTAAAAATACCAGTTTTCTGGGGGCACCTGGGTGGCTCAGTTGGTTAAGCGTCTGATTTTGGCTCAGGTTATCATCTCGTGGTTCACGAGTTTGAGCCTCATGTTGGGCTCTGTGCTGACAGCTCATAGCCTGGAGCCAGCTTTGGATTCTGTGTCTCTCCCTCTGCCCCTCCCCTGCTCATGCTATGTCTCTCTTTCTCTCTCAAAGATGAATAAACATTAAAAAAAATGTTTAAAAAAATGTTTAAAGGGAATTTGGTCAAAGGTCTGTGGTTAAAGTGTTGGAGCTGATAAAGCTGTTCAGAATCCTTATCTGGCTAATAAATTAGAACAGCCGTCCCGTGTGTGGAGTCCGTGCCACCTGTAGTGAGCAACTGTCGATGGTGGTTGCGAGCCAGGTGTAAGAACATGCAGATCACAGCACCCTGGAGACTTCTTCAGTTTGACTTCCAAGTCCCAGCCTGCCTTTGACCTGAGTGGTGTGAATGCTGAAGCCAGGCTTAGATGGTAAGGGTTACATACTGTTTACATTGCAGTCGTCTTGTCCGCACGATGAGATAGGGGTGCTGTTCATCTCTATTTGTACATGTACTTTTTAAAAAACTTCTTGGAGCTAGACCAGCCAGATCCTAGGCAAACAAGTTTTTTGTATGGCTTTTATTCGGTGGTGTGTTGATAAATATTAGCAGTTGTGTGCGGGGCGGGCAGGGGAAACCCTGGTTTATAGTGCTTGTCAATTTTCTTGATGAAGATATTCCCTGGAGCTGATTTTAAGCTAGCAACATGGTGTCACTGAATCTGTGGCATTGGGATATGATGTTCAGTATTTCCACTGTAGAGATACAGCAGACACAAATAACCTCAGGAACATAGGTTACATGTATTAATTGGGAAATCATACATTTTGGGAGTTTATTATTTTTAAAATTTTTTTTAATGTTTATTTTTGAGAGAAAGAGAGAGAGAGAGACAGAGTGCAAGGAGGGGAGGAGCAGAGAGAGAGGGAGACACAGAATTGGAAGCAGGCTCCCAGCTCTGAGCTGTCAGCACAGAGCCCAGTGCGGGGCTTGAACCCATGAACCGTGGGCTCATGACCTGAGCCGAAGTCGGACACTCAACCGACTGAGCCACCCAGGAACCCAGGAGTTTATTATCCTTGTTTGTAATATAATTTATTTAATTGTAAGTTTATGTAATTGAATTTTTAATAACGGCTATGGTGAACAGGTCACAAAATTTGTAAAAAGATGACAGTATGCCCTCATGAGCAAGCGGGCTCCAGCATACTACTGAAATTGCAGGACCAGATTCCTTTCAGTTTGATGGTGATTGATGGGACACAGGATGCCTTACTTCTACTCATCACACATAGACATGCTAGATTTAAAATTTTTTTAAAAAGTAGTTGAGCTGACAAGCAAAATTAAATCTCTAGGAATAACAACAGTGTGTGAACATTGAAGGTATATATATTACGGTGTGTAACCAGACCCTATTTATGACTTAAGGGGGTAGGAGTTTAGGCTTCAGGCTCCTTGCGTTGCAGAGAGCTAGAATTGGGCTCTTGACATGGTGAGAGCCAGGAACCGCCAGGAACAAACTATCCACCAGACTGAGGCTGCAGCTTGTGGCATGTGGGCCCTAGATTTCCTGAGAAACTGGGGGTCCCACTCTTCTGCTCCTCTCCTCTCAGGTGAGGTCTCTGTATTCTTGTTCCACTTAGAACCATAAAGAAGCCCTGAAGTGAGAGACAGTGGGTCAGTGAACCCTGCTAGGCTTCTGCAGAGATGGTGAAAATATCACAAGACACCTTCATAACTTGGATACAGTTGGTTGTGCAGAAAACTCCTGTTGGACACGAGTCACAGGGAATAATTACAGTACATATAGGGAAATCCATTGCCCTGAGAAATTGCACATGCAATAGATGGAAAAATCCTGTACATTATAGAATAATCTAAAAGGGCTTTAAAATAAGCATGTACACAGTATTCAAGGAGATACAGAAAGGAATATGATTTACAAGATAAGAATAGGATGTGAGGAAACAAAAACAAATAGATTTAAGAAAGATCCAAATAGATATTTTTAGAATCAAAAAGTACAATTTTTCAAATAAGAATTTAATGGATATGGGGACTCAGTGGATGATTAAGCAATATGTTAGATATAGCTAAAGAGAGAATTAGTGAATTGAGGGAGAGATCTGAGAAAATCCCCATAATGCAGTACTGTGATTGGATTGTCTTCTTATCAAAAGTCAGATTTTTAAACTTTGGTATCAAACGTAAACTTTGCTCCAATTTTTAAACAATGTTTTTATGGCTTGATATTTGATAACATATTTAGAAAAGCTATGAACATTTTGACATTTTATGAATTTGATATTTTGGATAATGGGATTTTTTTAACTTTATAAACATTAATATAAAGTGCATAGAACAGTGCCTGGTACATTATAGGTACTCAATAAATAAGTATCGGTTGATTGAATGAATGAAATAGTAGAATAAAATCATAGCTATTACCTTGAAATGGTTGATTTCAGAAATGAACAAAGTCCATTAGGGCTCCTATACCAATACTAAGCTCCAATTTTCCATTTTAATCTATTGATACTAATTTTAGAGGTGAGCTCAATAATATAAACAAAATATCATTACTAACATGTATCTTCATAAAATTTTTTTTTCATTTTATTTATTTTAGAGAGAGGGAGTGCAAGGAGGGGCAGAGAGAGAGGGAGAGAGAGAGGCCCAAGCAGGCTACACACTCAGTGTGGAGCCCAATGCGGGGCTCGATCCCATGACTCTGAGATCACAACCTGAGCTGAAATCAAGAGTCGGGCTCTCAACTGACTGAGCCACCCAGGCACCCTGTGTCTTCTCCAAGAAAGCTTGGCTTCCGAAAAACTAAGGATATATATTAATGAATTAGAGTTTTTTTCCTCTGTGGTTCTGGGTGAATTGAACAAAGGTTGTATTGTGCTGAATTTCTATGTGATGACAGCTTGCACACTTTGGACTTGGCAGTGTTAAGGTGTGGTGGGATTCTTAATTGTAGACTGTATGGTTTTCTGTTCATAAGAGATTTACAAACACTGACGAAGAAGGACGTTATGAAGAAGCAGTTGTGGGCTCTGATCAACTGAATTCTTTCTGTTTTGCTTAAAACAAAAAAAAGTGATGAGCGCCGCACAAATGACAATTTTAACTAGAACTTTAAATTATCCTTAAATTCTAAAATCGTTTTCATTCTTATGCCAATAAGAAGTCTTTTTCATTTCAAAAGTGGCCCATCGGGTGAGTTTTGTTCATGATAAACTGGTTATTTGATTCTCTGCACTGTGCATTTTCACTGAGCAGGTGCGGACCTTCTATATGAAGGTACTGAATGAAGAGGAGAGGAAACGCCTGTGTGAGAACATTGCTGGCCATCTGAAAGATGCACAACTTTTCATCCAGAAGAAAGCGGTGAGTCACGCTTTGTAAGCCGATGGGTGACATCTGCTGGCCGAAGAGAGTGCAGCTGTGTGAAAGAACCCTTAAAAGGAAGTGTCATTTTTATTGTACTTGAGCTAATTGGACTTAAAAAAAAATCAATACTAATCCCCAGCCAACCTCTGATCCTTTTCTCTGTGTTTTATCTCCAGTGAGTATGGTGTATCCATTGATCCATTAGCTCCTTGTCCAGCGTATAATAATTTAGTTGAGTTCAGGTGAATTCTCTCCTATGCTCTTTATTGACTGCAGCCAAATTCTGTTCAAGAGAGTACTGTCCTATATAAAAATGTGGGTCCTGGGGCGCCTGGGTGGCGCAGTCGGTTAAGCGTCCGACTTCAGCCGGGTCACGATCTCGCGGTCCCTGAGTTCGAGCCCCGCGTCGGGCTCTGGGCTGATGGCTCAGAGCCTGGAGCCTGTTTCCGATTCTGTGTCTCCCTCTCTCTCTGCCCCTCCCCCGTTCATGCTCTGTCTCTCTCTGTCCCAAAAATAAATAAACGTTGAAAAAAAAAATTTAAAAAAGAAAAAAAAAATGTGGGTCCTGCCACAATTTTTCTTAGACTTTAGAAGATAAGAAATATAGGAGTGCCTGGGTGGTGCAGTTGGTTGAGTGTCTGACTCTTGATCTTGGCTCAGATCACAATCTCTCATATTTTGTGAGTTCGAGCCCTGCATCAGGCTCTGCGCTGATGGTGTGGAGCCTGCTTGGAACTCTCTCCCTCCGTCTTTCTGCCCCTCCCCCGCTTGTGCACATGTTCTCTCTCTCTCTCTCTCTCTCTCTCTCAAAATAAAAAAATAAACTTAAAAAATTTAAAAAAAAAGAAGGTGAGAGATATAGATAGCAACTTTATATCGTGAAGCCTGTCTGGGTGTCATGACACTTGACCCTCCTTCAGAAGCAACTAGAAACTTCCATGCTCTCTGGGGAAAACTGAGCTGCTTCCAAAACTCAGGCTGAACTTCTGAGCGGAGGTGCCGTGGTATTTCTGATGGCAGTTCACTGTGCTACACGGAGCCTTCTCACTTGGCAGTTTTCTGGCCAGCTGCAGGGCTAAGCTTCACGTAAATTTAGGCAACCCCAGTTTCCTCGTCTCGTGGTTGCTGCTTTTCTGTTCAAAGGAGCAGCTGGCCGGCAGCTCTCTGGGATGTGTTCAAAGGCCTGGAGACAGGTACCAGCAGGCTGGGCGCTTTCTCTGTAGGCAAAGTTCTGTGTCTTTTACTGTCTTTCACAAGTGAGTGTATGAAAAATAACCCTTTAAATTCCTGAGGCACCATTTAATTATTGCCGCCTGCAGCAGAGAGCTGGACAGTTGCTCTGTGAGATAAGGGGGTACGGGTTTTAGCTCCTCTTACTGATGAGAACGAGTGAGACAGTGTAGAAGTAGCAGAACTGGGCTCGGACCCTTGGTGTTCTTGTCTCACATGCGCCGAAGCCGGGAGGCTTCATGTGGGTGCCCCACCTCCTGCTGTCTGCTCAGGATCAGCCCCCGGTGAAGAATTCCTGCTTGAAGTATGTGGAGTTGTCCAGCAGGTGCCAGTGTCTTTGTGCACGTCACTTAAAATTCAGGTAGCGTCTGGGCCCATTTCTGTACACGAATCACCATGACTTGAGCCACTCTGAGGTCAGTTCATCACATGTCGTTAGCGCAGCTCACATCATATGTGTTTTTCTTATAATGTTCTGTGAGGTAGGCTTAATTATCTCACTCATTTTATGGGGAGTGGACACTGAAGCTCAGAGGAATGACTTATCCAAGGTTGCTCAGCCAGTATGGGCCAGGGTTTTCCCCAGACCCCGCCCCAATCTTACCCTGTGTGGGTAGACCCTGTGTGGTTCTGCCCTTCCTTCCTTCCCAATGAGTAAACACTGTGAACCGGACACCGGGGTCTGGCCTGTTAGGGGCTCGGGTAATATTTACATCATTTTCATTTGGTTTCAGGTCAAGAACTTCAGTGATGTCCATTCTGACTATGGCGCCCGCATCCAGGCTCTTTTGGACAAATACAATGCTGAGAAACCAAAGGTGAGCCCAGTGCAGCCTGGAGGTAGAGGAAGGGTATCCTGGATTAGACAAGGCATAGTTTGGTTTCCTTTTACAGTGATTCTTCTCAGGGCCAACTATTAGATTTCCGAAGCTGTCCGGACCCTCATTTGCCACGTAAAGAACTCACTTGCAAAGCCCATACTCTTCATTTTAGCTCTGGACAATAAAAGGCAGTTTAGATAAACGAATTCCCAATTGTTATTATTTTAGTGTGAGCACACATTAAAGCAAAGACGAAAACCGTGTTGCTGCTGAGGGAGTTAATTAACCTGCTGGTCTTGTTCTTTTCAAACAGAACGCCATTCACACCTTGATGCAGCATGGGTCTCACTTGGCTGCCAGGGAGAAAGCGAATCTGTGAGAGTCGGCGCCCTGATCCGGCCCCAGGTTGCTCTCCACCTGTGAAGCAGAGCACGGTGTCCACTCTTCTCTGGATAGAGCCTTCTCCTGTGCTAGGTGTGCAAAGGCAAGCTCATGCCTTTAAAATGATAATCCAGGTTTCTATAGCAAGTAATGCAGCAATGGCTTTTAATGCTGTTCCCCTAGAAGGAAGTGAGGGTTAGGGCTTAACCGGTCATATTAAAGAAAATGTATTTGCTTTGACATTTGGATTATTCACTTAAGATGACTGGAATGAAAATTTCTAACAGAAAGATGATTTTATTTGATAAAAAAAAATCTTGCTGAAGTTAATATGTTTACATATCATCTCATGGCCTTATTAAATAAAAATATGTCTGTGATTATATAAGAAGAAAAGATAATCTGCTCAGAAATTTTAATTTTTCTCAGTTGCCTATAGAAAAAACACATTTAATGCATTGATGTTTTTTGACAATAACTTCAGTGACATCATAGCTTAATGCTTATTCCTGCTTGGAACTGCTCAGCCTTTTTTAAACTTGGGATTACACTTATGCTAATATAGCATTGATTTTACGACAGACTGATTTGTAATTGTTACATTTTTACAATAAAATAATCTGTACATAAGAATAGAAGAATGGTATTTGATTTCTTTAGGCTCTTTCTGGAATTTGGACTCTTAATCCGAGTATCATGTGTTATCAGATGCTTACCCTTAAAATTGAAAATAAACCAATGTCACAAGGATGCTATTGTTATTTGTTTAAACCAGTAGCCTTCTGAGACACTGGGGACCAGGACTTTTTTTTTCTCTAGGGAAAATAGCAAATTTCCTCAAATTTGAAAATTGCCGAGATCTCTTGTCCATTAGCTCACTTCCTTATCTTTTCTTTCTTTTTTTCTTTGACTCGTCTTTGCCTGTCATACCGAAAATCAAGTAGAGTGCTTTAAAGTACTCAGTGAAAACCTGTTTTCTTTGAAAACCCTTATTCCCTTCATCTCTGATCTTGAAAACCAGTTTGCACTCTGCTCGCAGGAACTCCCTGAGATCTTTTCAATCTTCTAGTTCAAACTTCTTTAACCCCCCACCCCACCCCCTGCCAAATCCTACTCCCTAAATTCTTCCTGTGTGTGTTTTGAAACTATTACATTTGTCAACATAGAAAGTAAGATTATCTGGGGCGCCTGGGTGGCTCAGTCGGTTAAGCGGCCGACTTCAGCTCAGGTCACGATCTCGCGGTCCGTGAGTTCGAGCCCCGCGTCGGGCTCTGGGCTGATGGCCCAGAGCCTGGAGCCTGCTTCAGATTCTGTGTCTCCCTCTCTCTCTGCCCCTCCCCCGTTCATGCTCTGTCTCTCTCTGTCTCAAAAATAAATAAAAATGTTAAAAAAAAAATTAAAAAAAAAAAAAGTAAGATTATCCATATGTACCCAGTGGTGAATACTTTCAATATGGTGACCTCACTACAGTTGTTTTTCTACAGTACATAAAAGATAAATATAAGTATATGTATCTTTATGATATAAGATAAAGTCATACAAATTAATATAATTTGACAGTGGGGAAGGAGTTGATTTGAATATTGTTTATAAACACAGAGATGGAGTTTTTGAGATAATTTCCCGTTTTGGTTTATTCTGTCATCTAGAAATAAGTCAGTAGTTAAAATCACGTGTATTTAACATGTTTCCTGTATATAAAAATCTGACACCTGGAAGTGTCTCCAGTTTTGCTCTGGAGACGTCTTACTGTAATTTTCAAAGATAAATATTGATGAGGTTAACTTCCCCAGTTAGGTTTTCCTTCCTGGGAAGTAATATCTAGTTGTATTCCTTTTAAGTGACATTAAGAGACATCCTTAGAATTTCTGAGCCAAATTTATAAGGTGACTAAAATTAGTGAGACATAGTGTGTTATCTACCTGTGGATATTTGAGTAAGTTGCTTTACCTCTCTGAGCACTAGTTTCCTCATCTCGAAGTGGAGTCAATAATTGTTCTTATCTCCCTAGGGTTGTATGGTAGTTATTCAAAATATTTGACTTTGACCACCACAGCTTTCCAGTTCAGCCCCCTAGGACTGTGTCTTGGTCAGATTTTGCATTGTAACAAACCACTTTAAAATTCAGTGAATTAAGTCAGATATCACCTATGTGTCCAAGTCAGCTAGGGATTGGCTGATCTAGGCTGGGCTCAGCTGGGGCAGCCTGGTGATGTGACTCTGTGTCACATGTCTCTCAGCCTTCTGGGATGCATGGTGATGGCTAGCCCACAGTGATGGCAGAAGTGTAAGAATGCAGGAAAAGGAAACCTCTTTTTCCTTTCTCTGGAAATTGAGATTGCAAGAGTAGAATCCCAATTGCACAAGGGTTTTGAAGCCTTTGTTTGTGCCATGCCCACTGATATTTCATTGGCCAAAGCAAGTCACATGGCTATGCCCAAAGTCCAAGAGTGAGGAATTGTACTCCACCCCTGGAGGTGGAGTGTGCGCGCGCGTGTGTGTGACTGTATCTGAACATTAATTTACCATAGACTCCGCCCCCCATTAAGTTCCTCAGCACTACTAGAACATTCAATCAGTTCTCAATGATCATCACCCTGTTCATGTCCTCACTTCCCTTCTTACTCTGTTTAAATTTTATGTAGTTCTAAATCATAATTATTCCAGAACCCAGCTTTGGTAAGGGACACCTCTCAGTGACTCAGTTCCTGCACTGGCAACGACCATGACTGGAGCAAAACACAGCCCTGTTGGCTGGACTTTTTAAAATTTGACCCCAAACCTCAGGTGGGCCTTCAGCACTGCCTGGAAATCTGTCTTTCCCTCCTCACTAAACTCTCCCACTTGGTTCTTCCTTTCCCTCTGCCTCTCAGCAACTTGTTTCACCAAGGGTAGAATAACTTCCTTCGTTTTTCCCCCACCGGAATCTTCCAAACTGCCAGCATCGACATCCACATGCTCCGCTTTCCTTTCTATTGACAGAGGTGAGCTCTGCTCCTACTGAAGGCCAGACCCCTCGTGTGCACTGACCGCATGCCCTCCCTCCTACTCTGGGTTCTCCCTGTGCTCTCTTCCATCACCCCTGTGAGTATGAAAACCTGGTGCTCTAAGTCAAATCGTCTCTTGCCCTCGGAGGGCTCTCCTGTTATTGCCCCCTTCAGTCGGCAGTTCTCCTTTATGGAAAAACATCTTAAAAGAATTGCCTTTCCTTGCTATCCCCTCTGTCTTCTGTCCTCCCTTGAACCTACTCCAATCAGGCTGCCCTTGCCAGGGTCACCAGTGGCTTCCATGCTGCTAAAATCCAGTGGTCCCATTCAGCGATGCCACTTCTGGGTATATGCCCCAAAGAAGTGAAAGCACGGACTTGAAGAGCTGTGTGTACACCCTGTGCTCATAGCAGCGTTATTCGCAATGTCCAAAAGATGGGTAGAACCCAAGTTTCCACTGATGGATGAATGAATAAACATAAGTTGGTATATCCAGACAATGGAATATTAGGCTTAAACAGGAAGGAAATTCCAACACATGCTGCAACATGGATGACCTTTGAAGGCATGATGCAAGAGAAATAACCCAGCTACAGGACAAATGTGGTATCATTCCACTTTTATGAGGTCCCTAGAGGAGTCAGACCCTCTAGACCTAGAGTGGAATGGTGGTTCCCAGGGCTGGGGAAGGGGGAAGTTAGTGTTTAATGGGCATACAGTTTCAGTTTGGGAATAGGAAAAAGTTCTGGAGATGGATGCTGGTGATGGTTGCACAACGCTGTGAATATATTTAATGCCACTGACTTGGGCACTTACCATGATTAACTTATTAAATTTTGTGTTTACGTATTTTACCACAATGAAAAACAAAATCCCATGGTCCATCCTCCTTCCTTCTCCCACGTGGTCTCTTAGCAGTGTTTGACACAGTGGATCATTGGAACTTTTTAAAAAAAGATAATAGGGGCGCCTGGGTGGCTCAGTCGGTTAAGCGGCCGACTTCGGCTCAGGTCATGATCTCACGGTCCGTGAGTTCAAGCCCGGTGTCGGCTCTGTGCTGACAGCTCAGAGCCTGGAACCTGTTTCAGATTCTGTGTCTCCCTCTCTCTGACCCTCCCCCGTTCATGCTCTGTCTCTCTCTGTCTCAAAAATAAATAAACGTTAAAAAAAATTTTTTTTAGGGGCGCCTGGGTGGCGCAGTCGGTTAAGCGTCCGACTTCAGCCAGGTCACGACCTCGCGGTCCGTGAGTTCGAGCCCCGCATCAGGCTCTGGGCTGATGGCTCAGAGCCTGGAGCCTGTTTCCGATTCTGTGTCTCCCTCTCCCTCTGCCCCTCCCCCGTTCATGCTCTGTCTCTCTCTGTCCCAAAAATAAATAAAAACGTTGAAAAAAAAAATAAAAAAAAATTTTTTTTTAAAAAAGATAATAGCTTTTTTGAGACATAATTTACATACCTTAAGATTCAGGCAATTAAAGTATACAATTCAGTGGCTTGTAGTATATATACGGAGTTGTATAATCATCATAATTGATTTTAGGACATTTTTGTGCCCCCCCGCCCCCCTGCAAAACCCTGTACCATTAGCAATCACTCACCCTGCCCCCAACTGAACCTTGCCCCAACCCTTGGCCATCACCAGTCTACCTGCTGTGTAGAGATGGGCCTGTTCCACACGTTTCATTTAAATGGAGGCCTACGACACACGGTCTTTGTGACTGGCTTCTTTCCCTCAGCATCGTGTTTTCAAGGCTCTTACATGTTGCAGCGTGTACCGTGCTTCATTTCCTTTTATTGCCAAATAATATGCCACTGTACGGATGTGCTGTGTTTTATTTACCCGTTCGTCAGTTGACAGACATGTGGGCGCCTCCACTTGTCGGCTACTCTGAATGATGCTGCTGGGACCGTTTGTGTGCCTGCTTCTGTGCGGACACGTCCTCTTCAGTTCTCACATCCTCACCTTCAAGGGCATTTTCCCTTCAGCTCTGGCACACCGCTGCCTGAAGATCCACTCCCGGTATTTTAAAATCGATGATTTGTTCTGAGAGGAGTACTTGGTCGGGGCTTTTAAGCTCTGGGAGGGAGCTCCTTGTTCTTGTGAAATCCAGTGTCAGAATTTTTTTTTTTTTTTTAATTTTTTTTTTCAACGTTTATTTATTTTTGGGACAGAGAGAGACAGCATGAACAGGGGAGGGGCAGAGAGAGAGGGAGACACAGAATCGGAAACAGGCTCCAGGCTCCGAGCCATCAGCCCAGAGCCCGACGCGGGGCTCGAACTCACGGACCGCGAGATCGTGACCTGGCTGAAGTCGGACGCTTAACCGACTGCGCCACCCAGGCGCCCCAAGAATTTTGATGCAAAAACACATTCATCTTATATTTCCCTGAGCATGAGCATCGCTCCAATTATCTACGAAGGAAATGAGCTTTAAGACCTTAGCACGTGCGTTTCCGAGAGAAGAGCGGGCAGGCTCTGTGGCCCCTTCTTGGCCTCTTAGTTCACGGCACCACAGAGCAGATGGCCGAATTCCACTTTCAGTGAGCTGCTGAGACAAATTGAAGGCTTTAAAGTCCTCATCAGAGCTTTTACCAACGTGAAAGGTTAGGAGAGGTGAACTCAAAAAGTTCTGTATACTTTTAGATTTTGGACAATTTTCAACAGTCACGAATATACTGAAAGTTTTCTATCCAAAGCTCTACTGTGATTTTTTTTTTTTTTTTGTAAAGCAACCACTTTTCCCTCATTTGACTCTTTGAATTTTGCATTGTCATTTTTAGGGTTTTTTGTTTGGTTGGTTTTGGTTTGGTTTTTTTGCTCTGGTATCGTTTGCTGGCGGTGTGGTATTTTAAGCAGCTTTTCACATTTTCCGTTCTTTAGTGACTTGTGTCACAGAGCTCTACGTTCAAGTAAAGCTCACATTTAAATTTTTTTTTTTACATTTTTTTTTTTTTTTGAGAGAGAGAGTGAGACAAAGCGTGAGCAAGGGAGGGGCAGAGAGAGAAGGAGACAGAATCTGAAGCAGGCTCCAGGCTCTGAGCAAGCAGTCAGCACAGAACCGGATGCGGGGCTCGAACCCACGAACTGTGAGATCATGACCTGAGCCGAAGTCAGACGCTCAACCGACTGAGCCACCCAGCCACCCCGTAAAGTTCACATTTTAAAGAGTATAGTGGGTTGAATTAAGTCCTCTAGAAGGATAGCCCGTGTCCCAACCTCCGGAAGCTGTGAAGGTGACCTTATTTGAAAGGAGTTTTTGCAGATGTCATTAAGTTAAGGGTCTCAAGATACGATCACCCTGGATTATCCAGATGGTTCCTGAATCCAGAGATGAGTATTCTTCTACGAGACCAAAGGGGAGAAGGAGAGGCAGGCCACTTGCAGGTGGAGGCAGAGGTTGGAATCTTAGAGCCCTAAGCCAAGGAGGCCTGGAGCCACCAGAAGCAGAATGAGGCAAGGAAGCATTCTTTCCTAGAGTCTAGGGAGGGGGCGTGGCTCAGCCAACACCTTGATTTCAGACTTCCAGCCTCCAGAACTGGGAGACAATACATCCCTCCTGTTGTAAGCCACCAAATGTGGTCATTTGTCATGGGCAGCTCTAGGAAACTAATGCGAAGAGGATGCTGGTTTAATGATTTTGTAAAAGGAAAACTTCTTGAGTGGCAGAGGGATAAATTCTTTTGTTCTGTGAATTGCTTGAGGCCCCCCTCCAGGGCTGGGCAGCATCTCTTAGGTAGCGTGTTACTCCTCCCCCCCCCCACCCCGCTCTGACCCCCACCTCAGTCCCCGCCATCTCCCCCCGCCTCAACTTCTTGGTTCTGCTTCTGCCAAACTCTCTGCTGGAAAGTTCCCAGTTCTCTCCCGTCAGCAAATTTCCAATTTTCTGGACAATCTCTTCTTTCAGTGGGACTGTGGGCTTTGATCCATCCACTGCCATGGCACTTACCTCTTCAGATGGCCAAGACGGAGGTCCCAAGTTCAAAACGTACAAGCATTCTGGGTGTATGGGAACAAATGCCACAATAGGGCGAGAACATAGCTGAATGTCCAGAAGGAGGCATGAAGTGGTGACCAGATGCTCTGCCCGAAGGGGGCAGTTTCTACTTAGCCCCAGGAAATTGTTGCCACAAAGCATGGAGAAAACTAGTGTGGCCGGATCTGAGTTTTTAAAAGAAGCTGGGAATCTGGATTTTTCAGCCAATCCCCTGATTTTTAGATAAGGTAACTAATTCAGAGTGAGAGACAAAACCAAACCTCAAAACGAGCAAAAAAAAAAAAAAGTGTGTGTGTGTGTGTGTATGTGTGTGTGTGCATGCCCGCACGTGGATGGATACCAAACAGAAACATATCCGTAGGTCCCACTCACCTATGTATTCCATTTTGTTAGGGGAACCTCTGCCTTAGGATGTAGAGGTGGTGGGTAGGGTTACTGCATACATTTCTTGCATCTGCTGGGGCTCTTTAAACGTCCCAAACGCTAAGAAACGGAAGTGTCGTCAAAGGTTTCCCAGGTCGCTAATGCTTTGCCGAGTCTGCCTTGTGGAATTTAACGACACAGAGACACTTTAACACGTTAAATATTTTATTCACATTGTTTACAAACTATATCCACCTGGAAAACACGTGAATCCAACAATAGATTATTTTACAGTAATTCACATTTTTTTAAAACACGTCGCTTTTGAAGTTAAACTCTACGCACGGAGGTCCTCAGCCTGTATCCTGTTTCAGTGCCTTGTCACATGGAAATCCCTGCTCGGGTGGAGTAGCAGTCCCAGGGGCAGGCCACCTCATTGTAGGTCACTAATGGCTCCCCCCCCCCCCCCCCCCCCTCGCCCCGTGAGTAATGAGAAGATGTCAGTGCAGACTCAAACCTGTGAACATTTACTGGTATAAATTCACTCTCGCTACTTTTGTCAAGGAAATGTGTTTTAGAGCTTGAGTACATGCCAGGAAGACAAAACAAAAGAGGCTTATACATTTAATCGGCCATTACAGAGTGGTCAGGGCACTGCCGGGTCTATAAGGGTTTAACGCCTTGGCCACTGACGGAATCGACGAGTTACAATTTAGTGGCACTGACAGCTGGAATCAGAAACAGCGGTGATTGGGAAATCGGTACAAGTATCTGTTGATTAACTTGGCTGCCCCCCACCAGGAGGAGAAGAGGGGGAATAAACTCAGCAGGAGTAAATAATGTGCCTAATTTTAAGGGTGTTGCTCTAGAAAGATGGCCGTGGGAGTTTTGTTGAGCGGCCCAAGAGATGCTCTGGTTCAGAAACTTACTATTAACCCATGCTAAATCCAGTCACGTCCCAGCTTGATGGATGAGCTCCTTTACTAATTAAGAAACTTTTCTATGGCATTTGACGTGAACGACTTAAAATCTACAGTATGTTTGTCTCACCCACGTCTCACCCCCTCCCACTATACTAACTGCTTTTCCTTTGTGAGCTGCCACGGTTAAAAATGTGAAAACTTCTGAGCCTTTCGAACGGGAGCACCGGACGAGTCTCCAGTGGCAGAACTGGATCCTTTCCTCCGAGCAGCACCAATAGCATGGGCTACTGTGTGTCTGCAACTCTTGATTCGGGAAGTAATGTTTCATCAAGGTACTGCGAAAGATCACCCCCTCCTCCCCCTTGGGTAAGGGAAAAAAAAAAAAAAAAGGAATTTCTTAAGAGCTGCTGCCGCTGTCCCCACGCAGATGACAACAACTCTGAATCCAAATGTAAGCTGACAGGTGGAGAAATTTTATCAGCACATTTGCAGGTTGACAACAACAAAAAGACTTTGCAACGTCTCTGGTGATCCGATTGTTTTAGGAGACAGAGATCCGTAAAACCGAGCAGATCATAGCTTGTCTTCCTGCCACCCGTGTGCATTTTTGCCAAATTTGTACACTAGCCTTCGGTCGACTCGTTCCAGAATTCCCGTTTTGTAGTAGTACCTGAGAAAGGCAAGCAGAAGAGGAATGTGGGGGAGGTTCGCACCCCCCCCCCGGAAAACAACAGAATACAAACCCTGTCCTTCATTCCTCTTAGGTGAGCAGGCTGGTCTTTGGTTACCCTGGTATTTTCACACCCTGTTCTCAGCTTACACTTAAACCTTTCCCAGACATCTTGAAGACTGAGCCTCCCCACTCTCAGTCCAAAGCGCGTTTTGTGTGTGTATGTGTGGGATGGCCTGCACTCAGCATGATCCCCGGGGCCACTGCCAAGAATGCGAAGGACGGCGTGTCCATTTACAAACCATAATCCCACCTGTAACTAAGAACCACAGTGTTGTCTCATGACCTTTCGATTATCAAGGAAAGAGCTGCAAACACAGTTTAATCCTCTGTGGCTGGCCATTTTGTATAACTCTGCCCGAAGGCTCATGGCATTTCATGCTCTCAACTTACCTCAGGGCTCTGCTCAACTTTTCATACGTCATTCTGTCATTTTTCTTCCTTTGTCCCCACATCTTTGCCAGGGCTTCTGATTTTACCACCCGAAAAATACCTTGTTCCCTATCTTCCCATTCCAGAATGCCACAGTTTTCTTCAGGAGATAGAAGCAGGTCTCGCACAAATTCCCATAGATGAGAACTTTGGAGGGCTTTTGAGAAGGAAAAAAAAAAAAAGTTACTTAAAGATTTTTTAAGGGGCACGTAGGTGGTGGCTCCGTTGGTTGAGTGTCTGACCCCTGATCTCAGCTCAGGTCATGATCCCAGGGTTGTGGGATTGAGCCCCACGTCGGACTCTGTGCTGACAGCGCGGGGCCTGCTTGGAGCCTCCCTTTCCCTCTCCATTTCTCTGGCCCTCCGCCCTGCTCATTCTTTTCCTCTCTCTCTCTCAAAATAAATAAATAAACTTAATTTTTTTTTTTAAATTCTAAGAGAAGTATACAACTTCTCATTAATTTATGAGAATAGCTGCTTCTTTTATGGGGTTATTTTCCGTCGTTATGACCCAGTGCTCCACTTGGAGCCTGACTGAGCCGTGAAATGTGTGTCTTCTATGAAAGCAATCAGAAAACACACATACGGGGACGCCAAATTTATACTGACCGGAAACACCGTGGCTCACACACTGTCCTCGCTTCGTGGAGCTACGGACTAATTCTTAGGAATTAATTAAATGACAGTCAAATGGGCCAACAGGCATTATGGTTGTACTCAAATCCCATAACCCTACCTCTCTGGGCAGACCAATCCTACAATTTTGTTTTTCATGAAAAGCTGGTATTTCTCTTGTTTTCTTAACCACTTAGCCACACTTTTCCATTGTGGTTAAGACTGTCTGGAGAGTCCAACCACCTGGGTTTGGGTCCTGAATTCACCTCTTCTAGCTCTGTAATCGTGATCTCTCTAGTTATCTGTGAAATGGGATAAGAGTACCTACCTCCGAGCAGACGTTGGAGGATTACGATTTAATACAGAGTTAGTTCTGCACTGGGTAGATTTTAGGGCCGGGAAAGGCTAACAGAACTGCCAACACCTGGTGTTTTCTCTACTATTGTCCATGAGTACTTCAGAGAGAAAACTCCCCAGTAGACCAGGAGAAATAGACCCTTATTCAGAAATTCACCACGGTTAGAAAATTTCTTTCCTTCCTCATTTTAATTCTTGTAACACGATGTCTAAGTGAAAAGCAATGTGATTTTGATGCCATAAAAGTCAACTTTTCTGGTATCTTCTTCGGGAAACAACTGGTCCCATTCAAACATTCAGTTTGAAAGTGTATTAGAGTGCTTGTCTCATGAGTGGTTTTAGGAAATTAGAAATGAGAAATGGCATCTCTACACTTACTCGTTCGACTATGACTGTGACAGTCTTGACTTTTGGTGCCACTGGTTTTCAAACAGTTGGAATCGGCATCTGAAATAGAATGATTTGTAGCAGGAGAAGTCACTCAGAGCTTAAATCACAACAAAATGAGCAACTCTTAACTGGACGCCTCTGGGGCAGCCAAGGCGCTTTGGGGGTAAATGGTAGGTGCGAGGTGTTTGCCTGCAGGAAGCGTTTGTACGCTGACCCGCTGGGTGCCAGGTTCTGGGCTCTGTGCTGGGAACAGGAGAGAACGAGACAAACCTGGTCCCTGTGCAGGTGGAATTTAAGGACCCACAGGCAACACACGAGTCAAACGAACAATCCACCTATTTAAGGTGTTGGGAAGGAAGCAAGACATCAGATAGAGAACAAATGGGGGGGGGGAGTGCCCACTTTAGGTGGGGTGGCCAGGGAGGGCCTCCTGTGCAGGAGGGATCTGCGCAGATGTGAGGAGGTGCGAGAGGGTCCCGGAGGGAGGGAGCAGCATGTGCAGAGACAAGCATGCAGAGAGAACCAGTGAGGCAGGCATCTGTGCCCAGGGGAGGGGCAGACAAGGATGCTGGGGAAGCCGACTGCTGGCGGAGCCCACAGGGCCTTCCTTACAGGCCATAGTAAGGACTCGGGGTTTTATTCAAAGAGTAAAGTGAAGACTTTGGAGTTTGACAAGATCCACATTTAAAAATTTTTTTTTATAATTTTTTTTAACGTTTATTTTTGAGACAGAGAGAGACAGAGCATGAACGGGGGAGAGGCAGAGAGAGAGGGAGACACAGAATCGGAAGCAGGCTCCAGGCTCTGAGCCATCAGCCCAGAGCCCGACGCGGGGCTCGAACTCACAGATCGTGACCTGAGGTGAAGTCGGACGCTTAACCGACTGAGCCACCTGGGTGCCCCAAGATCCACATTTTAAGAAAATTTCTCTGACTCGGGTGTGCAGAATGGACTGGAAGGGACACTAGCAGGAGCAGAGAGAGACCAGAGCTGATGAATAGCATAAAGCAAGGCAGGAACTCAATACAGAGCTCAATTAGAACTCACGCTGTAAGTAACCGCTTGAGACCCTCGCACAGCATCGTTTCAAAGTAGTATATGGTTTACGGAAAAACGAAACAGGGGGTACCAGATCTCACCCACCCACCCCCTGCCGCTCCCCTTGGTCACTTTGCTCCAGCCACACCGGCTTCCTGGCTCTTTCTGAAACTCACGTGCACATTCTACCCCAGGGTCTTTGCACTTGCCCTCCCTCTGCCCTGAGTGCCCTTTCCTTGGATATCCGTGGTTCAGGCCCTCCTCTCCATCATTGCTCAAAGTCGCCATCTCGGTGGAATCACACACACTCACCCCTACTCAGCATCCTGTATCCACAATCCCTTATTTTATTTTACTTTTTTTTTTTTTGCCTTAATAGTTATCACCCTCGAACCTGATCTTCTATTTAGATCTTTTATTTAGAACATCTTTTATTTAGTTCACGCTCTATTCCCATCAGAAGTCAGGGATTTGTGTCTCCAGATGTATTGTCCCCCCGACACCCAGCCCAGGGCCTGGAGTAGGATAGATACTCAGTAGGTAGTACTGAGCAACCGCTATACCACATGCCATTCTGTACTAAGCATGTGTACTGTGAGTCTAGTAGGTATACTACGCTATAATCACTGGATGAAAGGGTAAGTATGTTGTCAAGGAAAGGAATGGTGTCCTGTGTACCACACTGCTGACCAGGTCAATCTGTCTCAGTGCTACTGGGTCATGTCTCTCCCTGGCTTACCATCCTGCAGCAGCCTCCTCTTGTCTCCAGGATGAAGCCTGCCACGTTAGTCAGGCCTTTCACAAACCGACCTCCACCCAGCTCTCTAGCCTTCCGTCTTGCTGCTTCCCAACTTCTTCCCTGCTCTTGAGTTAGATAGTCCCAATGCAAATCGGCTTTCTCCTGCCTCAGGGCCTTTGCATAGCTCCCTGCTCCCCACTTCCACCAAACCCACTCTCGCTCTCCAGACCTCTTCAGGAAGTCTTCTCTGAACTTACCCCTGGGTCAGGTCCCCTCTCTGTCTCCTAGCGACTGTGCGTGCCTTAGTATCACAGCAGCGGTTGATCTGGTCTCTTTTCTGCTCTACCGTGGAACGCCTGCTAAATGCCAAGTGCTTGTTAAGTGCTTCACGCAAACTATCTGATTGAATTCCTGCAACCACCTTGTGTGGTACGGTTGCTATGTCCACTTTATGGAGGAAGAAATGGAAGCCCAGAGAGCTGAAGGATTTCATCCGAGTGGTGGAGGCAGGACTTGAACCCAGGGCAGTTCCGTTCCAAAGCTGACGTTCGGGGCTATTACTCTAGCCTGTCTTTCATTGCAGGTGTTTGACAGACGTTTCCCGACTAACTATGAGCTAAGCTTGTTGAGCGTGTGCTGTGGCCAGGTACTCACCTCACCCACCCTCGTGGTGACCGTCTGTTCCTATCCCCACGTGACACGGAAATAAACGGCGGCGCAGGGCGCTCGGGGAGCACACTGCAGGTCATTGGCTCGTTTGTTCGCGAGCCACCGCACGCCCACGCCACGAGGTGCTGGAGGCACGGCCCAAAAGAGGTCCAAGTCTCTCCTCTGAGACCTCCGAGTGGGTAGCAACATCTCACCAACAAGCCAATATGGACCATTTTGGCCGGTGATAAACGCTGGGAATATTGAAACGGGGCGGGGGCAGGGAAAGCGGCGCCCGGGATGGTAGGGGGGGCGGGGCACTGGGCAGGTCACGTGCCTGGCCAGCGCCGGAGCAGGCCGACCTCAGAGCCCTAAGCTCCCGCAGCCCCAGTGCATGTCCGCTGGAGCAAACAGTGAGGTGCACGCGTGCCTTCAGCCTTCAGGGTCCCTGGGCCTCTTCACCCTTTCAGATGCTACAGCCTGGAATTGCACTGATGTGGAAAAACAGGCCCACGCACACGGGCAGGTATGTGCAAACCACGAGTGAGTGCCCGGGCGAGGTCGGCGGAGAACGGGGACAGCTGCCAGGTGGAGAGACGTGAAAGCAGGTGGGCAGGACAGACAGCTGGCCGACTGCGACAAGAAAGACCGCTGCCCTTCTGTCCCCTCGGACGCCATGCTGCATGCACAGCGTCCCCCACGGGGCAGACCTGTTGTGGGGTTAATTTAATCTTTTAAGAAGAGAGAAAGCAACTGGAGTGGTGAAAATAGACGAAGGTGAATTACTAACCGGTGAAGAGACAATAAGCTTTCGCTGAAATGCCAAAACGGCAGGAAGAGGGAGGGGAAAAGTCGCCCTTTTAACTTTTATGATTTCTTCCATGTGTTGCAGATGAGGGGTATTCGGCTGGCTGGGGTGAACACAGGATAGGTCAGCGTGAAACGGGCTTATGTGGACTGTAGGAGCCTCTCCTTGTGGGTCTTGCCAGACATAACTCTGTTTTATCTGCCCCCAGTCCTCACTGGGGGCTTTGAAGCCACTCACGGGTCCCCTAGACTGGAGGTCTGGCTTGGCAGGGTGGCAGTGGGGGGCCATGGGGGCAGAGGCGCTGTGGCCATCAATGAGATGGCCGGGCAGAGGCAGGCTTCCAAGTCAAAGCCTCCGCTGATGCCAGCCGGAGGCCACAGCACCCCCACGAACCCGCTGTATTTCTTTGCCAGTGGTATTCTGGGGGACACTTCTCCCTGTCTCAGAACTATCTTTATCTTGAATGTGTCCCCGCAGCTAGGCTGTGCCAGTGTGCGGTGACTGGGGCGTGGCCTCGGTTCTCTGCTGTCTCTGGGATTTGGAAAGGTTCGGTTGCCTTGAGGCTGGAGACTGTTAAAATGTGGCCAAAGGATATATTCTCAGTCATTGACTGAAGTCCAGAAGCCAATATGGGGCAGGAGAGGCAGAGTTTCCAAAAGCAGCTCATCACATCCCCACGACGTGAGCGGTGCCATAGAGCCCAGTCTCCGTGTCGGGAGGAGAGGCTCTGAGCCTAGAACCCAGGCCTTCAGGCTTTGTTTTCTGGCGTTTCTGCAGTGGGGGGTGGGAGGGGCTGGGGCGTGTCGCTTGGGCCAGTCCAACAGTTTCAGAGCTTGTTGGGCCTGGGTCCCTTCAGCAGGTACTAAGTTGAAAATCATCTCGTTCTCTGGATCACTGCAGAGCTGGGCCCAGACCCAGAAGATTCTCGAGCCTTGGGTCTCAGCTGAGGGGGCAACAGAATGAAGAGAAGGGTCTAGGCGCTTGTGCACATATGCGTGTGTGTGTGTGTGTGTGTGTGTGTGTGTTTGGTGAATGGCATAGCGTATACAAGAACAGGCTTTGAGAAAATGAATTGGAATCCCATCTTATTTGCAAGTTATGGCTCTTCTGATTTCCTCAGGTGTGAATGGATGTAACAAAACCACCTGTTGGAGTTTTGATGAAGATTAAATGGGCTAAAAGTATGTGCAAAACTCTTCCTGGCACCACTCTGGGCACGTGTTTCACGGATGCCAGTGAGTGATGTTAATCTTCACCGAAGACTCATGGGAACGTTACCTGAAGCCTCCGGGATGCCAGCTGTCTTGGTTGGCCAAGGCCTTGGCCTCTGGCTGGCACAGCTCATTTCTGGGGTGGATGGTGTCGAAGATCGTGAACCATCACCTGGGCCGTGGGCATCATGATCATATGTCCTGGACTTTCTAGAACAGGCTCCTTATATGATCTGTTCCTACTAAACTGTACATTAGGGTTTCTGTTTGGGGAGATCTGCGAGGGAGCCAGGGGCCCAGGGGGAAGGCTGTGGTTTCCTGGCTGTAGCCGTGGAGGCTGCAACTCGGCAAAGCTGTGGTGCTCATTTTCGGGTGTACTCACCAGACCACATGACCCTGAGCTCAGTCTAGAACTTGTGGCTCCCTGATTGCAGCAGGCTGGGCAGGGCATGCACTGGGAGCGCTTGTCTCCATGGGTGCGTGTGCCAGAGAAGCCAGCTCAGAGTCCTTGTCTTATCACCACCTCTGCCTCCAGAAACTTCTCTCTGTCCCTCCCGTCACCTGGTCTGGGCCACCATCACCATCACTCTCCTCCTGGACAGTAGCCTCCTGGCTGTCCTCCTTCCTGACCTAGACGCCGCAGTCTGGGGGATCTTCTTAAAATGCAGATGGGATCTTACTGTTTCCTGCGTTAGTGGCTTTCCAGCCTGCTCAGAATGACATCCAGACTCAAGAGCTGTACATGACCAGATGCCTCTGCCCTGCTCTTGGCCTCGGCTCCCACTCCTCCCTCTGCTGATGTGGCCAGTAATCTACCAAGGGGCTGTCCAAGAGAACTTATCATGGTGACAGGAAGCTGAGCAGTCCTATGTGGTAGCCACTAGCTACCTATGGCTATGGAGCACTTGGAATGTTGCCAGTGTGACTCAGCAGCTGAATTTTAACTTTACTTAATTTTATTTAAATTTAATAGCCACCTGTGGCTAGTGGTTACCATATTGAGCCTCCTAGTGTGAGAGTTTCTAGCCTTTTTTTGATTCTTCCTCAAGGGCTCCAAAATTGATGCTGCCCCAGGGCCTTTGCACTGGCCACTCATTCCCTGGACCCTTTTCTTCCTTCTTTTCCTGGCTAACTTTCATCCTTTAGGTTTAATTTAAAATATTTCTTCTTCCAGGAAGTCTTCCCTGGTCCCTAATTTAAATGCAATCTTTCCTCCATCACACACACAGCACCCTGTCTTTTTCCTTTGCGATATCGTCATACTTAGTCATCACATATTTATTATGGGGATTATTTGTTTAATGTCTCTCTCCCTCTCTTGCTTTATGAAGGCAAGACCAAAGTTATCCTCATCAGTGCAGCCATGGCACATAGTAAGTGCCTGGACCTGGCTCATAGTAGGTGTTCAATAAATATTTGTTGAATGAATGAATGAATGAAAAGGGAAATAAAAGGGGTGCCTGGGGGATTAAATTAAAAAAACTTAAAAATTAAAAAAAAAAAGGGAAAGAAAGGAATGGGTAGGAGAGTAGGGGTTAAGGGCTTCAGATTTAGACACACCTGGGCTGCTCACCTTCCTAACCTTTAACCTCTAAGCTTTAGTTCCTATGTAGTACTAGGTCTTGTCTTACAGAGTTATTGAAAAGATTACCTAAAACAATGTCTATAAAGATTCTAGCACAGGGCCCAGCTCTTTGTAAGCACTCAGTAAATGCTAGCTGCCATTATTATAATAGCAATGACTCTAATTGGGGCTAGTTGTATACTCATGTAACAACTTCTTCTAAAGAACTTACGACACGCTATCTCTTCCAAGCTGTGAGGAAGGCAGGTTGGCAAAAAGACACCCATTTATAGGTAGAGACACTGACCCCTGAGAAAGGGTCAGGCAGGTCAGACTCATTGCTGCTTAGGAATACAGCAGGTGCCTGTCCCTGGGCCTCAGTGGGCTCATTTCTTCCAGGGGCTTCTCCTGGCCTGGGCTGGGTGGAGACAGCTGGGTTTGCACCCTGCAGACTGCTGCGGAAGGATTCTAGTGGAGCTGGGAAGCTCCATGGGAGCTTTGTTCCCAGACAGGGATGAGGCTATGCTCTGAGGCCTGAATGCAGGGATGCCTCATGGAAGGCAGACCTGCTCTTGTGAGGTCCACTGGGGTCCATGGGGCACCTCGGGCCTCTGTAAGCCTACAGAATGTGGTTCATGGATGCAGCTATTCCTGCACTAAAACTCTGAATGAAAAAACCCTTCATGGGGCGCCTGGGTGGCTCAGTCGGTTAAGTGCCCGACTTCGGCTCAGGTTATGATCTCGCAGTTCATGGGTTCAAGTCCTGCATCAGGCTCTGTGCTGACAGCTCAGAGCCTGGAGCCTGCTTCAGATTCTGTGTCTCCCTCTCTCTCTGCCCCTCCACTGCTTGAATTCTGTCTCTCTCTCTCTCTCCTCAAAAATAAACAAACATTAAAAAATTAATTTAAAAAAACCCTTCATTAACCAGATAACCTGAATCCTCAGTTGATTGCTTGGGACTTTCAGAACAGAAACAATAAGTCATAAGAACCCATCTGTCTGTGTCTGCCCCTCAGAGGCCTCAGCAGTACCCATATGCTCTGTCCTGTCTCTGTAGATGAAGGAGCAAAGTCTATGGAGGGAAGGGGCCTGCCCAGGATCTAGCACCCACATCTCCTCTTAGTTCCCAAGCCAGGGCCGTTGTGTGGGACTTGGCAACTAAAAGTAATAACCATCATCATCTTTAAAAAAATGAAAGCTCCAGGGGCGCCTGGGGGGCTCGGTCGGTTAAGCGTCCAACTTCGGCTCAGGTCATGATCTCACAGTTCGTGAGTTTGAGCCCCGCGTCGGGCTCTGTGCTGACAGCTCAGAGCCTGGAGCCTGCTTCAGATTCTGTGTCTCCCTCTCTCTCTGCCCCATCCCCACTCATGCTGTGTCTCTCTCTGTCTTAAAAATAAATAAAACATTAAAAAATTAAAAAGAAAGCTCCAAAGTTCCCTTTCCTAAACCTCCGTCTGCAAAAGTGAAACTGTGAGGGTTAATTTTCAGAATCAATAGGGCTCTTGTAGGTCCTCCATCCCCTTGTAATTGAAAACTGCTTAGTGAGCTCAGATCTTGAGAGACATTTGCAGCTACAAGGCCCCCATGGCTAGTAATTATGATGATTATTGCTCACAGATACCAGTGTTTGGAGCGTCCAAGTCGCTGGCATCTGCCAGCCACTTCATGTGCACTGTTTCTCCAACTCACCACGACCTGGCGAGGGCCACTCCATTTTACAGATAGGGACACTGAGGCTGGGGAGGGCAAGGAATCCATAAATCCAAGCCCCGTGCTCTGCCCACCACATTTCTCCCTGCTGTCTTCTCCTGGTCTGTGACCATTTCTAGGTCATCAGCTTTTCAACGTGGTCACAAAAGGCCCATCAAGCCCCCGTGCCCAATAGCAGCCTCAGCACAGCCTTGGGCAGCTTGAACTTGGTTACTTACAGTCTTTGATGGCAGCCTTGGTCTCTTCTGTGTCATTAAAGAAGGAGTAACCTAGGAAAGAAAAAGAAGTCCACAAACCGCACCATAATCCTGGGTTCCCTGGCCAGGAGAGGGGGTGCGGGGAGAAGGGGGGACAGCTGTCCTCTCTGTGGGGTAGTTTTATTTCAGAAAGAAACTTGGAGACCACCTGGCACTAATTGGGCCACCCTGAAGCCATCCTTGGGAGATGACAGTCTCCTGGTTTTTAAAGGCCTCCTGGAGAGGGCCCCAGGGCCATGTATTCCAGCAGCCTCTAGGATTTTCCAAGCAGGCCTGGACTCTGAGCTGGACCTTGTCACTGACCCCAGTGGGACCTTGCCAGTCACTCAGTCTCCAGGCTCGTGTTCCTCACTGGCCACAGGTGACAAAACTACCACTGAGTCCCCCTTCCGCTCTCAGGGTCTGTGGTCTATGATGTAGCCTCTAATCCTCTGGGGATTTAAATGCCTGCTACGTGCTGGTCACAGGGGAAAATGGACGCAGGAGGCCCAAAGAAGTGCAAGGCCCGCTGAGAGGCTTTAACAAGGATTTGGGGGGCCATGTTGGGGCCTCGGTTTGCTCCTCTGAAGCATGGGGTGAGTTGGGGGTGAATTCGGAGTTTCCAATCAAGTTATCATGTAGCAGTACAGGAAAAAGGACACCTCTGTCCTAGCTTGGTGGCCAGTGAGCACCAACTTCCACTGACTCAGGAGGCCGGGACAGGGCACATTTGGGACTGTTTATTCCTAGCGCCATTTTCTGATGGGTTCTGCTCGGCCGGGACACCTCGGTCCGCTCTGCCCACAGGGCCACCAGAGCACAGGATAGAGGATTAACCGATGAGGGACCCACTCCACCTCCACTGTGGCCCCCGCACTCCTTGCTGACCTATCTTCCAGCAACCAGCGTCCCCGGGTTTCCAGGCCCTTAAATCTTACTGAGATACCTCCGAACCGGACAGCACGCTGGGTCCTACGCTGCCCTGTAGCTCCTCCCGCTGTCAAAACTTACTTGTTTTGTGTCCTATTCTTTTTTTTCCTCAAAAAAAATTTTTTTTTAGTGTTTATTTTTGAGAGAGAGACAGAGCGCGAGCAGGGGAGGGACAGAAAGAGAGAGGGAGACACAGAATCCAAAGCAGGCTCCAGGCTCAGAGCTGTCAGCACAGAGCCCAACGGGAGGCTTGAACTCACGAACCAGGAGATCATGACCTGAGCCGAAGTTGGACGTTTAACCGACCGAACCACCCAGGCGGCCCTTCTGTGTCCTATTCTGCCAGAGTCCTAATCTGTGCAGTAATAGAAGGCCTAAACTAGATAATAACCAGATCACCATAGAATTAATTAATTATCCAAATGCAGGCACTTTTGAGAATGAAAGACAGTGCTAGTAACAACTACTCTGGGATAATAGGTGAAAACGATGCGTCCCAGGCAAATTGGGCCACTGTGAAGTCTGGTCACAAAACGTGTACTTCAGTTCACAATACACAGCACACATTCCTGCTTGAAGAACGTTGCTGGCCTGAAATTCCCCCGTTAGAGTTGGCTTTGTGACTCCAGGGATTCCTCAGAATAAGAAGGAGCCAAATATGGTCTGTTTGAAAAACAATTGTTTTGGGCTTGTTTTGCACAGACCCTGAGGCGATGGCACCAGGAATAGGGATTTGGGGTTGTAACGAGTGTCAGGGAAGGGAGGTACCCCATGCTAAGAGACCCCAGCACAGTGGCTGCTGGGGGCCTGGAGACAAACTTGATGGACATGATGTTTGGCTAAGGCTGGCAATGCCAAGCTGCATCCTCTTCCAGGATAGGACACCTCCCTCTCTGTGGCCTAGGGGTTCTCATGCAAAGAGGTTCCGTCAGAAGGTGCTGGAGCCTGGAGCTCTACTCTGAGCTGCTGTGATTTACTCAGACTTTCCCCTTTTCAGGGAGGGCCCACTCTACGCCCAGACCACTGCTCCTGGCAGGGCACTGTCACTGGCTAAAGAAGCCAGGACTGGACAACAATGGACAGCAGGTCTCTTTGTCCCTTCCCTGCCCCCGATGGGTCGTGGCTCCCAGGACAGAAGCTGAGCAGTGCCCCAGGGCCAACATCTATAGCTTGCCCGCCCTCAGGCACTCATGATTGGGGAGAGCAAGGGGAAAGCAAAGAATTCTTAGAGTTGGAAGGTCTTCTGTGGTTTTCTGCCCAGACAGGAATCCCTGCCCCAGCACCCCCATCGATCAGGGGGCTATTAGACTGCTTGATTATCTCCAGTGATGGGGAGCTTCCTACCTTGAGTATATTCTGAAGCAGTCTTCCCCCCAAAAAAGGTGCTAACCTTTAGAAATGTCTTTTCTTAAAATTGAGCTGAAATATGTTTCCTTTATTTTTAAAAATCTCTTCCCCTTGGTTATATGCATAATGACAAAAAAAAAAAACAAAACAAAACCAGCTGCCATTTATTGCATTTACACTTTTTTATGCTGCTCCAGGCAATGTTTCACTGAAACCTGTCACCTGTGAAGGTGTATTATTATCCCAGGGTACAGACGAGGCAATGGAAATCCATAGAGGGCAAGCCCTTTGCCAGAGGACCTATGGCTCCAAAGTGTTGGAGTCAGGATTGGAACACAGGTCTTTCTGAACTCAAAGCCTTTGCTTTCTATTGATTTTCCATGAATCAACCCTGTTTGCTGTATGACATCGGAGAAGTCACTTAATGGCTTGGGACCATAGTTCCTTTATCTGTGACGTGGGGATACAGAATTATACGTTCTCGAAAAGAAACCTATCCAGTTTTAAAACACCTGTTCAACATTCCGCTCTTGCGGGGCCTGTTGAAATGTTAAAGAATGCCACTGACGCCACCTTCTGGCTGTTTCTCCTTGACCGTTAGGAAAGTGATCACGAAATGTCAATGAATCGGACTCCTCTGGAAATGGGAAGGGAAAGGGTCTAGTTAACTTTCTCCTCCTTCTGCTTAATGAAAAGTCAAGCAGAAACCTCTTCTTCCATGGTTTATGGTTGCAAATCTTAATGAACATACTTGCTTCCCCTTAACTTGCTCCCTCTGACCTGCGATCTCTAATCCTAGCAAACTAGAACTTGCAGGTATTGAGAGGTTTTGGTGACGGGGATGTTAGTGAACAGAGAGTTCCGGCGAATGAGATTTTGCCGTGTGAGTCACATCATGGGGTCATTCGGTCCCAGTCCCGGGCCCCTCCCCTGGAGGCCCGGCCCTCTGGACACTGACCTTGCGAGCGGATGTTCTGGAGGATGAAGTAGAGGTACTCCCCACAGAGGCCGGCCGCCTCGGTGAACTCCTCCTGAGTCATGCTGCACAGCTGCGGGCCGCTGATGTTGAAGTGGCAGAAGGAAATGCAGTTGGCATCCAGCTTGTACTGGTCACAGCAGAACTGGAGCCATTCCCAGACGTGGCGCTTGGTCCAGTACTCGGGGTGGACGGACGTCCAGTAGGAGTCGCAGGCTACGCCAGAAGAGAGGGAAGTGAGGGACAGCCGCCCCCAGGGAAGCCTCTAGAGGGCCCCCGAAGGAGGCTTCGGTTGTGTTAACACCCCCACTCCTCTGCTGTGAGTTAAAAGAGCCTCTGGCTTTGGGGTGCTCTGGGGCCCAGGTTACCTACTCCACTGCAAAACCCAGAAGAGACTGGATCTTACAGGTGGACGTCGGGGCAGGAGAGAGGATGACGGGTGAGAAACCCAGTCATGGCTTGGGAGTGCCTGGACCTAGTCTCGATGCTTAGAAAGAGGAGAAGTAGCAGAGAAGGGGAGAACAAGGCCCTTCAGTGGTTCGGTTTCAGACAACAGGTTATCAAGAGCACACTCTTTGGGGCCTGACGAGCCCGGGTTCCAACCCTGGTTTGGCTGCTTGCGACTTGGGCAGGGTCCATAGACATTCAAGCCTCAGTTTCCTCATCTGTAAAATAGGTATCATATGCCCAACTCACAGGGCTGTGATGCAATTTGGAGTTAACGTATATAGGCTGTGTAGCGCCCAGGAAACTATCAACAATTCAATGGTTATTAAATGCTGACTGTGTGCCAGACACAACCTGAAGCTGAGTTGATCCCCTCTGCTCTTACAACGGTTGCCAACACTAGCTGTTGGTTTGTGCGCTGTTTCTGGTCATCTAGGGCCGAGGGTTCGAGCTGGTGAGACATTGCCCGCAGTCCGACAGAGCTTGGATCACCTTAGCGGTCTCCTCTGGGGAAGAGAGACGTGGGGGAGTTGATTGTATTGTTGCTTCTGTGGTTTTGATGATGCTTTTCTACCCTGAGGCCAGAGCCCCGTCACTCCGTCAGAGGAGCCCCGTACAGACCCAGAGAGAAGTGGGCACCGTCTTGTCTGGGAGGCTGGGAAGGGGCCATGCTTGGCTTGGAACAGAGACTGGGTGCTCAACAGCTCTGTCCCAATGCCAGGAGGAAAGGGTGGCAGACGAGTGTGGAAAAAGTGAGGAGAAAGGCAGAACGTAGAGGATGGCACAGTGACTGGCTCGGGCCGTGTCGACGACAGAAAGCGTCACTCAGAGTTAGACTCCACAGCAAATGTCAATGAGGCTATTCCGACTCCCCCATAAACGCTGCATTTGCTGCCACTGTCCCCAGTGAATCTACGGAGCTTCCAATCCAAGGCAAGAGAGATGTTCGCTGCCTGTCAGGAGTCTTGCTCCTTCAGGAGCTCCTCAAGCACCCCTGGTGCGTCAGCTTCTCAGGGGCCTCAAATCCTCCCAAATAGGAATGATCAGGCGACTTCACAGAGGGGGAAACTGAGGCTCCCCCTAAAACTCAGAGCCCTTCCAGAAATCTCTTTCCCTACCATGGAGTGGATTGAGGGGTGGTCAACTTAAACAATAGATTTGTTTTCATTTAAGTTTGTAATCAGAATTTTATATGCGTGTGGATAAAGGGTCGGTAGTCTGTCAAGATGGTCGAGATCAATGTTGTTGCCTCTACCTGGTGGGTGAGGAGAACCAGGAGGCCGCCTCACTTCTTGCCTGCTGGTCGCTGGCTGCGGCCCGCCCACTGGCCCGTGAGGGGCACCTTGGGGCCAATAGGGTCTACTGGGAAAATAGGGCAGCCATTCCCCTGTCTGGTCTGTGCTTTCATCTACTGATTTCTGGCTTGAGTAAACCTCGGGGGCCTTTGACATTCCTGGTATTCTGATGAGGGATGTTTATGAGCCTTGAAATTCTTCCACCCTTGGTCCCTAGCTGAGTCCCCAACGGAGATGGCTATCGGTGTGCAACAGTTGGAGGATACAGTTTATTTCTTTCCGTGGAAAGGTTTCGCCAAGTCTCCATTCCCTCCTCTTTCCACTTCCACCCCCTTGTTATTTTCTTTGGCACGTGAAGAGGGCCATGTTGTTTCTGGACGCTAAAGGGCCTGGAGGATTCGGAGAAATGCTTGGGTGGGGGTGGGCACTGACACGAGGAGGTGTTGCTGGCAGGCTCTGTTCCCCTCAGCTCTCTCCTTTGAAGCTCACCCACAGAGCAGGCTTTGTGTGCGGCTCCCCCTGGAGGAAAGCCAGAGCCAGAGCCAAGCATGGCGGGCTCTCTTCAGGGAAGGCCTTCCCACAGCCCCCGGAGCTGAGAGGAAAATGGCTGTTCTCACTACACAGAGGGCAAAGAGAGTCAGCATCATGGGGCGCTTTCTGGTTGCCGTGTGTTTCCATGGTCCTGTCCTCACTAGAGGGGTGCAGCGATGAGGCTGACGGGGGTGAGGAAGGCCTGTTTCCTCTGGCCCCTCCTCACCCTCTCCCCTGTGGCTCCCTCAGGATTGCTCCTGGGCCAGAACAAGGTCTCCATCTACCCTCTCCTAACTAATTCTTGCTCATCCTCAAGACCACAGCTCACTCCCCCATCTCAGGGAGCCTTCCCACGTCTGCACAGCCCCCTCAGGTGTCCTTCTCAGAAGGATTCATGCCTAACCACTGCCGCCCCCCCCCACCCCAAACGTTGAACTCCACATGGCTGGCCACCTCTGCTTTGCTCACCCTGAGTCAGGAGTGCACGCGGTCTGGCCTACCCCGCTGTGGGTGCTCAGTGAGTGGAACTGACTGGCTGAATGACCAAGGATTATTGTCCCCACTTTATAGTTGAGAAAAAGGAGATTCTGGGAGGCTATGTGACTCTACTAAGGCCATGTGGGTAGTCAGTAAAGGAGTTAGGTCCACATCAACTCTTCCATCTTGCATCGTATCATGCCTCACTGTCCTCGGTTGAGGAGGACCCAGTCGGACACATCTCAAAGACTGACTAAAAAAGATTTGGATGAAGGCATACTGAAGGCATAAACGCACATGATAATTATACACACACACACACACACACACATATGTGTGTGTGTGTGTGTATGGTATGCTATACATAAAAAATTTATGTCTAGCGTGTAATATGTAAAATATAAGATAATGTGAAATTTACGTATATATGTATAATATCATACATGTATAAAATTTAGTTTAAAAAGGTTTAAAAAATCAGAAAGAGGATGAGAGACTGATGATGACCAGATTTACAATCTTTAGAATGGCATGAAGAAGACTCTTTTGCCACCTGAAAGACATGAACTCAGGGCAAATAAAAGAAAGGGTGGGGCCCCTGGATGGCTCAGTCGGGTAAGCGTCTGACTTCGCCCCAGGTCATGATCTTGAGGTTCACGAGTTCCAGCCCCGCGTTGGGCTCTGTGCTGACAGCTCAGGGCCTGGAGCCTGCTTCGGATTCTGTGTCTCCCTCTCTCTCTGTCCCTCCCCCAACTGTGCTCTCTCTCTCCAAAATAAATAAACATTAAATGGTGTGAACTGAAAACAAAAAATAAAAAAACCGTAATGTCAGTTGAATGTCTGACTTCGGCTCAGGTCATGATCTCACAGTTCTTAGGCTTGAGCCCTGCATTGGGGTCTGTGCTGATGGCTCAGAGCCTGGAGCCTGCTTCGGATTCTGTGTCTCCCTCTCTCTCTGCCCCTCCTCTGCTCATGCTTTGTCTCTCTGTCTCTCTCTTTCTCAAAAATAAACATTAAAAAAATTTAAAAATAAATTAAAAGTAAATTTTAAGAAAGGAAAGGGTAATGCACCCACAGAATATATTATCTTTAATAGGTGTGTTGTCTGGAAATACAAAGCGTTTTTCTCAATGCATCTAGCATTTATAAAGTAATCTAAACTCTTTGGGGAAGCTGAGCATAAGCCCTACTGCCTATGTGTGCAAATGACATCTCCTGCCTGGAAGACTTAATCTAAATGTCCACAGGCCACTAGTAAACATCAGACTCAGCCAGCAACTTTGAAGTTGGAAGTGGGTCAGGACATTTGTTCAAGGGCCAGCTACGCTGGGAGGAAGAACTGAGCAGCTAAGGGAGTTTTCAGCAATTCTGGTCGTGGTTGGGGGGTAGTTCTCACAAGTGATGCTATAACCTGCGGTATATATAAACTCAGAGGGAAGACTTAACCTTGTAGAGCTGGGCTGGCACACTCACATGCCCACATGGTCAGCAGCGAATGTCCATGGAAGACACTTAGAAGAGAGGCAGGCGTTTATGTAGTAAGTGCTCATTAAATACTATCCATTTATACTTGTTAGTACGGGGGCTACCCATAGCACTACTTTGTATTTCCTCAAATACTTCTAATAGGTTCTCTGCGTGTGTCTGTGTGTGTGTGTGTGTAGGTCGGCAGCTTTGTTCCTTTCCAGAGACTTGGATTTATTTTCTTTATGAAAACAAAGGAAGTTATACTATAAAGCAAGCTAATTTGTCCTTGAACTGCCAGCAGGAGTTAAGCAACCAATGCTGTCCAAAATGTGGGGACACTGTGTGGTTTTGTAAAATGCTTGATGTTCAGGATGCACATGAGACCCGTGCTTCCCCACTGGGGTGGAGGGGCAGGGGCTAAATCCCCACAGAGGGTGCCAAGGGTAAGGGGGCCCACATGATTAATGTCTGGGCATCTCCGATGGTAATGCCAGAGAATGGGTCCATTAATCCACTACTTCCATTCTTTGTTACAGACACCTGCTGTCTTCTCAATCTTACACCAAGTGCTCTTAAAAAAAAAGTCTAGGTGAGTCCCTTTGCCATCTCTTCCACATGAATTGCTGCCCCCAAGCCCTTCCTACATAGAAATTCTGGAGCCAACACTATTCGTTATTTTGGAGCCTCACTTAAAGCAAAAATCTAGGTGGGGGGAGATTTTGACTTTTCTTTGCTATGCAACACAATGTGAAATCTGCAGACTGTAAAAGTAGTTTGAACTTCGAGCTTTGAGTTATGTTCCCAGACCCTTTGTAGGAGAACTTGGTCTTTCTCCTCTGCTGATCGGGGAACTTCGATGAGAAGGTTTGTGAAACTAAATGAACCTGCCAGCTCCTGGATTCAATCAGACCCTTGTTTCCATCCTCCATTCTAACTGTCCCGTCAACTAACCTGATGTGGAAGGGACCTGAAGAAAAAGACCTGGAAGGGATTTGTGTGGATTAGCTGAGTTGGAGCTGCGGCATGGACCTTCCTGATTTGCAGTCCTGACTCTTCAGCATATTAGCTGTGCAATCCTAACTTCCTAACCTCTCTGGACCCCAGCTTCCTTCTGTAAAACAAGAATAATAATAGTGCCTACCTCTTAGAAGGTTTGCTGTGAAAAGGAAAAGAAATGCCTGTAAAGAACGTAGCCCAGTTATCTGGACGGCAGTAAGCCTTCAATGGAAGTTACCTGTAATTTGTTACTATTTTGGGACTGTGTTCTCAGGGAAATGAGGTCTTCCTTACCAGAGCTTCAGTCTAGCTGAGGAGAAGCAGAACAAAGCAAGCCCAGGGCTCGGCGTGGGGAGGCAGACAGTCTGGGTCAGAGGAGGCCCGAGTTAGACAGCCTGGACCATAATTAGCATGATTTATTAGCATAGGGAGTTGGGAAAGTTTTTTGCCTGGGGCTGCACTGAAGAGAGCCGGTGAGTGGACTGGGTAGCACGGGGGCACCATCAATTGTGGCTTTGTCACCGAAAGGAAGGACTTTATGAGGGAGGAAGCCTGAAATGATAAATTGTTTCCAGGTTTCCTCCCAGAGATGGTCAAACTCCATCCAAGAGCCCTTCTTAGCATTCCTTCCAAGGCTGTGGAATGATTTAGACCATGAGATGGTGGAATGGGAGGGAAGCCCGGAGCAGCGTAAGAAACTGGATGGGAAAAACACTGGAAGGGCTGGTGGCTATCAACAAAGGGCTGTGGCCTGGGGCATGTGGGGCTAGGAAGGGACAGGGAGCAGCGAGCCCTGAGTGGTCCTGAGGCCACAACTGCCCAGGAGGCTCAGGTGTGTGCCAGATAGGGTAGCGGTGGTGAGTGCTGAGGTCTGTCTCTAGGGGGTGCTCGTGGGGTTGTGATCACTGCCACGGGCTCATCTCCCACTTTTCAGTGGATTTTGTTTATTTATCTGGTTTTGACTTAGAAATTCTTAGACTCTATTTTGCGTGCGCTCTCAGACTTCTATACCCAGCACACGAATCTTGCTTAGAAAAAGCCCACATGGGACCCACATGCCTCTCTCCCTGATCTTCCGTGTATTAATATTCAAAAGGTTTTGCACCTTTTCAGATAAAGTTCTTTCTTTAAATAAAATTTCCCAGGGGCGCCTGGGTGGCTAAGTCAGCTCAGCATCCAACTTCGGCTCAGGTCATGATCTCATGGCTCACGAGTTTGAGCCCCGCGTCGGGCCCTCTGCGGTCAGCACAGAGCCTGCCTCGGTTTCTGTCTCCATCTTTCCCCGCCCCTCCCCAGCTCCTCCTCTCTCTGTGTCAAAAATAAATAAAAACATCAAAAAAATGTAAATAAAATTTCCCCCGGTGTAACAATAGTTTGACGCACGAGTGTTAGGATGTAGCAGTTAACATACCGGACTCTTTGTGCCCGTGGTATCGTCCACACTGTGCCACCAGGTCCTAGATCACCTCGCCCATTTTACAAAGTAAACCAAGAAAGTAAGGCACAGAGAGGTGAAATCCCTTTGTCAGGTCGCATAGTGAGTAGGCAGCGGAGCCAGCAGTAGGTCGGGTACGTGTACTTCCGCGTCTACACCTGAGGCTTAGCGACCACCGTGCTGTACTGTCTTTAAGGTGCGTGGGGATGGGAGGGGGAGCCAGAGCCTGGCCTTCCCAACTGTCACCTGAGGTCCCCGAGGGACCTCTCAGGAACCCCCAGAACTGCCCCGATCTAGAAACCGCTGCTGCCGACAAAGTATAAACCAGAATCCAGAGCAGAGGGGGTACCGCCTGGTGGTGTGGCGACCCCGCCAAACGGCGGGAGGGTGGCGTGTGGGCCTGTGGAGGTTCAGGATGGAGTGCCAAAGCTCAGCGCGGGGCCAGGATACTCCGTGGCTTGTCAGCGCTTGAGCGGGGAAATCTTTCACGAAGCCTCCTATGCTTGTAAAATATATGCAGCACGCCTGCCACGCTTGGATAAAATTGTCCAGTATTTGCAGTCCTTTAGTTTAAGGGGGCAGGAGGGAACGCCAGGGCGAGTGAATGAAACCCTAGGGTATGTTGCAATCTGTGACCATCCACTCCCCACACAGAAGGCGCGCTTCGAAGAGCAGGTCGGACCCTTTGTGGTTAGCACCGGGAGGGCACAAATTCAGCTGCTGTCTGCTAAGGCCATTTGAAAAGGTTGTGAAAACAGCTGGTTTTCCTGACTGAGCTGATTATTCCTCTCTGCCCTCTTGTAGACATCGTTGGTCCGGCGGGCACACCCTTTCTTTCTCCTTTTCTTTCCCTTTGGTCTCCAAGTATCGAAGCTGTCAAACTCTGAATCGGAACGGATGAGAAGGAGACCTTTGTTGCTTTTGTTCGCTGCGGAAACTGAAGAGAGGAGCAGGACCGTGAGGTGTTCCTGGCAACGGTGAGCACCTCCCAAGTGCCTGGCGTTTGACGAAACGCTTTCTATGTGAACTATCCGTCCTGCCAACCCTAAGAGGCAAAGGCCGTCCCAGCTGGGAAGGCATATCCCAGAGATGTTAGAAAAAAACCCCGCCAAGGTCACGGTGCTGGTGGTCAGTGAGAGCGTCAGCCAGGCTCGCATTGGGACAACTGCGAATTCAAGATGGAGGCTGCAGAGAGGTCTCACTGGCCACGGAGTACAGGAAGTTTGCAGGGTGGTGTCCAGAGGTGACCGTGCTGCATCCTTCTCAGAGAGGGCTGCAGACACTCAGACGGACGCGTCACCTCTCTGGGTGAGAAAGGACAGAGAGAGGCCCTGCTGGTCACTCCTCCCACCGGCGGGAGAGCCAGGGCCTCCAGGGCCCATGCAGTGCCTGGGGAAGCGCTCTGCTACCCTTTCCCATCCAGCTTCTCTGACCACCTTTGGGAGGTCAGAGACATTCAGCAACTTCTGGAATCCAGGGCGGGCAGGTGGCAACTCCAAAGCCGGGAGTATTTGGGAGCTCGGTCACTCCTGGAGGATATCTTGTCTTCGCTGGCCGCATGCTTTGGTGGGACTTTATATTTTCTCAATGGGTGGTGGGAGAAGAAGGCTGCATCTGTGGTGCAGGAATCAGAGAAGCTTCTGGAAAGGGTTCTAGCAAAGACCTGGTCCATCCCCTTGTTACACTGATGGAAATGCAGGGGCCTCAGTCTTTTTATGTACGACTGTTGGATTTCAGCCCTATCGGCAATCTTATTGGTGATCACTTCTGTTAACCCTTCAGTTTTGTTTTGTTTTGTTTTGTTTTTACTGTGGTAAAATGGACCTAAAATTTACCATTTTAACCCTTTTCAAGTGTAGATAGAGTGGCATTAAGTACATTCACATTATTGTGCATCACCACTGCCTGTGGTGAAAGCACCACTTTCTCATCTTCCAAACTGAAAGTAGTCCTTCGTTTTCATTTATTTATTTTTTAGGAAGAGAGAGCTTGAGTGGAGGAGGGGGAAAGAGAGAGGAAGAGAGAATCCCAAGCAAGCTCCACGCTGAGTGCTGAGCCCAATGTGGGGCTTGATCTCACGACCCTGGGATCGTGACCTGAGCCGAAATCAAGAGTTGGGTGCTTAAATGATTGGGCCGCCCAGGCGCCCCAGTCCTTCATTTTTATTAAAAAAAATTTTTTTAATGTTTATTTTATTTTTGAGACAGAGAGAGACAGAGCATGAATGGGGGAGGGTCAGAGAGAGGGAGACACAGAATCCAAAACAGGCTCCAGGCTCCGAGCTGTCAGCACAGAGCCCGACGCAGGGCTTGAACTCACAGACCGCGAGAGCATGACCTGAGCTGAAGTCTGCTGCTCAACCGACTGAGCCACCCAGGCGTCCGCCAGTCCTTCATTTTTAAACGCGTGTGTGTGCTTATCCTGTGCCTGACTGTGTCCCAAACACTTCACATATATTAACAAGTCACCCTCGCAACAATTCTACGAGGTAGGAGTTATAGCTATCTCCACCTTACAGATGAGAAGACTGAGGCACAAGAAATTATGACGGCACAGTTATTAAATATCAAAGCCAGACTTCACAGTTAGGATGCCTGGCTCCAAAGCCCAAGCTCTTGATGACCCCAGAAACTGTTCCAATGCCTGCAACACTTCCCCGGGGCAGGCAGCTGAGGTCATCTCCTCCCGCCGCCACCCCAGCTGCCACCTGGCAGAGAAGGCAGGGAGAGGGGGCTCCCAGGATGGCAGGTCTGGGTCATGCATGGGTGGAGGGAAGGACCTCCTCTCTGGGTCCTTCCATCATGGGGCATATGGGGAGATGAGGCGGACAGGTAAGCCTTCACTTTCTTCCTTCAAATTCAGGAAACGAGGTGCTTCTAGGCCTTAAGGAGAATTGCAATATGTATCTGGCTGACTCAGGACCCTTCAGATAGAGTGAGAGGCATCATGTGCATGCGTGTATGCATGGGTCGGTGTTGGGAGCCCGTGCAGGACTGGATTATGGAGGTGAGTGCCTCAAGTCTGTCTGTGTGGCCCTGGCCCCCGGCCTGGAGGCAGGGGCTTCCTTCCAGTGGGGGACATTTTGCAGCATCCTCAGAGGCGTGGCCTCTGATGGACCCACCTGCTTCCTGCCCCTGAGTGTGGACCGCGCCAAGCTGGGATGCACAGGGTTAAGGCCCCGCGAGGACTGACAGCTTGATTGGGACTCGCATCACCAGCCTCAGGGTGTGCACCTGCCGCGATAGCCGTCTGCCAGGTTTGCTGTGATGTGCAGTCACCCGAGCACCTGGGGACAGAGGCCCTCAGAAAGATTCTGGGGCAAAGCTCAGCTGGCTTCCCTTTGGCAGATTTGCATAAGGCCCCATGCTTCCTTTTTAGGTGGAGAAGACCAGCCAAGAGAGGATGGGGGGGGGGGGTAGGGAGGCCTGGGGGTCAGTGCAGGGATTCGTGTTTACTGAACATTTGCTTTGTGCAAAGCTGCATATTGTACGCAATTTGGCTCCTTTAATCCTCAGAGAGTTTCTCATCATCTTTAGGGATAAAGAAATAGAAGCTCAGAGAAAGCCAGCAATATTAATATCAATAACCACACGGTAATATCATTTGTAAGATGACCATGTAGGAGTGTTAAGGGAACAGGTGCTCAAGTCAACTCGTGTGAAGCTTAACCAACCCTAAGACCTCGTACAACTCGCTTAACCTCTCTGTGCCTCAGTTTCTTCATCCATAAAATGGAAATCATAATTGTTTGTTTCTCTTAGGTCTTCTATAAGGATGGGGTGGGTGCTTGGTGCAGGGCCTGAAACAATGCTAGTACTCAGCAAATGTTAGCTAAAACCATAATGAACAAGCAATAACAGTCTACTAGGCTCCGGGCTAAGAGTTTCTTTCCACTACATTGTTTAAATATAATAACTCCAAGAAATTGGCAGTATCATCTGCTAGCAAAAATGAGGCTTGAAGAAGTTAGTGGAGCCCCCAAGGCCACAGAGCTGGGAGGAGTTTGGGTGAAGATTCCAGTGCTTTCCTCTCTGCAGAAGCTGTCCTTCCTGTCGCCCAGACCTCCTCCAGTCCTCTGCCCTGCACACTGGTGAGCGCTGGCATTTTCAGGCCCCCAGCATGGCCTTGCCGCCTCCTGGAGGCCAGCACCACCTCCTGCCCCAGTTCTCCCAGCTCAGATGGGCTTCTCTGGATGTACGCACCTGTCTGATGCTCAAAGGCAGGATAATACTCTTCATTGCTGAACAGATCAGTCCACGACATCAGGGGGTCGCAGAAGGACGTGTTGGGCAGGAAGGTACTGTGTGTCACTGAGTCCAACATCACCCTGCAACGGCAGGAGAGGACTGTGAGGAGGCAGACAAGGGCCACGCTGCAGGAGCCCCCAGCTGGGCACACTTGTTTTTTTAATTTTTAAAAAAATTTTTTTGTGCTTATTTATTTTTGAGAGAGAGAGAGAGGGACAGAATGCAAATGGGGGAGGGGCAGAGAGAGTGGGAGACTGAATCCGAAGCAGGCTCCAGGCTCCGAGCTGTCAGCACAGAGCCCGACACGGGGCTCGAACCCACGACCTGTGAGATCATGACCTGAGCTGAAGTCGGACGCTTAACTGACTGAGCCACCCAGGTGGCCCCACGCTTGGTTTTTAATAACAAACATGTGGCCTCCTAGGAACCAGGCACCCCTCTAAGTGCTTGCCACAATGACATTATTCAATCCTTGCCACATCCTGTGAGGTTTGTACATCTATCCCCAGAGTGTATATGAGAAAACATAGGCAGAGGGGTTGAAAAACAGTTGCCCACGTAACATGGCCAGTAAGTGGCAAAGCTCGGGTTTTAAGATAGAGGCTCTTGTGATGTAATACTGCTTCTTTCTTTACTTTTCCTACCGGCTCACATCTGACCCCTGAACTCTGGCTTATGCTATGTAACGATCTGCTTCTGAAAGTTGGGCAAGAATTGCTATACGTTAATATACCCGCAAACCCTTACCTACAATCCTGAAATCCAAAAGCTCCGAAATTGAAAGTATGTGTGTGTGTTTGGTGCAAACTTATTTTCCAGCAGAAAAGCTCCCCCCCCCGCCGCCAAACAGTTCTAAATTAACGTTAACCAGTTTTATGTACGGCTATGTATATATTATATCCATACGTCTGTATACAGGCATAGAAAACTTCTACTAAATATATGTATACATGTATATGTATATAAGTGACATATTATATGTGTATAAACACATATAACTATATAGTTTTACTTATTCTACTTGATGAATATTCATATGATACATACAACACACATGGTTCCTATGATTCCTAGAAGGAATATTCTGTATTCTGCAGTATATACACTGGAAAACCTTCCTAATTACCTGAAGGATTCTGAACTCTGCAGCACATCTAGCCTCGGGGTTTTGGTTAAGGGAGTGAGGACCTGTGGTAATCGGAACATACACTTACTACCTGTTGGGCTCTGTGCTGAGCATTTTACTACTTTATATTCATTATTCAGGGTCTCCTCGGGACAAACACTCTGAGACAGATTCAGATTCTGGTAGTGGTTCTGTGTGAGTGATGCAGACGGATGCTCTAAGATTTCAGGTAACATACCCCAAACCACCTGTTTGGCAGGTGGTGGAATTTGGGTTTGCCCATTTAAGAGGTCATGGTCCTAATCACAGGGCTGTACTTCCTGCCCACACTGGCGAGGAGGGAGATTTGGGAGAAGGCGTCTGGTCAAGGCTGGAAAGGGGGAATGGGCTGGGGGTCCTCACTCGTGTGCATTCTTGTCCATGCTGGTCTCATCTTTCAAGTTTGCTGCTTCCCATATTCCCACATTTTAGGGGAAAAAAACAAGAATTCATGTTTGGTGGGTTAGAAAAATCTGTTTGCCTGACTTCTCTTTTCTGATTATCACAATAATGTTGACGAGGTAGGGTGCTTCTGTTCCCACTTTGCAAAGGGGACCCAGCAGCTCAAGATCACACAGCTGGTAGGTAAGCGTCAGAACAAAGACTGGATGCCAGGTCTTGGGACATTGAGCGTATAGAATTTTCAGATGGCCAGGAGCTTATTAACCGTCTAGCGCCGTGTTTCACAAACTTTAGTCATTTGCCTACCATCCCGATAATTTACTTAATCCGTTAAAAAAAATCAACTCCTTTTTTGTTTACTTATAGGTTTGTTTATTTCCTTTTAAATAAGCTTATTTAAAAGGAAAACTTGGTATCGCCATGATAAATGGAAAGTCGGTATCCTTTTAACATGCATAAAAACAAAGACATTTAAATAAAAACTGTTGGTCCATGCAACACCTAAATCAGAGGTTAGCGAACTACAACTTTAAGGACCATTCCAGGCCACCACCTATTTTTGAATGGTCCACAGCTAAAAATGATTTTACAGTTGTAAATAGTTACATAGTAAATGGTTATATAAGTACCTACCTAATACAATTGATTTTGCCTTTTGGCCTGTATAGCCTAAAATACTAACTACCTGGCCCTTTAAGTACAAGTTTTCCTACCTCTGATCAGATCTAGCTCTCGTATCGTAAGTGGTGTGAATGCCACATGTTGAAAAGTCCAGAATTAGTCCAATCTTTCCTTTTACCCCATCATTGTACAGTTGAGACAATTAAGGCCCAGGGACTTTGTGTATCTTGCTCAAGGTCAATGGGTGTCAACATTGTGTTGTAGAGAGTGCTTAAGGTTTCCGAATTTTGGCCCATCTGCTTTCTTTTCTAGAAACACTCACAGTCACATCTGCCTATAGACACACCCCTAACACACTTACCTAGCAAATGGACCTCAATACTAAGAAGGGCAGGGATTGTGTGATTCCAGAATCAAAGGCCCATTCTTTGGGGGTTCTTGAAGATCTACCGTCGTTATCGTCATCAAATGTGCACGAACATTTGGATATTAACAGAGAACAGAGAAATAGCCGAGTACAAATTCTCACGCTCTGGCACCCTTTATGGGCCTTTATTAGAGAATCACCAGACCTCACTGGGAAGCCTCTTTTCTGATGCCCAGAAAGGGTTAATCTGCTTGGTGGGTTATCATGCTCATGGATCTCCCCCTGGGAGCCAGCAAACAGAGGTCAAGGCTGCCTGAGTTTGGACTCTGATTTTCCCACGGATTGGCTGCTTTTATATCCTGAGCTGGGGGTAGGATGAAACGGGATGGGGGCGGGAGCTATGAGGGAGCTAAGGGCCGCTGGAGCCCAAAGCCCCTTCTGCATTCTGGACGCCACCTCAGAAAAGCTCCCCTAAGTGACGGCTGAAGGTAAAGTCTCAGAAAACCGAGGAAGAAGATGGCGGACCTTTGACATGACCTTCACGGGGAGGTTTGGAGAAAGGAGAGGTGTCCTTTATATGGAAGAAAATAGAAAACTGTCCCAGGTCTTCCCCATCAATTAGAAATTTTCCAGATTAAAAACCACAACAGCAGGAGTGAGCACTTCTTCACTTACACCTCAAAAGTCATCTGGTAAATTGAATTTGATCATAAAAAATCAGGAATATTTTACATCAGTAGGATATTTACCCCCTTTGAGGGTTTCTTTTCCATTTAATACCAACCTACTTACTTGCCCTGCAATTTCTCTACTGCTGTACGCAGCATCAGATCTGATTCCTTTTGGTAATCCCTTCTCTGACAAATTATATCCATTAAGTTTTCTTAAAGGGTTCTCAGGTGTACCACGGGCTATTTTTTTTTTTCTGTAATTATTTCTTGCTTCTTGGAAAAATGTTTTTTTTTATAAAAGTGTCAAATTAAAAAAAAATTTCTATTTTTTTGCTCTTACAGTAAGAGGGGGTATCATTAACCCTGGTCTTTCCACAAAAGACTCTGGCCACTTCGTCAGCATACGCTAAGGCATGAGAGTTCAGGAATAATGACTAGTTGGTACCCCATGGCCTAGCTTCCTAGGCCCTCGAAAGTCCTTGCAATAATTGAACATTTTAGCTCTTAAGATTTCTTTCACGTAGGTGGAACAGGGTGAGGGTAGGGGGGAAAAGAACTGCTATTTGAAGCCCCATTTCTCAACCAGTACATTGAGTTCCAGCAATAGGTAGGCCCAGGCTTGAAGTTTGACGGTGTGTTCCCAATGGGGGTGACCTTGACCCCTGAGGGGAAACATTGGTTCTTGGGGGTCAAAATAAATCTTAGACATTATTATGTCTCATGGTCCTCTGAAGGGCCACAGTACATAAATGATACACATAAACGGTATCTATGGGGGGGGGTGGTAATGCAGTGGTAATGACTATGAAAACATTATCTATAAAGCCTCCTTAGTGGGGACGACAATGAAAACATGGTTGAGAAGCCCTGGGTTAGACCTGGAGTCAGCCACAGGACAAGAGGGAGATCCAAGGAGGGTCCTGGGCCTCCTGTTCTAGCCACACAGTTTTGTTCTTTGAGGTGCTGGCTGGTTTGTCATCATGGAAAGAACACAGGCCTGGGGGCCATGATTCTGCCTCTTGTGTCTCCATCCTTCATTCACTAAATGAACCCACCGATGAGGGGGGCTCTGAGATGTGCCCTGGCCCCATGATTTTCTGCAGGCACCCACCTGAATGGACCTTCACATCCAGACATGTGCCCGTACACACGCACCCATACATGTTGGTGATACTGGATACCGTGGTCAAGCAAGCTCGCTAAGTTGGAGTAAAATCCAACCAATACAAATGGAGATTAAACTTTCAGCTCTGCCAAGTTCCCCCAGTTTCCTATTCTCCCTTCCCTCCTATGTCCGCTACTTTTAGCAGTGGGCTCTAGATATTCTTTGCCTGGGCTAGCCAGATCCCTTAAGCTCTTTGTACCCTCACCCACTGCCCATCAACACACCCACAGCTTTTGGAATCAGTTTCCCCCACGACTACCTTTGTAGCTGCCTAGTAAGTAGGAAAGGCTCAAGCACAATCCACACAAGGGGAGGGAATCAGGTGGGTTCCCTTCCATGCACGAGACAGGCTGGCCACAGGTACCTTTTGGAACAAGACAGTGCTAGCAGGGAAGCTCAGATCCTTGAGGCCTCTACTGGCTTTCTAACCCTTCTGAGAGCCGGCTCACTCACCAAACATGCACAGGGACGGTCCGCACAGTCAGAGGGACAGTCCTGTGGGCTTCCTGCCCCCACAGGAGTCAGAGGCAGCAATCACAGGTGTGGTGCCCATGCCCTGAGCAAACAGGCACCTCTGCTCAGCCTTCCAGAGAGAGAGGAAGGAGCAAACCACCCAGGCTTGGCCAGTTTGCCAGAGGAGGAAAATTCCTTCCTGACCCTGGCAGAGATCATCAACTTTACTCTGGGCATGTGACCAAAAATCCACCCAATTAAGCATCTACACATTGGCTGTTTATGCACCAAAACATCACCAGACAGAACGAGGCCATGAAGGTGGAAACCATGGAAAGGGTGGGGGGGCGGGGGGGGCAAGAAGGGCCTTCCCTGATCCCACCACCTGGGCAGTCTCATCGGGACGAAGATGTTTTTCCTCCTTCAAAGCCTCGGCGACACCTAAGTGTCCACCAGGTCCTGAGCCCTGGGGGCAAGGCATGGTCAATTTCCGATACTTTGGACCTTTCTAAGAAGGCGCACATGGAGGAAAACTCAGTGGACTATTTTGACACTTGCTGTGAAATAATTGGGGTGCTGGAATAGTTAGTTGTTTTAGGAGAAAGCAGAGCAACTGCGAGGACAGACTTGCTCTTGTCTTGACAAGTGACTCCTTGTTTTCCTCTAGCTTGTTTAAGGAGCTTGCTGGTTTGTTCTTAGTTGTTTTCCCGAAGGTGTGGCAAAGACCCGCAAAAGGGAAGCCCCGCGGTTTACTGGGGGGTCCAATCCAAAGCTCATCGGCTTTGGATTGAATCCTCTGGGGGTTAATTCTCTCTTTGCCACCCACAAGGACGAGGAACATAGGCCACATTTCTTACTACCCAGCCTGTCCAACTTCTTTATTTTTGTCTCATACAAGGTGCACTATAGAAAAACCCATGCCCTTCTCTGAACTCATCTTTAAAGTGCCTTACCTTTAAAATGGGATTTTAGGGTTGTCTGGGTGGCTCAATGGCTTAAGCGTCTGACTTTGGCTCAGGTCATGATCTCGGGATTCGTGAGTTTGAGTCCCTCGCTTGGGCTCTGTGCTGACAGCTCGGAGCCTGAAGCCTGCTTCAGAGTCTGTGTCTCCCCCTCTCCCTGCTCCTCCCCCACTCATGCGCGTGCGCTCTCTCTCTCAAAAATAAACAAACATTAAAAAATTTTTTTCAATGGAATTTTAACACGCAATCCTCATTATGTCCCGAGAATTGAATAAAATCAGATAATATATGCAGGGGTCTGGGCATAATACACTTATTCCTGCGCCAGACGGGGGAAAATCACCTGTCGCCAATATATCTAAAAGCTTGCTATTATGGTGACTTCTGAGAAAAAAAGGCAACCGAGAGGTAGCTGTGAAAGGGCCTGCCTAGAAGACCTTGTGTTATGAAAAACACTCTTAGAGACAACATGAGGACAAAGAATTAAGCTTTCACTCAGGAGCAAACAACCCCTCTCCCTGGGCCTTTAGTCTAAAACACGAAGCTGTCTCCCTAAATCCCTTTATTTTTCTAGGCCTCAGTTTCCTCATCTGTAAAGTGAAGAGGTTGTACTTTATGACCTCGGACATCCTTTCCAGTTTGTAAAATTCATAAGTTCGTCCAAAACGCAGGGCCCCCGGTTTCAGGTGGAGAAGGGGGCATGTGCTACCAGTGGCTGCCAGCAGGGGGCAAACGCACACGAACCCCACACAGAGTCTTTGAAAAGGTCTGAGAATACAGTGGAAAAACCCTAAGCATTGCTTTTCTGGAAGCGGTCTATATACTGAGGTGGGGGGAGAGGGCAAAACGGGTTTCTTTTAAGCTATCATGTACAGACACATTCCTGAAAAATGCCCAAACCGTAATAAGGGAGCTCTCTTCTCTGTATCAAGGGGGAGCCACGAGCAGGCCAGTGGCGAAAGAAGCTTAGTAAGGGGGATGGTAGGCTCTCCTTGAAGCTGAATATTTTTCAGTGCGAAATCTAGCTTCCCTTCCTAAAGACAGCTTTAGGAAAGGGTAGAGAATTGAGTGCCTGTACATATTCTCTACCAGTTGCCCTTGGTTTGGTCAAGCGATCCGGAGCGCGTGGGGGTGCCTAGGAAGGGGGTGGTTACACAGCCTGAGGAGGCAAAACCGACTCTCTCTGGCAAGCATTTAAATCCCAGTCAAACGTTTCCCAGGAGGCATTGTGACTGATGGAACTGGCAAGGGGGGCTGGCAATGTGGAGCTGGAGACAAGATGAATGGTCCCAGGCCCCGGCCCGAGCCTCTAAGCCCTGACACCCCTTATAATTCTTCCAAAAGAGCAAAGAAAAGGTGCTTACGTGAGGACAGCGGTGACTAGGTCCAAAGAGGAGGCTTTCAAGGCAAGAGAAGGCAGGCGCTCCCAGCACCAGCATACAGTGGAAATAAAGGCACCTGTAGCCTTGTGATATAAGTAACACCTACAGACAGGTCCGTTTGGTTTTTCAGGTTTACGCACAGCCCCTTTGATGACGGTGACATACAGTGTGACACGGCTCCTTGGAGGGGGGGAATGGTTCTCACATGCAGAAAGTTTACCTTTATCCTGTTTTTGTGCCCAGCTCACTACCCGCCCCCACCCTCCCTCCCCCCCCCCCCTTTCCAGGGGACTCAGTAAACAAGCTGAGAATTCTTGCCGCTGGGAGCTTTGCGGGGAACGTGCAGTGCATTTGCTGGGAATTCTCGTTCATGCAAGCTGGAGGGGAAACTCTGAAACTCAGCCCCGGTATCTGTCTCTGCCGCCTCCCTTCTGGGCTGGCGGAGTCCTGCACTTACGTATACCACGTCATTCTCCCTAACCCCCGTGCGCCCCCTCCCCCCCCCCCATGTGGCAAAGAGCAAGGGCAGGATGGGGCAGTGGTTAAGAACACAGGCTTTGCAGCTAGATGGTTTGGGATTCAAATTCTAGGTTCACCGTTTTCTAGCTGTGTCACCTTGAATAAATAACTAGCTAGATAATAAGTGGCTCTAATGCAAACAACAATACCTACCCACTGGGCTGCTGGGGGTCACATGAGGCAATGCAGGGGAAGCACTGAGTAAGCCCCCTGTGAGTTATTTTCCTTGACAAAGCACATCAATTAGAACCCCCCTTCTCTCCACCATTTCCTCCAACCTTATGCCTTGCAACACGATGAAGGCATTAGCCAGCTTGTAGACCGATGTGGGGACTTCCTTCTACCTTCTCTCTCAAAACCATCAGACACATGAACTTATTTAACTTCTACCGTCTCCAAATGCAGTGAGCCATGTGGTGGCTTTCTCCCTTGCCCCTCCCCGCCTTATAGACAGAGGTTTAGTGGCCCAATCGGGTAGATGGAGAAAGAGGTTTAATGGCCCAGTCAGGTGTCGGCTGCTACTAGGCTGGGGGCCTGACTCGCCTGCCAGCTAGCTCCCTGGTGTTGCAGTGAGAACTACCCACTCTGTAGTACTTCCCCTCCGGAGCGGAAACTCGACCTAATTTAGGCTGTGAAATACAGTGTCCCCGGTGGCCTATGGGATGACATTTATAATGCTATGCCTTTTTTGCACTGTGCTTCTAGCTCTGTTGCATAGCCAAGCCACTGTGTCCAAACTGCAGACTCCAATCTTTGAAGTGAAAGCAGAGACTGGTTCGTTAGGTTTTCTTGGGAACTCTGGGCACGGGTACAAACACACAAATACACACACACATACAGTGTGGAGAAACAAAAGGCCGTTCATTGGAGGGCTCAGGATGTCATGGAAAAACTGTTGAAGGAAGATAAGGCCACCGACTTGCTGTGTAACCTCAGGCAAGTCGGGCAGCTTCTCTGGGCTTCATTTCCTCCCATGGTAAAAGGAGGAGTTTCGATGGGAATAGCGATGTTCAAATTCATTCAGACAATTCCTGGGAAACCCCAGGGGTTCCAGGGAGCCCCCAGAAGTGCTGCTGGGGATGGGGGGATGGGAGCCCAGTGGGTCAGGGCCCTAGACCTCTCCTCCCTGATTCAGTAAGGGCACCTCAGCTTTTATATAAATCTCCAGGGTAAGATTTCATTTGAACAAAAGAATCTGCACTTTAAAAGAGTTTGCAAAGAACTGGATTAGATGCTCTTTGAGAATCCTCTAAGCTCTAACATTCTGTGGTTTGCTTCTTGCTCCTTGGCGTCTAGGGAACTGAGATGGTCCCACACTGCTGGGACCCACCTTGTCGCTGGTTTCTGAAATGCTTCTCACGTTTGGACCTGCACACACGCACTCTTCTCAGTGGAGAGTTTTGCACGGAAACCGTAGTATTCCGCTGTTGTCTTTTGGAGGAATTACATTTCTTTTTCCTCTGCTGTCTCAGCTCAACTGTTTCAGAGTGAAAAGTTCTCTGGCAGTGAATACGTGTGACAACAAACTCTGCTTGTCTCATGGTCCTGAGTGTACAATACGGCATCTCCGAGGGCCTATGTGTGAAATTACAGGCTTCTGGACCAGTGGATAAAAGGGGTGATTAAGATAAAAACCAAAATAAAAGAGGAATTTGACTCTAATTAAGTCTAACTATCACATTGAACCTAAATTTGATTAGAGTGGAGATCTTAGATAACATCAAACCCTAAGTTTATAAAAACTGTGTTGTGAATGTCAGTCGAAGACAAGAGGCGGGGGTTGGGGATGGGGAAGAGGAGGGCAGAAGACAGTATGGAACATTTTAGAATTTCCAGCCTATCCTTCTGATGTCTCAACACCCAGTAACAACAGGTAACACTAATTAGGCTCATAAGAGCAACCTAGTGACCAAGACCACATTATGGAAGGGGACTTCTTGTGTTTGAGTCCCTGCTTGGCCACCTGCCTGCTTGGCCACCTGCTGGCTGGGTGAGCCTGGGAAGCTTCTTTAACATCCAGACCTCCCAGTTCCCTCATCTGGAAAATGGGAAAGAAGAATGTATCGCTCACAGGGTTGTGTGAATTGAATGAACTACGACCTGGGGAGTGGCTGGAGCCCTACGCAAGTGTGCGCTCTATTATCTATGTGCTGTTAGATTTCTCGAAGCAATTAAACAAGGAGGGTGCTAGACTCCAGTGGCTCTAATGGCTGGTAGCCCGTGTCAGCAAACCAAAACCTAAGCTAGACTCAACTGTGAATGCACTGGGATCTGAAAAAGTGAGCTTTAAAAACCATCAGTCGCAAACAGCCCAAGTAGCCTTTCCCAAATGAGGCAAGTGCTTAAGCTATACCCTATCAAATAATTTCCTTACTTTGCTTCCACGTCTGCTCTATAAAAGGCCTTCCCCTAGCTCTTGTCGGCTGACTACTTTCAATCTGGTGATGCCTGATTGGAATTGATGTTTGCTCAAATAGACACTTGAAAATTTTGGGGCGCCTGGGTGGCTCTGTCGGTTAAGCGTCCGACTTCGGCTCAGGTCGTGATCTCGCGGTCCATGAGTTCAAGCCCCGCGTCGGGCTCTGTGCTGACCTCTCAGAGCCTGGAGCCTGTTTCAGATTCTGTGTCTCCCTCTCTCTGCCCCTCCCCTGTTCATGCTCTGTTTCTCTCTGTCTCAAAAATAAATAAACGTTAAAAAATTTTTTTTTAAAAAAGAAAATTTTACATATGCCTCAGCTTACCTTTTAATACATTCATTCCGTTAAAATTCTGACAACTCTTTGATGAGGGGGTTACTTATTATGTCCATTTTACAGATGAGGGAACTGAGGCACAGAGAGGTTAAGTAACTTGCCCATGGTCACACAGCTAATAAATGGGAGAACGAGTATTTTAGTCCAGGCTGCCTGCCTTCAGAACCTGTCCTCTTAACTATTGTGATCAGCCTCTGGGTGTCCCTGGGGTGGTTGTGTGGGGTCAGAGAGGAAAGAATCATATGCATAGAATATCTATCACGTGTCAGGCATTGTGCTAGAATGCTTACCTGTCTTACCATGGTTATTTTTCATAATAACCCTGGGAATTGGCTATCACTACCCTCTTCTCAGGATGAAGAAACAGAGGTCCCAGGCTTGCTGGGTGTCACCCAGCTGGGAGGTGGCCAAGCCTGGGTTGAACTCGGGCCTGCCCAGGGTTAAAACCGTGCTGTAGACAGAGGAGCTCAGGTCGGCCTGAGCCTCTCTCCTTTTGCTCTGGCCTCAGCACTGCCTTCTGAGGGGACCCCGGCCTCTCTGTTGGTTCAAGATCCCTGGGTCTTATGGCCATTGCAGACATAGTCTGTGTCTCACTGTAGAGTGGAAATTCTGGTACCTCATGGACTTCCTGGTACTCAGTATGGCTCTTGGGACAGAGAAGGCACTGAATACATGCATGTACCATGGAAGTAAATTCAAAGACAAGCCGCTTGACGTAGGGCTGGAGGCTCCTACCCAATTCTTTCTACTAGATGTAACAGATTCCGTGCTCTTCCTTGAGCTTGCCCTCTTTAACCTGGGCCAGTGTTTCTGTAGTCATATCTTCTCTCCCTCTATCTGCCGCTCTCACCACCCACCCCAACGGGCAGCGTAAGCTGAAAGCAGGGCAGCTGAGAAACGACATTTAGGTAAATTCATGGAGGATGCCGTTAGTAAGAGAGATTTGCAGGCTGACGGTGAAATGGATGAGTCTTGGATCAGGATTCCTGTCTCTATTCTCCCAGTACTATATTTAGAAAAGAGTCCTTTGGAGAAATTCTACTTTTTAATGCTCTATTGGCTCAAGCATTTAAGAATGAAAAGTGTTCTGTCAGTGAGTGTGTATGACCATAAACTCCTGGCACCTGCCACCTGGAAGACATTAGATGAGGCACGAACTTTGCAGGGCCTCAGTTTCCTCATCTGGAAGTACTTACTATGATTTCTGGTGCAGAGTAAGTTCTCGCCAAATGGTCTCTGGAGAGAAATGCCGATGTTGATCGAGATTGCTGACCTTTGAGCATTACCATATCAAGTAGGATAATGTTGCCCTTCTGCAATGAATAATCATAATCGCTACCATTTATCAGGCCTTTTCTAGGTGCCAAGAACTGTCTAGGCATGCTACATGTATTAAATCACGTATTTCTTACATCATTCCTCCAACACAGGCACCATTATTATTATCAAAAATTTTCTAATGAGGAAATACGCATAGAGTGTTCAAGTAACTTGCCCAATACCACACAGCCAGTAGAACACAAAACAGAATTTGAGCCTAGGCAGATGCTCCAGAGTCTACAAGCTTCACCATCATGCTATGGTTTGTTACCTCTGGAAGAGGCAGAATCTGAGTTGAAGAGATACCAGTTTTCTTAGGTATCCCAGGTTGCTGGCAGGATCCTTGAAAGTAAGGACAAGAGTTGTAAACCTATTGGCCCCTAAAACACCCAGCATGCACTTAAGCACAAGGAAGTGCTCAAGAAATTCTCGTTGATTGATTGTGTATTTGCCTTACTTCCTTTTCGGGTCTCTTTCCCCAGTCCCCTATATCCAACTCACCCTTTAGCTCTTCGTGCTCTCCTGACCAGGAGCCCCAATTCAGTAGACAGCAACAGTGAGGTAGCTCCCCTGATAATCCCACCTTGGCCATGAGCCTCACAGAGGCAATGGGTCTTTGTGTGATTTCGGCATTGAAGGCACAATGGAGGTTACACAGAGGCAAAGTCCATGATTGGCAGATGCATAATGAAAATGGAGACAAGAATCCTGATTTTGTCGTTACAAGGTTAAATATGATAATGTTTATGAAAGAGCTATCACAACTGCATGACTGTATTTCTCGTCTCACTTTTTTTCTGTAAAGACACTAGTAATCAAACTAAGCAAAGTTGCCATGCTTTGGGTCTGCCTGAATGAATCTAAAGCAATAATGGCTTTTTAAGACCTAGATCTGGGAGGCCCAGCCAAGGAATGTCTTTCTTCCCAAAGGGAGGGTTCTTGAAGACAGAATTTTCTTCCGTTGTTTTCCTACCAAACATCAGTCCCCTACAACATAGACATGAGGGCTTGATTTCTGAAAGAGTTGTTGGGGGTGACAATTTGAGGAATGGGTGACATTGACTCCTAGGGTCAGTCCATGCTGTTGGTTGGGGGGCAGCATGGCGCTATGATGCCACCATTGAAATCTTGGGCGTCAAATGGACTGGTCCCTCCAGCAATGGCTAATGAGCTTAGTTAATCCAGGAACCCCACTAATGGAGGTGAAGCTTTCAGTAGAAAATAAAATCATTCCATCATTAAAGATTTACTCTTCCTACGGGTAGGCTGACACCAGATTTCCTGGGTAAACTTAACTATTTGAACCTCAGTTTCCTTGCCTATCAGTGGGAATGATCACACATGTAGTCCGATAATGTGTGTGACCAGACTGACTTCTACGCCTCCAGATTGAACTCACTTGTGCCAGTTGTCATCCAAAGGCATGTATTTCACCAGGACAGGGTGTGAGGATAGAGGATGGAGGGTGAGGAGGGTTGCTAGGGGAACTTTGTGGTTGGATCCATGCCGACCTATCCTCATCAATCAACCAAATCTTATTTCTAAGATGCTGTTGATTATAATATACATCATTGACTTAGATAATCATCGTGGGGAGAAAGCATTATGTTAAATGTGCAGATAGATTATAAAGCTTATCTTGATTACAGAAATATTAAAATGTGAATGTGGTATATACAGTTATTAAATACACACACACACACACACACACACACACACACACGACCAGTATTGTCAGGAATATTAAAAAAAAATAAGACCCAGTTGCGTCTCCAACAGAGAATTCATGAGGAAACTCTTAGAGGGAGTATATAATTCCAAGCCAAACTTTGAGTTAGGGGCTGTAGGTCTTCAGAGAGAGAGAGAGAGAGAGTGGCCAGTAAGGGCTGGAACAGTCAGAAAAAAAAAATTCCCGTGGGTCGTGGCATTTGAGCTGGGCCATGAAAATTGGCATGAGCAGCTAAAAATGGTTGCTTATTATGTGCCAAGCACAACAACTGTAGGAGTAGGGGCTGTTATTATCCTCACTTTACAGAAGGGGAAACTGAGGCTCAAAGAGCTTCAGTCATTTGCCCAAGGTCACACAGCTACAAGTAGCAGAGCCAGGATTCAATCCTAGGATTGCCTGACCACTATGCTCTGTGATGTCCAGGATGAGCAGAAGGAGAGGTTCTTTCAAACAAGAGGACACCTGCAAATGTGTAGGAGAGAATGAGTAGGGGGTCCCCCGACACTGCTCATGGAGGGTTGGCCCTGGAGTTTTGGATCCTGGTTATGGATGGGGAGAGTCCCCGGCCAGTTGAATTTGAGGAGGCCTTGGATCTTGTCTGCTCTTCAGGGGAAAATTTGCGCAGGTCAGCAACGAGACCTGGTCAAAAACTTTGATTTTTCCCTTGTGTGTTGTCCACGTATTTTGCCAGCGCCACACTCTTATTTCTTAGGGAGGTTATTGCTGGGTTTTCTTCTTCCACCAATTGCCAACTAATACTGTTTCCAAATAGCTGCTTCCTTGCAATCTGTTACTACTTCCCACAGTTTAATTCGCCATTAAAAAGAACAAAGGTCCACATTACACTGAAATTTCCTGAGTTTGGTTTTGTTCAGGAGCTCATGTAGAGAAAGAGTCTTGGTTGTAAACACAGAATGGCATAAGAATGTAGGCATTGTGCTTTTTTACAAAAGTTCGGTCTATCACTGTTTTGAATTTTCCGGATTTCTCCCTTTATCACAGAGTTTGTCATCATTTCCTAACTGAAATCCAGGGGTTCCTGGTACTTATAAATCTGAGGGGAGAGGCCTCAAATTTGGAAAGCTGACCGGCCTCACCAAAGGCTCACACCAACACTCACTCCTCTACGCCTTGAACTTGCAAACCCGGGGAGGTTCCCGGTGGGAACTTGTCATTCCCCAGGGCGCACGTCTGGGGTCGCTGAGCTATGGGAGTAGACAAGTGTCTTCTTTGGTTCTTGCCTGCATCTCTTTTCATGACATGATGTTTTAACTCCTTGTCGGTGTGTGAAGCCTGGGGGGCAGGATTTAGTTTCATTTTGAGTCAACAGCTGTCCCTTTGGTTCCAAAGAACCAGCGAGATATGGGACTTGGCTGAACATTGTCAGGTGATTCAACAGATAACCAAGGAGCAAAAGCCAGATGAGAAGGTAGCTAAGGAAAAACCAGTACTAGAAGGAGTGGGTGGATGTGGGTACCACTCTCAGTGCTGTCACTTGGTAGCCATTGACTTATCTTCTTGAGCCACAATTTCCTCATCCAAAAGCCCGAGTAAATAAATGTTACTTCCTAGAATTTTGGTGAGGATTAAATGAGATAATGTAATATAAGAAATACTTAGCTCAGTGCCTGGCGTGTATTAAATACTTAATAAATGATGGCTGTACTACTACAAACTATTGTTATAATTTTTTCTGTTTTTTAAGTTTATTTATTTTGAGAGAGAGAGAGGCAGGGAGGGCAGAGAGAGAGAGAGAGAGAGAGAGAGAGAGAGAGAGGGAGAGAGAATCCCAAGCAGACTCTTCACTGTCAGTGCGGAGCCCAGTGCACGGTATGACCTGAACCAAAGTCAAGAGTCAGTTGCTTAACCAACTAAGCCGCCCAGGTGCCCCATTATTATTATTATTATTTTTATTACTGCTGCTACTACTAAACTTATCCAAGCCTTAGTCTCCTATCAGTAAAATTAGAATAATATTATCGACTCACTAGACTAATTGAAATAATATAGGTGTATGCATGTGGCACATGGTAGATATTCATCCATCCATCCCTCCACCCCTCCATCCATCCATCCTTCCGTCCGTTCATTTTCAGTCCCTTATGTGGTATCCATCAAAAGTTTATCAACCTTGGGAGTTAGGAGAAGGCCACTGTATTTGGGAATAGTCCTTAATTATCTGAAATACAGCGATACTTTTATAAGACATTTATTCCCCCACCCAAACTTGTTTTCCTCGGTTCCAATACGACCTTCTGCGAACAAAAGAAGCTCCAGGAATCCCCACAGCTCGCTGTACTGGGTGGCCAACAGATCTGCCACGTGGTCATGGAGCTGCCAGCTAGCCCACGTTACCTCTTTCTATGCGAGCCCTGTGCGTGTAGCACCTTCCTGCAGGGGAGAATGGATGCCACCTCCCCTTTGGGAGGGAAATAGCCACTGGGGCCTTTTAGCTTTCTGGTTGTATCCACCCCAGGCTAAGGCTACAGCTGTCACTTTGGGCGAGGTCTAGGTGGCACCTCTGCCTTAAGACAGAGGGCAGATTTTGCATGAGGCCTCCTGAAGGAGGAAATTACCAATTGGGGTCAAGCATTCCAGCCACAGCAAGCGGCAAGTTGTGCAATAGGCCAGCAGACATGGCCCCGGTCCTGGTATCTAATGTTGCAAGTAGACTGGGGGGAAGGGGGGAGATGGCCGGGCTGGCTCTGTGCCTGTTCTACTCTGGGCAATTGCTCACCCTCACAGAGGAGGGATCCTGGCCTGGGAGTGTTACCTGACACCCACCTGGCCACTCACTGTTTAACCAAGTTTAAACCAGAACGGAGACTTCGTGCAGGACAGCTTTAGTGTCTGGGCCCTAAGGAGTTCATTTCTCCTGCCCAGAGGTGGGTGGAGTTGACTTCAGCTCAGGCCAAACAATATTCAGGAGGAGTGCTGCTCTTTCGGGAATGCTTGCAACTGACAAACTGGTTTAAGGTGATGGACATTAAAGGCAAGCCAAGATAGGCCTGGAGATGAGATCTGAAAATTGCTGACAATTAGTGGCTAAAGAGGGCACCTGCAGGTGGAATCTGCAGTTGAGAACTCTCTAGACTGCAGCCAAGTACACACAGGGAAAAGTGTATTCTGCAGGGACAGAGTTCTGACAAATGCAAGTAGAGAAACAGGCACAATTTCAAGTTCAGCTATGTAAACCTGAGCAAACACGCACACACACACACACACACACACACACACACACACAGGCCATTAGTGCTACCACATATACTCCCGTCTCTCCCTCATGCACAGAGCCCACATAAACCTAGATACCACTCCCAGCCCCTCTCCCCCCCCCCATATCTACCATGCCCCCTAATATCCCATCCTCCCCATAGACCAACCACACACATCACAGATTCCCCCCCACCCCACGCCATGCACACATTATACCCACAGCCATCAGATAAACACAGCCTCCTTAGGAAGCTGATTAATAAAACTATTTTATCTTTAATTACACTTGGCTGATAATAATGTCCTCAGAGCCTGCACGGTTAGATTGGCTCAGATTGTAACATCCAGATTAGGGTTGAACTCCCTTTGAACTCTGGCCACACTGCTGGTCTCTCCAGCTCAGAGGCTAGAAATGGCTTCAGCTGGATTCGCCCCATGGAACTAGGAGGGTAAGTAGAATTCCAGCTCTCCTCGGTTCTCTTTTCTTTCCGACGCTGTGCAGATGATATCTCTGAAAACACATGACCAAGACTAGGAGGAAGGCCCAAATCAAGTTACTGCCTCCAGTTCACCACTGTGTAGACCCCTGGTGGGTCTACTTTCAAAGGAATGTCAGTCTCAGACTCCATGGAGGAAGTTGCCCTGAGTGCTGTCTGGAAGACCTGACACTTGAAAATAAACAGTTTAATTCCTGGATCTTGGACTCCTGGGGACAGGCTCTGGTGAACCATAATTAACTCTTTAAAGTCTTCACTGTGTCCTGCAAATAGTAAAGTATCTGATTCTTTGTGATGTAACGCTGAATGGAGGCAGCGAGGAGGCCTTTTAGGCTAATTACATGTTGGAATGAGGTTAACAACATGCCAAAGATTCCTTGCACGGCTCCTCTGACATTGACAAGTCACTTGGTAACACGCTAGGGCTAAAGACAGCGATGGCTTTTAAAGAGGGCGGGGGCTGGAAACTGAGCTAGACAGGCCCCTGACGTCATTCCCCAATCTTGTGTTTCCCCTGGGATGCCCTTCCCATCCCTCAATTTCCAGGAGAGAGGAGATCTGGATTTGAACCTGGCATTCAATGCCCTGGGCCTGGACCCGTGCAGTGACACCTGCAGGGGGCTCATCTCTCTCTTACGAATTTTACAGTAGCCGAATTCAGCCAAGGATGAAAGCCAAAGCCACTATCGAGGGGATGCTTTGGGCTGAGTAGGAGGTATGTCGGTACAAATAAGCAAGGTGTGCATCAGAATGAACAGGGAAATGCCCAGTACACAGGAACGAGTTCTGGTAGCAGCCAACTGAAAGAGCTTAACATCATTATGATCCCATTCTGCAGGGGTGCACACTGGCGTGTCACAGTCACACGGGGACACCTGACCACTGCTCCTTTCCCATCCTTCTACTGGGGACCAGCCATTACTTTAGCCACCTGCAGGGCTGTCCCAAAGGACTCCAGCCTAGACTCGAGGGTGTCACACGCTGCTTTGCCAACTCCCCAGCATTCCCTATCTGGATGAAATCGGCTAAAAATGAGTCTTCTGGGGGAGACCGAAGGGAAAACCTAGCTATAAAAGACCGTGGCGCTTCGTAAGGAGACTTGTCCTGCCCCATAGGAGTGGTGATGGGGGCTGGCTCAGAGGTTAGAAGGTATGAATAGGAGCCTTGAAGTTTCCTTGGCACCTGAAAGCAGATGCTCACTTTTCCTCCCTGGAAAAGGAGTCGCTCCCCTGTCTCCCCTGGTGGAAGGACTGGGGCAAGGTGAGTCCTGCCCGCTGGACGCCGGCCTTCCCGCTCCCACCGGGGCCCTGTCCTCTCCCTGCACACCCAGACACGTAGCACCCACCTTAGCTCACTTGTTCCGCCGGGCTGGGCTGGGCTCAGGTCCTCTGATGTTGTCATCACCCTGTCCAGAGAGGGCCCTGGTTGGGTGGGCCCCTCCTCCTCAGCGAGAGGGACACCGCATGGCTGCCTCCAGGCGGAAGCCGCCTCCTCTGGGTGCCCCAGCCCCACGCAGCCTCCCAGGTGCAGCAGGGTCCCGGGAATGGCGGCCGCAGGTAGACTTCCCACCTCCGCGAAACCCAGGGGTTAGCAGAAGGGTAGGCGGGTTTTGACAGGAGCTACCAAAAGAGAGAGACAGGCACCTGAGGAGTGATGCCTGTTCGCTTGCTGAGCCTTGTGAAGCGTGGCTGCAGGGGGCTGCCCACGGCCGTGGTCTCCAGCGAAGGCGAGGTGTGGCGACCAGAGGAGCCAAGGAGAAATGTGTCAGACAGAGTTTGTCAGCACCTCAGCACCCTGCCAAATAGTAATTACTAGAGCCTCGTGCCACCCAGCAGAGGGAGGGCAATATTTTATCCCCATTTTATAGAAGGGTAAGTGGAGGCCCAGGGAGGTCAGGCAACCACTTCAGCCAGTCAGTCAGAGGCTAAACTTGGCCCTGAGGGGGGCTGACTCAGAGGTTACCAGGGGAGCTTGGGTGAAGCCAGGCCTGTTGGGGGGAGGGGGGGAGGACAACCAAAGGCAGGGCTGCCTCATGGCAGCTATGGGCCTCCCCAGTTTTGCAGCCTTCTGTTCTCTTAGGGGTTCCCTGATCTCCAGGTCTTCTTCCTCTATAGCTCTTATCTGACCCTGCTTTACATAGTGGCCCATTTGGCATTTCTCTAGAACCTGGTTCCCCTTTCCAGGGAAATGTTAGTCTCCTGAAATACTGTGTGAAGAAAAATGTCCCCAGCCAGCTAAGTTAGGACGGGCATGTCAGCCTATTAAAGCTCTGAGAGGTCTTTCAGAAAAGAAACCTGTTTAACTTTTCTTAACCCAGCGTTTCCCAAACTTCTTCGAGCACCTTTTTCTAGTAACACCCATTAGCACCGCCCCCCCCCCCCCCCGAGCTAGTGTCCCACCAGACACACATTGGGAAATCCTAATGGAGACGGTCACCTCCCCAAGAGAAGGGACTGTGCCTTTCCCCAGGGTGTTCCCTGCCCCACCCCCTCATGGCAGGCTCAGTAAATTGGGCAGAACTGAGTAGCACTGTCATTTCCCTACCTACTTCCTCAGACACGGAAGCCTGAAGTCCTCTTCGACATTCATTCCTCAGAGCCCCTGAATAAAGCCAGCCACCATGTCATGTGGATTCTACCCCCTCCCCCCCCCCCCCCCCCCCCCGCTTGCCACCCTCATGATATTTCTTTCACATGTATCTGTCTTACAGTCAGTGTCAGATGACCTACCAGCTCCACAGAGAGGCTTTTCCTGACCCTTTCTAAACCATAGCACCTCCTGCCAGGTTGGCCATGTTGCTCAACCCCAGGGGTGCCATTGCCCGGAGACCATAACACCAACGGTGCCTGATGGGAGTTATGAGGCAGGGCGTCCCTCTGATTCTCCTTGCCTTATTCACATTAGTTTTCCTTACGGTACCTTATCTACTTAACATGGATTTACTTACATATTGATTTACTTACCGATCATCCTCAGGAAATCACCTAATTGCTGGTTGCTTCTTGCCCTCGGGGACTCGGCCAGGCATTGTCTGGTGTCCTTGTATCCTTCCTGGGTCCACATCAAGGTGGCAAACTCGTGCATGCAGTAAGGGAGAACAGGTGGAGGTCCAGCCCGAGCCCTGCTTTCTCAGCCGAGTGTCCTGCAAACGGGCTGCATCGTCCCCTACGCGTGCCTGTATTCATTTGCACAGAGGGATATCTATTTGTTCACTGTGTACCTGTGGGCTATGTCCACGCAGCAGGGGACCCTTTGTCTAATTTACACAAAGGTGCCATGTAGGGTAGCCTCCCGGTCTATTCTACAGAATGTAAAAGCCCCACGAATTGGGTGATCATTTAGTTTTTTTATTATCCAAAAAAGGGCAAATGTGAAGATAAGTAAGGCACCATTTAATAATTATGTGGGGACAACGGACAAAAACTGGGACTGTCCTGGGCAAATCAGAACAGATGGTCACCCTGTCCATGTGGAGCAGGCTTGTTTATTGCTTTATCTCCATTGTCTAGCCCAGTATGTGGCACAGCGTATTTGTGGAATAGTGATTGAGAGAATGACTCCTGCTCTCATCCCCAAACTGCCTGCTTCAAGTCCCTCCCCTATTCTCATCCATCCTATGCAATTAAGTCTAAAATTCCACTGCATATGCATAAGCCTCCCACACGCATCTTTAAAGCTACTGAAGCTCCATTCGAAGTGTCTTCAAGGAAATACCAAATCCCGGCACCTGGCTGGCTCAGTTGGTAGAGCATGAGACTCTTGATCTCTGGGTGATGAGTTCGAGCCCCATGCTGGGTGTAGAGCTTACTTAAAAAATATAAGAAACACTGAATCCAGTGTGACGTGTTAAAAAAAAAAACAACAAGGGTGCTATGGGTTCATATTTGGGAACACTTGTGTACCCTCAGTGATATGGTAGAGGTGAAAGGAAGAATTATAGGAAGGAAACTTGCTGAACTTTGTTTAGTTCAGTGATCGAAAAATGCATATGAACCTGGAATTTCTGTGTTTTTTATTAAAATTTTTTTTAAATGTTTATTTTTACTTTTGAGAGTGAGAGCCAGAGCGTGAGTGGGGCAGTGGCAGAGAGAGAGGGAGACACAGAATCTGAAGCAGGCCTCAGGCTCCAAGCTGTCAGCACAGAGCCCAAGGCGGGGCTTGAACTCATAAACCGTGAGATCACGATGGAGTGGAAGTATGGCGCTTTACGAACTGAGCCACCCAGGCACTGCTGGAATTTCTGTTTTTGACTTACTGCATCCAATGGAGTTGGATAGGAAACTTGGAATATTCAATAGGCCAAAATCCTTAATTTGATATTCAAAGGCAGTCACAACCGAGCCCACGTATTTTTCATACTGAACTCCTCCAAGTTCTCCTATAGGAAACCTTGGTCCATTCATTCATTTAATAAATGGGGTTTTTTTTTGGTTTTATTTTCTTGTTTTGTTTTTTGTTTTTTTTTTGTTTTTAAAATTTTTTTTTTTTCAACGTTTATTTATTTTTGGGACAGAGAGAGACAGAGCATGAATGGGGGAGGGGCAGAGAGAGAGGGAGACACAGAATCGGAAGCAGGCTCCAGGCTCTGAGCCATCAGCCCAGAGCCTGACGCGGGGCTCGAACTCACGGACCGCGAGATCGTGACCTGGCTGAAGTCGGATGCTTAACCGACTGCGCCACCCAGGCGCCCCTGTTTTTTTTTGAGAGAGAGGGGCGCAGGGAGGGGCGGAGAGAGAGAGAGAGAGAGAGAGAGAGAGAGAGAGAGAGAGAGAGAGAATCCCAAGCAGGTTCCACATGGTCAGCGCAGAGACAAATGTGGGATTTGAACTCATGAACTGTGAGATCATGACTTGAACCAAAATAAAGAGTTGGACGTTTGATCAGCTGAGCCACCCAAACGCCCCTAATACATGTTTCCTGAGCACCTACAATGTGCCAGGCCCTGTTCCAGTGGCTGGGAACACAGAAGTGAACAAAGCAAATGAGATCCCCATCCTAGAGCTCACGGTCTAGATGACTAGGAAGGAAAACGTACCCCTGCTTTAGCTGGTCAGGGAAGGCCTCTTGGAGGAAGTGACAGTGGAACTGAATGTCACCCGAACGGCTTTAGTGTTAGGTGAATTGGTTTGTTCTCGGTTCCCTGAAGACCTCATATACCTGCTGTCCATCTCTGAGCATGAGATCCCACTCTCCTTTAAATTTGGGCTTTTCTCCCTTTTATCCTTCACTTCTCTAAGTCTTGTTTTTCCTTCAGTGTCTCCCTGCAGTCAGCAGTCTACATTTTTGGAGACCTCTAAACTCCCCCAACACGCTGATGCATCACACGTTTGGCCCTCAGCACGAGGCTACCTGGTATTACCTTGTATCTCCTTTTTATACTTTCCTGGGCCCAAGACCTAGACTGTAAACCCTTGTATACCTTGGGGGCTCGATAAATGTTTGCTGCTAATGAAAATACATTCTCCCACAGAGGCTAGATGAGACATGGGAAGCAACTTTAATGTCCCACGCCAAATTGGACCGATGGCTGTTTCCACCTGTGGAACTGTGGGAAGGGGCCTGATACTGTGTGGACAGAGGGTCGCACTCTGTCAGCAGTGTCTTCCACGTGTGTGTGTATGTGTGGGTGGCAGGCAGAGCACGGGCACTCCTATTTGCTTTTCCTGAACTGGGCCTTGCAGAAGGTCAGGGTTATCAGCTCACATGGGCTTCCGTGAGTGTAGGACTGAAGGGATTCTCTTGTGGAAGATTCTCAGGTTGCTCAGCCTCTGTGTGTGCTTCCTGTGAATGTTCTGCGAGCCAGAGGAAAGACGGGCAAAATGAGAGGAGACACCCTTCTTCAAGTATCAGTCTCTGGCTTCACTTTGCCTTGTGGTGAATGCAGAAAAGAAAATGCTGCGGGACACCGTTTGCTCACTCAGCCTCTCGGGATGGAGCCTAAGCCAGGAAAACTGGCCTCCCTTCCTGAACTATAACGCTGGGCTACGGGAAGCTTTTAACATCCTAGCTTTAGATGGACAACTATCTGAGTAAGGGCAAAAGAGAGGGGAATACCTTTTAATGACATCTGAAAACTGTAGAACTGTAGTTACAAAAAAATAATGAAGAAATGGGGCACCTGGGTGGCTCGGTAGGTTAAGTGTCTGACTCTTGGTTTCAGCTCAGGTCAGGATCTCAGGGCTCCTGGGATCGAGTCCCATGTTGGGCTCTGCACTGACAGCATGGAGCCTGCTTGGGATTCTCTCTCTCCCTCTCTCTCTGCTCCTTCCCTTCTCGTGCTCTCACTCTCTCAAAATAAATAAACAAACTTAAAACAAAATAATGAAGAAAAATAAAAAAGGAAGAAAAGTCATCTATAGTTTCTTATCCCGAACAAAGTACCTTCTCTGGGCAGTTTCTTCATCCCCTCAACAAATGTTTACTTTGTGTCCATCATGAGCCAGGCACTGGGCACTGGACTAAGATAACACACAGACTATTGAGTATCTAAAAGGAAAACGTTAGATTTCTTCTTGTTGATTATGAAGTACAATGGTGGAAAGGTAGCCCCTGCAAAGACATGTCCATGTTCCAGTTCCCAGAATCTGTGACTGTTACATTGTATGTTTGGGAGTGAATAAGACGTGACTAAGATAAGGATCTTGAGAGGAGGAACCTGTTCTGGATTCTCCAGGTGGGTCTTAGGTGCAAGGATCACATTGACGCTTTATCAGAGAGAGGCAGAGGCCACCTGGAGACAGGTGCACAGAAGAGAAGAAGGTGATGTGGAGACGGGAGGAGACAGGGGTGTTGTGGTCTCAAGCCAAGGAACACTGGCAGCCCCCGAAGCTGGGAGAGCCTCCAGATGGAACCCCCCGCAGAGCCTTTGGAGGGAGCACGGCCCCACTGATGCCTGATTGGAGGCTTCTGGTCTCCAGAACTGGGAGAGAATAGATCTCTGTTGTTGTAAGCCACCGTGTTTGTGGCAACTTGTTAGGGCGGCCCTAGGAGTCCAATATACAAAATAATAGTACTCTCTGTAGAAAATGCAGACAAATCCAAAAAGAAGAAAGGTCCCAGTAATTCCACACTTAAGTAATTCTGTGGTTAAGGGACACACACACACACACACACACACACACACTATGGGATTATTCTAAACACTTTTCCGCGTCTTATTGTCTTTTAGCATGATTTTAATGACTTGCACTCTATTCTGTCTTATGCACATGCTATGATTAAACTGATAATCCTCATGTTAGATGTTTGGGTTGTTTCTATTGCCAAAACCAGTGCAGATCTTTTTGATGGTAGCAACTGGGGCCACGGCAGGGTCGGCACCTCTCCACTGCCCGGGCTGTCGTGAGCTTCCTGAAGCTGAGCCAGGGATTGGGCAACTGGCAAGAGCCTGGGTGGGGTTGGGGGTTGGGGAGGATGTGTAGGACTGGTCAACATTACTAGCATGAGGGAGTCGCCTCAAACCCACAACAATACTTTTTTTTTTTTAATTTTTTTCAACGTTTATTTATTTTTGGGACAGAGAGAGACAGAGCATGAACGGGCGAGGGGCAGAGAGAGGGGGAGACACAGAATCGGAAACAGGCTCCAGGCTCTGAGCCATCAGCCCAGAGCCCGACGCGGGTCTCGAACTCACGGACCGCGAGATCGTGACCTGGCTGAAGTCGGACGCTTAACCGACTGCGCCACCCAGGCGCCCCAATACTTTTTTTTTTTAATGAGTAGGATTAAGAAAAGATTTATGACCCAAGTGAGAAGAGCAGAAGGGTGTTTTCAACTCTGGATTTAGAGAAAGGAAGGTAGATTTTAGATTTATGGGTGAATGTAGATTTATGGCTAGGCAGTGATGTTGCTTGGAGTAAATGTTGGTGAGAGGCTGTCTGTTGCTTCAGCTCTGCCTCACCCCATGGGATGCAAAGCTTAACAAAGCCATTTCCTGCATGAAACACATCTCTCCCCGAAGGGGCAATGGGTGGCCATGTGGCCTTCAGAAGAATTTGGAGCTATCACCGAACGTTCTGTACGGAAGACTGCATTACCTTTGTAATCAGGAAAAAACCATTTTGTGTTTCTTTGGTGTGCGGTCACGGTCTTGGGTATTATCATGTCTCCATATTTCCATTTGGGAAGAGAGCGACCTAAATTGGAGGTGTAAATGACAAACGAGCTTAGAAAGAAGTGGTCAGAGACTGAAATTTTGACCTATGCTACCACCATGAGACCTAGGATGAACCCTGAAGACATCACGCTAAGTGAAATGATCAAGTCAGGAAACAACAAATACTGCATGATTCCACTTGTGTGGGGTCCTTCGAATAGTCACATTTGTAGAGACAGAGAGAAGAATGGTTGCCAGGGATGGTAAGAGAGGTGGGGTGCGTAGTTCTTAATTAATAAGAATTTCACTTGGGGAAGATGAAAAATGTCTGGAGATGGTTGGTGGTGATGGTCATACGCCATTGGGAATATGTTTAATGCCGCTGAACTGCACACCGAAAAGTGGACAAAATGGGAAATTTTGTTCGGTATGTTACAAAAAAAAAAAAAAAGCTTTTTTAGGAGTCCTGGGCAAGAAGGTAGAAAAAGAACAGAGGGGAATAGGGAGAGAAACCCTGTAGACCAGAGTCATAGGACAACTACCCTAATTTACACGTCAGAGATATGCTAAGCGCTTTGTAGGCCCATCTCATGAATTGTATAGGAAGTAGGTGATGATTTTCCTATTTTACCGACGCAGGAACTGAGGATTAGTGAGGTCTAGTAGCTTCCCAAGGGGGCACTGTAACAGAGCTGGAATTCAAACCCAGGTGGGGTATGTCCAGAACTACATCTCATTACATTTATGGAGTCTTGACCACTATAGGATGTGCTTTGCACATTAGTTTCACTTAATTCACGTAACAACTGGGTCAGTTTGTTATTTTTGTCTCATCTTACAGACAAAGACACTGAAGACTTGGATGTTAAAAGAGGTTTGCCTAGCTGTACAGATAATGAGTAGCGGAGTCTGGCTTTGAACCCACACCTTCTGGGATTTGGAACTGAAGTGAGGTTTTTCTATGGCTTACTGGCTTAGACAACGCTCCAGGGTAGAGTTTCTCATCCTTTCTCCTTTCAGTCTAGCTGTCTGCTGCAGCAGGAGAGGGGAAGATTGTTTGCTGTTGTTCTCTTAGATTAAAGATGGTCCCTGGCTATCTTTATAGGGTCTTTTCTCTAACTACAGAAGTTGTGCAAGTCCTAATTTGCCTGCCTTCATTACTTACCTAAGAATTCCTGATACCAATACCCTTTACTCTGAGACATTGTATTGCAAAGATTTATCTGTCTCGTCTACCAGGTTATAGGCTCTAAGGGCTTGTGAGCTCTGATTTCTGTTTCTTTAGGGTCTACCACTGTGCTCTATACCTAGGGAGGGCCCATTAGATGTATGTTGAAAGAATGAATGAAGTAAGCCAGGGGGTCGAGGAAAGATTTTTATTAACTCCTCAACATAAGACTGATCTGGTCCATTAATAAAACAATCTATGAAGAACAGCGGTCTGCTCTTGCCCCTGACCTTGGTGTTCGCCTCTATTTATCTGAGAGATATTGACTGAACCCTTGCTGGGTGGGCTGGGAAAGCAGAAATGAATATGATAACCCCCTGCTTTTAAGAAGCTTACAGTCTAGAAGGTGGTGCAAAATTACACACAAATCCTTAGAATAGTGGTCACAAGGTTAGCAGTGTTGAGTGTCCTGCAGAGAGATGGGATTTCTGGAGAAGGACAAGAATGGAGACAGAGTGAAGTTGTTAAGATCCCAGGCGTTTATATCCAGGCTGCTTATGAGCTGTGTGACTCTGGCAAATTACATAATCCCCTAAGGCTCAGTTTTCTCCTGTAAAAAAAAAAAAAAAAAAAGTGTTTGTTTTTTGAATTGTGTTCCCCCACAAGGGTTGAAGTCCTAGCCCCTGTCAGTACCTGTCAGTGTGACCTTATATGGAAATAAGGTCTTTGTTGATGATCAACTTAAGGTGACGTCATTGGGCTGGGTCCTAATCCAAAATGACCAGTGTAGTTATAAAAAGGGTAAGTTTGGACTCAGACACAGGCACATACAGAGGGAAGGCGATACGAAGACAAAAGAGAATGTTACCGACAAGCCAAGGAATGCCTGGAGCTACCAGAAGTTACAACAGATTCTCCCTCTGAGCCCTCAGAAGGAACTAATCTGTTCAACATCTTGATTTTGGACTTCTGGCCTCCAGAACTGTAAGATAATAAATTTCTGTTGTTGAAGTCACCCAGTTTGTGGTACTGTGTTATGGTAACCCTAGGAAACTAATTCGGGGCAGTAATAGTGCTTATCTCATGGAGATGTGAGGATTAGATGAGATATAAGCAAAGGGCTTAGCACAGTTCTTGGTACATAGTAAGTGCTTGATGATTGTGGGTAGGACGAACACCCTTGATGTGGGGGCAATCGAACAACGCCTCACAGGGGCGATGGCATTTGCCTTAAGGCTTGAAGGCTGGGTAGGGTGTGGGCATTGAGAAGGTGTAGGAAGAGGGATTCATGGAACTGTCATTTGCAGTGACATCTCGGCCCCAGAGAAGACTTAGGCTGAGCCCTGAGGTTCTTGCCTTCTGGCCCAGGGGCAAGTAACCGTTGGGGAATGTGGAGGATTCCTGTTATTTTTACATTCCTTGTCTTTTGATAACAGCCACTCAGTCTTCCTTTGGAAAAGTCACCCCTCCCCTGCTCTAATCATGGCTCTGTCCTTCCTCAGGCCAGTGAGAGGTCTCCAGCCTGCTGGGCCTCATGAAGAGTCCAGGAGGTGGCACAAACCCAAACAGGGCCAATCAGAGTTCTCACTAAGGATAGATATGGATGGTGAGAAAGGGAGGATCTCTGATCCTCTCGCATGGGGAACAGTAAGGACAATGAACCTGGTGCTTCTTGGGGCTATTTTCCCTGACTGTGTCGAGGAAGCCATCTTTGGGATGAGGGAAGCAGGCTAATGTGCAAATGGAAGTAAATCTGAGAGTTGGAAAGTGATGGAGATGGATGGATTGATGGCTGGCTGGCTGGCTGGCCGGATGGATGGATGGATGGATGGATGGAGAGAGAGAGAGAGAGAGCAAGAGATCTGAAGGCAGTGATACAGTGTTTGAGGCCCAGGAGCCAGCATTCCTGAATCCAGAGGTCCCTGGACCTTAAAGTAATGAAAACAAATACTTTTTTTCCCCCCTTACACTACTTTGTGTTGGGGTTGATTGCATGCATCCAGGAGAGTCCTGACCTCGTCATTATCTTCGGGCACCAGCCTTACCCCAGAGCAAGCGGCTCCTGGGTATGAACTTTCAAGAGGGTGATGTAGGTGGTCATGCTGGTGACAGTGGTGTCTGTTACAGCCTAGTGGGTCACAGAGGCCAAGACGGGCCTCCAGTGCAATTTCACATCAAGATTGGCTTCCGTCTGTGACTTTCCCTCAAATGTCCTCACTGTGTACTGACAGGTATTGGCTTCTTTCTCTTTTGACCAAAATCCACTGTGGGGAGTAAGGCTAGTCCTGCAAAGAATTTCAGAGATTTTAAGAAGGCAGAAGCCTTACTTCTCACATCGAATGGAGAATTCCAAGAGTGTGAGTTGGGAGACCTTCAGGACCATTGGAATGGGTGTGGAGAGGCATCCCTTTTCTCTTAAGGTGTCAAGGAGCTAGATCTTCTTGGCATTTCCACTCAAGCTTAATTTCTAGTCCTCCTCATGTGTGCACCTCAGTGCTGATTTAGTTGTTTTTCTCATCCACAGGGATCACAAGAAGCTCTGGGATCCAGATTTTACTCGGTCGCCCGTCACCCAACCACGTGTGCAAATACTTGTATGCAGATAGAACTCGCGTTTGTCCAAAGACCAATCATCTCTGAATGTCTTCTGCTAAGAATTTAATATATATATATTTCTATTTAGCCCTCTAGGCTAAAGGTGAGTTGTTAGTATACGAGGTTCCTGATAGAATTGAACACTTTCAAAATTTTATTTTTCAGTAACTAGTTAATGTGGGAACACATAGTGTGTACTAAATTGTAGAGTTACACTTATGTGTATCAGTTTTGTGGCAGGAGGGTTGAGAGAATGGTGGGTACATGCTTTTCACCCATTGAAAGTGCTATGCTCCAAGCCTTCTTGGGAGAATTAAGACTATAAAGCTGACATAGGCCAGGTGACACAGGAACACAGAGTGAACATTTGTAAGCTTATGGCAATGACTACCCATAGTGTCTTTACAAACTGGTTTTGACCACATGTTCATAAAAATCCTAGTTACTGACTGAGGGCAATCAGTGGGTTCTGCCCTTTTATTGTCTACTCAAACCAGATACATTGTTTATGGCTAGAATAGTGCCCAGCACAGTGTAGGCCCTCATTAAGCAGCTGGTGGATTCCTTAATGGGTATTGGTAGCAAACTCTCTTTCTCTTCTCTCTCCATGTTCCAGCTCTGTTGGACTTCCCCTATTAGTTCCCAGAATGCTCTACACTTTTTTTTTTACCCCTCGGGCCCTTTGCACATGCCAGTCCCCCTGCCTAGAACACTGTGCACTCATCCAGCAAGTATTTATTGAGTGATAATTATGTGTTAGGTAGGCATTTGTACAGGTACTGGGGCTCCCACAGTGAACAAGACGATGGAGCTTGTGTCGTAGCTGGGGGAGACTGACGATTAAGAAAAATCAGTACGTATATATTGTATCAGATGAAGAAAAGATCTGCAGAGAAAAATAAAGCTGGGAAAGAGGAAGTTGTGTCTATGTGGGTAGGGGCTGTTGTTGCAAATTTTAAAGAGAAAGTGACAGCTGGCCAACTAACTGCCACACCTCCTTCAGGCCCTCTCCGCACCCCTAGACTACGTGAACACTCCTTGCTTCGGGTTTCCAGAGCATGTGTGCTTCCTTTGTCATTACGCTCTTTATAACTGCGGTTGTTTTATGGAAACTTTTTCCCTGCTGGATTGGGCTTCACAAAACTGGGGCCGTGTCGTCTTATCTACCACTCTGTTGCTGCCCTCGGGGACGGCCTGGCCCGTGACAGACATTCTGTGGCTATTTACTGGGTGAACAGATGAGGGAAAATACGACATCACTTAGAAAACATCCTATGTTTTCCTGCTTGCTATGCGTGCACTAGAAGTAATGTATTGACTCTTTGGCCGTTGTACATATTAGGAGCTTTGGAAAGCAAAATATCAAATAATTAAGTGAGCCTAAAATTAGTGTGGAGCAGGGCTTCTCAAACCTGAATGTGCACACTAGCCACCTACAGACCGTACTTTCCAGAGATGGCTGGACAGCACATCCCAGCCCACGTGGTCTTCTTATGGTAACATTGACATCTCTCCCATTGAGACATGGGGTCTCTTTCTCTCCCTTCCAGTCTGGGTGGAACCATGGCCAGAGGAAGTGACGCCGTGTGACTTTTTGAAACGTCTACTTTTGGAAATCATGCTGTGAAGAGACTTGATCTCAGGATCTTTCTTGGAGCTCTTGGAAAGTAATTTCCCTTTCTTATGAATGTGTGAGCCTGGAGTTGCTGAGGGTCCCTCATGTGGTAGCAAACTGCTCAAGAGTGAGACCCATATGTGGGGAAGCAGAGCTGACACGGGGAGACCAAATCTTGATGATTGTCTGAGCTGCATGATCCAGATATACCTGAAGTCCCTTTAGAGTTTTCGGTTAGAAAAGCCAATAATCCCCTTCCTTTTTTTTTTTTTTTTAACTACTTCAAGTTGGGTTTGTGTCACCTGCATCAGATGAGGGGTGCCTGGGTGGCTCGGTCGGTTAAGCGTCTGACTTTGGCTCAGGTCATGAACTCGCGGTTTGTGAGTTTGAGCCCCAAGTCGGGCTCTGTGCTGACAGCTTGGAGCCTGGAGCCTGCTTTGGATTCTGTGTCTCTCTCTGCCCCTCCCCCACCCCCCCCAAACAAATAAACATCAAAAAAATCTTTTTAAAAAAAGACGATTCATGATGAATATGAATTCATGCCAATATCCTTGGCAACACAGTCTATAAACCTAGCTTTTGAAAACTATTTAGCACTATAAAAAAACAAGGATATTGCTGTTCTTACTTCCCTAAGAATATCCTTGAGGAGCCATATCCATCAATTACTATTAATGAGCACATCCCAAATTCCGGCCCTTTGATGATCTGGGCACCCTTGTCAGGTATTTCCGCCCTCTTCCCTCTGTGACCCCTGTAGTTTCCCAGGCTACCCTGACTCCAAGATAACCTACACCTGTTCTCAGCATGTCCTGCGGAGACCCAGGCGAACCCCTTGGAGATTCTGAATGATTCATCTTGAACAGAACCCTGGGTTTGCCTGGGACTCTCAGGGGAGCCGTGTGAGAAACTCTAAAATACACATGAATGAGTAAATCGGGACTGAGTGCCAATTTGGAGCGATTAAAGGATCCCGTGAAAGCTGAACCCCTGGAGAGATGTACATGCTTCTGTTGTATAATCCCGTAAGTGCAAAGGGGCATAGGAGTAGCCTCTTTTGATGGAGCGCCTGTGCACACCCACTCTTGCCCCTTGGGTCCTTGGCACCCGCAGAGCTCCTGTCATCACGGAGGCCAGCCCCGGGCTCTCTCCTATCACCCTGGGAGTGTCTTCTAAAGAATTCCTCCAGAGCCGTGGTTCTGGGCTGCGCTGATTACTCCTAGTAAGGTTTGCCCTGGCCCCTGGCTCTTCACGGCAGGAATGAGTTGCCAGAAGGGTCACATTCTTCCTCTGAGGCAGTTCACCGTCCTTTCTTTTAGCAGGAGGTGGTGATGTGTTTTTCCCTACGTGCCACTCCTCTCTCGCTAAATCTCCATCTAACCTCAAGACTCTCAGATGCCACCTTATCTGGGAATCCATCCCGGGCCCTCCTTTTTCACTCAGGCCTGTCTAGCTTCTGCAGCCTTAGAGCTTCCGGGACTCATTATACGGGCGTCGTTAATGAACTTTTTGGCACAATGTCTGGTACAGTGCTTCGGTGGTGATGAGCCGGGATTCAGAACAGCTTCTTCAACTCCCCTCTTTCCCGGACGGCGTCTAAAACTGTCCAGCGGGCTGTGTTGTAACCCCACGGGCTCCAGCCGATGGGAAGTCAGGATCTCACCTCCCTCCCTTCTGGAGAGCTGGGCGGCTAAACCCTGGAGCCCAGAGACCTGCTCCGTCCCTTGGTAGCTCGCTTCTCATTACCTCACTTTTCTTATCTGGACAATGGGGATCACGATGAGTTCTACTCCTCAGCATTGTCATGAAGAGTAAATAAAGTATCCAGGTACAGCTAAGTTTCATAGAGTGCTGGGCACATAAGAACTCAGCAATGGCATGGCTCCTAATAACGTCATCAATGAAAATCTATTGAATATCGAATAGAAGACAGGGCAGAGTTTTAGGTTCCAGCTCTGGGCCTCGCGTGGAATTGACTTCTCGGTGACTCGAGGTGGTGTCCAGAACTTGCTGTGTGTGACCCGTTGCCTGTGTTCATCCGCTCAGCAGCTGTTCACTGCCTGGCTGCTCCTCGTCTACCATATATAAGCCACAGCTCCCATAGTGGCGTTGTGGGAATCGGGAGTGAGGCCGGGAACATATTTTGCAGTTTTGGCCGAACGATGGGTTAGCATTCTAGACTGTTTATTTTTCTTCTCTAGAATTTGCTTTGCCAGCTCCCAGCCCCGTGGTCAGGGGCAAGAGATCTTTACTTACTTTAAGAGAAAGCCGAGGGTGAAAATAATACTCCTGTTTCTGCTGTTTCTGAAACAGAGGAACCGTAAAGGAGGCTTCAGAGAAAAGTGTGTGGGTTCAGACAATGCTTTCTGGCTGGTAAGGAATGAAACCACAAGGATTAGGAGGCACATTGCACTTAAAAAAAAAAAAAAAACAGGAGCAGGCAAAGGACTTAACTCTACATGTACTGGGGTGAAGTTCAATGTTCGTAATCTAGTCTTTGGCTATTGTAGTATAGTATTCAGTAAATATGTATATATATTTAGCATGTATTATGTTTAGAATTCAGCACCCTTTGCCTGACTTTAGATGGAGGGGCATTTGTTATATGTAATACTTTGACCGTAGAGTAGGATTCTGTAAACAGAACTTCCACCCTTGAATTCTTTCTGCCCCTTAGATTCTGCCCAAATATTTAATGGCAAGTATCCTATAAAACTGTGGCAGGCTGGGGCACCTGGCTGGCTCAGTCAGTAGAGCATACAACTCTTGATTCTGGGGTCATGGGTTTGAGCCCCAGGTTCAGCATAAAACAACAACAATAGTGGCAACAATAACAACAGAGAACTCTGGCAGGCTGTGGTTCAATGTGCTGACCATTGGTCTGACGGTCGTTCAATGTTGGTTGCTTACAATTTTCTATCAAATCTGAATGCTGTTGGCGTTTTAGGTAGAATGACTATTCTTTTTTGCTGGAGTGTCCATTGCATTCCCACTAAAAGTCAGTAATGGCCTCCAGTTGTTACAACTGAAAATGTCTCCCCCCATTTCCAAAAGCCCCGTAGGGGGCCTGTGCCGCCCCCCATTGAGAACCACTAGATCACCTAGCATCTTGTTTAATGATCGCACGGAATTGAGTTCAGAACTTTCCCCACTAGACGTGAAGCTTCATGAACGCTGCACAGACCCATGTCAGGTGTTAGTCTCTGATGGTTTTTTTCTGGTGCTTAGAACAGGGCTTGACCCTTAGTGGGTTCTCGATAGATACTGTGCTGGGATGATGGCAATGCCATATAGTACACTATTAATTTTCCATAACTTAGTCAAACTCCATTGCAGAGTTTTTTGTAAGCAAGGGTGATATTCAAAATATTTAACAAATAGGGGCACCTGAGTGGCTCGGTTGATTGTGTCTGACTTCCGCTCAGGTTATGATCTCAAGTCTCACAGGTTTGAGCCCTGTGCTGGCTCTGTGCTGCACAGCTCGGAGTCTGGAGCCTGCTTCTGATTCTGTGTTTCCTTCTCTCTCTGCGCCTCCCCCGCTTATGCTCTCTTTCAAAAATAAAGAAATAAACATTAGAAAAAATATTTAACGAATAATATTGCACACGCTCTGACCAATAAGAACTTACTGGAGAGTCTGGAGGCCCCCTTGCTGGCACAGAAACCTTTAGTTGCTGGCTCATGGGACAGTCCAGAGGGTCCCAGGAATAGGAGACAGGGAGTGAGGTGATAGGAGGGGACAGTGTCAAATTTTAACAGCCAGCAAGGCAATACGAGAAGATGCTTCTGAATATCATCAGAGTGACTATTGTGTAGAGTGCAGCATACAGAACGTTTTCAGGACACCCCGGGAGCTATTCATCCGTTGACCAGATATTGTGAAATATCTGTACAAAAGTTCTCTGGCTTCCAGGCTTTCTCTCCTTTTCCCCCCAGAAGTCTCTCTTCATTTTGTTCAGTCAATGCCAGACCAGATTGTTCAAGAAAAGAGTGAGAAAGAACATGGGGGTGCCTCCTGTATTTCATGCCCATAACCCACAGGCAAATGCGTGTTCCTCGGGAGCCTGGCAGGATTCCCCATGCAAGCAGTGCCTTCCCACCCACCTGGCTCCTGCGGCTGAGGCCCTAACCCTTTTTTCCAGGTGAGCCTCATAGTCTTCTAAGTCCCTAGAATTTGGCTCAGCAGTTGACTGTGTAGGAAGGACAGTGACAAAGTTTTGGATTCTGGGACACCTGGGTTTTAGTCCCGCCTCTTCCCTCACCGGATGGGTGATTGTAGGCAAAGACAAAAAAAGAAAGAAAAAAATCACACACTCTGCGTTGGGTGCCTGTGGACAAATCACGTAGCCCCTCTGTTTCATTTACTATAAAATGAAGGATCCACGCTGGCTGCTCTCTAGAACTCTCCCTGCTGAGTCGTTAGATCCCCTGGGTTGTGGAGGTGGAAGGCATGTCCTTGTGTGGATCCCAGACCCACTGCTCTGGCCTCACTTGTGTGGCAGGGACCTGGGGGCCCGTGCATGGGATCCAGGCTCTGTCCGCCTTCTCTTGGCTTGGGCCAGAGGGCCTCCAGCCCTAGAGCTTAGCTCTGAGGTTCTCCCACTGGAAACGATGGCCACAACCGCTTCCTCCTCCGTGTCCTCCCTTGCACCCCTCTCTCCTCCTCCCTCACTTTCTTAAGCTGTTGCTCTTTCTCTGTTCTCTCTCTCCTTCTCCATCCTTGGGGGGCCTCATCCCCTCACCTGCTTCAACTCCAAGGAAACCAAAACGCTAAGGCCCCCCGCCCTGTCGTCAAACCGGGTCCTTGGGAAGTTCCTTAACCTCTGCTTGACTCAATTTCCTCATTTAAAAATGTGATAGTCCTTCCCACCTCAAAGGGTCTTTGGGACCATTCAGTGAGACTGTACGTGTGAAATACTACAGCAGTGTCTGGTCAATGGGACTTGAGACTCCTTCGTTAGTATTTCCCCTTTCCCTGCAGCAAGTTGACTTGCTCATGGCATACATATGGGTGTGCTATGATTAATCTGCCCTGGAAAGTTTGCATTCTCTTTCCTTCGAGCATTAAAGTGTGTGAGTAACCTACTCTCTGAGCTTTCTTTTTTCATGCAGCCTCTTGCCGTTCCCATTCCTTCCTGCAAACACACACATTCTTCAGCTTGATTAAACTATTTGGAGTTCCAGGGCGCCTGGGTGGCTCAGTCGGTTAAGCGGCCGACTTTGACTCAGGTCATGCTCTTGCGGTCCGTGAGTTCGAGCCCCGCGTCGGGCTCTGTGCTGACAGCTCGGAGCCTGGACCCTGTTTCAGATTCTGTGTCTCCCTTTCTCTGACCCTCCCCCATTTGTGCTCTGTCTCTCTTTGTCTCAAAAATAAATAAGCGTTAAAAAAAAAACTATTTGGAGTTCCAAGACTCACTAGACTTTCTCATTTTTCCTTGTCTCTGTATCTGGCCAGCATGCCCTTTCCCCAATCTATCTTTTTTTTGTTTTTGGTAGTGGTGGGACAGATTGACCTCTTATGAGTAGATGCTTCAGGAATTGGCTCACACGCCACCTCCTCCAGGAAGACTTCCTGGAGTGGTTGCTGCCACTCCCCAAGGTAGAGTTAAGTGGTTTTTCGGTTGTGCTTTTTAGAGACTGTTGTCACAGGGCTTACACCATGGCAGTACCATTATTTCTGTTTACTTGTCTCTCTTTTTAAACTGGCAAGTCCTTGAAGGCAGGAACTTTGCTGTATCTATCTTTTTATCCTCAGCACCCAGCCTTTTTCTTTTCTTTCTTTCTTTCTTTTTTTCTTTTTTTGGAATCTAATGTGTGCTTAGTAAATGTTATATGAATGAATGAAGAGGATGGGAAAAGACGTCCTAAGAACTCACTAGAAAAGTCGCAAAGAACAGACTAGAAGGGATGGAGGTAAGGTGTTAGAGACAAGGATCCTGAAACACCTGATCCTCTGATAGTGACAGGCACAGAAAAAGTACAAAACACACAACTGGGCACCTGAGCACAGGGAAACAGCTTTAAGCCGCACAGAATATTCCTACACAGCCCAACAACTGACATTCAAAAGGGATGGCCTGAGTTACTGAAGGTTTAAATTATACTTTGAAGAGTCTGCTTAAGAAAACAAAGCTCTAAAACCGATTGAATTTTTCATGGAATAAGTTTCAGTCACCGGGAAACGGCATGGGACTGTTCAGTCATTAGGATGCTACTTGGACATTTTAAGACGGAAACTATGTTGTGGGTCTGGAGACGGTTCTGCAATCTTGTAACGACTTTCGCCTATACACAACAGAATGGTAAGTAAAAGCTGTCTTTAGGACCTGGCTTGTTGAACTCATATGGAGCCCTGGGAGCTTGTTGGCATTCTTTTGAATATTGATGCTGAGATGGGGGAGTACAGGAGCTTCCCTCCCTCTCTTGTCATCATCAGCCTCCTATTTTCTATGCAACAGGCTGGGTGTAGGATTTTGTTTGAAGGAAAGCAGCCTCAGCTAAAACATGCAGTAAGCATGTTCTTACAGGAGCATGCTTCCAGATATAAGTTCTTAGGAGGCAGTGATTATGAGCATCGTCGGAATGAGTTCAGATCTGGGTGTCTGGGCTTCACCTCTCCATACCTCGGTTTACTCCTTTGTAAAATGTGGATAATTATAGCCCCCGTGTCACTGAGCTGTTGTGAGAATTAAACTTGTTAAAATAGGTAAGGCGCTTAGAAAAATGCTTGGCATATAAGAAATCTATTTTGCTATTTGCTATTCAGGTAGCCCCTTCATCAAGCCTGCCTCGTAAGGGGTGAGGCAAAGCTTTGAAAGCCAGTGCTCTCTGAGCCTTGAAGAATGTAGGGAGGGGCAGGGCATTTGAGTCTAAGAGCAAGGGACGGAGGGGGAAAGATCACACGTTCGGGCCCTGGGTCGGGACCTCGCATACACGAGAGGAACACTACGTGGCAAATATGTTATTACTAAGCAGTGGCTCAGGTCAGGCAGCGTGCAAGGTGAGAGGGAGGGGACAGACCACAGCTGCGGGGAGAAGGGGAAGTAGCTTGAGCCCTGTGTGGGCTCCCAATCCGTCTGCCTCGCTCACGAACCGGAACTAATTTCAACTGGCGTCTTTGGATGTGGGTTTTAGAAAGCTACTCTGGGAAGTGCTGTGGAGGTTGGAGAGTTGGAAGGAGAGGAGAAGGACAGAGTCAGTGGCTGTTTCAGAGAAAAAACACCCAGGGTGGGGTGGGAGGCACGGGAGAGGACAAAGATGATTCCAGAGTTTCCTGGTTTGGGCAACTGGGTGGATATGATGCTGTTCATCAAGATAGAGAAGGCAGGAGGAAGAGCAGGTTTGGGTGGGGGAGGTAATGAGTTCATTTCTGGGACAGGCTGAATTTGAGGTGCCTAAGGGAAGTTGAGGCGGAGATACCCAGTAGGCAGTCGGGTCTGGAGCTCAGCTAGGAAGGGCAGGGCCAGAGATACGGATCCCAAGTTGTGAACTTATAAATGAGAGTTAGAACTTTGGGAGTGGTTGAGTTCACTCAGGGAAGAAGTGTGAAGTGTTAGAAGAACAAGAATGGAATGGTGAGGTCATTGATGGCTGGGGGTGGGGCTGAGGAAGGGTTCGGCAGGGCACGAGAGACCAGGAGGGGCTGCCCATGTGAGCCAAGTCCTTGGCTTGAGCAGGTAGGACGCACAGCAGCCTTCAGTGGGGCCCTTCCCAGGCCTTGGCTGCCCTGATAACTTAAACAAAAAGCATTATTGCTCTCAAAGGGCAAGAAGGGATTTCTGATCTTGAAATCAGTGTGCTTTGGAGCTGAATCTCAGAGATTTGATGATCCAGTGGTGTGTGTGTGTGTGTGTGTGTGTGTGTGTGTGTGTGTGTATTTTGTTAAGTTTTCAAGATGACAACCTTTAGAACAAAAGGAAACCTGTTCCAAATCCCAAGAGATGATAGAGTGATCAACAGAGGTCTTGTCATTGAGGCTGGGGCTGGGTGGCTTCTCTCTAATGTCTTAGGGCAGCATACGCACATTCATCCCACATGTATTACTTAGGTACCAAGTATATGGCAGTCCCTGTGCTCAGCTCTAGATAGAGCTGTGGCCAAAACAGTTTCTGCCCCTGGGGCTAACTGGTTCTCAATCTTGGCTGGACCTTAGCATCATATGGGGACTATTGAAAAATTCCCCCATGCCTAGGCCGTGCCTCATACCAGACAGCTCAAAAATCCTTGGCAATGCGACCAAGTGGAAGTAGCTTTAAAAACTCTGCAGACTTGGGGGTCCCTGGGTGGCTCAGTCGGTTAAGCGTCCGACTTCGACTCAGAGCTCACGGCTCATGAGTTCGAGTCCTGCGTCGGGCTCGATGCTGACAGCTCAGAGCCTGGAGCCTGCTTTGGATTCTGTGTCTCCCTCTCTTTCTGTTCCTCCCCTGCTCTCGCTGTCTCTCTCTCTCTCTCTCAAAAATAAATAAAGATTAAAAAATGAATAAAATGAAAAAACCTCTGCAGATGATTTCAATGTGTAGCTACAGCTGAGAACCAGCTGAGTGTAGATAATCTAGGGCGCCCAAGTATTTCCACGGAACCCCAATGGCAGACTCTTGACTCAGTCCAGTTGCCTTAATTTATCCCTGAGGGGCCAGGAGTTGAGTTGGCCAAGGTGGCCCATGAAGGGCCTGGGCTGAGAGCTCCTGTACCCCACTCCTCAGCCAAGGAAGAGTCTTGCACACCGGTGTGGCCTCGGCCTGATCTGTGCTGTGGCCCTTAACCTGGCTGGCCACCCAGCTTTGATGTTTAAGTAGAACTCTGGTGAATGATTTACATTGTTCTCTCTTTTCACCAGGGCTGTCTTCTTTCTCTGTGAAAAACCAGTTGAATTCTTTGTCTAAATGGGGTATTCATTCAGAGGACGCACAATGGACCTCTTTCACTCGCAACTAAATCTCTAGTAACAGAGACCAAGGGCCTGCCAGCAACGTCCTTGTGAAACCCGTCCCTGTGTGCCCGGCTTCTGGAAATGAACCGTGAGCACTGCCGTTTGGAGAAACAGGGGCCCCACATTGTGTAGGGGGTGGGGCTGAGAGCCACAGACTGCTCTGACGCTGCGGGCAGGTCTCCGAGCTCGCACTGGGGAGCCCTGGAGTTGCTCCCCACAAGGGCAACCAAGCCCTTTTCTCGGTGGGACCCCCAAAAGCATCAGTCTGGCAATCACCGTTTAAGCCTGGAAGGGCAGCTGTGTGACTTTGGGTTACTGGCGTGACCTCTCTGAGCCTGAGTTTCAGGCCGAAACATGGGGGAATAGGATTATCGTGAGGATTAAATGACATAATATGTGCAAAATGTGGGGGCACCTACGGTTATCTGCCATGTCCTAAATTAAGGCCCTTTGATATATAATGCAGAATTGAACCCAAAGAACTAAAGCAGCAAACGAGCTATTGTGGCTTGTCATCCCTCAATTATAAATGAGGATACTGAAGCCCAGGGAATGGAAGAAACGTGTCCAATGTTGCACAGTCATCAAAGGAGATGGACTTTGAACTTGGGCCTCCCACAGTAAGAGGACAAGAGTGGATTAGCTATTACTATTTTCTGGATGTTGCTTTGGATTCAGACAGGAGGAGAGAAGGTGTGGGGAGTGGGGAAGAATTTTCTTATTACTTTGGAGGATGTATTCAGAGCCCTGATACTTAAGCCAGACGCTGCAGAGTTTCATCCTGGGAACAGAGGAAAAGGAGCCAGTTTCTGCTGGGACCGACTAGGTGCTAGGCAGCACGCGAACCCTTTTTGGGGACACTTGTACATTATTTAACGCGCAGGAATAAATCTGCAAGGGAGGTGGTAGGGATTTTTATCCCTAATTTGGGATTGGGGGGAGGGTTCAGAAGCTCAGGGAAGCTAAGCAACACGCCCAATGTCACAGAGTCAGTGTTGAAGCCTGACTTTGAAGCAGAGTCTGTCTGGCCTGAGATGCACCTGCTGCTTTGCTTTTGCTGAATGTATCCTGTTGACCTTGAGAAATGAGGTCTTCTCCGTGTCTTCAGTTTACTCTCTCACTTTGTAGGGATCTCGTCTCCATTTCCTAGGTCCTGAACAATTAGAGAGGGTGGTTTCCTAGGCTGTTTGCTTGGCAGCCACGTCGGGAGGAGAGTGGCAGTGATACTAAAATTAATAATAATAATAATAATAGCAATAATTATCACATTGAGCACTGTGTCCCAAGCACTCCATGTGTTCCAGACACAGTTGCAAGAACTCAACAGACCTTACCTCAGTTTAATCCGCACGACACTCCTGTACAGTTGGGATTATCACTCTTCCTGTTTCTGCAGATGGGAAACTGGCACAGATCAGTCCAGCAACTTGCCTAAGGTCACACAGCTAGTCACCGTGGACCTGGGATTTGAACCATGCGGTCGGACCCAGAAGCTACTTGGCAGAACTTGCTGGAAGCAGATGTGGTCTTTGTGCCTCCTGACCTGGCTTCCGGTTGGCAGCTGACACAAGAGGTGTTCCATGGGGGAACGTTCCCTGGGGAATGACTCTCCTGTCACTTCGTCTTGAGGAAGGGGTTGTTCCTGGTATGCGGAGTTTCACTGATGTTGAGAGGGGGCTTACTCTTTCCGCCTGTAGGTTTCCTCGGATTGGTCTTTGTTTAACTTGGCCCTACATACTCACTCAGCTGGGCTCTCAGGCCCTCCTTTAATGAGGCGGAGGCTCCCTTTGCAGGAGGTCAGGCTCCTGTGGCCTCTTGCCTTGTCCTCTGGCCACACTCTCCTCCGCAGGCTGCCTCTGTGTCCCCAGATCTGAGATCCAGGAGCTGGACCCAAACCCTGTCGTAGATGGCTGGAGAACCCTCGTGAGTCTCTGACCACCTGGGGCCACCGGCCCAGCTCTGGTCCTGTGGAACCTGGCCACAGTGGGCACAGCATCCCAGCCTGGGGCTGGGTGCCGTGTCGTATCTACACCCATGCACCTGGGGCTTATGTTTCAGGGAAGGGAGATTCTGGTTTTCCCCAGCAAGTTTTAATTCAGTCCCCTGGCTTTCAAGAGGGTGTGAATACCGTAGCATTCTGTCCTTGCATTCTGTCCTTTGCATTCTGTACTTAAAAAAACAAAAGGTAAAAAAACCCTAAACTTTGCCTTAATAATGAAATGAGCAGGAGTGATTTATTGAGCACATACTATGTGCCAAACATTCCACAAACAGCATCTCACTTAATTCTCTTCACATTTTTGAGGGGAAGGCCTTGGTTATCTTGTTTTTATGGTTGAACAACCTGAGTGCAGAGGGATTAATTTGCTCAAGGCCACACGGTAAGCAGTGGCCGAGCTGGGATTTGAGCCCAGGTCAGTCTGACACCAAGGCTCTTAACCACTGTCTGTACCACTTTCCATTTCTCTCCTTACCCATCCTCCCTTCGTCCGGAAGTCCAAAACGTTGCACGGATGGGTGAGAACCTGGACTATTTGAGTGACAAGAGGAGCTGTTCCAGTGGCTCTTTTCTCCCTGCCCACACGGTGTGCCTGTGGTTTCTTCAATCTGGGACCAGGGAGACCTTGTAGCGTTTGTCTGGGGCAGAATGTAAATGTGTCACTTGTCTTTCTCGGCTCGACAGCAACAGCTCTGTCATGTGCCAGTATGCGTGTGCATGCACGTGTTCCGCCCTTACTTGCTCCTCCTGACAGGTAGCTGGTCCTGTGCCTGAAATTGATTCATTTCTAATGAAAAACAACCCGACCTGAAGATAAGAATTCACTCAAGCAAGATTGGAAGGAGAGATAATGTGGAGTATGCAATGAGTTCGTTTTAACTGGTGACTTATTCCACCTAAGAGTTCTCATGTGTCAGAAGGGAGTCTGGGTCTGGGAAAGGTATGCAGAGGAAGGTGGAAAAGCCCCTGAGTTCTGCAGGGGAGCTGGACCTTCCTACTGCAAATGCTTAGGAGCCTGGACCCTGGGCCCGGAGTGGAGGGTGGAGTGCAGTGACTGATGCAGGCCTGGGGAGGGGGGCAGGGGCTTTCATTCGCTAGTGAGTGGGCATTTCCCATGTGGGTGGCACCTGACTTTCTGGGATATTTTCTTAAGTTTGTCTCTGCATTCTGACTCTTGATTCCCCAATGGAGGAGCTAGGCGTCTGCCTTCTCAGCACCCCTGTGCCTGGAGTAGAGAGTCGTGACTTAGGCTCCTTCGATGAGACACCACCTCCCTTCCCCCACTCCCCCGAAACGGACTTTGATCTTCAGGAAGGTGGCATTGCAAAGGACCCATTTTCAAGGCCAGCAATGGTTGGGGTCCTGGCGGAGGCAGCATGTGGTCCAGGCAGGTGGTGGTGGCGGGGACATCTTTGCAGGAAGCAGGCCTGTGGTAATGCTTGATTCTTTTTTTTTTTTTTTTCAACTTTTTTTTTTGGGACAGAGAGAAACAGAGCATGAACGGGGGAGGGGCAGAGAGAGAGGGAGACACAGCATCGGAAACAGGCTCCAGGCTCTGAGCCATCAGCCCAGAGCCCGACGCGGGGCTCGAACTCACGGACCACGAGATCATGACCTGGCTGAAGTCGGACGCTTAACCGACTGCGCCACCCAGGCGCCCCATCTTGATTCTTAATTGTTGTTGGTGGCAGAGCTTCCGTGTCTGACTCTCCGACCCCCCAGGAGATTTGTGAGCTACCCCCAAGTCCTGTAAATTTGTGGAGGTTTGCTGAATGGCCCAGGATATAGTCTATCTTCATACATGGTCCGTGGATGCTTGAGTATTTATTCTGCTGTTGCTGGCTGACGTGTTCTCTAAATGTCGATTGGATTCTGTTGGTTGATGGTGGTGTTGAGTTCTGTGCTCTTGTTGTGTGCTGTCTAGTTGTTCTATCAGTTATTGAGAGGGGATGTTGAAGCCTCTACCTATAATTGTGGATTTGTCTAGTTTCCCTTTCAAGGTCTAGTGATAACATTGCTTTCCATATTTTGCAGCTCCACTGTTTGGTCAGGATTCTTGTGGACTGAAGGTTTAAAATCATTATATAATGTCCTTCTCTGTCTCTGATCATTTTCTTTGCTCTGAAATTTACTTTATCAAATATTAATATAGCCAACTGCTTCCTCTCGATCAAAGTTGGCATGACGTATCTTCTCCCATCCTTTTAACTTTCAACCTGCCTGTATCGTTATGTTGGAAGTGAGAGACCATGTTTTCAAATCCACTCTGACGGTCTGTCTCATTTAATCTTGTCTGAGAATGTCTTGATTTCTCATTTGTTGTTCTGAAGGATATTTCTGCCGGATTCTGAGCTGACAGGGTTTGCTTTATTTATTTGCTTGTTGTGTGTGTGTGTGTGTGTGTGTGGTGCTGTTTTGTTTTGTTATGTTTTCCTCAGCATTTAAATAATGTTGTACTACTCCCTTCCCTCTTCCACAGTTTCTAATGAGAAATACACAATGATTTAATTGTTTTTCCTTTATAGATAAGGTGTTGTTTCTCTCCAGCTGATTTAAAGATATTTTTATTTGCCTTTCGTTTTCAGAAGTTTGACCATGATGTGTCCTGGAATGGATTTTTTTTTTTTTTCCACTTATCCTGTTTGGGGCTTGCCGCTTAGCTCCTTGAAACTGAGGCTTATGTCTTTTGCCAAATTTGGGAAGTTTCAGCCTTTAGTTTCTTTGAATGCTTTTCCAGCCCTGCCCTCTTTCACCTCTCCTTCTGGAACTCTGACGATGTGAATGTTAGATGTTGTTCCACAGGCCCCCGAGGCTCTGTTGAGTGTTTCATTCCAGCCTGTTTTCTCTCCATTGTTCACACTGGGTTATTTCTATCAATCTACTTTCAAGTGCATTGATTTTTTTCTTTCCTCCCTCCATTCTACTGTTGAGCCCACCCAGTGAGTTTTTTTATTTCAGTTATTGTATTTTTCAGTTCTAAAATTCCATTTGGTTGTCTTTTATATCTTCTATTCACCAAATGTTCTATTTCTTTGATGAAGCTCTCTATTTTTTTTTTCAATTATTTCAAGCATGTCCATAATTGCACGTTGAAGCATTCGTATGATACCTGCTTGAAAATCCTTGTTGGATGATGATAACGTTTCTGTCATTTTGAGATTGGTCTCTATAGATTGTCTCTTTTACATTCAGGTTGAAATTTTCTTGGTTCTTGGTGTGAACAGTTATTTTCTATTGAAACTGGACATTTTTGTTATTATGTCTGATACTCTGAGTCTTGTTTACATTTTCTGCTTCGGCTGACTTTTTTTTGACATTGCTCTGGCAAGGGAAGGAGTCGGTGCTGCCCTGTGACTGCCAGGTGAGGTTAGAAATACAGACTCCTCAGGGACACCTGGGTGGCTTAGTCAGTAAAGCATACGACTTAGACTCAGGTCATGATCTTGCGGTTAGTGAGTTCGAGCCCTGTGTTGGGCTCCATGCTGACAGCTCAGAATCTGGATCCTGCTTCGGATTCTGTGCCTCCCTCTCTCTCTGTCCTCCCCTGCTTGTGCTCTGTCTCTTTCTCTCTCAAAAATAAATAAATGTTAAAAATATTTAAAAAGAAGGGGGTGCCTGGGTGGCTCAGTTGGTTAAGCGTCCGACTTCACTTCAGGTCATGATCTCACGGTTCGTAGGTTCAAGCCCTACGTCGGGCTCTATGCTGACAGCTCAGAGCCTGGAGCCTGCTTTGGATTCTCTGTCTCCCTCTCTCTCTGACCCTCCCCTGCTCATGCTCTGTCTCTCTCTCAAAAAATCAATAAAAACATTTTAAAAATTAAAAAAAATTTATGTTTATTTATTTTTGAGAGAGAGACAGAGTGTGAGCGGGGGAGAAGCAGAGAGAGAGAGGGAGACACAGAATCCGAAGCTGGCTCCAGGCTCTGAGCTGTCAGCGCAGAGCCCGATGCGGGGCTCGAACTCAGGAACAGCAACATCATGACCTGAGCTGAAGTCGGACGCTTACCGACTGAGCCACCCAGACGCCCACCAAAAAAAAAAAAAAATTTTTTTTTTAATTAAAAAAAGAAAAAAGAAATGCATACTCCTCACTTGGCCTCTGTTGTTACCTGACTTGGGGAGGGATTCCTCATTCTAGGCCAGAGGTGGGAGTTCTGGTTCTCTGTTAGGCCTTCACTGACATCACTCTGACTGGGAGGGGTAGGAGTGCCTTGTTACCGCTCACACCTGTCTTCCACTGGACATTACAGTAAAGAGAGGTGGCCTCATTGCCTCTGGGTGGTGATGAAAGTCCTGACTCTTCCCTAAGCCTCTCTAACACCAGAGGGGAGGGAACAGAGCACCTCCATGGTTCTAGGTAGGGGTGGAAGTCCAGACTCCCCATGAGGGCTCCACTGACATCATGGGGGCATAGGTGTTGTTCCCATTTAGTGGGGGGGGGGGCGGTTAGTTTCCAGCTCCTGACTTGGCTTTCTCTGATACCACACTGGCAAGATGGTTGGGGAGCCTCATGACATTCCACAAGGGAGGAGTCTAGATTCTTCACTCTGTCTTTGCTGGCTTGGGTAAGGAGAGGCACTTTTTTCCCCATGATGTTAGTATGGAGTACGTGGTTACTGTCTGAGAGTTTTCTGTCTTCATACCCTTTTCTGGCTAGAGAGAGGAGGCTTTTGTTGGGGCTTTTTCATGTTTGGGATCATTTGCATTTCTGGGCCACATGTTTCTTCAGCTCCCAGTCTGGGATATATGAGACAAAGAGAAAACCCAGAAAACTCACCTCCATGTCACTCCTTGGGTCTGAAGTCCCTCACCCATCTGCCTTCCTCTCCCCACCTTTGAGAATTTTCTGATGATTTTTTTTATACATAATGTCTATGGTTTTTAGTTGTACTTGGTGGAAGGAAGAGAAAGAAGTATTATCTACTCCTTGTTCCCAGAGAGCAAGTCCCAACATCCTTTATTAAACTGTCTTTCTGCTGAAACTGGCCACAGGGGGCTCTGTTGTTTGCAGTGTAGAACCCTTCCCTTTGAGAAGGACATGGCCACAGGAGAGCTGTCCCCTTGAGTGGGAACACTGGTCTTGTCAATACGTTTTGAGAATTGGTAGTTCTCTTGTGTGTGAGTGGTTTTCCTCTGTTTTCTCCGAACCCTACAGCTTGTCTTCTGAACACAAACAAAAACTTTCTCATAATTAAAAAAAAAAAGTTTATTATGTTAATAATCTCTGCACCCAATATGGGACTTGAACTCATGACCCCAAGATCAAGTGTTGCATATTCTTCCGACTGAAGCAGCCAGGTGCCCCAATATAATCATATATATATATATATATATATATATATATATAATGTACTATATATATATATAATCATATATATATTATGTACTATATATATAATATATATAGTACATATATAATTAATATATATACTGGTTATATATATAGGTTATATATATGTATTATATATATACTAGTTATATATATATAATACATATACATACACACACACACACACACATATAATAAAAATGTGATCACACTGCATTTTTTGCTTAGTAACCTGCTTTTTCACTTAGCCAGATACCCTGATATCTTTTTATTCAAATAAATGTGGCTTAGATCATCATTTTTTGATGGTCACATAAGGTTCCATTGCAAGAGCACAGTTATTTACATATCTGATCCCTATTGTTTCCAATTTTTGTCCACTGTAAACAATTCTGCATGGAACATCTTTGTAGATAATCATTGGGTACTTGTCTGGTTATCTTAAACTGACCCCCTAGAAATGGAATTGCTGGGCTGTAGGGGACACACATTTTTTAAAAAGAGCTTTTGATGCATATCTTTACTTATCTTTTCCATCTTGCTTCTAGTTGTAGGACCATTGCTTGGTTCTCATTCCCCTCGAGTTTTCTCATTCACTAACAGGCATTACCCTTTCAGTCTCCCCTCTGCTTCTCTCTGTCCACTAGTGCTAGCTTGTGGCAGGATGATATGTGACAAATCAATGCCCCTATAACACCTTCCATATTCCACTTGCTTACATCCTGAGGCTCTTTTACCATTCGTGGCATGGTGGGACTTCCAAACTGAGATGGCAAGCAGTTTTAAGTTCAACTGCTGAGGGTTCAGATGGAAGATTCCGGAAGTAGATGTGATCAGCCATTTCCTTCCCTCACCGCTGACCTCTGGTCCTTAGGGGAGAAGAAAAGTAGAGATGAAGTAAGATGGTGAGATAGGAGTAGGAGTGGCCCTATCTCATGTATCCCTCCGCCCCACAAAATGAATCTTGGCCAGGGAGGGGCATGATAAAATCTGCCTTGAAGTCAAGAGAACCTGTTTCAGGCTTCCCAGGGTGTCATCTGGGAGGCATCAAGTTTCAGGTCAGTTCTCTATTCATCATGGAAAGGCTACCATAGAGAGGAAATGGTGGTATGGTGTCTCTGGTGAGGGGACAGTGTAGGGACAGCCTTCCAATTTTCCCAGAGCCTTAGAGTGCTGATGGTCAGATATCTGAGTGTCCCAGTGGCATCAAGTTGGGGTACAGAAGAAGAGGAAAGAGGAGAGGAAATATAAGGAGGAGGGGAGGGGAAGGGGAGAAAGCAGGAGGGGAGGGAAGAGAGAGGAAATGAGAAATGAAGCTCAGAGGCCTACAAGAGCTCCTTGCCTGAATGTTGTGGACCCCAAGGCAGAAGTTGAAGGGTGGGTCATGCTTGCAGGCATCTGATGAGAACATGGTTGCCTCTCAGATAATTTGTTAGCATGAGACACAAGTAAGGATCAGATGAGTTACATTTGAAGCCAGAGGTCAGAATGGGACCAAGACAGATGCAGACAGTGCAGTAACTTCTTTCTCAGCCTAGATGCGGGGTCACATCCCCATAACACGCACCCACAACACCTGTATGTACACATACATGCACATTGAGCCCAAATGGTGATTAAAAAGCACTCTTTTTGACTTTGTTTACCTGCAAATAACTAGATTACTTATGCTACATTGGGCAGAATAGGGATCCCAGGCGGAAAGTACACTGTTTGAGAAAGGGGCAGGTGGGGCGGGCGGGGGAGAGGAATTTTTGTAGTCTTGAGTTCACATGGACTGAAAATCCTTACCAAGTTTACTTCTCTAAACTACCATGGTCTAAGAAAATATGTTTTCTAGATTCAAGCCTTTGCATATTCCCAAGCAAAATCTCCTTCTATTTATTTGTGTTACCTATGTGCACAGTGATTATTGAGTTTTTTAAAATCGCATTTTGTTCAAACAAAAACATTCATAGGTGGCCAATATCATGTAAAGCAAATAAAAATCAGATCTGGGGGAGGGAGGATGCTTCCTCTCAGTCATCTGAGGTTCATAAAGAGCCTCTATGGAACCCTTGGGACTCAACAGATACAAGGCTGCCATGTATGGAATGCCAGTGCTGGCCAAAGTGCTCCCTGGCAGCTGAAATCTAGCTCATGTACCACTCATCAAGACTCAGCCTCTGGCACAGGGCTGTACCTACCTGGGGATAGCATTGCCTTTGTCTTTTTACAAAGTGTAGTCTGCTTATAAGCCATGTGTCCATAGAACAGCATGTATCAGAGAAGATTTCTTCTCAAATTCAGCCACCCAGATGGGGCACCTTACACGGGCCCCATAAAGGCAGCTAATGGTCCTGCGTGAGCGTGCTTTGAAAACAACAGTAAGTGTTTACCGGTACATAGAACTGGCTTTCTCTTTTGAGTTCCCCGTTTGCTGCTAAATTTCAAAACAAGTTCAGTACATTTCCTTGTCCCAGACTTAGAACATTACTGCTCAAGTGTGGGCGAGGGGCCAGCAGCCTCTTGGAAGAGCAGTAACTGATACTGTCATTAAACTATGGAGAAATACGCCAGGCAAGACTTTCCCTGGGTAGAATCCCTTGTGATTTGTTTTGGGGTAACTGTAAAAATCAAAACGAGGAGACCAGCCAATCACTTTAGTGAAACATTCTAGTTTACAATCAGGAAATGATGATCTTGAGAAATTGTGGCTTATGTTCAAGGCCATAAGATTCTAGTTGGTGGAGCTGAGACTCAAATCTAAAGCCTCCTGGCTACGATCCCAGGACTTTTCAGTTGGCTGTGTGATGATAGAAACCGTATAGCCAAAGAAATGATGGGATCTTCTTCCCTGGCCTCCTTCCTCCAAAGACAAATATTTACCATTTGGAGGCACTCTTGGGATGGTCCTACACTGAGGGAGGTGAATACCTCACTCCACATGGCAGCCTAGGAATGTGCCATCGTGTCATGTCGATGAAACGGGTGGTCTCTATATCAATAGCTTCTGCAGTGCTGAAACGCTTCCTTATTCTGCTTTGGTGCTGAATCAGCCGCGGGAGTCATGTCTACTTCCTGGGCTGCAAGATGGCCGCCCCAAATAACGACAATAATAATAACAACACTAATGATGGCAAGCACCATCATCATCTTGTTTGGTCCAGACAGATCACCTTTGATCTGGGGATTTCTAAGCACGTTGCCAACATGATCCAGCAGCTAGTGTCATTATCTCCCTTTACAGACAGAGAAAATGAGGCACAAGATGTTTAAGCTAGAGGCTCAAGGTCATGCGAGGCATCATTAGTGGAGACATGTGAGGAACTCAAGTCGTTAGCTCTGAAATAAAATCTGTAGGCACTTAACAGGCTTTAGGTTGGCAATGGCTGCTCTTTATGAGGACGGTATATTTTTATAAACCATGCCATAAAACTGAATACCGATCATTAGATTTCATTTCAAGCATGTCTTTCACAATCTTAAGTGCTGTGAGCATGTGGCAGATAGTCAGTCCCCTGCTCCAAACAGCCTGTTCCACACATAGTCCTTTGTTATACTCAGTGGATCCCCAGTGGTTCAGGAAGGTGAACCCTGTCTACCAAGAATCAAAGCTGGCATTGTATGACAGAAGGAACATTGGTCAAAGTCTCAGGGAGGGGGGCCTCAATTTATCGTTTTCCCCCAGCATTATGGAGGTATAATTGACAAATAAAATTGTATATATTTAGAACGTAAAACGCGATGATTTGATATAACTTCTGTTTTGTGCAGTGGTTACCCCAATTCTGTTAACTAACACATCCATCACTTCACAGAGTTACCTTTCTTTTTCTTTTTCTTTTTCTTTTTCTTTTTCTTTTTCTTTTTCTTTTTCTTTTCTTTTTCTTTTTCTTTCTTTTTCTTTTTCTTTCTTTTTCTTTTTCTTTTTCTTTTCTTTATGTGTGTGTGTGTGCCTGTGTGTGTGTGTGTGTAGAGAGAGAACGCTTAAGTTCTACTCTCTTAGCATTATTTTATTATTTTTTTTCTTAGCAAATTTTAAATACACAACACAATATTATTAACTATGGTCACCGTGTTGTACATTAGATCCCCGGAGACTATTCATCTCGTAACTGAAGGCTTATACCCTTTGCCCAGCTTCTTCCCGCCTCCTTAATATCTCAGTCCCTGAAAACTACCATTCTGCTCCATTTCTCTAAGTTTGACTTAAAAAAAATTTTTTTTAATTTTTATTTTTTGAGAGAGAGACAGAGTGAGAGTGGGGAAGGGGCAGAGAGAGAGAGAGAGAGAGAGAGGGAGACACAGAATCCAAAGCAGGCTCCAGGCTCCAAGCTGTTAGCACAGAACCTGATGTGGGGCTTGAACTCACGAACTGTGAGATCATGACCTGAGCCGAAGTCGGACACTTAACCAACTGAGCCACCCGGGTGCTCCTTTTATTTTTTGGTTAAGATTCCATATATAAGTGGGATCATACTGTTTTTTCTCTGGCTAATTTTACTCAACATGTCTTCTAGGTTCATCCATGTTGTTGCAAATGGCAGAATTTCCTTCTTTCTCATGGCTGAAATAATGTTCCCATATATATATATATATATATATATATATATATATATATATATATATGAATTTTATAATTGTTTATTCTATTTCCATGAAAAACATCAATGGAATTTTGATAGGGATTACATTGAATCTGTAGATTGCTTTGGGTGGTATGGACATTTCAACAATTAATTCTTCCAATTCACGAATATTTATATATTTCTCAATTTCTTTCATCAGTGTTTTACAGTTTTCAGCATACAGATCTTTCAGCTCCTTGCTTAAATTTATTCTTAAGTATTTTATTGTTTTTGATGCTATTATAAATGGGATTGTTTTCCTAATTTCTCTTTCTGACGCTTTGTTGTCAGTGTATAGAAATGCAACTGATTTTTGTATATTAATTTTGTATCCTGCAACTTCACTGAAATTATTTGTTTGGGTGGAATCTTTAGGGTTTTCTATATGTAGGATCATGCCATCTGCAAGCAGAGACAATTTTACTGCTTCCTTTCTGATTGGATAGCTTTTGTTTTGTTTGTTTTTCTTGCTTACTTGCTCTGCCTAGGATTTCTAGTACTACACTGCATAGAAGTGGCAAAAGTAGACATTCTTATCTTGTTCCTGATCTTAGAGGAAAAACTTTCAGCTTTTCACTGTTGAGTATGATGTTAGCTGTTGGGCTTTCATATGTGGCCTTTATTATACTGAAGTACCTTCCTTCTATACCTAATTTCTTGAGAATTCTTGTCATGAAAGAATGTTGAATTTTGTTAAATGCCTTTTCATCTTTTATTGCGACGATAATATGATTTTTATTCTTCATTCTGTGAATGGGTGTATTACATTTATTGATTTGCAGATGTTGAATCATCCTTGTATCCCAGGGGTGAATCCAACTTGATCATGATATATGATCCTTTTAATGTGTTGTTGAATTCTGTTTGCTAGTGTTTTGTTGAGGGTTTTTGCATCTGTATTCACTGGGGATATTGGACTATAATTTTTTATTCTTGTAGTATTGTTGCCTGGCTTTGGTATCAGGGTGATGCTGACCTCAAAAAGTGAATTTGAAAGTGTTCCTTCCTCTTCAGTTTTTGAGAAGGGGTTGAGAAGGATTGGTATTAATTCTTCTTTAAATGTTTGGTAGAATTCACCACTAAATCCAGTCCTGGGCTTCTGTTTGTTGGAAGGTTTTTGATTACTGAGTCAATATCCTTACTCACTATTGGTCTGTTTAGATTTTTTATTTCTTTGTGATTCAGTTTTGGTAGGTTGTATGTTTCTAGGAATCCTTGGACTTCTTTTAAGTTATGCAACTTGTTGGCCTATAATTGTTCATAGTAGTCTTTTATGATTCTTTGTATTTATATGGTATCTCTTGTTACATTTCCTCCTTCGTTTCTGATTTCATTTATTAGAGTCTTCACTCTGTTTTATTATTTAGTCTAGCTAAAGGTTTGTCAATTTTGTTTATCTTTTTAAAACACCAGTTCTTAGTTTTGTTGATATTTTCTAGTGTATTTCTTGTCTATTTCATTGATTTCTCCTCTGCTTTTTTTTTTTTAATTTCCTTCCTTTTGTTGACTTAGTTTGCTCTTTTTCTATCTCCTTGAGGTATAAAGTTAGGTTGTTTATTTGAGATCAATCTTTTTTCTTAATGTAGGCATTTATTGCTATAAATTTCCCTATTAAAACTGGTTTTGCTGTATCCTGAAGGTTTGGTATGCTGTCTTTCAATTTCCATTTGCTTCAGGATATTTTTTTGATTTCCCTTTTCGTTTCTTTTGTGACCCATTCTTTGTTCAGGAGTGTGTTGTTTAATTTCCACATATTTGGGAATTTTCTAATTTCCCTCCTACTGTTAATTTCTAGTTTCATATCATTGTGGTCAGGAAAGATACCTGTATGATTTTAATGTCCTTAAATTTGTTAAGACCTGTTTGTGACCTAACATATAATCTATCCTGGAGAATGTTCCATGTGTGCCTGAGAAGAATTCATATTCTGCTGCTTTTGGATAAAAATTTTTGTGTATGTCTGATAAGTCCATTTGGTTCTAAAATATAGTTCAAGTCCAATGTTTCCTTATTGATTTTCTGCGTAGATGATGTATCCGTTGTTGAAAGTGAAGTATTGAAGTCCCCTACTATTATTCTATTTTTCAAATCTGTTAGTATTTGCTTACACAGGTGATCTGATGTTGGGTGCATATATGTTTATAGTTGTTATATCCTCTTGATGAATTGATCCCTTCAGCATTATAAACTAACCTTCTTTGTCTCTTGTTACAGTTTCTGACTTAAAATCTGTTTGTCTAATATAATTATAGCTACTCTGCTCTCTTTTGGTTTCCATTTTTCATAGAATATTTTTTTCTCAACCTTTCACTTATATATGCTTTTAAAACTAAAGTAAATCTTTTATAGGCAGCATGTAGTTGGGTCTTGTATATATATATATTCGGCCTCTCTATGCCTTTTCATTTGAGAATTTAATCCATGTAGATTGAAAGTAATTATTGATAGACAAGGATTTACTAATTCCATCTGATTGTTTTCTGACTGTTTTGTGGTTCCTTTTTTCCTTTCTTTCTCTTTTGTGTCTTCCTTTGTTAATTGATGGCTTTTAGTGGTGGTGTGCTTTGATTCCCTTCTCTTTATCTTTTATGTATTTCATAGATTTTGCTTTGTGATTATCAGGAGGCTTACATAAAATGTCTTTTAGTTATAGTGGTCTATTTTAGGCTGATAACTTCGATTGCATACAAAAAGTATACCCTTTTACTCTCCCCCTCACATTTTATTTTTGATATCACGATTTACATATTTTTATATTGTCTATCCATTCACAATTATTGTAGCCATAGTTATTTTTAATGTTTTTGTCATTTAGCCTTTATACTAGAGTTAAGTGATATACACATCACCAGATTACAGTATTAGAGTATTCTGAATTGGCTATACACTTACCTTTACTGATGTGCTTTATACTTTCCTATGTTTTCATGTTACTAATTGGCATCCTTTCATGTCAGCCTGAAGAACATGCAGCATTTCTTGTAAGGCAGGTCCAGCAATGAACCACCTCAGCTTTGTTTGTTTGGGAGAGTCTTTATCTCTCCTTCATTTCTGGAGGACAACTTTGCCAGGTAATGTGTTTTTGGTTGGAAGTTTTTTTTTTTTCCTTCAGCATTTTAAATACATCATCCTGTTCTCTTCTGACCTGCAAGATTTCTGCTCAGAAGCCCACTGATTTCACTCATATGTGGAATTTAAGAAACAAAACAGATGGACATAGGGGAAGGGAAGGAAAAATAAAATAAAAACACAGAGGGAGGCAAACACTTTAAATACAGAGACTCTTAAATACAGAGAACAAACTGAGAGTTGCTGGGAGTTGGGTGGGGGGATGGGCTAAATGGATGATGGGCATTAAGGAGGGCACTTGTTGGGATGAGCCCTGAGTGTTATATGTAAGTGATGAATCACTAAATTCTACTTCTGAAACCATTGTTACACTATATGTTAACTAACTTGGATTTAAATAAGTAAATAAAAAGGAGTCCACTGATAATTTTATGGGAGTTCCTTTGTTTGTGAGGGTTTTTCTTCCCTCTCTTTCTGCTTTAAAAAGACTCTTTGATTTTAGATGGTTACATAAAAATGTGTCCTGGAGAAGATCTTTTTGGGTTGGATTTTTTGGGGGACCTATGAGCACCATGAACTTGGATATCTAAATTTCTCCTCAGATTTGGAAATTTCTTAGCCATTATTTCTTTAAATAAGGTTACCACCTTTTTCTTTCTTTTCCATCTGAGACTCCAATAATGCATGGGTTGTTTTGCTTGATGGCATCCCATTAATTCACATAGGCTTTCTTCACTTTTTTTCATTCTTTTGTATTTGTTCTCCTCTAAATGGATAATTGAAAATGACCTGTCTTTGCACAGATTCTTTCTTTTGCTTGATCAAGTCTGCTGGTGATGCTTTCCATTGCATTTTTCATTTCATTCATTGTATTTTTCAGATTCAGAATTCCTGCTTGGTTCTCTTTTATGATTTGTATCTCTCTGTTAAAGTTTTTGTTTTACTTGTATATTTTTTTCTTGATTTCAATTGAATTGTCCTGTGTTTTCTTGTAGCTCACCGAGCTTTCTTAAAATAACAACTTTGGATTATTTATTGAACAATTCATGGATCTCCATTTCTTTGTGGTTAGTTACTGGAAAATTATTGTGTCCCTTTAGTAGTGTTATATTGCCTTGGTTTTTCATGTTCCTTGAAATCTTACATATACCATCTTCACATTTGAAGAAGCAGTCACCTTCTCCAGTCTCTACCGACTGGCTTTGGGAGAGAAATACCTTCTGTCTCAGCCCTGCTAGGGATTCTTTGCCTTTCTCAGATCTTTTCTACGGACTGACCTGCTTTACACTTCTTGCACCCTCCCGGTGGTAGGGGGATTCTTAAAATTGTATGCCTTCTCTCAATCCTGCAAAGCCAGGCCACCACTGACAGATTCCCATTTGCTTACCCTAGGGCAGTGCTTAATCTCAACTTTCTCCCAATCCTGCAGAGTTGGGCTGGCTTTCTCTGCATGCTCACTAGCTGTCTACAAAGGCTTGCACTTGCTTCCTTCATAGGAAGCCAGCCATTGGGTGGGGGTATGTGTAGGTGGGGTGTGTAGAACATTGGGGGCGCCTCTGGGACAGTTGGGGGAATATGCAGATGAGACAGTCCCAGCAGCTTGTTGTTAGGCTTCTTGATGGAGTCTACAAAATGGTTAGTAGAATCCACATTCAGGAGACCTCAGTTTGAACTACAGCTCTGCCTTTACTGCCTGTGCCACCTTGGAGAAGGGACTTAGATTCACTGGGCCTCCTTTTCATCTTCAACTGTAATGGGAAAGATTTGCATTAAATCATTGATGCTACATTTTAAAAATGAACTCATGGTTGTGTGGCAATTCTTTCTACCACATTTTTTCCCTCCAAACTTCTGAGGTTTCAGAGAATCTGCCATCTCTCAGTTTTGAGTCTTTGGAGTGCTCTACATCGTCTTTGTTGCTATGCTATCTATTTTCAAAGGCTTTCAAACTTTTTAAAGCAACATAGATCCAGAGTTCAGTGAAGGAAATAGCCACCCCTCCGTGTATTTCAAGAAGAAAGGAATTCAATCCAGGGAATTACAAGCTTATAGAACTGTTGTAAGAGCTGGAGAAGTGGAAATCTAGAGAGTTCCACTGGGGAGCACTATTTCAAAGTGATCCCGTTGTAGTTGTGATCCAGAGATTAGGAAACTGCTGCCCTGGCTGCTTTCACCACAAGTGCCTCTGGCACCCATGAAGCTCGTGACTAAACTCTGGAATGAGGAGTCCAGTGGCCGAAATGGCCCTAAGCATTCATGTTTCTACTATAATGCTGCTTCACACAAGGGCATTATTTGGGGAAACTAATTTATTTCTAGAACCATACCTTCAAAGTGTCTGGGAAATGTTGGTTTTTCCTTTCTGGCTCTCGAATTACAGGGAATGGGAAATTAGTGCCAACAGTCCTATTCAGCATGAACACTTGTTCAGATTTCATCTTACATGATGTATTAGTCAGGATAGGCTCTGTTATGCTGCCGTAATAAACAACCCTAAAATTTCAGTGATCTAAAACAATAAACATGGATTTCTTACTCACCAAATATCTGTTGCAGGCTGGTTGACCTTCCTCAAAGGTGCACCGTCTAGAACAAATGACTTTCAAGACATTAAGGCAGGGGAAGGGAAAGGTAGAGGGGGCACATCAGCTATTAGCTGCTTCAGCTCAGGAGTGGCACCTGTCACTTATGCCCACAGTCTATGGCCAGAGCTAACCCTATTGCTGCAAACTAAGCTGGGAGGCAGGCTAGAAAATTAGGAGAGTACATAAAATACTTGGTGAATACTTATTTTCAGTCATGGAAAAAAGGGAGCACTTGGGTTCTAAGTGGGTTGATCCTGCTGTGAGTCTCCCTTTCCCTCTGTGAAAGCCTCTGAAGACAAAGATCCCAGGGCTCCTCAAATACAGATGTGCCTGCCTTACATATTAAAGGAGCTATAATCTGGATATCTGTATGGCATCCTTGAGGAATCAGCAAAAAGATTTCCTTCTCCATAAATATCTCTCTCACTGGCCTAAACTGGCACTTAAAACTTCCACCGTTGACATTACTTTTTGTGTACTCCCTTAAAGATATGCATATTTAAATAAGTTAAGGCAATTTGTCATCTTGGATTGCACTGGAACACTCTCAGTGAGCAGGGAGCAGGGTGTGGGAAATGGACAGGAGGCATGCACTGAGGCATGAGAAAAGTAGACTGATGTCAGTGGATTCCATAGATCAGCAAGAGGGGCTTGAGGATGGAGAGCAGGGGGCTGGAAGGGAGTAAGCAAGGGACCCCAAGGACGAGGAGAAGGGGGCTTTAGGCAGAGTCTCCACATCACATCTTTGCCAAGGGCCTGACTTATTTTGGCCTCTAGGGCAGCCATCCCCAACTGCATCCAGTAAGGTCATAAATGTCTCTTTGAGCCTGCTTTTAGAAGATAAATTCAGAAATATCTATCCAGCTAGACTGTGGTGAGCAGAATGAGGCTGAAGTGGAATACTTGACTCCCAAGTCCTGAGCTTCTGGACAGAGTCTGAGTGTTGACTTTATTTTTTTTTATTTTTTAAAAATGTTTGTTTTTTTATTTATTTTAGAGATATAGTACAAGCAGAGGAGAGGTAGAGAGAGAGAGAGAGAGAGAGAGAGAGAGAGAGAGAGAATACCAAGCAGGCTCTGCATTGTTAGCAAGAGCCCCATATGGGACTCAAACTCATGAACTGTAAGATCATGACCTGGGCCGAAATCAAGATTTGGTCGCTTAGCCTATGAGCCACCTCAGCACCCCCCAAAACTGACTTTAAATAATACTTACTGGCACTCCTGGGTACGTTTCAAATACAACTGTGTGATCTTGAGCAAGTTACATGACATTTCTACATCTCTGGTGTGAGGATTAAATGAGAAAATGCATTTTAGGCACGTAGCAGAGAATCAGAGGATCCTCAGCAACATTGGTGATAAAACCAAATGTAGAATCCCATTTGGTCTGTTCAACAAACCTGGTGGATGGGAAGCAAAGGGGTGATGGTCAGTAAGAGATGGCAGTGTCCCCAGGGACCAGCAAGAGTGAGAAGTCTTTCCTAGCCCTCGGCAGATGAACCCAATGAACACTGGAGCCATGGGAGATGGGCTATCTCGTGGGATCCATGATCACGGCTCAGGGGACACAGCTACCGAGACAGTCCTGGCCCAGTAGTAAGGGAGCGAGGGCAATTAATTGCTCATCCCTCTCTTCTCTTGCCTCCCAATCTCCTCCTGACATCTCCCACCAGCTGAGCATCACTAGAAGGCAGAGGGTAAAGGAGGCTGGTAATGGAGTCCATAGAGGTCAACTTCTTGAGGCCCATAGTAGAGTCTGGTCCACAGAAGAGAATTTGCAGAGCTGGGGAGCAGAGCAGAATCAACCCCAAGCAAGAGGCTCCTCAAACTCTCACAGCCAAGAAACCAGGACACCCCTCCCCCCAGCAGTTGCTCAAACATGGGCTGACCCTCTCTTTCTTTCTCTCCCACAGCAGTGGTAAAGAAACCATGGACCAAGTGGGCTGTTGGGCAGAGGAGTCCCCACGCTATAACGGAGTAGAGGAGATACCTGATTTCTTTGGCTTGTCTTTCCCAGAAGATGAGGAGCAGGTATGAACCAGCACTCTCCCCCAAGACAAATGTCTCTCTATTCATGGGAGGAGTAGAGCAGACTCACATTTGTCGTTGATGACACATGGCATACGGAGTTGGCCCTTTATGTATATTGCCTCTTTGAATCCTTAGGTGATTAACTCGTGGAAATCAACAGCTCCAGGGCCAGCTACCATTGGAGGGGACAGTCAGGCCTAGCTCTTAGAAACCTGGTGACACTTAGGAAGTTTGACTGCAAAGCCTCCCCTGCTCTCTGGCTCTCTGAGACCCACCTCAGCCCTGTGGGCCAAGCACCCATGTATCTCTCCTGTCAGGAGAAAATAAAATGTCCGGTGAAGTTATTCACTCCAGGTGTTAGGAACTTAATGCATAATACCTCCCAGGAGAATGTGTATTTCTCAGGACAGCCAGAGAGTGGGTGGTACTGAACCAAAAGAGTGAATCACTAATAGTGGAATCCCAGGCATTTGGGGAGGTCATATTTCTTGGGTGGGTTCCTTCCTGACATTGTTTATATTATATAAAGTTGACAGCCACCTATTGTCCCCCTAAAGGAGATTGTCCCTATGGGTGCGGTGATGATGAGGAAAGAGAAGAACATTCAGGCTGGAGCCAGGGTGGTCTGATTTTCAAAAACAAATCTGTCCCTTGGAATGAGAGGTGGCTTAAACACTCGCACAGCCTCCCCAAGTGTGGTGAAGAGATCCTGTCTCCCCTCTGCAACCTGGAACATGGTGCTGTCATTATGCAATGTCCCTGTTGGCAGAGGTGTTTGGGCCCCTTGTTTTCAAGTCTGTGCCATTTCCAAGAAGGAGCCGTGGCCTTTGAGTAGGACTGAGCTACTGAATAGCAGCCCCAGTGCCAAGTGAAGGAGCCAAGAAGAGGCAGAGAAGAGAAAGTCACGACTGTCACACAAAGATGAGACAGCCGCCCCCCGTGGCAGCTGGATGGCAGTCCTGTTGTCCTGCAGCGACCTTGGGGGCAGACTGGGGTCAAAGCCGGGCTGCGGGCAGAAAGAAGCCAGGCCAGGCCAAGCAAGAGAGAAGGGCAAAGCCCCTGGGTGGTAGGATGTGAGAAAAGTTACTTTCGTCAAGAGGGTATCACTCGACATTCAAATCCAGCGCCCCATGAATTTATAAAAGCCAGGCTCGAGGAAAAGTTTTTCCTATTAGACTTAACCACATCATCAATAACAATAATCACTGTTACTATTTCTTAAGTGTTTAATCCAAAGCCAGTATTGAAGTTATCGACTGAAGTCCTGACGAAGGTCTAATTCACTCACCCAGCATGTATTTATTGAGTTTCTACTTAAGTCAGGCACTACCCTAGGCACTTAGGGCAGACCAAAGGCTAGGACAGACAAAACCCCGGTCCCAGCGGCAGGGCCACCACATGCAATTAACAACACATCACTCTAGGGGGCACCGTATGATGCCTGGGCTACTTTGTGTATTGAGCAGCCTGGCGGCCCCTGTCTGAGGTGCTCTCATTCTAGCAGATGTAATCGAATACCAACAAGGTGGGCGAAATTCTCCTATTACAGTTTGAGACACAGAGGGCTAAGTAACTTGCTGAGTTTTTCAGCCCCAAAGGACTGAGCCACAATTTATACCTAAAGACCTTGCAATCCACCTGTGCCACGTATGTGCCATTCTCTCCCTGGTGGGTGTAGAGATGAAGGTGTAGACAAGCTCATAGAGGCAGAGCTGGGTTGGTTGGCCCAGTAGCAGTACTGTGTCCTGACTGGATAGACTGGAACCAGCTCAGCGGTAACAGAGAATCTCTTGGGGAAGGCTGACTTAGCTATAGGAAGGTTTGATAACATCAGCTGCCTTCATAGTAAGGGTGGGGGGACTGGCCTTTTTATTTTTATCAGCTGGGGACTTAATGTAGAAAGGTCCATCCCTGGGTAGACCTTGCTGTCTTGCAGGGCCAGAGGCAGCTATTGATTCTTGCATGTATTTATCGTTTATGAAATATCCTAGTTATATTGGCAGAGAAGTAGGTCCAGGTTTGTAGGGTAGGCTCCAAACTCCTCTGGTTGAGAATGGAGTAGGACAGGTGCCCTTGGACAGGTTTCCTGAATAAAGTGAGCATATGCAGCGAGAACGGAGAAGGTGCTCTCCTCTGATGAGCTCATTCTGCTAAGGTTGGATCTAGTTTTCAGCGAACAGCATGAGTCTTGCCTTTGGACGAGACTCTGTGCTACCCCAGTCATGAAAGGAGGACAGCCACGTCTACGTTCTTCTGCCTTTTGTCCAAGCTTCTGTCTTGAAGGAAGAAAGATGGCCTCTGGTTGTCGTCCCCTCGTCTTCTGCTGGGTGTCCCTTCTCCCACCTGCAGGTGCACCAGTGTGTGGCTTCTGAGCCAACCTTCTGAGACCTGAACTGGGCCGCCAGAGATCTAATGGCTGCTGCTTTGGGGCGGCAGCCTTGAGACTTGACACAGTTTTTCGATAGCCCCCTGGAGAAATGGAGAGGCTGAAGTAATAGAGGACAGAAGGTTATTTGGTGCCGGAGACTGGGAAAAGGGGAAAGGTAGAGGGAAGCTCGGTGTCCTAAAAACAAATTTCACCTCCCTCTCCGTTTTACCTAAGACGGGTGTTGCCTAGACAGCGTAAGTTCTGCAAAAGTGATTTTCGTGATGGTTTGGGCCAGGGGTGACAAACGTCTGGCACATTTGCTGTCATCTGTCTTCTCCCCACACCTTCTCCTGGCCACTGGGATGGTAGTTTCAGACCCTTCTCATTTTTTTTTTTTTTTTAATATATGAAATGTATTGTCTTCAGACCCTTCTCAAACCAGCATTCCATGCAGGCTCCATCCATCATAGTTGGCCTTTGAGATGAAGTCCCTTCCTTGTGCCTGTTTAGAGGCCTTTTGCTGTGAGTTCTTTATGGTAGCTTTTTCCTGAGGTATCTCATCTTATTGTTGGGTCTTTCGCAGAACCTGGAAAGTCCGAACACAATTTGGTGTTGACTCACAGAATGTCCTCTGAATCGATGACCTTCGGTGTGTGCCAAAGCTGACTATGGGGCGCCTGGGTGGCGCAGTCGGTTAAGCGTCCGACTTCAGCCAGGTCACGATCTCGCGGTCCGTGAGTTCGAGCCCCGCGTCGGGCTCTGGGCTGATGGCTCAGAGCCTGGAGCCTGTTTCCGATTCTGTGTCTCCCTCTCTCTCTGCCCCTCCCCCGCTCATTCTCTGTCCCAAAAATAAATAAACGTTGAAAAAAAAAATTAAAAAAAAAAAAAAAAAGCTGACTGACTCACTGGTCTCTTCCCCCAACCAAGCTGGTTCTCTGGGCTCGGCAGGAGTCCTGACTGAGACCTCTCCTTACTCCATATTTTCTTTATTACTAATGAGGCGTGGTTCCTTAATTACTAGGTGCTGGATACGAGAATTGATTTCCTTTGTTTCAGTGAATTTAGGAAAAGGCTTATGAATATTTCTTGCGCTTGACATGAACTGCTTGATTTTTTTTTTTTTTTAATTTCCGGCCTGCAAAGGTCACTGAAGGGAGACAAGGCAAAGTGACACCTAGAGCATCAACAAGTATGAAATTCACCTTTATCATTGAAGCATTCAGATCCTTTGATACACATTCCCTGGACACTCTGCTGCCTTATTTAAAGTGAAAAACAACCAGAATGTGGGAGGTGCCCCAGGTAGCTCAATATTCTGTGAGCTAAATGAGTGATATCAGTATATTAAATCACTAATAGCCTTCGTTGTAAAAAACTGTTCCAACACAGATGAGGCTAAATTTCCTACCTCAGGGTGTCCCACCTCTTGAACATAACTGACTCCTTAATGATTCAGAGTTTCAAAGCCTCAGGGTCCTAATCCTGAGAAGCAGAGAGTGGGGGAATTTTGCTGAAGTTTGTTGGCTGGCTACGGGATCTATTAAGAGATTGTCTTTGTTGGTATTAAATCCAAGACTTTTTTTTTAAGCCATTTTTTTTTTTTTCTCATGAAAACCGTAAAGTTAATGAAGGTAGAGGCTGGTTAGAATTTCATTTAATGGATAAGCTCTTTCTCGAAGTCTTGGAGCCCTTATGTCTGAGGGCAAAATGTGTAGTTGTGATGATCTGTGTTGGCCATTCCAGCACAAATAGCCTGAGGTTGCAATGGTTAGAATCATCCACACTGTCCCTGCCAAAACACGGATCCTGGCAGGTCACCTAGCCTCTGTTGGCCTCAGTTTCCTCCTCTGTAAAATGGGTGGAATAATCAGGCAAGGTGCAGTATTTAACCTAAGTGAGGAAAGTGGATTATTATTGCCCTAAAAAACCTGTAGAAAGACATTAAAAATATTTTTGTTCAATTGCACGTTGAAATTTATTTTTAAAATAGGGTTTGTGGAGGCATCTGGGTGGCTCAGTCAGTTAAGCGTCTGACTCTTGATTTCGGCTCGGGTCATGATCTCATGGCTCACGAGTTTGAGCCCCGGGTAGGGCTGTGCTCTGACAGTGTTGAGCATGCTTGGGATTCTGTCTTTGTCCCTCTCCCCCTCTCTCTCTGCCACTCCCCCACACGTGCACACTCCCCCCCCCCCTGCCCCCGACCAAATAAATAAATAAACTTAAAAAAAAGATAAAATAGGATTTGTTGAATGGGTGATGGATATTAACAAGGGCACTTGTGAAAAGCACTAGGTGTTACACCTTGCCAAAATGAAGCTCTCTACCCATTAACTAATAACTCCCTATTTTCCTCTTCCCCAGTCCCTGATAAACACCATTCTATTTTCTGCCTCTAGGAACCTGACTGTTCTAGATGCCTCATATAAATGGGACCGTTTCTAGTCATTTTTATAAATGGGTCTTCTTAAAAAATACGAACTTAGCCTAATGAATATGTAATTCAGCCTCCTGATTTCTTAACATTTTAAGCATCTTATAAGATATTATAAACATCTTTTTGTATTGCTACATCCTCTATATGAACATACCCGCAAAGGCTGGGCATTATCACATTGAGTGGATATATCATTCATTATTATTCCTCCATAGTTTCAACTGCTTGCTATTTTAAAGAATGTGTTGAAAACAGTTCTGTGTAGAGCTTTTGTCATAGTGAGGCTCACGGTCTTTAGGGCAGATTCAAGAACCTAATGACTGGTTTGAAGGGAATGAGAACATTTTCAGGCTCGTGATCTACATTACCGAATGGCTAGGAAAAATTTTCAGATGATGTCATTGACAGCGGGGTGGGCTTCCTCCGGGGCTGTGAGGTCCTAGTCTCTCAGGACGGTGACCGCTTGTAGGGTTGATTCAAGCACTGACTGTGGTGGTGGGAGGGGCAAGGATAGTTCCAAAATTCCTCTGTGGGAGAGGGTTAGACATGCTGATGTCTTCATTAGGGGGGAAGCAGAACATGTGAAACAAGCCCTGTTTTCCCTCTCAACGTGTGCTTTTTCGGGGGCAGCCTGGAGGTGTGCTGATGGCGGTTATGGAGAGTCTAGAGCCTTCTCCCACCCTAAACCACCTTTGGCTCCTCCAGCTGGTGGGATGGGCACTAGTGACCTTTTAAATCTTTCCCATCTCCGTGTTTTTGTGATTCCAGGGCTCTGCCACTGTGCAGGTCCACTGGCTGGACTCATCCACTTTAGTTTTCTCATGTCAGCGTGGGTCATCCAAACCTCTCTTTGGTTCTGTCCCAAGTGTCCCAGAGAGGTGGACCCACCCTCTCCCTTCCCAGGAAAGCCCGTGTTGCAATGAGCACTCCTGTGCTTCTCCCCAGTGCTTTCTCGGCAGCACAATCGGATGACACTGCTCTCGCTGCCCTCAGCTGCCCTCCGAGAAGACGTCACAACCGCGAAAGATCCCAATCAGTCTGCTTTCTCCCCGTGGCACTGTGTGCTTTGGCTGCCTGGCCAGAAAGCTGGGCCTATTTTTACCTATCATTCTGATACTATCTCGGGTATAATTGGAATTGAGCTCTCAGGGTGGAAATTCTTACTCAGAACACAAAGGATTGAAGAGAACTCGGAGGCTGAACTCTGGAAGGACTCTTGCCCGACTCCTCTTGGCAGAGATGGCTCTGGTTTCTCGGAGCGGTGGCGTGGCCCACAGGTGGGTGTTGCCCAGGAAATTGTTTTTTCTGCTTTCTCGGTAGCTATGGGCCATGGGGAACACTGCCATTTCCGGCCTTCTCTGCATTATTTGATGAAAATGCAGGTGGACTGCCCTGTGGTTTAATTCCAATGGCAGAGCAGTTAGCATTTGCTGGCTTTTCTTGTCCCAGTGGGAATGCTGGTTTGCATCTCACTGTGCTTCCCTTGAGATGTTGTGTGGGGTCCTTTAACCTGCAACGTGCCCCTCTGAGTGACGCCCACCCAGATTCCAATCAGATCTAAACCAATGGTCGCAGCCTTGAGAGCTACCTGTGTGTGTAAAGGCCTACAAGTGCTGCCCACACCAGCAATATCAGCTGAAGAGTGTTTTCAAGGGACATCATTTCAATGACCCGTGACATCTGTTTCTTTTCTGAGTTTTTCCCTGCACAGCTAATGCAATGATTGTTTTTAAATTAGATTCTCTTTTTTTCTGTCATTCCTGTTATTTCTTATGTGAGGCCGATTCTAACATAATAGCAAACAATGGACGCACATTTCCTAGACAAAGTCATGATTTTATGAAGACAGGAAAGGGCTTATGATAATTTCTGTGAAATCCATATTTGATCGTTTGTCTCCTTTCTCAGCTGAGAGTTGAGTTCTGACAGTGCTCAGTACAAAAAAGATAAGGTTGTGGTTTTCTTTTTTACATTTTAACTATTTTTTTTTTAATTTTTTTTTCAACATTTATTTATTTTTGGGACAGAGAGAGACAGAGCATGAATGGGGGAGGGGCAGAGAGAGAGGGAGACACAGAATCGGAAACAGGCTCCAGGCTCTGAGCCATCAGCCCAGAGCCCGACGCGGGGCTCGAACTCACGGACCGCGAGATCGTGACCTGGCAGAAGTTGGACGCTTAACTGACTGCGCCACCCAGGCGCCCCTCATTTTAACTATTTTTAAATCTTTACTATGGAACCAAAGCAGGCAGAAGTGGAATAACTCAACATACCCTAGATAGCTACCTCCAAGGCTCCATGTTGATCAACCTTTGGCCAATTCTGCCTCTTCTGATCTCCATCCACTCGCTGACTCCAGATTCCTTTGGAGCATATCTTAGACATCCTGTAATTTCACACCTAAGTTTTGTACTATGTGGCTCTAGAAGAGAAACATTCCCTTGAAAAGTCTATCTCTCCTTTTTAAATGGAGAAACATGTGGAACATTTTCAGAGAGGATTTAGAAAAGGATGATTCTCTCTTTAATTAAAAATTGATTAAACTAATCCACATTAATTGTTACTAGGACAGACGTATTAGGAAGAGGAATGGGAATAGATACAATTAAAGAGACGTCATTCAGAAGGATATGTTGTAATTTTTTAGTCACTTGTTGAAATCAAGGCTTTATTCTGCAGAACACAATTATTCACTTGGTTCAGAATTATATACGTTGAATGTATCTCACCAGAGGTAAGCTCAGGTCCAACTGATTTACTTTTCCATTTGCGTGACTGTGGGTTAGAAATGTTAGCTTTGTCTAGATGTCTCCAAGCATTTTTGACTGCATACTTCTATCAGTAAAGAGTTAAGCGTGTATCCATAGTATGAATTATTTATTTAGAAATGGTCTGTATACTCTATTATGGTGGTAAGTGAAGTATATTGTAAACCACATATAAAATAGAAACTAAAGAATTAACTGATAAATAGGTTATCAGCAGGTCTAATAGGTACAGCAGGTCTAATATTTTCTTCCTGCCCTCAGTGGATATTCTTGTGCGTGCCCCAATTTGAAGACAACTGGAGAAGGCAGTGCGAGGCAATATACGTCATGGCGAGGTATCAGTTGTCAAGCAGGACTGCCTGGGTTTGAATCCTGGTGCCGCTGCTCCTTAGCTGTGTGATTTTGTACACATCGCTTAGCTCCTCTAAATCTGTCCTCTCATTTGTAATATGAAGGCATTCATGCCTTATAGGGTATCGTAAGGTTTAATCCTTGCGCAGTGCCCATTGTGTGGTAAACGTTCAATACATTTTAGCTAATAATGATGACGATGATAATGCAGTCCTAGAGGGCTGGACCAAGGTTTGGCTTCCTCTTTGTACAGAGTGCCTGGCACACACTTCTTGGCACTTATTTCAGTGTTCGGTGTGCTGATGGTGGTGTGGGTGATGACACTTACGGGGATGGTCATACTGATGACCAAAAACACAGCGTACGTATCGTCACTCACTCGGGTTTATTTGCATTGATGATGATGGTGACAGTATGATGACGGTTACAGGGACGGTCACATTGAGAGTGGTGAATATGACCAGCAGCAGAAGCCCTTTTGCATTCCCTACTGGAACTACATCATCAGTGTTTGCATTTGTCTTTCCTAAGAATTTACCCATCTGACAAATATGTTGACTAACTTGTTTTGCTGTCTCCCTTCCTGGCCTCTCTGCCCTGTTGATCTGTTGTGCTGCTCTGCTCTCCTCTTGTGCTCTCGTGTGTCTCCATCTCTCTGTAGAGCCTGCTGCTCCGCTTGCCCACACACAGGTCCAGGAGACGAACCAGCCCCTGTTCAGTGCAGGGCCATTTCTTTGCCAGTGGCTATTTGGTTCTCATGTCAAAGAACCCGCCTATCAGCCCCTGAGGACTATGGGTAGTGCTAGAACCTATGAAGTGTGGCCCTTTATGGCCTTATGCAAGACCACATGGCCTTTATGGTCTGTGTCTTTTCAGGTGTGAAAAAGGGCAGATGTGGTAGGAAGTAAACTCATCTGCTTATGTAAATCTGGGGCAAATGCCCAAACCTGATCAGGCAGAGGTTCCTGGAATGCTCTTGTTCAGGAAGTCTGCCATCCAGCTCTGTGCCTCTGCTTCCCAAGGGAGGGAAGAGGGCTCCTGAGAAGGGCTGGATCCCCACTGGCATGAGATCTCAAGAAAGCTCTTGAGGAAGGACTTTCTCCTTTCCAAAATCAGGACAAAGGAAGGCTAGGGTTGTGCCCAGTGGTGCCAAAAGTAAGGGTAATTACAATAAAAATTTGCCTTAGGCTCTTTTTCTGGGGGCTTGTGTTTTTCCCATGAACCTCGTTGGCTGGGCTTTTGGGAAATATGCCCCACCCCCTCCAGGAGTGGTTCAGATTTTAAATGTTTAAGAAATTCAAAGGTCTGAGGTTGACATTTCATTGGAAGCACCCTGAACTCTTTCATTCTAGATATTGACTTGGGAATTAATCTCTTTAAGGAATTCCAAATAGAGTGGCACCTCATACCCTTCCATTTTTAATCTTTTCTATAGACCATGTGGTACCTACCTCTAATATTCTGAAAATGAGTACTGACACCTAAGAATATATGTTTATCTCTTCATACTAATTCTTCAACTGGGATGTTGCTCGTGTCTCAAAATGACTAGAGTATGGAGTATGTGATTCTGTAGAATGAGATTATGTGCTCCTAAAACACTAGCTAGGGGGGAATTGCTCTTTAATACAAATATTCTAATGATTTCAAATACTTTATCAGTTCTATACTTAATTCTAAATAGTCTTGGGGTTAAAATACACTTATCTAATAACCAAACAGTCATGCTATTCCAAACAGTTTGGGATTGCCTTCCCATCCACGGTTTTGGAAGTTTCCTTGGCTGGGAGACTCTAGGCCAGGGAAGAGAAATATATTTCTATTTGTGACTCTGATGAAGTGGACTGCATCCTTTGGATAGTCACTCGAACAAGGACTGGTCACGGGACTGATTTCTCAAGCAGAGGTGAAAATGAAAGCCAGGCTGCTGTGTGGTTGGAGAGATGGAGCTTGGGTCCATACTTAGGAGCATTGTTTGGGCTAAACATGGCGGACTTGCCAGTCACATGTATCATCTCCCTTTTCCAAATCCAACCCCTGATGATAGGAAAGGAATAAAAGGGAAGAAATATGTCCATCCACTGATGAACAGATACACAAAATATGGTACATCCACACAATGGAATATTATCCAGCCATAAAAAGACATGAAGTCTACGTCTACAAAATGGATGAATCCTGAAAATGTTACGCGAAGTGAAAGAGACCAGTCACAAAAGGTCACATATTGTATGATTCTGTTTATTTGAAAAGCCCCAAATAGGCAAATCCATAGGAATAGAAAGCAGATTGGTGGTTTCCAGGGGATGGGACCGAGGAGAGGCAGGGAGTGACTGCTTAATAGGTATGGGGTTTCCTTTTGGGGTGATGAAAATGTTTGGAACTAGATAGAGGTGATGGTTGCACAACATTGTGAATGCACTAATTGCCACTGAATTGTATAATTTAAAATGGTTAAAATGAATTTTATGTTGTGTACATTTTACCTTGATAAAAACGGGTAAAGGGGCAAGAGGAGACATCACTGCAGACATTTCCCAAATTTTGGAATATGAAAAACATTTGAAGAGATGGCAATTGACTTAACAGAGTGGAGGAAGCAATAACCTAAGTGACTAAGGGAAGAGGATAGGGGGTTGGTACCAATGAGAAATGAGCCACACTACTGGTCAGAACCATAGAAAGGCTGAGGCTTGGAGATACCAGGTGCTACAGTAGGTAGCAATAAACAGGGAGATTTCTTGAAATTCAAGATATAGAGAATTTGGATGCTAAGGTCTTTTTTTCCCCTATGCCAAGCAGCCAGGAGATCCTTTCTTGCCCCTTTCTCTGAGTTGGAAAGACCTAGAGACAGTCAAGTGCAGGCTGGGATCCCATCTTAAAAACAAGGGAGAAGTCCAAGTTGACAGGTGAGACACCAGCTGTCTTTAGAATGCCCACAGCCAGGATTGAACCAGCCCCTTAGATTATCCTGCCCCAAGAAGAAGACTGGAATATTCCTTTCCAAAGAAACTGACTAGTCCAAAAGAAAACACCCATTTTCTTAATAAGACCCTTCTTTGGGGGACTTCCTCAGTAAAAAGGCAGCTCACTACATCAGCTCCTGGGGATGCTCCTGGTCAGGGTCCACCATGAACCCAGACCTTCTAATTGGTTGTATGATACTTTAGTTTTAATTATGGAAAGACAGGCTCACTTTTGATGAAGCTTCTAATATGAAAGAGAGAATAAAATAAAGAGGAAAAAAAAACCTTGGTAGTATAAAGAGAAAAGAAACTTGGCAGGAAAAGAAAATAAGTTAAAAAACAGAAACTTTCATATAATTAATACCCTTTGGAGACATAAAGAGAATATTGCATCCCTGAAAGAAGTAAAAGTTGCTATGGAAACAGATAAATTAGAGGAGAGAAAAGAGCTCCTGGAAATTTAAAGAGTGAACAACAAAATAAAAGTGAAAAATTAGACAGAAGATTGGAAGATAATGTTGAAAGAATAAAACTTCAGATTTCAAAAACAATGCAGAATCAACTTGGGAGGTGGTGTGCAACCAGAAGAAATTTCTGGAGACTAGAGGAAAGGGAGGGATCTATTATGTGTCTATGAGTCTACGTGTCTATGTATCTGTCTATCTATCTATCTATCTATCTGTTTTTAAAGTAGGCTTCATACTCAACCCAACATGGGGCTTGAACTCACAACCCTGAGATTAAGACCTGAGCTGAGGTCAAGAGTTGGATGTTTAACTGACTAAGAAAAGTTTCTGGAACAAAAGGCCATGAGGTTTCCAGATCGAAAAGATTCACCTTGTATTCAGAAAAAAACGGAGTAAAAAAACTTCATTGAAACCCATTCCTGTGAAAGTTTAGGACAAGAAGACCCAAAGTTTTTCAGAGGGTAAAGTGGGTCATATACAAAGGACATGGACCCAGAATGGCATCAGACTTCTCTTGGACAATACTGAATGCTAAAAGAAAAGAAGCAATGCCTTAACATTTCCAAGAAAAAAAAAAAAGATTTTTAACCGGAATTCTATATCCAGTTCAACCAAAATCCTGATGTAAGGGAGGAATTAAAATATTATCAGACATAGAAGGACTCTAAAATTTTACCTCCTATGCACCTGATCTCAGAAGATATTGGAAAATCTACTTCGCCAAAACAAGGACGTGTATCAAGAAAGTAGACGTGGGATCTGGGTACCAGGGATGCCACACAATACAGAGCACAGCCAGGGTGTGGGGGTGGGTTCCCAAGAACATGGCAAGGATGAACGGTTCTTGAATGGACAGCACCAGAGGAAGAAACAAAAGGGATATTTGACCACCTTAAGCATTTGGAAATAATATTCAAAATCTGTATAACAGATATGTCACAACATTTGTATAAAAACAGAAGACACAAAGAAAGTCAGACAAATGAAGAGTAAACAAGGCAATGCTTAACTCCCGGAAAAACAAAAATAAAAAAAGCTTTCAAGAAAGGAAATGCAGGCTTCTTGGTTGGCTCAATCAGTTACGCGTCTGACTCTTGATTTCTGCTCAGGTCATGATCCTGGGGTCACAGGATTGAGCTCCACGTTGGGCTCTGTGTGGTGTGTGGAACCTGCTTGGGATTGTCTCTCTCTCCCTCTCTCTGCCCCTCCCCTGTTAATGCTCTCTCTCTCTCTCTCTCTCTCTCTTTCTCAAAATAAGTAAATAAACATTAAAAAAAAAAAAGAAAGGAAATGCAGTCATGGTATACCACCTGACTAATTGGTGGATAATAATGTGCATAGTCACTGAGTTTGGTTTGACCCCAAGTTGTGACATTTTGGAGGAAGGGGCAGGGACAGTGGGGTATAAAAGAGCTAAATCTAAACCTTCATTGGCGATAATGTCTAAAATTGACGTCGAATAGTGGCAGCACAGGGACATTATTTCGAGATGGGGTTGCAAATACCAGAAGAAAAGCCAAGAGAGGCAAAAGTGCTTGCCTCTGCAAATAGAACTTAGCAGGTGATGGCGGGGGGAACAGGAACTTGCTGTTTCCTTGTTGTTATCGTGACCCTTTTGGTGTCGTCAACCAGGTTTTCAACAATGTTGAAAATGTTAAAAACACGTATTCGTCGAAAATAAAAACTAGTTTAAAACATTTGCCATGGTGGAGGGTGTCAATGGATGAATGCCAAGACTAGACAGTTTTGGTGACTTCCCTGTATTCGCACCCCGAATGAGCCCAGATAAAAACGAGTGGCATTTACTGGACATTTATAATATACCAGCCTCTCCGCACCGTCTCCACGAATGTTTACCACAACCCTGTGAAGGAGGCTCTTTTCCTCTCTCCTTTCCCAGATGAGTAAACCCAGGGAGGGAAGTGACTTGCCCGGGGCCCTGCGGCCAGCAGCCTGGAGGTGTGGAACGAGGATTCAAACCAGGTCTAGGAGACCCCTCGGCCCGTGTGCTCGCCATTGCAGTTTTGCCACCTGGCCTTGTCCTCTGAATCTTCGCGAAGTGCTCTTAGGGCCTAATTGTCTGCGCCCTGGGCTGAGTGCTGTAAAGGTGAATCACGGTGGGCACAGCGCACCACGACTCCTGTTGAGTGTAACAGGTCAGAAATCATGGAAATGCACACCCATTGCCCATTGACTCGGTGCTGGAACCCAGTGAGGGGGTGGTGCAGAGAGCGCCGGGGGGCCTGTAATTTGGGGGACCCGGGTGCGATTCAGGGGTGGGGTACTGGTGGGCAGGGACGTGAGAGAAAGAAAGCTGTTCTTCTGGGCCAAACCTATCCCTTATCACTTAATCCATCACCATGGAACTCCCCTTTGCCCTTCTACAAGCTCCCTCCAAGACCCACTTTCCAGTTTCTCTTTGTGTTCAAATCTGATGTTCTTTTTCGAGGAGTTGATTTCATTTTCCTCCTGTATAAAATGTAAAGGTGGACTTACTTTTAATTGAGAAATACAGAAAAGCAAAAATAAATCACTCAAACACTTGGCCACATTTCCCCTTTGTTTCTTTAAAATTCATTTTTATTTGTTTTTTACTCAAGCAAATACACATTTATAGCTTAAACATTCAAATAGTGCCCCAGGGTTATAACGGCCAAGCATAGTCCTTCCTAGCTCAGCACTCCAGTTTTTTCGGGGGCTGCTTCTCGTCCTTCTCTCCATTGTTCCCAACATGTTTAAATGACTTTTCTTATTGATTGATTGAGTTTATTGCCATTCAAAATGAGGACTTGGATCAATCACTTACGGCGCCTTCCTCTCGCTGTGCCCACTTTCCTCATCTGTATTCACAGTCCTGCCCGTCTGCCAGGGAGTAATATCGCCATGTTGAGTAGTCAAGAGTCACTATTTATGCGATAACTACGCAGAATGTTCACAGCTGAGCCACTTAATGTACTAGGAGGAGATATTATTTCTTTCACCAGTCCTCATCCTCTACCCCCGCCCTCCACCTCCCCCAGCGTTCACAATTACATTTTTCCTTTGCTTGATCTTCCAAGTACCTGTCACTAATTTTTCTCTCAACTCCTTTCTCCAAATCTCAGTAAGACTTTTTTTTTTCCCTCTCAAGAAGATTATCTCATCGGGTAGCCTACCAGTTCCACCTTTTTCCCTGTAGACATCTCTCCCAGAACCCTCCACTTGGTGGTCATTCCTACTGGCTGCTCCACTGTCTTCCTGGGATTTCTGACCTTGCCTCCATCATCCCAGGAATTCTGGTCTCACTGTTCCTGTGTTCGATCAGTTGTGTCCTGGATCCCATGTTTTTCTGTCTCTTGAGTTTATTCCCTTCATTGGATCTAATTCACCACCTATGAACTTCCTAAGAAAGACTGAAAGATAAGTTTTTGGAATTCTGGACTGAATTTTGAAGTCACCAGCCAGGAAGCCTTTATTGCTACACCACGATTCCCCTTGCACTGTAGATAGTCCCCCTTCTATGTCCCCAGCTCGCCGTGCACCCATCCCCCAGGGCAACAGTGTTGAGTGTCCTCGTTTGGCACGAGGCCACTGCCCATGCCCAGTAAGTGCCAATCAACAGCACCTGTCTTAATAATACCTTAGCCTCAACACCCAAGGTTTCAGTTGTATTAATCACCTAATAAAGAAACCTTCACAAGTGCTAATTACTAGTCTAGTCTTCATATGAGGCCCATTTAAAGAGGTGCCATTTCAGAAGCTGTCGTGCTGACAGTCACTTAACAAACGTTTATTAAATGTCTACCATATACAGGACACCAGGATAGAGCTTTAACATTTAGTCCTCATGGCAATCCTGCGAAGTGGGCATTATTGCCAAATGTAAGTGAGGGAACAGTTTCAGAGAATAAAGCTTCTTCAGCTAGTCATTCGCCACATTTACTGAGAACCTACTATGTGCTGGGTGAGGAGGATACTGTGAGGGGCAGGCCCACACGTCTCTGGCCTCTCGGAGAGTCTAGGCGAGCCAAAGGAGACAGACATCAAGCAAATAATTTTACAAATAGTTTATTAAATACATTCGAGACAAGTGCCATGAGACAGAAGTATGAAGTGCCGTGTCCCCTAATCTGGGGAATTGGGGGCTGTTTTCTGGAGGCAGCATAGTAGGTCTGTAAGATTAGTGAGAGTTGGCCAAATGAAATGAGATGCCAGGAAGGGAGAGAGGGAGGGAAGAGCAGGAGCTAAGCCTCAGGGGTGGGAAGGGGTTTGCAGAAGTGAGGAACTAACAGGCCAGTGTGACCAGAACCGAGCGGAATGGTGTGGCAGAAAGCTCAGTGGGGACGCGTCAAAGAGCAGATGGTGAAGGGCTTGTGTGCTGGGACCTGAACACTCTCTCTGAGGGACCTGAACACTCTCTCTGAGGACAAAGGGAGGCAATGAAGAGTTTTGATCAACGGGCATGAAATTATGAGATTTATTCTATAAAAAACTCCTTGTGGTTGTTATGGGGACACTACATTGGAGGAGACAAGAGTGGACATGGGGAGAGCCAAGGAAAGGCTGCTCCAGATGTCACAACCGTGCTGACAGCTGCTTGCATTAAAGGGGGTGCCGGTGGAGATGAGGACAAGGACGTCTGTGGCAAGAGGCTTGTTCAAGGTCACATGAAGCAGAGTCGGGAGCTAAACCCAGCCCTTGTGGTGGAAAGGCCAGCACTCTTTCTGATACATGAGAACCGCTTCTTATTCTGTGCAAGGGTGAGAGGGTACACACGCAGTTTCTCTCCCCGGGCACTGGTTGGGGATGCCAAGTTATAACCCAATAGTCGTGAAGAATCTCTTCCTTGTGCAATGATAGAGCTCCTAAATTAGGCTGTGTAATATGTCCGTCATCTGGGATAGAAGAAGAAAACAGTCACTGCTTTTAAGAGCGTGCACATCCTAATAAAGGCTATAGGAATGTCAACAGGGTCCTCAAACAATACTAAACACGAGGGAGTTGTAGAAGCTCTAGAATCTCACACAGCCCTTAGGATCACAGTCCCAGCGCTACACTTTTTGACTCTTTGACTACACTACACCCAGCAATATCTTTGTGGTCCTGGAACCATACATCCTCCTAAACAGACTTAAAATAACATCACTCTTGGCCTTACCCTGATTCTCAATCTTGGCCAGAAATTGTGTTTCTCAGAAACAATGGTGACATATTTTGAAATTATTTTATTATGTTTTAAGTCTCACTATTCTCCTAAATAATTGATCTTCATGGATTTATTGATCAATGCTTAAAAACCTCATTAATGAACTTCTTGGTCACAGGACCAGTAGGTGTGAAGTTTGAGAATTTAACCAACCATATGACCTAAATTCCCTGCAACATTCTTAGTTTCCATACATAAAAACCATCTTTAGAACATGTACCTAATTTAAGCTTGAAAATAGAATTCACCTCCCAGGCAAAGTGTGTAGGAACTTAAGAGTACAGCTAACCTTTGAAAAATAGGAGTTTGAACTGCATGGGTCCGCTTATATGCGGATTTTTTCCCGATAAATACAGTAAAGCACTGTGAATGTGTTTCTCTTCTTAATAATCTTCTTAATATTTTCGGGGCGCCTGGGTGGCGCAGTCGGTTAAGCGTCCGACTTCAGCCAGGTCTTGATCTCGCGGTCCGTGAGTTCGAGCCCCGTGTCAGGCTCTGGGCTGATGGCTCAGAGCCTGGAGCCTGTTTCCGATTCTGTGTCTCCCTCTCTCTGCCCCTCCCCCGTTCATGCTCTGTCTCTCTCTGTCCCAAAAATAAATAAACGTTGAAAAAAAAATAATCTTCTTAATATTTTCTTGTCTCTAGCTTGCTTTATTATAAGAATACAGCATATAAAGGATGCCTGGGTGACTCAGTCGGTTAAACGCCCAGCTCTTGATTTCAGCTCAGGTCATGATCGTGGGATTGAGACCCACATAGAGCTCCATGCTGACAGTGCAGAGCCTGCTTGGGATTGTCTCTCTCCTTCTCTCTCTGTCCCTCCCACTGTCTCTCTCTCCCTCTCCAAATAAATAAATAAACTAAAAAAAAAAAAAACACAGTATGTAATACATATAAACTAGAAAATATGTGTTCATCAGCTGTTTATGTTATTATGGCTTCTGGTCAATAGTAGGCTTTTAGTAATGTTTTGGGGGGAGCCAAAGCTATATGTGAATTTTTGACTGTGCAGGAGGTCAGCACCCCTAACCCCCATTGTTGTTCATGGGTCAACTGTGTGTGTTTCCAATGGAAACTCTGGAGTTCAGTTTCAAAAGGGAGGCAGAAACCCATGGACCTAAGTTCCTAGACTAGGAAGTCTCTTGCAGATGCAGAATTCAGGTTGTGCCCTTTGGGGACCCTCTCCTAGCTGCCATATGGATGGGGCAGGGCTGAGTGAAAAAAAAAAAAGTATTGTTTATGGAACATGATTTATTTTCAAAGGTTGTAAAACTCCGTGTTACCTGGCCCCGGCCTTAATGAAATAGTTTGAAGAACACGAAGAAAGTACACATGAAGTTCAGTGGCAAGCTGGTAAATATTTATTGACCTAAAGAATGTGCAAATGTAATTTATAGATCACAAATGATACAATAATCTTTATTGTAAATTCCTTATAGCTAGTGGATTCCCACAGAATGCTTCTGATTTTTGCTCTGGGCTCCTATATCCAGAGTGTAGCCAATCTATTATTTCACTGGATGAACAAACTCAGTGCCCACATGAATGTGGGTTGATATAACAACAAAGCTGTATGTCGGGTGTTCAATCATTTGGCAATGATAAGAGCAAGTTCTTTGCTGAACGAAATGATAGTTTTCAAATATTGGAGGAAGACTTCCTCAGGTTTTTTTTTGCACCATTCATAATGTATTGAATGTATTCACCTTTACAGTAAAGTACTGTAAATGCACTTCTCTTCTTAATAATTTTCTTAATGTTTTCTTTTGTTTAGCTTGCTTTATTGTAAGAATACAGTATATGATACGTCTACAAAATATGTGTTCATCGCCTGTTTAGGTTATTATGGCTTCTGGTCAGTAGCGATGTTTTTGGGGAGTCAAAAGTTATATGTGGATTTTTGACTGTGCAGGGGGTCGGCACCCCTAACCCCCGTTGTAGTTCAAGGGCCAAACTGTATGTGTTTCCAGTGGAACCTCTGGGGTTCGGTTTGAAAAGGGGGGCAGGAACCCGTAGATCTCCATAAACACATTTGAAAATTTAATCAGCATTATTAACATTTTTTTCCATCTCTTTCTTGAAAGTCTTGACCAGGGACCAGTAAACTATGGCCTGCAGGCCAAATCCGATCCCCCCAACCTCTCTCTGTAAATAAAGTTATGGGAACACGGCCATGCCCCATGGTTTCACATATCATCCATGGCTGTTTTGTCCTACAGAGGCAGAAGTGAGTAGGTTAAGCAGAGACTGGCCACAAAGCCCAAAATATTTACTCTCTGGCCCTTTACCGAATAGAGTTTGCCGACTCCAGGTTTGGATAGTCAATAAAACAGCAAATCAGGCCTTGATCCGGTGCTGATTTCTGTGGTATAACTACTCCCACGGTGGCTAATTTCACTCTTGCAAGGCGCCATCGCCAGCCACAGAGTCGGGAAGATTGAACACCCAACAGCGGCTCTAGCTGCACAGCCACAGTACGTGGTACATAACTTCAAGAGCATCCATCACGGTAAAATAATGAAGAACTGAAGAGCTTTGAGTATTTATCTTTGTTTCTAAATATAATCTATTTAGTTATGATTTATATCATTGAATTTTTAGTAATGGTTGTGTTTAACGACAAGTGGTCCGCAAAGTTTCGGAGCACGTAACGATCCCTCGGCATGAGCTGGTTCGATTGCTTTCCTGTAGTGCCCAGCCATCTTTTTCTCCCTCATCTCTGGGGGACATCCCCGTCTTCCCAGCACACCTGGCTCCTGAAGTGTCCTGTGCCCTTTTAATGACCCTCTGGCTGTCCAGGGACCCCCCGTTTTTCCTGTCTTTGATATCTTGCTCTCACACCGCCCCATTCCCTCTTATCTGCATTTATCAATACTTTGAGTTCTGTAAGAGAACTGGTCTCAGATAGCTGACAGCAATTCACAACAAGGGATAGCTGATCAAATCTTGGTGGTTGGGGCGCCTGGGTGGCTCAGCTGGTTAAGCGTCCGACTTCAGCTCAGGTCATGATCTCACGGTTCGTGGGTCCGAGCCCTGTGTCCGGCTCTGTGCCGACAGCTCGGAGCCTGGAGCCTGCTTCGGATTCTGTGTGTGTCTCTTTCTCTGTCCCTCCCCCACTCGCACTCTGTCTCTCTCTCTCAAAATAAATACACATTTAAAAAGTTGGTTGTTTCAATAGGCCTGGAAATGGCTGCATTTAAAAAAAAAGATTCTTGTCGACCCAAAGGTTATAGAATCTGAATGTCTGGTCACACTGCAGGTGTAGGAAGTATCTTTGGAATTCTGGAGTGCCAACATCTCTCAGTCCCGGGCAGGAGGTCATCATCTTCTCTACAGGGCAGCACTGGCCCAGACGTGCACCTGATGGCTCTCATTTCTCTAGACAACCTTTTCCTCTTCTCTCTTGGCTTTAGCCCTTACCCTCTCTCCCACTTGTCCCCTGTTTAAACCTCACTGTTGTGGCTGAGGTGAGGCAGGTGTTATATAGACTAGGCGGGGAGAGGATCAAGAAAACTACAGCTGTTTGTGCTTATCTAGAACCTCCGGCTCCTGCCTTGTGTGGTCTTGGCTGATACCTGACATATCTGGTGTTTCGTCAGAATTAGTGTGTTCTCTGTTCCGGCCAGCTCTGCCGTCTGGCACCTTGGCGGGTTGTGACGGGTAGAACTGCCAATGGGAAGACAACATAGCCATTGAGAAATAGGAGCTTGAGTGAGGCTAGGAGATGGGGGGTGAGGGGGCGCTCCCATACAGCCCTTAAGCTGGAGTGGGAGGACATGGGAAGTCACGACACAGAGTATAAGAAGTGGGGTGAAAATGCAGGAGGAGGGAGTTAGGTCAGGCTCTGGAATGATGGCATTAACAAACAAACCAGATGGAGGAAAAAGGCATTTGTGTGTCAACACATATTTATTGAGTATCTTCCATGTTTCAGGGCTTGTCTAGGCCCCGGACTACAGCCAGGGAATAAAACGAAGCCCCTGTTCTAGGTCGCTGACATTTCTAGTGGGGTGGGACAGAAACATGGCAGAAGGTAGCAGCCAAAGAACAGGATGAGAGGTCAGGTGAGGAGCGAGATTGTGGAGCGACCATGGGGACGAGATAAGAATCTCTTGGAAGGTTTTGAGCAGGGGGTGTTACATTCTGACTTGTATGTCAAAATGGCAACTCTGAGTTGGTTGCTTTTCAGAAAACCCATGTAAGAGGCCGCTGCAAAGTCCAGGTACAGGTGGTTGGGTCACAAGGAAGTGGTGGGAATCCACAAATTCTGGACATGCGGTGAGGACAGATGGGTCATGGGCTGTGAGAGAAACAGAGGAAACCTGGAAAGACTCCAAAGGTTTGGCCTGAGGAAGTGGATGCATAGGACTTCCATTTACTGAGGTGCAAGGCATAGGGAGGGCGGGGTGGGGGTTAGGGAGAACCAGGAGTTTGGGGGTGGGCATGATAGTTTTGATGGCTTAGTGGATGAGGTGCAGATGTTGAGTCGATGGCTGCATCTATGAATCTGGAACGCAGAGGGAGAGGACGGTGCTGTTGGTATAAGTCAAGGAATCATTTAAAGGCACGAGGCTAGGTTAACTAACCCAAGTGTCGAGAGAGATTCGATACAGAAGAGAACGGGTCTGAGGATGGGGCTTTGGGTCTTGATGTTCAGAGGTGAGGACCCAGCAAAGGAGATCCTGTATTTCTAAAATGAGAAGGCATGAAGAATCCTCTTTGTCAGGGCATTTACCCAAGGGTTACCTGGAAATGGTCTAGGGGGTGGGGGGATAAAAAGTCCTCCTGACAGTCCCCTGGACCCAGGCTGGTGGCCTGAGCTATAGCGAGGAGCTCTGCTTCACCCCACTTTCTCAGAGATGGTGACACCTGGCAAAATTTCTCTAAGTCAATTTTATTGATTTATTTTTCTCTTGAAGTCAATTTTATTAAATTTTTTTTCAAAGTTTATTTATTTTTGGGGGGACAGAGAGAGACAGAGCATGAACGGGGGAGGGGCAGAGAGAGAGGGAGAACAGAATCGGAAACAGGCTCCAGGCTCTGAGCCATCAGCCCAGAGCCTGACGCGGGGCTCGAACTCACGGACCGCAAGATCGTGACCTGGCTGAAGTCGGACGCTTAACCGACTGTGCCACCCAGGCGCCCCTGAAGTCAATTTTAAATTAAAAGGCACGTCATATGGCTTTCCAGTGTGTTCTACAGTGGAACAAATAACAATAGGATGTGGTGGCCACGAAAAGACTGGGTGCTTCTGAAGTTGTCAGGCTGGAAGAACAAGGAGTGGGTGAATGCTGTCTTGCTACTCCCTAAGTAGAGAAGCCACGGAGAGCTGTGTTGGGAGCACTTTGTACCTTGCCTGGCCCACACTGGGTTAAATATCGTTTTCTCCTTCCAAGTCTCTGCTGACTGGTAGCTGTGTGACCTCAGGAAAATTGCTTACCTTCTCAGAGCCTCTGTTTCCTCATTGGTAATGACTATTCCCCCATAAGGTGTTTGTAAAGATTGAATAATTTTATTTTTTTATTTTATTGTTTTAAAATATTGATTTATTTTTGAGAGAGAGAGAGAGAGAGAGAGTGCACAGCAGGGGAGAGGCAGAGAGAGAGAGAGAGACAGAATCTGAAGCAGGCTCCAGGCTCTGAGCTGTCAGTACAGAGCCTGATGTGGAGGTGAAACCCACGAACTGCTAGATTATGACCTGAGCCGAAGTTGGACGCTCAACTGCCTGAGCCACCCCGGCGCCCCAAGATTAAGTAATTTTAAATAGATTGAAGCCTGTAGTGAACTGCAAAGTTATATACAAATACGAGGCAGAAGCGGCTGTGCCTATAAGAAAATAGCTCAATTTACACAATAATAGATTCTCACCCTTTGCATAAATACAGGATTTCCATACTCAGGTCACCGGAGCTGGCCTTCTTCAGCACGCAAGTGTTCCAATTAGACATGGAAGCACTCTCCACTATTATGTCATATATTTCTTGTGGGCTCAGAGAGAGAAGAAGATGAGCTTACTAGTCATGCCCTGTTGCCATCACCGACTCCTGAGTTGGAAATATGAAGAATTCTCAGCTCCCTCATCTATCTGTCCATGCTCTTACCTCCGGTGTCCAATCTGCCTCCTTTCTGTGCCGATTGCCGGTTGAAAGTGCCTCTGGTCTTCCTCTTCTGAATTCTGTGAAATCAATAAAAAGCAAGCGGCAGCATGCAGGGTGAAGGTGATCCTGTCTGTGCTGGCCTCAAGTATGGAGTCAGTTTAAGCTAAAGTGTGGGGTGAGCATAAGCCTGGCGGAGGGGGTGTAGGGAGGGTGAGGGCTGAATTACATAAAGGGTCAGGAGATCTGGGTTCTAGCCGTGACATTCACAAACCGTCTCTCTACAACATTTCCATTAGTCGAAGGAAAGGAATTGGATCCCGGCTCTTCTAGCTCTTTTCTCTTCGGGACTCTGACTTCACTTGTTTGGAGACTCAGTCTACTTATTCCAGCATCGTTCCACTAGGTGGCGATGTTTCCTTAACCCCCAAGCAAGCTTTCATTCTGGGAAAAAAGCCGAGTTTCGTAGCCAGTTTTTTTTTTTCTCCCGTGAAAGTGCGAAAGAATGATTTTCTCTCTCTCTCTTTCTCTCTCTCTCTCTCTTTTTTTTTTAAATATAAGAATGATTCTCCAAAGCTGGGGACGAAAGAAGGAACTTTCCTTCTGAACACCTCAGGCAGTTTATGCTGGAAACAGACAGGGCCTCTGTTTAGAGATTCCTCCTCTCTGCTGGGAGTGGGAACTCAGGCTAGAGTTTTGCATTCTGTGATTGCACAAGGGGTGGGGGCGGCGGGGGGAGGGGAAGAGGCGGGGGCTGGGAGACGTTGGAATTGCTGGGTCCTAGGGAGGTTAGGGGGCGGTGGACGGTAGGCACGAGGTCTGGGCCCGCGTGAGCCCTGCAAAACTCTGCCCGGAGAAGCGCACTGGACGCCAACTTTTGCGGGCTCCGCAGGAGTAGGCATTGCCAGATGCTCCCACCAGGGCCTAGGACGGTCCTCCCAGAATCAGACTGCTTTGCTCATGAAGGTCAGAGATGCAGGAGGGCAGCATGAAGCCCAGCCTCCTTCTCATGCAGATGGGGAAGCTGAGACCCAGAGCGGGTCAGTTCTCCTAATGCTACCTCCCAGCCAAATTACTTTGTCCTTACGCATTTCAAATAGACTTGCCAACTGTCTCATCTTGAGCGTGCAGCTAGCGCATCCAGTAGTTAATTAAGCCTGCGAGCCTCCCGCCCGCCGAGCCCTTGCACCGTGCACATCAGGACATACTGCACCGGAAGAGTTGGGGTGATTTGCTCGAAGACCTCAAACGGAACACCAATCCAGTGGGGGAGACAACTCATTTAAAACAACTGCTTATTAACCCATAGAACAGACCTCATAGTAGGGTCCATTTGTTTATTTGCGTTTAATAATAACATAATAATAGCGAACTTTTATTCAGCGGTTCCTATGGACTGGGCCCTGTGCTAAGCACTGAGCATCATTCTATCTATCCTATAGTAATGTCAGCAAATCTGTGAGGCAGCTATCGCTATCTGTTTAACATTTTTTTTTAATGTTTATGTACTTTTGAGAGAAGGCGAGAGTGGGGGAGGGGCAGAGAGAGGGAGACACAGAATGGGAAGCAGGCTCCAGGCTCTGAGCGGTCAGCACAGAGCCCGATGCGGGGCTCGAACTCACAGACCGCGAGATCGTGACCTGAGCTGAAGTCAGACGCTTAACCGACTGAGCCACCCAGACGCCCCTGCTGTCTATTTATTATAGAGGTTCAGAAAGGTTGAGTAACTAGCTTAAAGTCACACAGCCGGAAGGAGCAGAGCCAATAGTCACACCCTAATTTCCCTAAGTCAAGCTTTGGTCTTTTAGCCTCCACATTGTGCTTCAGGACGCTGTCCCCCATTTTTAGGATCTGATACAGAAACTTACCGGAGTTTCTGGAGTACCAGTCACTATCTCATCATGTTCCTGTTGTGACATGAAGGCTCCGTGGTAGCAAGCCAGCTTAGGGCCTAGAGACTTGGTGACATCAGTGTCACATCTGCAGGACACTCAGAACGCGAACGCACGACATGAGGAGAGATGCTCCCAAAGGAGGCTGTTGGCACCAGGATCCAAGAGGCCGCAAGAATCTGTGTTTGTTTGGAGGTGTTCCCACTACCTGTGAAGGCAGGGATAGTCGGCAGTGTGGTGCATGAGGAACAGCCACATGACACCGGAGGCTGCTCTAGGGACCGTCCTCCTCCGTGCTAGGCTCAGAGTGTGGCATTTAGTATGCATCACCTCACCTGGGACTCCTGGCGGCGTGTTGCCCCAGGGACCACTTTGTCCCCACCTTACCAGGGGCAATATCTCAAATACAGGAAGTTCTCAACAAACTGATGCCAGATACAGACAGCCTTCAGAAATCCAGGTTGGCGTGTTCTCTCAAAAGGGCACGAAATTGAAATGCTTTATCAAGTTGTGGGATAACAACCAGTTATCCCAGAGCTGCAGTTACTGTTAGAGAAAAAGGGACGAGGATTTCCAGCCTGACAGATTTAGATTCCCCGGCTCAATAACCACGGGACCTTGGGCAAATTACCTAACCTCTTTGGGTCTCAGTTTCCTCATTTTCTAAAAGGGGGCAATATTGCATACGTCCCAGGGTTACAGTGATAGTCAATGAGATGATGTATGTGAACTGCCTGGTGTATTTTGTGCCACGTCGGAAGTGTTCAGTAAATACTAATGATGACGATGAAGGTGGTTACTGTTAATGCCCTTCCAGCGAGCTGCCCACCCTTATTCCAGATCCTTTGTGACCACTGCTGGGGACTTTAGAATCTCTGAACCCACCGAAACCCCGTTTATCCAGAGGGCCTCGCCATTTCTGCCTGCTGATGGCTCATTTGTCTTGGGGATGACCCTCATCCTCCACATTCCCATTCCATGGTTTGCCAGAATCCAGCATTTCGGCAGTGAATTCTCAGGGCTGTAGGAGCTATGGTCTATGAGGAGTTTACTACCTGTGCCCAATAAATGTTCAATGAATAAATAAGAGCCAATAAAACTGTAAAAGCAAGAATAAAAATGAGTATCCTTATAAGCACTTTAGATCTTAAAAGGTCTTTATATTCAGGCTGCTCGGAGTCAAACTTGTATCCAATAAAGATTTTACAAAGGATCTGGAGTTGCACCACCAAAGGAAGGGGGAGGCTCCAATATCCATCACTGGCCGGATGAACAGCCACCCAGGGTGGGGCCAGTGGCCTTGCGTCTCCAGGTCTGATAAACTCCAGGAAATACATTCAGGCCAAAGTATATTTCCTATCAGTGGAAGAAGACCAGAAATGGAAGAGGGAGACAGGGAGGAGACCGCCCAAGGGCACCTCACTCCAACACTAGGGACTATGAATCTACAACAGGAAGGCTTTAAAAAAGTCGTGTCCGTCTGTCTTGATGATGTTCTAGTAGCTAAATACAAAGGAGCCATGAGGACGGCCACAAAGACCATCATATCTCACCTCCATCCACCCACCACATTGCCTGAAATGTTACCATTGGGATTCTTTTCCTTTGGGTTTCCTTTGAGTTTTGAGTTAACAAGTAAGAGTAATGTCTGGAAAACTCTTATTTTACATCCTCAACTTTTGGATTTTCTCTTCTAGATCATAAAGACAACCGATAGCGAGTAACTTCTTATTGTTTCCTCCTTCTTATTACCAAAGAGATCCACATTCAGCATAGAATATTTGCAAAAAGAGATAAGCAAACTTAAGGAAATAAATTCAGCCCATAATGTAATTTCCCAGGGATAGTGATTATTAAAATTTAGGTATTCCCTTCTGCCATTTTCTTTCTTTCTTTTTTTTTTTTTTTTCAACGTTTATTTATTTTTTTGGGACAGAGAGAGACAGAGCATGAACGGGGGAGGGGCAGAGAGAGAGGGAGACACAGAATCAGAAACAGGCTCCAGGCTCCGAGCCATCAGCCCAGAGCCAGACGCGGGGCTCGAACTCACGGACCGCGAGATCGTGACCTGGCTGAAGTCGGACGCCCAACCGACTGCGCCACCCAGGCGCCCCTGCCATTTTCTTTCTTAATGAAACTTTTTTTCCTGTGAAATTTAATAGAATACAATGTAACTCTCTTTTCCTTTATATTTAACATTCCTTATTTCTTATGTAGAAAACCTTTTCCTGCGTTATGAAAAATTCTCCTATATTTTCTTCTAAATGTTAATAATTTGTAGTTTTATACAGTTGTTGCCTTTCAGATAAAGTTAGCAATCTACCTAGAATTGACTTCTGTGGATGGCATAAGGTAGGGACAAGTTCTATTTTTCGCCCCAAATGGATATCCAGGTGTGTATCGAGACCATTCTTTCCCTACTACTCTGCAATTTCACTTTTTGTTGAAAAATCAATGGTCCACGCACGGTGGCTCTCTTTCTGGGTGCTCCTGTATTCCCTCGGACTGTCTGTATGTTGGACAAGACAGGGTGGGCTATGCTTTGTTTTGGGTAATGAATAACCCCAACATGTCATGGATTAACATACTAAAGTTATTGTTTTCTTTACTAGCAGATCACTGGTGATACAGAATATGCGTCAGGGCAACTGTCCTTCATGAAGTCTCTGCGTCATCGGGAGCACTGTCTATCCCAAGAAGAGAGACTGGAAAGTGCCCATGAGGTTTTCACAGGCTCCCCAGGAAACGTCACTCATCATTCACTTCCTCTTACAACCCATTTGCCAGTGACTCTCTCAGTAAGAGTTAGACTCATGAGCAAAGGGCTGTGAAGTGCGGTCCGCCATATGCCTGGAACGGGAGGCTACCCAGATGTTGGAAAACACGAGTGATGCCTACCTTCATCTATACCATTGACTGAAAGCGCTGGTCTTAATCATTTTTATAGTAAGACTCCGTACCTAACAGACGAAAGCCTCCGATGCTATGTTTCGACTTCAAGAAGGCCTTGGCTCGTCTTAGACCTTGGCAATTCCATACAAGTTGTAGAAAGTGTTTGTGAAGTTCTGAAAAAGATCCCAAATTCACAGCTGAATCAAGGGAGAATCGACACTGAAAATATCAAGTGTTCTAATTCAGTAACAGAATTTCTCTCCTTTAATCCAGGTCTTCTTTAGTTTCTTTCAATAATGTTTTATAATGTTTAAAAAAATTTTTTTAAACATTTCTTCATTTTTGAGAGACAGAGACAGAGTGTGAGGGGGGGGAGGGGCAGAGAGAGGGGGAGACACAGAATCCGAAGCAGGGTCCAGGCTCTGAGCCATCAGCACAGAGCCAGAGGCAGGGCTTGAAATCACGGACCACAGGATCATGACTTGAGCTGAAGTTGGACACTTAATGGACTGAGCCACCTGGGTGCCCCAGTGTTTTAGAATGTTTTGCACAGAGGTCTTATACACCTTTTGTTAGATTTTCCCCTAAAATTTGGATATGTTTAAATCCTAGTGTAAATGTTATTTTCCAAGTTTTTTCCATTTTATAAAATCTGTGGTTGATAGGGCACCTGGGTGGCTCAGTTGGTTTTAACCATCCAGCTTCGGCTCAGGCAATGATCTCGCAGTTCACTAGTTCGAGCCCCACGTCAGGCTCAGAGCCTGAAGCCTGTTTCAGATTCTGTGTCTGCCAATCTGCCTCTCCCCCACTCGCACCTGTCTCTCTCTCTCTCTCCCTCTCTCTCTCTCTCTCTCTCTCTCTCAGAAATAAATAAAACACTAAAAACACAGTTAAAAAAGAAGTTTAGAATTTGTGGTTGGTAGATAAAAATTTAATTCATATTTTGGTGTTGACCTTATATCTAGCAACCTTCTGAAACTTGCTTAAATTCTAAAAACTATCTGCAGATTCCCATGGATTTTCTATGTAGTTAATAATGTAATCCACAGATAATGATAATTGCATTCCTTCCTTTTTGATCTTATGCGTTTTCTTTTCTTTTCTTTCCTTGCCTGTAGGGGACCTCCAAAATACTGCAGAATGGATGTTGTGAGAGTAACCATACTTGTACTCTCCACAATCTCAAAGGGAACATGTTCGAAGTTTTGATTTTAAATGTATTGGTTGTTATAGGTCTTTTGTAGCTATTCTTTACCAGATTACTTCAGTGTTTGCTTTTTTCTAGTTTTTAAGATTTTGAATAACAAATGGATATTGAATTTTAGCAAATGCTTTTTTTCCTGTATGTATTGAGATGAATAGATGATTTTCTCCCCTTTGATCTTAACAGGTGGCAAATTACATTGATTTTCTCAGAATAAGCAACATTTACACCAGCATCCTGGAATAAGCCAAATTTGAACATGTTGTGTTTCCTTTTTATATATTGTTAGCTTTGACTCGTTAATATTCTGTTTAGGATTTTTCCACATGTTCATGAGTAAAATTGGCCTGTAATTTTCTTTGCTATGCTGTTCTTGTTGGGTTTCAGTATGAAGATGACTTTAGCCTCACACAATAAAATGGAGAGTGTTCTCACTTTTTCTATTTTCTGGAAGAGTTTGTATAAGATTAGCATTATATCTTTAAACATCTTTAAAACTTGCCTGAAGCCATCAAAGGTATTTTATTTGTGAGAGGTTTATCTGTGTATGTTTTTAAATTTTTTAAATGTTTATTCCTTTTTGAGAGAGAGAGAGAGAGAGAGAGAGAGAGACAGAGCGTGAGGCGGGGAGGGGCAGAGACAGAGGGAGACACAGAATCCAAAGGAGGCTCCAGGATCCAAGATGTCAGCACAGAGCCCAACATGAGGCTCAAACTCGTCAACCGTGAGATCATGACCAGAGCCAAAGTCGGACGCCCAACCGCTGAGCCACCCAGGTGCCCTGATGAGTTTATTTTTAATTAAAAAGGTAATTCTTTTAATAGCTATAGGATTATTCAGATTTTTAAATTTCTTTTTTGTTGGTTTCAGTAAGTAATGTTTTCCAAAGGATTTGTCTATTTCATCTAAATTTTCAAACTTATCGACAGAGTTGCTTACAATATTCCCTTATTATCTTGCTAATGTCTGCAACATCTGTAATGACTTTTGTTTCAACACTGACATTAATTTTTTGCATCTTCCCCTTTTTTGTCTGGATCTGTCTCAACAGAGGTTTATCAATTTTATTGGTCACTGCCAAGATGCAAATTTTGCCCTTTTAATACTGTCTATTTTGTTTTTGTTTCATTAATTTTTGCTCTTATCTCTTTTATTTCCTTCCTTCCATGTGTTTGGGAGATTATTTTGCTGTTCTTTTTCTAACTTCCCTTCTAGTATCTCTGACAAAAATATGTTAAGTCTGCTCACTGTATTCTGCTCATCTTTCTATTTTCCATCATTTTGTCTCTCTCTGTTTTATTCTGGGTAATTTCTTCTGACCTGTCTGCCAGTTCACTAATTCTCTTTCTTTCTGTGTTGAATCTGTTATTAAACCCATCTGTTGAAATTTTCACTTTGATTATTGGATTTTTTAAATGTTAGACTGTCTATTTGAGTTTTGTATCAAATTTATAATTTGTTCATAATTTTTTTTTAACGTTTATTTACTTTTGAGACAGAGAGAGACAGAGCATGAACAGGGGAGGGTCAGAGAGAGAGAGGGAGACACAGAATCGGAAACAGGCTCCAGGCTCTGAGCTGTCAGCACAGAGCCCGACGCGGGGCTCGAACTCACGAGCCGTGAGATCGTGACCTGAGCTGAAATCGGACGCTTAGCCGACTGAGCCACCCAGGTGCCCCTCAAATTTATAATTATTTAACTTCAGTTGATTGTTGAAATATTTTAAGTTCAATTTTTACCTCTTTGAGCATGGTAAGCACAGTTGTTTTAGAGTCCTTATGTAAATATGTGTCTTTTATTAATCTTTCCAAGTTTCTGGTAGTGGGAGTAGCTATGAGAGCCACATTTCATTTGCGACATCTATTATTTTCTTATCTAATTATTTATATATTTTTATCCTTACCAGACTGATGGTTCAAGGTTCATCAAAGAGAAATTCTCCTTCTGGTTTATCTTTGTATTTGTCACAGTATCTAGCGGAGTTCACTCAAGATACGAAGATGTTATGAACACATGAATGAATGTCATCGCATTTACTCGTCTGCTTACCTATGTCTCCCTTACTTTTTCCTTTGGCTCCTTCCCTAACCTCAACTACTACTAAGCCACAGGGGCCTCTGTGCTATTCTCTGAATGAAAAAAACATGAGCCAGCCTCAGACCCCTTGCCCTTGATCTTCCTTCTGTCTGAAATGCTCTTGCCCCAGATATCTGTCTGTTTTATTATTCCCTCACCTCATTCACACCTCTTTTCCAAGGTCACTTCTGCAGAGAGATCTCCTCTGACCACCTTATCAGTAACAGCATTTGCTCTCCCCTCTGCCATTCTCTATCCCCTCACCCTGCTTTATTTTGCTCCACGGCACTTTTTCCTGACAGCATGTTGTAAATGTATGTGTTTATCGTCTGTCTCTACCACTATTTTATAAACCTCATGGGAGAAGGGACTATGTTTTTTGTCCACTATAATTATCTTCAGGTCCTTAAATAGTATCTGGCACATAGAAGGCCCTCAAGAAGCGTTTACTGAGCTAGGTGCTGTGATAACTGGTTTATATAAAAATTTTTAACACATTCTTCTCTGGGGGCTCCTGGGTGGCTCAGCCAGTTAATCATCCAACTTTGCCTCAGATCATGATCTCGCGGTGAGTTCGAGACCTATGTTGGGCTCTGTGCTGACAGCCGAGAGCCTGGAACCTGCTTTGGATTCCGTGTCTCCCTTTCTCCCTGCCGCTCCCCGTCTCTCTTTCAAAAATAAATACACACTAAAAAACAATTTAAAAAAACGTTCTCCTCTAGCAGTTCTGAAAGTTTAATATGCTATTACTGCTTCTGTTTTGCTGATGAGTGGACTGAGGCTCAGAGAAGTTATTTAACGTGTCTGAGGAGACACAGCTAGTGAGTGATTGACTTGGAATTTGAACCCAGGCCTTTGCTTGCTAAAGCTCGCGGGGGAAGCCTGACGTGTGTGATAAATGCCTACTGAGACATGCACGTGTAATTAAACGGCACAGGGGGGGATCCAACAGCTGTTGGGAAAAAGAAAAACACTGAGGATGTGAGGGAGCACTAGACATTTCCTTATGGGTTAGCAGCCTTCCGTACACCCTTCAAATGATCACCTGGTAATCTCCCACCCCTGCCCTGCCTCACTCAGTGTCTGTCTGGCAGTTTTGTTAGCCTGGCTGATCCAAAGAGCAGTGTCAACAGAATGGTGACCAGACATGTAAAGCAATGTATCAGACAAAAGGAAAAGGCAGCTCGGATGATGCAAGACCGTCCAGATGTCAAGCAGCCCGTGCTCGCACACTTGCCCATTCATGTTATTAACTTTTTAAACATTTGTGATAAGAACAACAGTTGGGCTGCTTCCCCGTAAGCCTCCCTGGATGGATGAATGCAGACATCTGTTGCTTCAGGTTGTCTGATTGGTTCCTACTGGTCTGGGGCAAAAAAGCAGAAACTTCTGAACCAAGTGCAGGGGAGGCCTTCCAAGAGCCCCTAGGAAAAATGGAGAAGGACAACGAAGAGATCACTGGGAGTCTCACCCGCCAGGATCCCTTCCTCTCACCGGGTGGGTTAGGAGGGGGATTGGATGCCGTTCACTTGCCCCCTTTGCAGCCGTATTGGCACCTCATTCGCGAGCAAGCAGTAAGAAAACCCAGACCCTCCAGAGAACAGGGTTAGGGTGCACCCTGCCCCCCCAGAAGCAGAACAGCATATAATTGTCCCCGTGATCATTTGGAGACGAAGTGGGCTCCCTTCTGGGAAGGGTGACAGGGACAAACAAAAGCCCAATGGTGGAGTCATGCAGAACTTGATTGGAATTTGGAGGACAGCTGGATGAGCTGGTGGCAAGAATTCAATCTGAATCTTAGATTTCTTATGTCTATAATGAGAATGATAATAGCTGCTTTTTATAGGGTTTCTTGTGAAGAGTAAATGGAAACATGTACATGCACCGTCGGAGAATAAGGCTGACACATAGTAGGGTGTCATCAGTGGTACGTCTTATTGGGACAAAAGTCTTTATCCGACGGGCCCCAAACCAGCCCTCTCATCTTGCCAACCTCTCCCTCTCTGTGGTCGATGACAACTGTTTTCTATCTCATAGAACGGTGGCTCTCAAAATTTCTTTTTCATAAGAATCATCTGGAATGCTAGTTAGGAAGACACTTTCCCAGTGCCATTCCTCAGATTTTGTTTCTTTCTTTTTTTTTTTTTTTAACATTTATTTATTTTTGAGACAGAGACAGAGCATGAACAGGGGAGGGTCAGAGAAAGAGGGAGACACAGAATCCGAAACAGGCTCCAGGCTCCGAGCTGTCAGCACAGAGCCCGACGTGGGGCTCGAACCCACGGACCGCGAGACCGTGACCTGAGCCGAAGTGGGACGCTTAACCGACTGAGCCACCCAGGCGCCCCAAGATTTTCTGTTTCAGTAGGTGGTGTGAGGCCCAGGAATCTGAGTTTTTACCAGACATTCCCCCCACTTCCTCCTCATGCAATTCTGACCTTGGAAAACACAGCTCTAGGATTTACAGAATGCTGACAAAGCCTGGTTGGTTGACTTAAATGCAAAATATTTTTCTAAAGACCAACATAGAAACGCAGACTCCCTCGAACTCCTTTGGATAGGCAATTTGCATAGTTACAGCCCCTCTTCATCAGGTGCAAATGAGATCCAAATGAATCTGCATTTTGACCCTCGAAGAATCGGTTGGGGAGAGACACAAGAGGCCGAATGCCACAGGGAAATTAACACCAGCCCACGAGACCCCTGGATCTTAGGTTTGCTCTGTAGTTCACTAGCTGTGCAACTTCGGCATATCACTTTAGCATCTCTAGATGTGTTCCCTCTTCTGTAAAATAAAAGTGGTGATCCCTGCCCTGTCTATGTCTCAGGGATGCTGTGGGCTTCGGTGAGATGAACAGGCTTTGAAAAGGACAAGCTCCTTGATGAGCACGGAAGCCAAAGAGTTATAATATTGACTGGGCCCAGAGAAGAGGCCCATTATCTCCTGCATCAGTGGAGTCTAACCAGGAAAGCAGGAAGGAACTCAAGTGTTTTCAACAGAGGGAATTTAATGCAGGGAATGGGTCACACCAGTGTCGGAAGATCTGTGAAGCCAAACAGAGCATGGTGAAGTAACTCAAAGGTGAACGAGCTGAAAGTCACTAGTATACACAGGCTGAAGAGAGAAGGGGTGGGAGTTGTGTCTCCAGGCTCCCTGATGGGCTTGTCTGGAGGGAGCTGGAGCCACGGAGGAAACGAAGTGGCTGCTGGAGGCATGCCCGAGGCAGAGAGGGAGGGAAGAAATACCCTGGCTTCTCACTTCCTCCCTCCAGCCTCTCACTGGTGCCCTCATTTGGACGGAAGCTGGTTGATGTGGGAGCCTGAGAAACCCCTACACTATCGAGCATCAGACCTGGAGGAAGAGAGCAGAAGGGCAGGAAGCCTCGATGGGGAAAAGGGTAGGGAATCGTTCTGAGGCAAACAGGCCAGAACAAGCATATCTTCCGATCTTTTGCCTGGACACAGGTCTACCCACAGATCTGTGTTAATGGAATTTATCTTGGAGCCAAGAAAGCTACCATAATACCTCCTGTACCTCGGCGGCAATTAATGACTAAATTCAGAAGTTAAAAAAGTCTCAGAGGCAAAGATTTAAAGATTGCCTCCACAATGGCCAAGATTCATGCGAAAAAAGATGGCACGGAATCAAAGTTTTATTTGAACCTTCGGTCAATATTATTTTTCCTTGTCCACAGAGGCAGTAAGTATGCATAGGGAATTTTGCCAACATTTGCCTGAACCCTACCCAGTTCAAGAGCAGTCAAATAATTAATCAGATGTTCTGGGTCTTCTAGTTTTGATAATCCACCATGCGTGTGTTGACTTTTTCAAGCCATTAGAATCTCATTATCCACATTCAGTTGGGGAATGGTCTCCAAACATACTCAACCCTTCCTTGGGGAAGATGCTCTGGGAGTGTGCAGGGTCCACATAAGGATTTTAAGGAGCCAGGATTCGTCATTCACAGAGAGTTCTGGTTACAGACTGCTAGTGGATAGAGAGGCTGCTGTATACAGAAGTAGGGCTGTGGGCTCCTTTGGAAAACCTTTCTGACCTATTAGGCAACATGCCCATCCAGGGAGAGAAGCACAGAAGGGACAAATAGAAGGACAAAAGGAGCGATCCTCTGGTTTGGCTTTCTTGTACATGAGATGACTGAGTTCTATGGAGGAGAAATGCCCCCAGCTCCCTCGTCCACGGATCCTGCCAATCCAGGCCATCCCGAACTCTTTGCCTAGTAAGTGATGAGTAACCAGGGACCACATGTGACCCACAGAGTTTTGTAATCCAGCTTGAAATCAAACCTCACGATAAGTGACCAGATACAATGTGACTCAAACGCTGCCTGCATTGGTATCACATGTTGTCCTCACAAGAAATCCTCTCCTTGGACACCTTCCTGGACCTAAGACTCAGACTCTGAGTGTGGGGACAGAAATTCCGCCTTTTATCTCAGCAGGGGCACTTGTTTGGATGAGCACTGGGTGTTGTATGTAAACGATGAATCACGGGACTCTACTCTCGAAACCAAGAGCACACTGCATACGCTGTGTGTTAGCTAACTTGACAATAAATTATATTTTTAAAAATTCTGCTTTTTCAACAAGCTTCCCAGGTGATTCTTACAGATATTAATAAGAAAAGAAGATTTGTTGAATGAAAAAGAATGAATAAAACAACAAATGTGGCTCACCTGGGGATTTATTTGTCAAGTATTTATCCGTTCTCCTACGGAAGTACGTCTGGGTTTCCCAATTGTTCATTTTACTAACAGTGATGCAATGAATATATCTGTACTGTCCCCTTGTGAGCAGGTGCTAAGGTTTCCTAGGGCTTGCATCTGGGATTTGCTAGGTCGTGGGCACGTATACCTTCCTCTTTACTAGAATTAACAAGCCACTTAGAATTCCTTCCTTGTTACTTTCTGGCCAACATGTTTTTTTAAATGTTTATTTATTTTTGAGACAGAGACAGAGCTTGAGCAGGGGAGGGGCAGAAAGAGAGGGAGACACAGATTCCGAAGCAGGCTCCGGGCTCTGAGCTATCAGCACAGAGCCTGACATGGGGTTCAAACCACAAACCGTGAGATCATGACCTGAGCCGAAGTTGGACGTTTATCCAACTGAGCCACCCAGGTGCCCCAAGCCAACATTTTTTTTAAAAAGTTTATTTATTTATTTTTGAGAGAGAGAGAGAGAGAGAGAAATCATGCACCCGTGCGTGCCTGCATGCGTGGGGGAGGGGCAGAGAGAGAGAGAGGGAGAGAGAGAATCTCAAGCAGGCTCTGTGACAGCACAGAGCCTGATGCAGGACTCCATCCCACAAACCATGGGATCATGACCTGAGCTGAAACCAAGAGTCAGATGCTTAACCGATTGAGCCACCCAGGAGCCCCTGGACAACATTTATTATCATGTGAATTTTTAGTTCTGTCAATTTGAAAGATATGCGGTGGCTTCTAATATTAGTTTGTTCCTCTGATTATTGCTGAGGATAAGCACTTTTCACATGTTGAACGATGCTTGTTTTTAAATGGACTTTCTTCTACCCTTTTTTATAACAGTGAATTTAAGTTGTAAGAATATATATTTCTTACAACCTGGGACTCCTGTCAATAAAGTGGCTTTTATTTGAACGAAAAAGACAATACGTTGTATAAACATTTGTATTTTCTTTCTGAATTTCATCTGGGCACAAAACCGCCACTCACCCTGGAAGAGACAATGGCACTTTGCAAACTGAAGGTGCAAAGGAGGCAGTCCTTAGAAGGGTCCCGTTCTGCCCTGGAAGCGACGGGTCACATCTGGAAGTCAGGGCAATCTACTCAATCCGACTTTCTTCTACTATGATTTCTATGGATTTCTCTGCTGCTGCCATCTGGTTTTCTTCCTTGGGCACTTCCTGTTGTCTGAAAAGACGGACTTTGTGACCCAGAGTCTTTGCCTCACTTCCAATCTCGGGGTCCCCCAGGGGTTACTGGTAGTTGCCGCTAGAAGCCGCTCTAACAGATGCGGGGAAGGCACAAGGAGGCTCAGAGCCTTCAGTTGGTGGTGTCATCAAAAACGAAAGAACCCGAGCCACCTTGCATAGCCCTCTTCTGATTGGCTTCACTAAGACATCAGTCATACTTCCGTTCCCATCCCTTTACCCTCCCCTTCTCTCCTTGCATTCCCAAGGCTAGTGCTCATGAGGTCATCTCTTCCTTCTCTTTTATAAGGAGACTTGTCCCCTTTCTCAAACCAGCCACCAAAGCAAGAGTCATCACTCTCACAGGAAATACCAGAGAGATGTGGTATCGCCTCCTTATCACACAGGGAGATCATCTGGAACTCGTTTCTGATTGGGCCTCCTCGCTTGGTTTTACCTACTGCTGTCTTGGAGCAACCACAGGGGCAGTGCGGTTTCCAAATATAACCTCTCTATTGTCAGGTGTCCATTTTCACCGGCCCTCATTCAATTACTTGCTTTCCCCGAGACCAGGCAAGAGCCTAACATGGTGATCAGACAAGTAGAAGGGACGGGGGCTGTGGGATGAGAGGTGGGCAGCTCCACAGAAGGGGCACAACAAGGCAGGGAATGGTGGGAGTGGGCTGAGAACCCTCAGGCCTCTGTGGATTGGTCTTTGAGTGGGTTGTAGCATTGTCGAGGAGAATCTATTGCTGGCCATCTTTCTTATGGAATTGTCCTCCACTGGTATCCTCTGTCCTGAGAAATGATTGTTAAGCTGAACTAAGGCTCTGCGTGTCTGTCTGTCTCACTTAGTCACTTAGCACATGTTTATCGAGTTCCTACTATGTGCCATGTGTCTTGCTGGGTAGTATGGGTGGGGGTGGACGTAATACCCGTCTTCAGTTCTGTAGTCACTTTGCACTTTAAGGGAATAAGAGGGAACTTTTGCAGAGAGAAATATCTAAAAGAGAAAATGCTATGGGGAAGGGTCAGAGCTAAGGGCCTTAATGGCAGGAGAGGGGGCAGGATGGTCAACGGGCAACAGGTGCTCAGAGGAAGCCCAGCGTCTGGGGATGAAGGCTTCTTGACCACAGATTCTGCCTCTACTTGAAGTTTTGTCTAGAGCTGAAAAATCAGGTAGGTAAAGCACCAAACACAGTACATGGCACATAGTAGGTGCTAAATAAAATCTATATCTTCTCCTTATTTTTCTTTTCTTTTCTCCTTTTTTGTTTTTATTCATTTCCTTTCCTCCATCCTTTCTTGTATCTAATTGGATTCCACCTCTACCTCCCTTCTTAGTATTAGTTAAAGTAGGGGTTGGCAAACTTTTTCTGTAAAGGCCCCGGGCAGTAAATATTTCAGGCTTTTCAGGCTAGCCAGTCTGTCACAATTCCTCAGCTCTGCTGTTGCAGCCACAGAGAATACATCAATGGGTGCGTGTGGCCGTGTTCCAATATAACTTCAGTTAATGGCACTGAAATGTGAATTTCATATATTTTTCATGTGTTACTAAATATGATTCTTTTGATTTTTTTTCCGCAGTCATTTAAAAATGTGAAAAAACAATTTAGAGGCTGTCCCAAAACAGGCTGCAGATTTAGTTTGCCTCGAAGGCTGTAGTGCCCTGATCTCTGATTTAAAGCAGTAATTGTTAACTGCGGGGGACTTACAACTAACTCCTTTGAGAACTCGAGGAGAGCTTCACATTCATTCATTCGTGCTGCAAATGTTTTGAACTCAACCAGCCACTGGAGTTACAGCAGTGAGCCCCACAAAGTCCTGTCCTCAGGGAGCTTATATTCTAAACACTAAATAAACAAAGCAAGACCTAATACGTGTTATGGAGACACAGCAGGGGGCTGGGGGCTGGGGGGGCCTGGGGGCGTGGGTGGGGATGATGCGGGTTCAGTGCGGGCAGTCAGGGCAGGCCTCTCTGAAGGTGAGATGTGGAGCTGAACCTGAACTCTGAGACCCGGCAGCCGCTGGAGGGAAGCTGGCCGCAGAGAGAGAGAACAGTAAGAGCAAAGGCCTGACACCTGGGCAGAGAGGTGGCTGGTGGGGCCTGAGCACATAATCCAGCATGGGCAGGCAGGGCCCCCTAGTCAGGGAAAGGGCTTGCCCCAACTTCCAATAAAAACAATGGAGAAAACCGGAAGTGAGTAAAGGGTTTTGGGGTGAGATGTGATAAGGTCTGACTCATACCACTTTGGCTGAGTGTCGGAGCCCTTTCCTAGAAAAATGTGCTTAAGTGTGTCCTCCCAATAATTTTGCTTGCTGTGTGTATTTTTAGGGCTTCATAGATCTCCCTGAAAGTCCCCCTATGGAAGTACAAACCTCAAGTCAAAAAATCCTGGCCTTAGGGCGCCTGGGTGGCTCAGTGGGTTGAGCGTCCGATTTCAGCTCAGGTCATGATCTCAGGGTTCGTGAGTACGAGCCCTGCATCAGGCTCTGTGCTGACGGCTCAGAGCCTGGAGCCTGCTTTGGATTCTGTGTCTCCCCCTCTCTCTGCCCCTCCCCTGCTCACGCTCTGTCTCTCTCTGTCCCTCCAAATTTAATAAACGTTAAAAAAAATTTTTAAAAACAAATCCTGGCATTAAAGAAAGGAAAAGGGGGGGTGCCTGGGTGGCTCAGTCAGTTAAGTGTCTGACTCGGGCTCAGGTCATGATCTCACAGTTTGTGGGTTCAAGCCCCACGTCGGGCTCTGTGCTGACAGCTGGCATCCTGGAGCCTGCTTCAGATTCTGTGTCTCCCTCTCCCTCTGCCTCTCCCCTACTTGTGCTCTGTCTCTCTGTCTCTCTCAAAAATAAATAAAATGTAAAAAAAAAATGTTAAAATAAAAATGAAAGGAAAAGGTGGAGGAGAGACCCTCATCCTGGAAAGGAAATGGTCTTTGTGTCTTCTGGAAAGTTCTGGACAGTGCTCATCCAAGTCAGCCTGGTCTCTTTGGTGGCTCATCTGAGATAAGGCTTGCTAAAAAGGGTTGGGAGGGGGGTTGCTCCAAACTTTGGGGGCCGTCTGTAAAGGTAGTTCTTATCTGATAGAAGCCACTCAGTTAAGATTTGTACAGAAAGCTCCAGGGGGTGGGTGGAGGCAGGGGTGGTGAGAGAAAGTCAAGCCTGTCTCCCGGGTTCTGGTTGTCACCCCCCTTTCCCCCAAACACACACACACACACACAACCAGAACTCTCAGACACCAACCCCTGCTCCCCGGTGCCCTTCCCAGCAATCCCTGGCACTTAGTGCAACACCAACCCTCTTGGCTTTGCCCCAGTAGGCTCATGACCCAGGGGCTGCACCTCTGGGTCCTCCCAGTCTTGCAGAGAGAACTGGGCCCTGAGTCAGGCTCTCCTGCTCCAACCCAGTGGCCACCTGTGCTCCTGGGGAGCTTCGGGGGCTGGGAAACCTTCAAAGAGTAGTTAATCACTAACTAGCTGGAGATAAGAGAGAGAATGAAACAATGGAGAAATGCCCAACCCAGAGTTTAGTGCTTCCCTGCTTGCACACGCCAAGACCTGGCCTCCCCGAGGAGCCGGGATCAGACTGAGGTGGTTCACTGGGGAGAGGCGACATGCCAGTCTCGGGGTGCTGCAGCACCCAGGCCTGAGAGTCTGAGAGTGGCCGCTGTCCCTCCTTCACTAGACCCTTTCCCTTTAGCCAAGCCTCAGCCCCAAGGACAAGTGTGGGCAGGTAGCCAGGGAGGGCTCTCTTTATCTCCAAGTTCAGGGTCTGGAATTCAGATCGGCCCATTTATTATGCCAGTACTGTTCAGGATGCAGAGATCCAAGATCAATCAGACAGGGTCCCTGCCCTCCACGAGCTCACAGTGAGCAACAGGGAAGAAAGAAACAGACACAAAGAGAATGACTTCCAGCCGCCTACCTGGGACAATGGCAGAGCCGGTGACAGGCTGGGATCTAGGAGGGCAGGGTCAGGCCTACCAGGGGAGGTCATATTCACAGACATTAATGGAGGGTTTGCCAGTGTCTGGCATTATCCTGGGCACTTCTTGTACATTATCTCTAATCCCACAACCACCTCGAATGGGAGGTACTAACCCCACTTTACAGACGAGGAACTTGGTGACTTTCCCAAGGATACACAGTTGGTAAATGCTGGAGCTGGGATTCCAACTCAGGCCTTTCCGACCTTGAAACCACATCACTTTCCTTCCACCTACCCCTGCCCCCTTGCCAATGTGGAAGATGTTCTCTGTGGAGTGTTTCTTCTTCAGTCAGAGACTTGGATTCTGGGGAAAACGAAAGCCCAGACTTCCATGCAAGGTTCTGGCCGTCATTCATGCCTCAGTATGAATGATGTGGATGGGAGGCGTGTTGCTGGTGGACAGACAGGAGAGTTGGGGACGGGGGCGCGTCAAGAGTAGAGATAAAGGATCCCCCATCCAGAGAACGAGGAGCCAAGCTTTGGATACCTGGTTCCCAGTTTTTCCCAAGCCCTTGCTGACCTGATAACCCCAAGGGCTTTTAATTTATGCCTTCTGAGAACTCTGCCGATAAGCATGCCTGCTTTCTTAGTGATGATATCAGCAGGATTCGGTCTTTATTACCTTCTGGCTCTTCAGGATCTTGGAGATAAAAAATGCTCTGCCTCCTGAAAGCTCTGAGAGGCTTTTAAAGAAAACAAATCCGAGCTACTGCCAGCTGGAACCTCAGAGCTGCAAGGCGGGGGGGGGGGGCTCTGCTGTATCTGCCTGCTGGCTCAGTTTCCACTGTCCCGCTCACACAGGCGGGGTGGGGGGATGGCCTGGGCTGTTCTGACCATCACCTGGGTTCTGTAGTCTCATCCTTTCTGGCCTCAGGCCTGTCCAAGGGTGATTTGGAATATGGCTAGCTGGATGTCGAAGAAAAATGTTTTGACTCTTCTGGTGGGTGGCTGTCCGGGACAGGGAGCGGGAAGACCGCCTTATTAGGAGAAAGGTTCTCCTCTACCTTCTGAGAACAGTCAATGGTTTCTGAGTGCTAACACGTGCCAGAGACGGAGCAAAGTGCTCAATACACCTTAACTCATCAAATCTCCCAATGATCCTGCAAAGCAGGTAGTAGTATTACATCTCGCCCCTTTACGGGCAAGAAAACCAAGGCACAGGAAGTGGCCCAAGGCTACACGGCTGGTGAGTAGCAGAGTTGGGCTTTGAGTCCAAGCAATCCAGCTCCAGAGTATGATGCTCTATGATGTCCAGGTTAGGGGCTGGGGCTCCCCAGGCCAGCATCACCCGAGAGGGAGCCTGCCAGGATTGTAGAACACCAGCTCCCCCAAGCTCCCTGAGTCCACATCTGCATTGTCGCTCGGTCCTCAAGGTTGGCCTGTTCACACTGCAGCCTGAGAAGCATTGTCCCCGCCACATCACACACTCTTCTCCCTGTAGTAGATTTGGTTCCCAAACCATTCATTCATTCGCTCAATCGGCCGAGAGTTCCCAGGCTGTGGATGTTGTGCCAGGCAGTTGATGGAGTCCAAGAGACAAACGTCCTCATGGAGCTGATGGTTGTGTCTCACATGTGCACAGTGGGGGCCGTGGGGCGGGGGTTGTGCGAGGGGACTTGGATCCACATCCTGGCACCACTATGTGCTGGCCGGTGGTGAGAGCAAGGCAGAGTCATTTCAACCTTCGGGGTCCCAGGTTGCTCCTCTGGGTCCCGGATGTACAAATCAAGGCAGGTGAACCGGAAGATGCCTGGCCCTGTGCTGAATTCTAGATGCAGGGTAGCCAGTGGGTCATCTGCTGCAGGAGGCAGGGAATGAGTAAGTGAATGTGCTGATCACCAGCATGGCGATGGGTTTTCTGTTGGTCTCCCACCCCCCATTTTCAAGTGAAGAAAAAAGTACTTCAGTGTAAGAGACACAGGAGCGCTTCCTCTGTCAGCAAAAAGGCGGGGCTGTCCCAAACCCCTCATCCAAGACATGGGGTCCTAGATTGCCCCCTCAATGCTCCTCGACCCCTCAGTGTATTTCTCTTGGTGACATTCTGCCTCGCATCTGTGGGTCACTGGGTAACGTTGGCCACACATGCACTGTGAGCAGAGATCAGGTAGTGAGGAATGACCGAGAATGCCCACCTCCGGTTTTAGGGACCTCACAGGTGGAAGGGAAGGAGTAAAGGACGTCTGGACAGCACAGATGGTTTGGGGTCTCCCTTTACCCCCTTCCCACTCTTCTTCCTCTTCCCCCCCTTGTCCTCTCTGCAGACCGCTGCGACTCCCTTTTGGTTACCAAGATAAAAAACCAATCCTGTGTTAATACTGGCCAGCATTTGGTTAGCTCTTATCCGAGCCACTCACTCAACAATACGCTTTACACATGTAACGTCATGGAATCCTTCAAACAATCTGAGGCTGCGCAGGAGCCATTGCTATCTCCCTTCGTAGCCCAGACGGTGAGGGCTCAGAGTGCTTGAGCTGCTTGCCTGAGGACACTCAGCCACTTCCTTGTGCTGAGTGCAGGATTTGAATCTAGGTTTGCTCAAGTCCAAAGCCCACATACTAAATCTCTCCAATTGCTGCCTTGATAACTAACTGTGGGTTGTTCCTCAGCCACACAGAAAGGAGCAGATGTTTCCAACCAAGGACATGGGCTTCCAGACCCAGCTTAACATCTGACTCAGAAGAGCACAAAATGCCACCTTGCAGCCCCCACCCTTTGGTGACTGGCTCCACGGGTCTGTGTGGGGTCCAGGTGCCTTAATCTTGTGGTCGGGCTCCTTACGTGTTTCTGATACTGAGCCTATGGGGGACCCATCCACCTGGAGAGAAGCTGGCTTCACTGGGACGTAGGTTTTTTTTGTTTTTTTTTTTTTTTTTGGACATAGTTCTTCTGCCAGCAGAGTAGGAGAAGCCTGTTGACTTCTGAGAATGAAGGCTGATTAATTTCCAGGGAGCTTCCTATGAGTGACCTTTGCCCTCAGTGAAAGTGTGGAGATTGAGATAAGGGAGATAAATCACCAGCGTGGGCGTGGGTGACGGGAAGGGCAGGGTGTTTGCTGTCGGGCTCCAGGCTAGGCTCCCTTGGCCTCTCTCCTGGAGACCATGTGGAGTGAGGCCGGAGGTGGGTGGTGGCAGGGTGAGGGGCGGGGGGGGGGGGGGGACCGCGACGACAGGTGCGGGATTCATTAGAGCATGAAGCGGGGAACCTGTGAGCTACCCGGCGTCTGGATCCTACAAGCCGGAGAACATGGGGCCAGGAGCGTGTGTGGGTCTTGAGATGCAGCAGGGCTCCTGGCCACGTGTTTGCACTGCCTGCTTCGAGCCTCCCAGACCCCCAGCACTTCATCTCGTGCATTGACCACCGGCCCCCTCTTAGGTCTGTCTTTAAAAGGACTCACTGGTCAAAGAATTTACCTTTATTTAAAAAGTCACTGTATCACTACCTTTCATGGAAAATCCGCATCACCTGCCACGCGCAGATGTTAACCGTAAACCCCGCAATGGAATGAACTTCTCACTGGTTCCTGCAGCCACGCCCTTTTTTTTGAAAGGGGTATCAGCGGACCGAGGCCTCCTTCAAAGTCTGGGAAGGACTGAAAGACAGTTGGAAAGGGCACACATTTCTTGCTGTGTAATTCAATAATGTTGAACTCCACGCCTGTGTATCATCTAAAATCCTATCATTTATAGCCACTTGTACAAACTGCAGTACCAGAATCTAAGCTCCAGGAGGGCTGGGTTTCTCTTTCTTCTTTTTTTAAAAAATCTGTTGTAGTCACTGCCCTACTTTCGGAGCCGGGAACACTGCCCGGAGCATAGTAAATGCTCACGTATTTACTGAAAACGCGGACCTTGGGGGCATGTGGGCTGGGTGGTTCCACCCGCTCTTCCTTCTGGATGGAGAAGCAGAATGTCAAGATGTGGAGGGTGTCAGACTGCAGTCAGTTGTCCCGGTTCTTTGATCCTAGCTTAGCCACTCGCTCAGGACGGGGAGCTGTGGGAAACTGACCTAAAGCCTGGCCCAGCCTCAGCTATTTCCTAGTCTGAGGCTACGTGTGCCATCCTGGTGTTTTGAGGACCCAATGAGATCACAGGTGGCCAAGGACCTTGGGTGCCCTACAGCCCTGAGCACAGGACGAGGGCTGAGTTGATTATAAATGGCAGAGGGGAGGCCTGACTCCGATGACTCTAAAGCCTGACTCTAGAACATTTTCTTTGCTCTCTTCTCAGGGAGAACCCTCTTGCGTCCCTTCTCCTGGCATTGGGCAATCACGCTAACACCAGGGACACTGTCAGACCTCACGCTGTTGAGACCCGATTCCATGTTCTACTGACTACGGAGGGATTGTGACACCATCTTCCCTGTGAGTGCTCATTTTTAGAGGAACTATAATAATAATAATAAGCATACTCCTGTTAATAATATAAGGAGATACCCATTTGTCTGTGATTGAACCAGTCCAGGCGGGGGAATGGACTCTTGACCTCCTGAGCCTGGTTGCAGCCCTCTGGCTCCATTACCACCTTGTAAACCTGAGGGTGTTCCATTTTTCCCCCTAAGGACTTGTGGTTAGAACTTGCTGGCAATTTCTCACAACACACTTCCCCACATCCACTGCCCATCATAACATACATTGTCATTCGAGGCTTAAGATTTCCCAGACAATGGCAAAGAGGAACTGGCCATAGGGATCAAGGCAGCAGGATTTAGGTGACACCTGCCAGGGCCGTGGGATGAAGTTCCATCGCTGAAGTCTGATACCTGTCATTTACTATGGGGTGACAGCCATATCCTGTCATTCTTCATTCATTAATTGTGTATTTAGGGATCCCTTACAATGCATCAGCCAAACTGTGCTAGTCCAGCCAGGGAGAGAGACAAGCAAACAAGCTATTACAATGCAGTATGGCAAGTACTTGAGAGACGAAGGCTCAGGAGGAATGGGGGCGGCAACTCAGTGGTGGGGGGATGGTGGCAGGGGGAGCCTATCTGGAACGCTCGCCAGAGGAAGCTATGTTTGGGCTGAAGTCCGAAGCTCGTGGAGAAGGTAGCCAGTGGGACGGGCTGTAAATATATGCTCTGGGCAGATGGTACAGCGTACGGAATAGATTGGGGGTGGGGGGAGGGAAGCAGATAGGGAGAGAGAGTGGGGGGGAGGACGGCCTGCCTGTTAAGGGTACTGAATGGAGTCAACGTGCAGAATGCCAGGTGAGAATACGTGGAGACGCGGCTGACAACACAAGTAGATAGATGCCAGATCACAAGAGGGCTTGTGAATTATGTTAGGGAGGCTGGACTTCATTCCAAAGGGCATGGGAGCCACTGAAGCATGTTGAACAAGCAGGTGCGCATTATAGAAAGGCCTCTGAGATCGCTTCTCCTGCTTGTGCCTCTGAGGACAGATCCTAAGGGCCTCTTGAGCAGAACTTCACGTGCCATACCTAGGAGGGGAGTGTCCCCCTGCCACACTGGGGCTTAGGCTTGCCTCACATCCAGCAAAGAGCAAGATGGGGACAGATGACTCATCCCCAAACAACAGAGCAGTCCTGGGAACGAGGTACCTGTTAGGGTCTCGCTTACCTGGTTTGCTGATGGACTACTCATGTCATTATTAAACAGGATGCCAAGCCTCCTGTCCTTCTCAAACCTTCTTAGTCTCTTGTCTCTATCATACTCTTCCCCTCCCCCGCCCTCTCTGCTCTTCCCTGGTCCCCCCTCAGCTTTGTTAGCAATGGCAGGGTATTCTGGTGTTCTACCTCGTGCCAGAGAAGGTCTGAGGCCAGCATCGTCTGATTTGGGCCATGGAAGGAAACATTGTAGGTATCAGCTGGGAAGGTGCCTGGGAGGTGGACAACTTGGGCTTCTTGTTCTGGCTCTCCCAACCACCACCAGCCATTTGCCACTGGGCAGAACTAGTTTTCCTCTAAAAGCCTATTTCCTTGTCTGTAAGATGGGGATAGTCTCCTGGGGATGGTGTGAGATTCAAGTGAGGTTTTATTCGTGAAAGTGCTTGGTGAACTGCAAAGCCCTGTGTAAGTGTTTATTCTGGATGATCATGCATTGCTTTGGTAGAAGATTCTACCTGAGGGACAGCAGGGGAAAAAATTGAGATCCATTGTGTTGGGATATTTGTGTCATACAGACACAAATACAGGTAAATATACACCTGTCACAAAATTGAAACAAAGAAGAATGTGAATTTCTCCACGGTCCTACCCCCTTCCCTTCCAGCAGCATCTATTACTGTGTTTGTTACATATTCTCCCACACATCAAATGCATGTGCTTAAATAAAAAGACTGCAGTCATATTATAAGCCTTATTCTTAAGTTTGCTTTTCACTGCATATAGCTCTGTCTTCCTAATATTACTTCCCGGTGTAAATGGACCAGATTATTTAAATATCTTCCTACTGCTGAATCCTATATTTCTGTGGTCTTTTGTATGTATCTCTATGGGAGAAATTCTGAATACCGGGGTTGCTGAGTCAAAGGATATAAGCATTAAAATTTTGATAGATAACCCCAAATTGCTCTCCATAAAGATTGCACAAAAATACCCTCCCACAAACAGTGTTCCTGCTTCCCATGCCTGAATCAACGATGGGTGTTTGTTACCAGTTGTGTTGGGGCTTTTAAAGCTATGAAACCCTCCTCCTCATTACACCGTCCCATGGGGGCCACTGGCCGGCCGTATTCCACTGCTCGTCTGACAAGCAGAGTGCTCTATGACAGCTGTGGGAAGGAGCCATCTGAGACATGGTTACCCAAAAAAATGGTAGGAACCAGGCCTGAGGATACCTGGAAAGCTGGCTCTTCTGGTTAAATGGAGTATCTACATTTTCAAATGTAAAGTCTAAAAGCAATAGAGGGGCGCCTGGGTGGCTCAGTCGGTTGAGCGTCCGACTTTGGCTCAGATTATGATCTCATGGTTCATGAGTTCGAGCCCCGTGTCGGGCTCTGTGATGACAGCTCGGAGCCTGCAGCCTGCTTCAGATTCCGTGTCTCCTTGTCTCTCTGCCCCTCCCCCACTTGTGCTCTGACTCTCTCTGCCTCTCAAAAATAAAATAAATGTAAAAAAAATTTTTTTTAAAGCAATAATCTACTTTAAACACATAGTAGTAATATATTACTATGGTTATGGTTTTTGTTACTACAGAGAGTTCTGGCTCACAGAGCTTAGTTGTGCTTGAAGGGAGAGTAGTTAGAAGAGGAAGATGCGAAGAGATTGAGGTGTTAATTTTGGAAAGTGTGACTCTGTCAAGCTGTGCTGGTCACGTGTCCTGGTCCTATCCAGGCCTTGGGTGTCACAAAATGCAAAACAGCAGGTAACCAAATAGCATTTCCATGGAAAGAGCCTTTGACCTCAGGTGCTGTGTGCAGGTGAGAGACTGAGCACTCACAGAAAGAGAAGGAGGGTGAGAGTGGGGAGGAAGGGGGGCATCTTTAGCCTGTGATACCTAAAACAATGGGCCACTGGAAATTTCCAGGACTGGATTACCGACCAGCCCCACTGCTGGCATGTCTCAGGAACCTGAGACCGGGTTGATCCCCAATTCAACTGGCTCTGTTTTAAAATTCCCATAACCATTTTGGGGGGGAGTCAAGCCCAATGGAATAGGGAGATGGTGATCAGTGGAAGTCGTGAAAGACAGATGGCTAAGTCCTGGGGAACAAGGAGGCAGAATTCAGCATTGTAGGAATCACGCATAGAATAACTGGCAAAAGTAGCCCTTTACATGTGTTATCTAACTTAATCCCCTTCATTACCCATCACAGTTAGTACTGTTCTAGTCCGCATTTAACAAATGAGGAAGTGAAAGCTCGGAGAGGTCAAGTCACTCGGCCAAAGTCACGCAACTGCAAGTGGCATATGGAACGAAAACTGACGTCTCGCTGACTTACGACCAAAATGCTGAGTAGAACCTGCTTCGGCAGGGCAGGGCTCACCTTGGGGGTGGAGGATGCTGTCATGGATTGCTGGATATGATAGAGGCCGGTTTTCATTTTCTGTCTTGAAAAAGGATCTATTTCTGTCCCCTTGTAGGGCAACACGAAGACCCACAAGTTCCGTTTTTCAACCACATGGCTGATTTTTGTATATTTGACTTTCTATTACACTCCCAACAGTGTGATCAGAGCCCTCCTCCCACCTTTTTTGAGAATATTGGATTAATGGTGGGGAATAGCATTGGGGTCTTTGGCATGGACTTCGGAGGGAAGAGAGGTAAGAAGGTTGTGTGCTGTGCTGGTCAGGATGGGGGAGGTTTTTACTTTTAAAATTCTAATTGGGTCCCCGGTGGCCTGGTGGAGCCTCTAGATCTCCAAGTCTTTTTTTTTTTTTTGTAAGTTTATTTATTTTGAGAGAGAGAGAGCATGTGCACAGACACATACAAGCAGGGGAGGGGCAGAGAGAGAGAAGGAGACAGAGAATCCCAAGCAGGCTCTGCACTGTCAGCACGGAGCCCGGCTGGGGGCTCGATCGTGTGAACTGTGAGCCGAAATCAAGAGTTGGCGCTTAACCGACTGAGCCACCCAGGCGCCCAGGCCTCCAAGTCTTTGAGGTTATGACCCACTGCTCTATAAACTAGTCAGCCCTTGGCCTTCATGTTGCCTCTCCAGACTGTAATTATCTCTGCCACGGGTTGCTGTTCAGCAGGGAGATGCTCTTTCTTAGTCCCTGGGGATCCCTGTCACTCTCGGGCTCAGGTGTGCTTATCAGGAGTGGGGAACCCCTCGCTATCATCTGGGAGGACAATGCAGTTAGGAGAGGAGGGAACGTGCTCCCACGAGAAGTGCTCCCACGAGAAGTGCTCCCACGGGAAGTGCTCCCACGAGAAGTGCTCCCACGGGAAGGTGCTCCCACCGCGAGGGCCCTCCCACGTGAGGAGATGGCCCCTCTTTCCAGGCACATTTCAGGAACGGTGGGGCTGAGAACGGTGGGAGGGAGGACGCGACCACAGGGAGGCTGTGAGTTGGGCACGTTCACGTGCGTCATCCCATGGAAAGCTGTGCAGTACGTGCTGCAGGAGACAGCGGACAGGGGTGAGGAGGGAGAGAGAGGGGGAGGGCAAGGTTCCTGGACAGCCTGGGTTCAGACCCAGGCTCTGTCACTTGCTAGCTGTGTGACTTCAGCCCAATTTCCTAAGTTCCCCAAGCCTCTATCTCCTCGACCGTAAAACAGATTAAAATAGTGACCTCATCGGTGGTCTGGGTGGCTCAGTCGGTTGAGTGTCCGATTCCTGATTTTGGCACAGATCATGATCCCAGGGGCATGGAATTGAGCCCCGAGTTGGCCTCCAAGCTGGGAGTGGAAACTGCTTAAGGTTCTCTCTCTCTCCCTCGGTCCCTCTCCCCTGCTCGCGGGCTCTCTCTCTCTCAAAAAAGACAAACAGTGACTTCACCAAAGAGTTTTTGGGAAGAGTCGCTACAAAGATGCATGTATCATGCTTAGCTTAGTATGGGTATTCCGTGAGGGGTGATGCATCGGCTGATGATGCTGGGACGAAATTCACACCCATTTTACAGATGGGAGAAGTGAGCCTCAGGTTGCCCCAAGTGGCATAGCTAGTAAGTGGTAGAGTTGAGATGAAAATTGTCTAAGTCAGGAACCCTTGCCTCTGTGATGGACAGCCTGCGGGAAGGGGTCTGTGTGTTGAGGACTGAAAAACAATCTGTTCGAACTACAGTGGCTCATTGGCGTGGGTTGGTTCTCTGTCCTCTCCTCGGTCTGAAGCTGGGAGAATGTAATGAGATTATGTAAATATCTATTCGGGGTTTGGGGAAACCCAACAGGGTTCAGGGTAAGCCATCCCCCAGCAAGCAAGGGCTCACATGCCAATTCTCCTTCCTTTCAAGGCTGATCAGATTGCTCTGTGCCCAGTCAAATGCCAGTTTCCTTCTACGTGTGGTGGGGAGAACAGCAGTCAGCTCCTGCCCAGGCACGGGGAGAGGATGCTTCCTACATAGGGGTAGGTGGTGGTTAGGAATCTAGGTTCTGAGGTCAGGCAGCCTTGGTTTTTGTCTGTCCTTTCCAGAAGTGTGACCTTGGGCCCGTTACTAACCCTCTCTCAGCTCGTCCCTTCGTCCTTAAAATAGGGGATTACAATGAGGGGCTGTGTGAGGCTTAAGTGAGAAATTGCTGGTAAATAAAGTGCTTAGTATAGGGCACTTAGTAAGTGCTTAATAAAAAGAACAAGGCAGAGCTGAGTAGATGCCAGGTTTTTTACAGTGCTTTGCTAGCAAGTGTCTTGTTTCCTGCCCAGTCAGAGACCCTGGTGAGACTGTCTGTTTTGGCCACAAGAGCCTTGGCACATCGGTCTCCAAAAGAGATCCACTCAGTGGGCATCAACCAGCTCACAGGTCCTTTGGCCCCCCTGCAGCAACCCCTTTTTACTCTGCCATCTCCAAAGGTACTAACGGCAACCATTTATGGTGCGCTGGTGGCCCCCTAGACCTCCTACATTACTTCTTCAATCCCCACCTCAGCCCTGGGGCATAACATCATCTCCATTTGCAGATGAGATGGTGGTAACTGCCCAAGGACACAGCTGTTAGAGAAGAGCAGATTGGAGCACAATCGTTGTCACCTTCAGGTAGATTGACCAACCTTCCTGGGTTGTTTGGACCACGGGGTTTCAGTGCTAACCCTGAGGAAGTCTGGGAAGTCTGGGAAGTCTGGGATGGGTTGGTTAGCTTAGCCACAGCCTCTCTGTCAAGGCTTGGCAGTGGTTCTGGAAAAGAGCTGGGGGTGAGAGAGAGGAGAAGAGAGAGATGCAGGGAGAGAAAGGCAGCGGGAACTCTGCACTGTTTCTGGAAAGATCTCCAGGGCTTTTCCTGCTCCTGACAGTGTTCTCTGGGGTCCTTCTTCCCCGCAGTTGCTACTGGACTTTGCACAGAGGGACTCAATAGCTTCTGGGGATTTGATTTCCAGTGGGGATTAGAGTGGCCTGTGTCCAGAGGTGTCCCTCTCTGAGGCTTGAGGAGAGCAGTTGCGATGGCAGGAGGAGCCCCCGGGACCCGTGTACCTGACCTCAGGCCCCTGCGTGCCATGCACTGAATGACTTCTGGAGAGATGCTGAGCCTGGTGGGGTCATCAATTCGACTATCTTGTGTGCATCACATGTGACGCGGGGAGGATCTTAGGAGATACACGGAGGTACGAGTTTCTAAACCACCAGATACACAGGGTGTGGGGGTTAGACCACTGTTTCTAGACACGTGAGACTCGGCTCTGGGGTTTCAACCTCTGGGAACGGCCGATTCAACGTCCCGCTCCTTGAGAGGGGAGTCATGTCAGGCCTTTCTGGGAATAGGTCAGTGAAGACACTGTCTGCCTGGGTTCCCCAGGCTGGCTGGAGAAGGGGAAAGGCAGTACCCCAAAGTGGCCCCACGTGGCAGAATAGGAAACATGCTGCCATCTTGCTTAGAATGCCCATTCTGTGATGGCGGGAATGTTGCCTTTTCCTCCTCTTATGGCTGAATCCCCATTGCCTAGCACAGAGCCTGGGACATGGGAGAAGCTCAGTGTCCACTATCAAATGGTTCCGAGTATAGCTCTTCTTCAGCGTACTGTGGGGGGTACATCCGGGTAAACCTATTGTAAATTGAAAATATTAAGTCGACGACGCACTCTTTTGGCAGCCTGACCTGCCAAACATCCTAGCTTAGCCTAGCCCACCTTAAATGTGCTCAGGACACTTATGTATTAGCCCGCAGTTGGACACAATCATCCAACACAAGTCTAGTTTTATAACAAAGTATGGGATATTTCATGTAATTCATTGATTACTCTACTGAAAGTGACAAGCGGGGATGGCTGTGTGGGTGCAGAAGGGTTGTGAGCGTATGGGTTGTTGGCCCTCGTGATCGCGTGGCTGACGGGGAGCTGCGGCTGCCCAGCCTCCCGAGAGGATGGCACCCCGTGTCACTAGCCCGGGAGGAGACCTGAATTCAGAATTCGAAGTATGTATGGTTTCTACTGAACGTGTACCACTTTCGCACCATCGTGAAGTTAGGTCGAATAGCTAGGTCGAACCACGGTAACTTGGGGACCATCCGTACAAACTGTCCTGGGAGATTTCATTTCTGATGCAGCAGCTGTTCAAAGCGGAATGGGGAAAACGAGTTGCGTTTCACCGGGCAAAGACGGGGAAGGGTGGTCCGAGTGGCGGGGCAAGCGGGAAGCTGGGAAGCACGTGACACACGTATGTGGACGTGAGGTGGGTCCACCGTGTCTGGGATGCACCCCGTGAAGTATGGTCGGGGACCAGGGGACTTAAGGCATGGGTGGAGACCTTGGAGGGCCGGTAAGCGGCCTGCCCCGCCCCCAGGGAGTTAGGACTACCCGTCTTTAAGCCATCGTTTCTCAAATTTCAGTCACCTACATGTCCTGAACACTATTTTCGCCATGTCTGTGTACCCGCCTATTTGTCGTCTTGCTTCCTACCCTCTGTAGGTGCACTGCCCTCCGAGGAGCACCTCTAGGGACTGCAGAACTGGCAAAGATTTTTGAATACAGAAACGATCTAGTGGCTTTCTGAGAAGCTGCAAACATAAAGAATGGGAGTGTGTGTATACAATTCTGGTACGGTTATGACTGAAATGGTAAGTAGTACCAAGGTGAGTTTCTGGGGAATTTCACAGTCTCTGTATGGGCACTAGGATAAAACACACAGGACCTGCTCTCTGCCTCTTTCTTTCTTGTGCCACCCTGTTTTCCTAGCAACTCAGCCCTCCTGCCTAATGCTCGCTGCTAACAGCTCTGGGGGCCGGAGAAGGAGCACAGTTGGAGGCGCGGATGGTCCACTCCGAGGGGGGCTGTGGGCCGTGCCATGACCCGTGGGGGGTCCGGATACCTCTTGATTGTATCCACAGTGTTGTGGCTTCCTAGCCTCGTCTTACCTGGCTGTTCAAAGAATGTTTCCCCCAGCCAAGGCTCAAGTTCACAGAGCATTGACCCATCCCCTAACAGGCTTATTTTCCCTAGCTGTGCATTTAGCTTCCAAGTTAAGGTGACCTGCCAAGCTGGAAAGAAAACGGATCAGCAAAAAGTAGACATTTGCCAAGGCTACCCCTCCTCCACCACAACCACACACAATTGTGAGACCTAGGGTTGGCCTCCCTGAGTCTTTCTGCTCCGGTGGCTTTGGGAACTCGGAGAAGCACAGACTGGTGAGTTAGAGGACTATGAACCTTGCGGAGACTTTGAAGTCTTTTGGAAAAAGTCCATCAACACCAATCTTTGCTATTGATGGAGAATGTCACCGGCAAGATGACCGTGACTTTCTCACACAGTTGTCTTGTCAGGAGTGGTTCCTGTCCCTGGCCCTCCGTATCCCATTCTTTCTAGCATAACAGAACTCAGTGGCCTCCACGTTTTCCACTGTAAGGAAGTGGGTAGACTGTGGCTGGTCCCTTTCACAGCAGGGCTGTCCTCCCTGACAGAGAAGTTTTCAGATGAACCGACAGTGCAGATTTTTGGTTCAGTTTGCAAAGAAGGAGTTCCTTCTTTCAGTTTTACTGTATACCCACCTACATAATATTTTTTGGTTCTCAGAATTTCAGAGCCATTAACCTCCAACCTTAAATCAGGATTCTCATAAAACTTTCCTGGGGCACCGTCATAAAAGAAACTAGGTCTCAAAATATGACTGTTTGGTATGCTGTCCTCGTCCAGGAAGACAGATTGACTAATTTCAAACCCTGAACTCACATGTAGTTGCTAAGAATGGGGGTGGGGGAGAAATAGGGGAGAAAAATCACAGATATGCCATGATACATGAGGGAAAATTTCATCTGGATTTCCCCCAAATATGGAATTATTCAGAAATAATTCCAAGGGCTTCTCTCTTGACATTCCACCAATGTGTGGATGCACATGTTTTGAGTGGACCGAATGGATAATTTCTTAATGCAAATATGTCTTTTGCACAGTTCCAATGGATGCGCTTGTCATCTCTCAGATATCGTTTCCAGGGGGTGTCTTGATATGCTCTTTCCAGAGGCGTGACCAGATCCAGAATCCTTAATTTCTATCTGAAATACATTTAGGGCAGAATCTGGTGGATTAGCATTTCGTGTAACCTTGAGACGCTCTCAATTGCTTATGAAGAACGGGGATGGAAGAAACTAGAAATTGGTGGCAATTTGTACCCTCAACTAGATTCCACTCAGTCTTCACATTTGATGCCTTTATCATCACACTGACTCTTTGATCTATCCCTCTGTCATTGCTGGACCCAGATGCCTACGATCCTCTCGCTGTGGTATGCAGCCTGCCCAGTGCTATTAAGCCTGGTGGGTGGAAGAGTGACCTTTCTATCAAAAGAATCTCATGATTTCCCAGGCAAGACCAACTCACAACCTTTCCAATGGGTTTCCCCTCAATTCTTATTCTGAGCATTTAGCTCTTTAAGTATTTGACATTGAAGGGCAGGGGCAGAAGGTTGTCATATTAAGATCCAGACCTGTCTGCCTATTTTATACTTCTTTCACTTCCACTTTACCATCCCAATCTTCCAAGAAACAGTCACATTTCCAACAACCTTCCAGAAAGGAGCTCAGTTTTCCATGCCTAAGTAAGGTATTATAGTCCAAATTTCAACAAGCGGTTAAGCTTCTGTTTTTTGGCAGAGGGTTGTGGTTAGGAGATCTTGTTTAGGAATGACACTGACTTTGGCCTGAGCTCCCGTCATTGGTTTTACTGTGTGACCTTGGTCGAACTGCTTTTCAGGCTTATGAGGCTTAGTTTTCCTAATCTGTAAAGGAAGAAGAGTAATAGCCCTTTTCTGATGGAATTTCATGAGGATTAAACGAGGAGGTGCAAATTAAACTCTTAGGCCAGTGACTAGGATAGGACATGGCTAAAACTTCGTAAAGGTGAGTAGTCATTTTTACTCTGTCTTTCCTAAGACTTTTCCAGTTTCACTCCCTTCTCCCCTTTTGTCTTTTGAAACATGGAGAGTTCATTTTCTGACCACTGTGTGTGACCTCCTATGTCACTAAGGGGATCGCTTAAGATTCAAGCTTCATACTTCGAGGAGACAGTAAACATTTCCTGAGAGCCCACCATGTGCCGGGCACTTTGCTAATGCCTTATACAGTTTCTCACTTAATCCCCTACAGCTCGCCGAGAAGTTAATATTCCCAATGACACAGACAGGGCAACTGAGACCAAAAGTTTAAATAGATGTGATAAGGTTGTCCTCGCTCCCTCTCTATCACACCAGGCTGCTCCCGAGGAAGCTGAGCCATCTTGTTTTTCTAGGGTAAGAGAGCAGGTTCTGAGCACTCCCAGTCTTCCAAAGCCACAGGCTCTCCCAAATAAGTAGGCATTTAGATGGTGATTTTATACGTTTCTCCTTGGGTCTGAGAGTTTGCTGTCTCTCATGGTCCCTGGGTGAAAGAGACCAGGCACCGAGACCTTCACCGGAGGTTGGCTCCACCAAAATATCCCTTAAATGGTAGAAACCCAGTCTTCTGGTTTACCATCTGTAGAATAATATGGGAGCCTACAACACATGAATAGATCATGATGAATGAAGAGCTGATTATTGTCTCTGCTATCACCCACCCACCTACCCGATTTGGTAGGTGTGGGGAGGAACCGCTGAGTTGGGAGGGTGGTTCTGATGCTCCAGTGGCTTAGAGGAAGGAGCGGAGTCGGAAGGAAGGTCTAGTGGAGAGATCTGTGCATCCGGTGGATGTGGGGAAGGGCAACGGATTAGGGGCGGCGCCAGCTCTGTCACCCCCAACCCACACACAGCAGTGTCTCTTCGTTCTGTGTTCTGTTTGGGGGCTCCATGGGAGTGGAAAATGAGTTACCATGCTACAATAATAAACTAATATGTAAACACACCTGCTATAATTATAAGAAACTTCTCCAGACCAAAAAAGAAGAAAATACTGGCTGCCGGAAGGTTTCCTGGGAGGGGCCAACGTTTGCCTTGTCTTCTCTCCTGCTCTGAGACTGAGAAATGTGCCTTCTTGAAGACCCCGCTGAGAGGACTGTTCAGACACTAAAGCAGTTTGGTTCAAGAACCAAAGTGCCTATCTCCACAGTAAAGTTGGCACTGAGTGTAGAGCAATTTGTGAGGAAAGATAAGGCATGATAAGCACGATACAGTGAAGAAACAGAGCAGGGTGATTTAAGTTAGGCAAGACGGACTTGAGAATAATCAAATATGAAAGGGGAGTTCTGAAACCTCATTGTCGGTGCATAGCTGAGACTGGGGACATGTTCTGATGCCCGAGGGGTATCTGTGTGTGTGTGCGCACGTGCATGCATCTATGAAATGGGTCCTTCTTTCCAGAAATGGTGAGCCGCCCTCCCCCACTCCAGCACGACACCTGCCCGCCACCTCAAGCAGTTCAGTGGTAGGTGCCATTGGTGTAGGATTTGCTCAGCACGTAGGCACGGATGTGATGGCAAAGGGCATGATCAGGGGTGCCACACAAATCGGTTAGGACAGCTGTCAGTGCCAGACCTCCCACATAGAACTCAGAGGCCACCTTCAGAGCCCAGAAAGCTTCTCCTCAGGGGATTTGAAGATTCTCCAGGTATCTAATCTAAGTCAAAAAGTAAGGATTTTGGAAACGTGGCGTTTAGAGGAGCGTAGGGTAAGAGGGAAGATGGCATTTATTAATCCTAGTGCCTTATTTGACACCAGCCAAGGTAATTGATGGTAATGTTCTGCTCTCTGGAACCTCCTCTCCACCACCGGACAGGGGTTCTCATTGCTGTCAGTCCTACAGTAATGCTCTTGTGCGGCTCTCGCTAAATAGTTGTCAGGTTCTGCCCTGAAGGTAACTCCATGTCATCAAGAGGGGATGATGGACAGAAACATATACAAACACACACTTGCTTTCAAAAATAAATACAGGGGGCCTCTAGTTAAAAGGTGCTGTGTAAAGTAAGCAAGCATCCTGTTTCTTGCAAAGCAAGCACAGAACTCTCATTAACCTCATAACCACAGCCCGTGTTGATATTAAGACTCAGACCCCTTAGGGCTTGATACTTGGCTTAGAGAGATTCTTTGTCTTGGCCTTGATTTAGGAAGTAAGGTCCCTTGAGGTTCTTTGGTTCTATGTCTACGACAAGAGGTGAGTCTTCTAGTAGACAACCCAACTGAACTCAGGGTCGCCGTGCTATCGCACACGATGTGGTCTTTTCCTCTGGGGGGAACGAGCAATGGGACTTGATTCAAGTGTCTTTGTGCAGATCTGGGACAGGGATAGGGCCTTGGCCTGCAGGGGAGACCAGGAAGAATAATTGGGTCTGTAGGGCTGGTTCCTGTTCCCAAAATTATCTTGATCTTGACCTGAGGGCAGCCTGTGTTGCCTCACTTTCTCTTATGTGAGAGAAACACTCTGTAAATCCCAGGCAAACAGCTCTCCCTCATCACTTCATTCACATCCCCACGTCTTTGTCAGTCTCCCAGGGAGTCCCGGGAGCATAGAATGAATGGAATCTGTGCTAGGATTGAAGGTCTGACGTGACAGTGAGACCCTTGGCTGATTCTTCCTCAAGAAGGTTATGACTTTTAGGAAACAAATGATGTATCCATATAAGAGCTCTGGTGCACTTGATGTTGTGTGTTTACACTTTTAAATTTCTTGTCTGTGAGAGACATGCTCGATATATTTGAAACTGTTGCAATAGAAGGTCTCAGCATTAAATCCAATTTTTAGCATTCTCAGTTAAAAATCGGGACTTCTATCATTTTTTTCTATCTATCTATCATTCATCTATCTATCTATCTATCTATCTAATCATCAATCCACCATCTATCATTCATCTTCTTTGACGCAAGTGCTGTCTTGTTGAAGCTGACCATAGATTGAAGGAATTTCTCTCTGGACTTAACATGCCTAAAAATCTAGCTTCCCTTCTTTTCTTTTTCTTTCTTTCTTTCTTTCTTTCTTTTTTTTTTTTTTTTTTTTTTTTTTTGAGAGGGGAGGTGTTGTTTTTGTTTTTGTTTTTCTTCTAGAAGTTTTGACTAAGACCCAAGTAAAGAAAAGAACCAATACTTAATAAGAACCCACTAAGTCCCAGACACGTTGTCAGGTACTTTATATACATAAAGACTCCACAAATAAAATGGCTTGTGAGTATGAAGTGACATCTCTCCATCCCCTTCCACCGCCATTCCCAAACGACCCTGGTCAGGAATGCCTTAATGGAGCAGTCCTTTGATCTAAAATAGGCAGAAGAGTGGATAAAGGAATGGAGACGTAACTGGAACTCTTCAGCCAGAAACGAAAGGGACTGTAAATTCTAAGTAGTTGGGACTGGATCGGAGAGCCACATCATTTTGGGGTTTGCTTTTGAAATGTGCCACCACCTCTTGACCACACAACCTCTGCCTGCCACCTACCCCACCACTGTCTCAGGTTAATCTCAGGCAAAATTGTAAAGAAGGCCAAGTTTACTTCCTGGAGTCACACTGGTACTAATAACAGCCCACAGTAACCACCTCCCCTAACGTGTGCGCACGCGCGCGCGCACACACACACACACACACACACACACACAGGCACCCATGCAAATACCCTGTAGTGGGTGGTGGTGCTACTTCAGACTGCTCCTGATTCATCTCTCAAGCAAAACGTCACCAGCCTATTCCCTCAGGGCCCTGCTCTCAGATCTGGAGCTGATAGACTAATTGGGGCTAATGTGATAATGGGCAGTAATGACATTTACTGTTTTTATCAGACATTTGAATTTTAACAGGGCCCTTGGGAAATGCACAGGTTGACAATAGGGGACAGTGGCAAGTTTGGTGAAGGCTAGGAGGCCAAGGGGCTTTTCAGGGCCTGCCTAAATTGCACTCCCCAAACCTTTAAGACCTTTGAGACCCGCCTGAGTTCCACGACCCTCCCCAATCCACCCCTGCTCTCCCACTGAGTTTTTCCCATATTCAAAAACCTCTGCATTCGTGTTATGTGAACTAGGAACACGGGCGAGAAAGGAATATGGCTACCACTCACTCACCATTTCACCTGAGTAGGACCACCGCGTACTTTTTGTTCTATTCCGTCTTTGCCCACGTGCAGACTTTCTTTTTTATACAAGGAACTTCTTGGTTTTGATCACAAAATCTTTGTGTCTTTGCCAAAACTCAATTTCCCTTTTCTTTCCCACAAAGGGGCGTTCTGATGAGTTGAAGAAATTTGCTTGGACGCTTAGCTCATGCCAGGTCAGTGTCAGTGTCCAGGAAGGCTCAGGAGAGAAAGTTAATGGTTAGGGGATGGTATTTTTCCTTGCCAGGGGCCATCACTCACTTACACAGTGGAAGTACATTTGTGACCCAGTGAAGCAGGCCCTTGGCCCAGGGAGACAGGGCCGCAAGGACACTTGAAATCTATAGCTCCTCTCCGGGATTCTGCTTTTTCTTGTCCAAACTGCTCTCTGTCATTTCCAGTTTCAGCATCTTGGTCTTTTCCTCTCTAGCTCCTAGGGAGACGTCCGGGGAGCGTCAATAATATAGTAAAAAAAGACCATGTAAGTATCAAGAAAGAATAAGAACCTGGATAATCCACCAACTGGAAAGTCAGCTCTTGCATTGTCGAGAGTTGACTGTCCCACCTGAACAACTCAGATTCAACCCTCTCTCTCAGGACTCTCCCTTCAAACTTCCCAAAGCTCTTACCTGGGGCCAGGGGAGAGATTGGTTTTTCAAAGTCCATGGAAATTGCCAAGGGTCACTGTCAAAGAGACAGTCATGGCACCTGGAGAGAGCCGCTTCAGAATCTGGTACCTGCACAGCCAGGGCACTGATCTTGATGCCAAAGGAGAGTGGACTAAATACAGATTAGTACACGAGACAGGTGTTTAAGAGGCCCCCCCCCCCATCACTTCCTCCAGATTTGAACTTCTGCTTAGCTTGCTTTTACGCGCACCCTTCCCGATGGTGTTCTAGGGGAGCCAGCGCGGTGCTTTTCACCTGAAACAGCCTCTAAGCTGAAAAGAACAGTCACCAAATCAATTCCTCATCCATTAACAGGTTGTCTCTCTGTTCTTGAGACACAGGCATAACCTGGTTAGACCTGTTTTGTTTGAACACTAACGTGTGAGTTGGCCAAATGCAAATGAGCCGATGTTTGTAATCCTTTATTTTATTTTTTTAAAGAGCCCGGCGGCCAATCAGCAGAGGGGGAAGTGACTTAGGGAATTCCCGGTTGGTGGCTTATTGCTTAACATCCTACAAAATGATTTAAAATTATTGTCATATGCATTTATCTCCACTCTGATGAGGGCTCAGACGTGATATCTATCACCCCTGGTTCCCTATCCCTGTAGGAGCTGGTGTGAGTGCTACATGCTGCCTCCCCTCCATTAGCCACAGCTATTGGATTTCCCACCCAGAATCGTTAGGTAAATAAGGTAAGTCTTTATTTTTAAACCTTCTTTTGAATATGGAGTTCAAACACCTGAGTGGAAAGAGAAGCCTGCCTTGAAGCAGACAGATGAAAATAAAACAGACTCCCGGAGGCAGCTGGCAGGAAGTGAAGCTCGCCTCACCTGCGCTCACCTCACTGGGTCTTATTAGAATTTTATTTTGGAAGGCAGCCGGGCTTCTTTGGATATTATCTGTGAATTGGCTGCATTGAGTTCGGACTCCCAATCACTGTGGATTTAAAAGCCCCTTGGGTTCCCTCTGCGTGACAAAGCCATTTCCCTGGGCTGAGTTCTGAAACAAAAAGGAAGCTAGGGACAGGTGACCCTGATATAGCTCAATGAAAAGCTGGTTGGTTAAATAGCTGTTGGGGCTCGGAGCACGCATCCTCACTTTCGAGAGAGGTCTTCTGTCGGTAATTTTTCTGACTCATTGGTTGTAGGGAAAGGCAGATTTGTCTGTAATACGTTCTGCTGTTGGAAAATGGCTGGGAACGGGCAATGGCGCACACACCCACACTGGAGAAAGTGGTCGGGCAGTCCAGGTTGGCAAGGGCACTGGGGAGAAATGTACACCTAAAAATGGCTCTGTCCAGAAAAAAAAAAAAATTGGCAAAGAGTTTTGCCATATTGCAAGGGGACAGATTAACCCTTTGTTCGTGCCATAATGGGCTACTGAGACCAGACAGGCAGTTGTGAGTCAGCAGCACCAAATGCCTTCCAAAACAGGGACTCTTTTAATATTGTTTGGACACCATGGAGAAGTGTTGACCTCGGTGTGGATGGAACTGGGAACAATGGGGAATTAATCTTGTTGGTACATGACAACATGGTGTTGGGAAGTAACATTTTCACCATCTGTCTTTGAGCGGATTTAGTATATTCCCAGTGTAAGTGTCAGTAAGTGACTGGATTGAGAACTTTCCGATGGAAGGTCTAATTCAGGAATTGGTTCTGTAGGCATGGGTGTGAGGATGTGTTCAGATAGAGCCTTTCTGTGTGTAAACGGGTAGCCGGGGATCACGAGTGGTCATGTGCTAATTCCACGAGGTCGAGGGAAGCGCTAATTTCCAATAGGAAAGACGAAGTCATTAGGAAACGTCTCGTGGGCTAGAGACCCTACCAGAAAAAGGCTCTTAAAAGATTTCAAGAATAATTTTAATAACTGTATCTGGAGTTGCGGAAGGCTTCTTCGCTTGTCCTCTTTATGAGATCTAGAATTCCGAGGCTGTGAAATAATTCATCCATTCCATGTTCTTATAACACAAAGTTGTGTAGGGTGACATCTTTTCTACACCAACTGCTAATGGCTGATGTGGACAGCTTTTAAAAACAATGGGAACAGGAAATGAGGGTCTTTTGGAAGTCTGTGATCACATTTGAAAAAATTACAAATATAATGGAGACAATCCTTCTGCATGTGTCCGAAGTATTTTGCGGAGGCATTTTAAAAGAAGGTAACTTGGAGGGAGTAACGCTGCCGTGAGTTCTCTCGCGTTGTTGTTCAAGATGGCAGTGTTAGCCAGGCCCTTTCTAGGGTGACCGTGGGCAGGGCAATGAATTTGATTCAGGCCTCATATGTATGGAAGATCTAAAATTCAATTATATTTGTTCTTTTGTGTTAAAAAGCATCTAGTTGTTAAATTCAAACAATGTTGTTTTCATTATTTTTTTCCATTTTTTAATATATCGTGAGCTCCCCAAATGGAAACGCCTGGGGCCTTTCTGAACCTCTGTAAAGTCCTACACTCACACTTATAGTTCTGTGTTTATGCCCCCGTCAATTTACCTAGATCCTCTTTCAATATCTTTTTGACCCCTTGAGAGGCTGAGATAATGCATCCAATTAACTCATTGGAAACTGGAAGGAACTCATATCAGGTCCTAGGTCCAAACGTGAGTGCTCTGGGCCAAAGTTCACTTTCAGGAAGGACAATTTAGCTCTCTGCAATCTTGTGATATTTTATTTCCTCCTCGTCCTTCCCCGATCCCCTAAATTAGGGCATTTTAGCACTGGGCTGTGTTTTTCAGACCCCCTCGCTCTTCTGAAAGCCCAGTGTGAGAACCTTGCCTGATGTGAAAGCAAGCATAGACAGAGAGGTTTATACAAATCAGTAAAAAGCCAGTCTGTTCCCCTTTCTCCAGACGGAGGCATCCCCACACCCTTTCTAACAGATGTGATTTTCAAAGACCTGTGGGAGATGGGGTGGGGTGGATACCAAGAATGCTACGGCAGAACCTGCCAGCGCACTTGAGAAGCAGTGCCACAATTTTAAGGGACCAAATACAAACTTGGAACCTGATTTTCAGTGACACCTTTTTGCCGCTGTTTCAGCCTGTTTCTTTTGTTGACAGCTCTTTCTGGTAAAATGGAAGCGACAGTCATTTCTGTTGTGGGTGGGGCCCTGGTGGGGAGGCATTGACTCCACTTCAGGCTCTATGTTTAGAGACCATGAGTTCTCACCCTGGCTTTGTTCCTGAGTAACCGATGAAGTGCGGTGGCTTTCGGCTTGGGTAAACTGAGTCCGTGGGGGGGGGGGGGGATTGTCATCTGAAGACAGAGGCAGGAAGGCAGCCATATCTTGCCAGTGTTCTCTTAAATCTGTTGCTGAATAACTGAGGAGATGAGGAAGATACTAAATTTTTCTTAATGTTTTCTTATCTAATTAAAAAAAATTTTTTTTAATGTTTATTTATTTTTTGAGACAGAGAGAGACAGAGCATGAGCAGGGGAGGGGCAGAGAGAGAGGGAGACACAGAACCTGAAGCAGGGTCCAGGCTCTGAGCTGTCAGCACAGAGCCCGACGCGGGGCTCGAACTCACGAACTGTGAGATCATGACCTGAGCCGAAGTTGGACACTTAACCGACTGAGCCACCCAGGCGCCCCTCTAATTTTTAATAGTATGATTTTAAATTATATGATCTGTTTTAAGGTACAGGCTCTTGCTAGAAATAGGTGACTATTCTGTTTGTTTCAATTGAACAGGGTTTTAAAGGGCCAGACTCTTAGGTTATGCAGGAAACAGTGCAGTGGGGAGAATGGCTCCCGCAGCAGCTAATATTAGGATGAGAGGTATGTTCAGGCCAAATGGCATTGATGTCAGGAAGCCGAGATGTGCTGGAATAGAAATGTCCACAGATCCCTCAGAGTTATTTGACAAAAAGTTTATTGGACTTCGGTGGGGCGGGGTGGGGGGGGGGGTGGCGGATAGGATATTTCTTTAAGAATCTTCCCTGAAGAATTTCAGACTTACGCTTTTGAATGATTGGGGCACAGTGTGTACAAGGCAGTATACAGGACTGGAAGTCAGGAGACCTGGTTGTCTAGTCCTGGCAAAGCTGTGTGCCCAGACCCAGCACGCTCCAGCTTTCTGGGCTTCCATTTCCTCATTCAAACAAAGGAGTTTGAACCCGATTATCTTTAAGATGCATTTCCACCCTCAGATTCTGATGACCGGGAGAAAGCAGGTAAGCCTAGTGGTCAGGTGGTTTAGCTTGAGTGGCAGCAGCTGAGAAGGGGTGGGAGCTGCCCTCCTAAGGATGAGATGGGAAAGGAAGGCCGTAGGAGCCCTTCAATGGCTTCCTTAAGGTCTTCAGAACTTTGGCTGAGGGATGTGCTTGGTGGAGGTATTAAGATCGGATTCCTGGAGTCTTTATGAAGGGCGTTAGTATCTGTTCCCGTGGCAACGTCCCGTCTTTATCGATTCGCCTCATGTGTCCAAAGTTGGTGGGAGTATAGAAGTGGATGAAAACCACTTTGTGGCAGCCCGTGGACACAAGCAGGGACTCTAATGATATCTTCTGTAAAACACCAACGTGGCCTGCTGAAAGGTGAACATTCAGGCACCCGTGGAGTCTACTCCATTTGTGTGGTGCTGATCAGCTTGCTTGACTGATTGCCCATGGATGATTGGGTAAATTGGATGGATATGGACCCACTTGTTCTAGAGGAAGACCCAAGAGGTAATCAGAAGGGGAGTGTGGCTGGCCCAGCCACCGGGCAGCCAACCTGGAGACTTGGTGCTCTCAGAGGGCCTCAGCATGACTCTGGAGCAGCCGGAGCTTACAACAGGGTCAAGCAGAGTGGCCCATTTAAAGAGGCTCCAGGGGTTCTAATTGGCCTTGTTTTAAAAGAGACACCCTGTAAAATACCCCTTTGAAAATTGATTTCACTAGCACCTAACCACACTCTGTCTTTGGTTTGTTTTATGGGCTGGGCCCCCTGTTCTGGTTCATCGGATTCACATTACCTCTTCTCTTCCGATCTTTCCACACACCCTTGTCCTTAAAGCCTCCTTCTCTGTCCTTCTCAGAAGCATCTTCAACACTATTAAGAGTATCGGCCTATTTATTTAAAATATGGCCAGCATGGGGGCATTTGAACATGTTTTCGGAGGAAAACGAAGCCAAAAATAAAAAGAGAATGAAGTGCCTTCTATAATATTTTGATTATTATGCTTAATAGACCACCTGATTAAGCCCATTATTTTAACATAGCTACGTATTTTTACTTTTGTATGACCTTGTCTCGATGCACTTTTTTTTTTGAAGTTGATGTGATTGTGGTGAACTTAAAATTGCATCTTTTGTCCCTTCCACCTCACTCTATGTCATGGACACAAAATGAACAATCTTGGGGGCTGGGCTCTTATTGGCCCAACCGTGATATGAGAAATTTCCATCACCCTGCCAGCCCTTTCTCAGCTTGATACAAATTTCTTCTAACAGTCTATTGGCTCTTTCTTGGAATACGAAGGGGGTCTTCCATTTTTTGTGTATGACAACGGAGCTTGGACAATATGACTGTCTTGTGGAGATTATTTTGGGATCCTTCTCAGGAACCTTTCAAAACAAACCTCCCTCAATAGGGCAAATGATATATTTTGGTGGACACGGTAAGTGAGATCTGGAAGGTGAAGGCTATTTTCGGCACTGTCTTCATGGTGACTACTCACAAGACTTGTTTTGTCTTTGAAAGGGGCTTTAGATTTGGCCCCAAGTTCAGCCTCTGTCTCAGTTGTGTTCACTTAGAAACTCAGACAGCACTTAGCTCATCTTTCACCCAACTTAACTCCACCAGCCAGAAGGCTGTGGGTTGAGGAACACTGATGAAGAGTAGACTTTGACCACTTGTGTATCAGAACGGGCAGGAGGCTGTGAGTTTTTTGTTGCCTGGAAGCAGCTGGAATGTGGCACAGAGAACACCAGGTGTAGAGTCAGAGTACCTGGGTTCAAATGTGACCCTGCCACCGAGTAGCTGAGTGACTCTGGGTGAGTTATGCAAGCTCTAGACTCTAAGTTTCCTTTCTGGAAAATGAGGTTAATAACATCTGCACATGGCTATTGTGAGGATTAAATTAGAGCCGCCACCCCCCCCTCTATCTAAAAACACCTGGACAAATGCTTGTAAGTAAATAATTAGTAATTTGTGGAATGGAAATTGAGGCTCAGTCCTCAACAGGGGTGTTCTCAAAGACTCTTGACTGGGTGAGAGTGGATGGATAATTCTGGGATCTTGTTTTCAAAGTGATCAACATTGGTTTTGCACTTAGCCCATGGAAATAAATGCCATAGGGTTTTCACTGGAGAAGGCAGGCAGCAGGGACATGGAGTGAACCATGTTAATGGGGGGCTTCCAGATGGAGCTTGACCTAAGCTGGCTGCACGCCACCGCCTATGGGAGTTCCAAGCAAGGCTTGGTGCGGGCACACAGCATGTTCCTATCCATGTGTCTTGATACCTGCCATAGAAGGGGCCTCCAGAAGAAGCTGATCCCCCACAAGGCAGTTCACTTGACTAGCTGCAACCTCATAGACCATTGCCCACCCCTAAAATTCTTGATATTACCTCCAGATGTGTACTAACCGCCACCCTGGGTGTTCTGGAGGCTTTGAAAACAATTGCCAAGATACCATTGCCAGACCCAAGAGGGGTCTGCCTCTTGGTAAATTGGTCAGGTGACACTTGTAGTCATGTGGAAACGGTATCTAGAGGCTATTTGAGTCGAACAAGAAGTGTTTGCTGTTAATAAAACAGCAAGACTCTAACCTGGGATCCAAGAGGCTCCTGGTGTACATGGAGAAAATACAGGTAGTTTGTCAACCTGGATGTGGAAAAAAAAATGATATTTTTGTTTTTAATCATCTAACTAAAATCTGACATTTTCTTTCAATGTAAATGTAGGCAAAATTCTACAGTAGTGTCAGCTGTAACTGTCACCAAGAGAAATTACAGACATTTTTATATACGTTACACCTGTTGCAGATGCCTCAAAATATCGATGTTCATCATGATTTTGATGCCACGGAGGTTGTTTGACCTGCACTAGATATTCTTATTTAATGTGTTAAGAAGCATATATATTATTATTATGATATCACATTAATTGTAAAAGTATTTAAAAAGTCGATCATTGTATTTCAATATAAGCTTCCTTCCTAATCTTGCTATTTTAGTTTGTCATTTAAAAGCATTATTTTGAGGAGGGGTCCATAGGTCAATACCAGACTGAAAAATGGGTCTATGTATACAAGTAAAAGGCTAGGAACCCTTAATTTAGACCATTCTCTTGCACAGGGCCAGTGAAATGATTTCTGAATGACTTCAGCTAATAGATGGTCTCTGTAAAAACAGGGGTATATGTTCTTCCCACTCTTTGCTTTTGCCTATGGATAGCTTTGGAGTTGTGGAAGGACCTTGGCATAATGAAAATAATGATTAATCATAGTTAATAATAATAATAGTAATAGTAATAACAGCTAACATTTGTTGGGTGCTGGCCATAAGCTAGGTGTTATTAAGGCATGTTCAATGTCATATTTTACTTAATACTACCAAATGCTCCAGGAGATCATTCCTGGGGCAATGACAAAAGATTTCCCTCTTCTCCCCATGTTGATTGAGTATTGATGCAGGTGAAGACAGGGGATGGGACTGACCCCCTGGACCGGGCCAATGTCCTCAGTATACAACCTGTGCAGTAACACAGGGCTCCACATTTAGAAAGCCTCTGTGCTTGGTTTCATGCTCTGAAATTCATACAGTTTGAACAAGGGGCTCTGCATTTTCCTTTTGCGCCAAGCCCTGCGAATTATGTAGCTCAGTCCGTCTCTGGATGTGACGATGTTTTAATGTGTGACAACTCCTGATACCCGGAAGCTGGGACTCTACTGTGGAGATCCCCCTGTTCCTCCTTACTCATCTAGCTGACCTTTGGTGGAAAGCTGAGGCCTGTCACAGAGGGAGGCTGTAGTTTCTGAGTTGGTGAGTTTTATGATTTTTTTCTTTTTTTTTCTTTTTGAACATCAAAGATTTCTTTCCTCTGAAGCAACTGGAGGAATGTCTGAGTAACAGGCTGGAAGGCACCTGGTTCCCTACCTTTCTGGTAGGGAGCTGCCTAGGTTTGCTGATGAGTTGTCTTCATTTTTTTTATTTTCCAAAGTGTGCTCTGCAAGGGAAAATGAGCCCCGGTGTGCCGAGAGCCTGTCATTCTTGTAGGAAGGTGCTATGAATGAACTTGGCTTTCTTGCCCACTGTCATTTAATGGTTATCTGTGGGAAAAGAAAGCCCTACTTCTAAAGAGGAGATCCCCTAGTCTGCGAGGAAATTCAAATAGCATTTGCTTCTCAAGTTCAAAGATGATCATGGAATAAGCTTTATGAGGTTCTGTCTGCATTTTACAGCTCTGTTTTTACACACTGTCCCAGGATCATGGACCTGGTGGAAGATGGGGGACCTTTCCTAGGTTCGTTTGTCAGAGTGACGGGATTCAGGCTCTAAATGACACATCCACATCCTTTCTTTCATTGGTGTGATGTCTACAACACAACAGGTCTGTCATCAGGACCTATGTGTGACGGCTCAGGCATAAGGTGCTCTTCCAAAGGAGCCATAATTTGCCCTTAATTTTTCAACAGTGTTTTTTTCCTTGTTGTTATGACCGCTCTTTTATCATGGCTAATAAGTCTGAGGTGGCTTCGAGCAGCCAAGCCCAACCCCTGAGTCAATGCGGGGCTTTCGACGAGAAGCCAGACTAAAGTTTGACAGATGGGTTTGAGGGGCCACGTGCTGCTGTGTCTGTAGCATCTGGGCTGATGGACACCAAAGGCACGTTTCGTAGTATGCCACCAGGCTGATTGGTGTGCCTCCTATCCACATTTAGGGGAAACATTATGGGAGCTGTCCTTAAAGAATCTCAATTTCCCAAATAAAAGCGTGAGGTCCTAAAAGACACCCTCTTCCACTTCAGAAATACAAAGGATCCGTTTTCAAAGTTACAGAGAATTCTGCTGCATTTCCTGTCATTCCCAGAACCCCGCTCCCGGCCCCGTACATTTATTGAAATATATCCAGTCCCCCACTTACTAGCTCTGTGTCCCCGGGCAAGTTGCCTACCCTCCTGTGCCTCCTCAGCTGTAAAATGGGGATAATTATTAGTACCAACGTCCGGGGTTATGGCAAGGATTGAACGAGATCATGTAAAGTCTAGCTCAACTCCTAGCACGTCAGGACTGCTTGATAAATAGAAACTATCGTCGCTATCATAGTTTTGGTTGTTGTTTTGTAATTAGTCTGAGAGATTCCATTTAGTGGCTATCGATCTTCCTTTGGCTGCAGCATCTTGGTTTTTTCCTGGAAAGAAACTCGAATCTCGACCCGGTCAAATCCATTGTTCCTGTGCATCCCAACCCCTCCCTGGCTCCAATCCCCACCTCTTACCTCCTCTCTCCACCCTTCCCGCATTCCTGCACAGTCGGTCTTCTTTTTTTTTTTTTTTCTTTTTCTTTCTTTCTTTCTTTTTTTTTTTTTTTTTTTTTCAGTCAACTGAGGGTGTTGTTAAATCTTTTATTTTTCTGGCTGCCCAGTTTGGTTCGGAGGCACTCCACTCCCGCCCTGCTCATGACAAGAATGCTGGGGAATGCTCAGCCAGCCATGTCCCTCCCCTGTCAGAACACCCAGCTCTTAACGCTCCCTGAGAAGCGGCATTTCTGAGGCCCCACCTGCTGCCGTGACTCCCCCGTTGAGCCGGTGGTCTGGTGATGATGAAGACCGAATGGCTGAGAGAAAGCCGGGGGTAGGTGGTAATCGAGGGGAACATCACACATTGCCCACGTCCTGTGCTTGCTTCTCAAGGCTTCGAAAGAGACACTGAGAGGCTTTCTCTGATTGTGTACGTTGAAGGCTGGGTAGTGATGCCATTGCTTAATTAGTGTTGTTGTGATGTACATTTGAGTGATTTGTTTAGCTCTTTGTGGCCCTTTTGGGCTCGAGCTCGTCATGTGATATTGACAGAGTGATGAGAAATGGGAGTGCAATCATGCTTGAATTAATGCGGAAATCACATCCTCGACGTCTCGGGTCCTTTCCACATTGGACGTGGGACCTCAAGTCACTTGGCGGGACATGAGTGAGTCTACACAGCCCACCTTCGAGGTAGGTATGGATAGCCTCGTTTCCCTGATGGAAAAACTATGGTCCAGGGACCGGAGGTTTTCAAATTCTGCTTATTGCCCAGGGCTGGACCGAGGAAATCTGTGGGAGAGGCTGGACTGAGACTCAACACGCTGAGTCTCGGCTTTAGGAGGTAACCTGGAGGCCACACCTCCTCCCTGAGCCGTGTTGACTTTCGGAAGTCAACCATTGGGAAGAGCGGGGTTTGGGTTTTGATCGTATCCTGGCAGCCCCTTCTCTGCCCCTCTTAATCTGATTCATGATCTTAACCTGGGCCGACTGGAGGCAGGCCGTGTCATTCTGCAGATCTTGGACACCCCTCAGTGCCTTCGCAGAGCCAGCCGATGGGAAACAAAAAAAAGACTGGAAACCAGTCTTCTGGCTTCGTGGCCCTGCCAGCTCTGGCCAGTCTACTCGATACCTCCTTTTCTTCTGAGGGAGTGGGAAGGGAGCATCCAAACTGAAAGCACAGGTTTTTCTTTGGTTTTTATAGGAAAAACAAATTGGCATGAATGCTCAGTCAAACCAGCTCAGGCTGTTCGGGCAGATGCCTTTCTTTGCCTTTTTCTGTTTATTTTCCAACAAATCAATGCTTAACTGCGTTGTTATTGGAGCAGAGCAACAGGTGCAAAAAAATAACTCTGCTGCCAACTCAAATGAAAAGGTAGGGCTTATACCCTCTGGGAGGTATTCAGAAGATAACAGAAGACCCTGCCAGCGACTGAATTAACAGCTCTGTTTACGGTGGGTTTTATGTTAACAGCTTGCTCCTAACCCTCCCACACAGAAACGTGCCATTGTCTTGGGGACGGACAATCAGCCAGCCAGACGACTAACTCCCTTATTCTCTCCCGAGTGGAGATCGGTTTGGGCTGAGGCTGCTTTGTGACAGTCGGGGGCATTATCCTGTCTGCCCGTTTGATATCTTAGTACAGGTGTCCTGTGAAGGCAAGGGCATGGGGTGGCCAGAGAGAATCCGTCCTGCTTTTAAATGTAGTCACGGTTCTTTCCAAGGTTGGTTGTTTCCAAACGCCAGCAGGCTGCCTGGCTCCCTCTGCTCTGGCTTCAGTCTCTCCCCAGCAGGAGGTGGGGAATGAGCTCAGACGACTTTGGAAAGAGCTACCATTGTTTCGGAAGTGGTGTCTTTGCTGAACAGTCCATCAGGGGAGGGCAGCGTCTATGTTCTGTTCCTTTTTGTGTCCCCAGCACCTAGCAGAGTGCCCAGCACCTAGTAGACATTCCATAAATGTATATTAACTGAAGGGGATGAGTAAATATGTATATTAGCAAGACAAGCATTTCTTGATGACCATTTCTTGCCACTGAAGGCTAAGACAGCAATTCTCTTGGGTACGAAGCCTCAAATCTAGGGTGGTTGAGTAATCTTTTGAAAGCCTAAGATGGGGAGTGGGTTGGGTAAGCTAGCCATGAGATTTTGTGATGGAAGCGATCGTCATCTAAATCCTCTGCAAAGGCTATGTTCTGAGGCAAGGTTTGTTGGTTCAGGTCTTCAAAGGCTCATACTTGTGAATAGCTGAGCACTGTTGAACTTAACAATTCAGTAGGACTGAGCATTAGGGCCTGCCTTATTTCAAGTTAGCAAATAATGTGATAGACTCTCCACAGATGGCTTGGAGCTTGAGTTCTCTGGACCGCAGGTGTTATCTCTGACTTTGAGAGGATTTCCACTCTGAGGTGTTCCCTTCAAGGATAATATCTCCCGGAGTTAGCTATCTTGTTGTGAAAATTTGAGGGGAGACAAGTAGGTGAGTCTATGACCAGAAGTTCTGAACTGTAATATTGCTTAAAGATTGGTGAAGGGAGCTTCTTAAAAATGAAGATTCTGATTCAGAGGTTTGGGGTGGGACCCAAGAAAACTTTTTTTTTTAATTTTTTTTTCAATGTTTATTTATTTATTTGGGACAGAGAGAGACAGAGTATGAACGGGGGAAGGGCAGAGAGAAAGGGAGACACAGAATCGGAAACAGGCTCTAGGCTCTGAGCCATCAGGCTCAGGGTCAGGCTCTGGGCTCGAACTCATGGACCGCGAAATCGTGACCTGGCTGAGGTCGGACGCTTAACCGACTGCGCCACCCAGGCGCCCCCCCCAAGAAAACTTTTAAGTTTAAGCCCTCCTTAGGTGATGATGATATGGGTGGTCTATAGACCAAACTTTGAGGGACACCTGTGTGACCTCTTCAGCCTGGTTGGAAAATAAGCGTCCTAGGAGTAGCCGTGGATGCTCTAGTCTCCACACCTGGGTCTTTCCAAAGACCTGTAGACACCTGTGGTTGTAATAGGAAGTGAGGCCTGTTTTTCTTCTGCTATACAGTTTCCTCTCTATTTTATGATCATTTGGTTTTAGACTGGAGAAAGGGGATTAGCAGGGAGACAGATACTGATGTTCAGGGTGTGGGGAAAATGGTGAATTCTTTACTGCATTGCCAAACAGAGGTCCAGAATGAATGAAGCCTTGTTCCTACTTCAACTGCCGATGGAGGGGGTTGGTGGGGCTCTTCCTGTTATCACCGTAGGGAAACAGGGTAACGTCTGGGCCAAGTAAGAGGGTAAGAATAGAGTCTCTCAGGCTTTCTCTCATGTGTCAGAATAAACTTATGTCTCGTGGCCCTGACTCCACTACAAAGGTTTCTTTAAATTTCAATCTACCATGAGTGTAAGAGAGATTTCTTAAAGATCCATAGCATACAGGGATCTGTAGGAGTCAGTGGTCTTTAGAGGGCCTGGGACGCACAAAAATATATGCAAAGCAAGGTGTGAATGTGCATTTTTGGGAGAAGAGAGCCCTAGTTTCCAAAGGCTCTATGACCTTTGAAGATTCAAAGCTTGCCCTATTCTTAGTTTGTCATATCTGAAAGGGACTGATAAAGGCCCAGGAGGTCATATAAGGCAATCTTTTAATCAACTTTGGTGCCTGTCCTCTGTCAGTATCTGCATCTTGTATGAGTCTGGCACCAAGAATGATAAAGATCAGCATGATATGTATATTTCCAAATGGCTTACAGTCAGTAAAGTGTATCTATAATGGATCAACATTTGGCTTCCCAACACTGCATCATCACTCATGAAAACGCTTGAAAGCACAGGAATAATGCTTCAAATATTGCCCCTGGGAACATGAAATGTCTATTTCAAAACACATTATGAGGGTATGAAATTACCTGTGAGGTAATCCCAAGAGGATCAAATACATTCCCCAAGCTTGATTCACATTTTGATTCATTTGGAAAACATGAATTATTGCCTGTCTTACATTCAGTTAAATTTCACACGTACATGAATTTTCTTTTCTCCTCTTCGGGAGTAGTTCTTTTGAAATGACAGTCATATTGAAACAGGAAGTCAGGAAGCTGGTGGAATATCCTCAGGGCAAATGCTGTGAATTCACCTGCTGGTAACTTTGATTAAGGACCGAGAATGGTCTGAATATCGCCGTCATCACAAAAGTAATTATTTAAAATGCCTAATTGCTCCTCTGGCTTGAGGAGTAAAAATACCCACGAGGCAGCCAATTCTGTGGCGGTTCGGGGATGATGTGGTTGAATGAATAAAGGAGTTGGGAAGAGGGCAGACCATGACTTTGACTCCTCAGTCCTCTGGGGCTGGGGACAGGGAATGCAGGCCGAGCCCTGCTTCGGATCTACTCTGTGACTCTGATCGCTCCCAGTGTGTCTTCACCCTCACAGCAGGAGCAAACCATGTTTTTTGTCCTGAGGTCTCATTCAGAGGAAGAAAATAACTATGGGCTAGTTTATTTCCAAAATATAAAACACAAATTACTTTACTGAGTCATAGAAAGAGTATTTATATTACATGTGTATACATGTTCATATAGATGGCATACGTATCCACGTATATACATGTGCGTGTGCGCATAGATACGTATATATGCATAGATCTGTTTTAATGGCTATAGGGCTGTCATGGCCCAGTTTTCCGGCTACTAACACATTCCTACCTGAGCATCTTGTAGAAGTGGCAAGCTTTCTATTCTTTCATTCTGAAGGCTCTCTCTGATATACTGGCAAGAGAGAAGACAGAGACTCACTGGGGGTCCTGGCATGCTTGGATGGACCAGAGCATTTTATAACCTTGGAGAAGCTCAATAAAGGTGTGAGGCCCCAGATGGCACAGGGAGAATGCTGTGACTCTGTATGGAAAGGGGGGAGGGGTTGAAAGCAACTCTGTCTTCTGGCCAAACACGCGCTTCTCAGCAGAAAGTGGCTAAGTTCCCAGAGATTTATTGCTGGACGGTCCGAGTTTCCATTCTCTTTTGGCTCCAATTCTTGCTGACCTGTGTGACCATGAACAAGTTACCTGACCTCTCTGAGCCTCAGATAGGCCATCTGTTAGGTGACATAATACCTTGTAGAGTTATTGTGAGTACTGACTGAGATAACGCATTTAACACTATCATCATAGAGTTGGCACATTTTAAATGTTCACTAAGCCCTAAGGGCTACAGTATAGTTGTTGTTGTTATTTATTTATTTATTTATTTACTTATTTATTTATTTATTTTACAGTGTTCGGTCCGAGATCTCAGTAGCCACACCCTGGATCGAAAGACCTACATCCCTCCAGATGAGCATGCCCAAACTAGGTCATGTTTGTCTCTGTTAGCAGGTTCTCTATGTATATTTAAGAAGAGAGAGTGGCACCTGAGCAGCTCAGTCAGCTGAACACCCAACTCTTGATTTCAGCTCAGGTCATGATCTCACGTTTTGTGAGATTGAGCCCCACGTCAGGCTCTGCACTCACAGCATGGAGGCTGGTTAGGATTCTCTCTCTCTCTCTCTCTCTCTCTCTCTCTCTCTCTCTCTCAAAATAAATAATAAACATGTAAGAAAACAAAAGGAAGAGAAATCAGTTGAGCAGTGCTTGGTCTTCTTAGGAGCCCCAAGACTGGGCAGAACCTTCTAGGTTCTAAGGTATATGGCTCCAGCTCCCTGCCAGAGTCCCAGCCGTGCCTCCTTCCCCTTGCTTTTCTGTCCCTATGAGACTCAAATCCTAGATTTGCAGTAATCGAGCATTCCTTGGGCCAAGGGGCCCCGTAGGATAGAGAAGCCCTCTGGCCACAGTCTTCCAGGAGCTCTTGCCCTTCTCCTCTGCACCTGCAAACCAACTGGCGTGTGAAAGTACGATGCCAAGGCCGTAACGAAGAGCCTGTGGGGTTGTGCTGTCCCACTGCTCCCGGCAGCATGGTGTGTCTGGTAGGAGGAAGGAGGAACAGGAGGGATGGCTTTTAGTCCCTGAGCAGGGACCATGCCCGGAGGGGCAGAGCACAGCTTCTGTGAGCAGAGGCTGAGAGATGCTGGTCATAGCTCAGCCGGATGGCGCATCCATAGAGCAGTCCAAAATGGGAGGTGGGGAGGCCGGAGATCCAGCCTCGACTTGACTATGCTGGCAACCTGGGATTGCAAAGCATTGTATGGATGGTAGAAGTTACCAGCCTTGCTTGAAATGAACTTGGCTCTCAATTTCCTCCTTGGAGATGCAGTAAAATAACAGTAATCACACGATAAAGAATAATAATAATAATTATCATAAACACCACCTGACATCTATCGAGTACTTACTATGTGTCAAACACTTTTTCAAGGATTTTACAGGCATCATCTCATTTTGTCTTTCAACAACCCTTTTCATATCATCTCATTTTATAAACGAGAAAATTAGGGCCCAAAGAAGCTGAATAACTTGTCCAAACTTGCCCCATTAGTAAATTGGCAAAGCCAGGATTCGAACCACGTTTGTCTGACTCCAGAGATGAGAGCTCCCAACCATTACACTATCCTGCCTCTGAAGGATCTACCCTGACCCCAAGAATGTCCTCGAAGGCGATCAACACAGTTTAACGAGAGACTCATGGGCAGAACTTATAACAATAGCTGACATTTTGGGGGCACTTGCCATGTGCGAGATAATATGTGAGAACTTTGCAAACATTCTCATTTAACCCACACATCAGTCAAGCTGGTACCAGATAGGAACTTAGCCTTTGATGAAAGCCTGGAGGAGGACCGGGGGAAGATAGTGGCTTGTCTGCACATCTGACTGGCACAGAAGTGGTCCTAGTCCTTAGCAACTGGGGCACAGCGGGGGTTTGCGTTTCACCTGCATCTTCCCATTGACAAAGTGGGAAGGAGAAAGTGGCCTGTCTCTCCCCCATCAACGTGGGCTGTGGCCACCCCGGCACAGTGCAGTGTTATCTCTCTGCAGAAATGGGTTTTGGATTGACCAAATGCGAGCGGCTCATCATTTACAGGGCAGTTGATGCCTAAGGTTGAATAGGTCCGGGCTGGAAGCCTGGCATGAAGTCCTCATCTGTACGGGGTCTACTGGGTAGCATGCCTGGCTCTTCCTCTTCAAATATAGAGCGGACTTCTGTCTCCAAAAGTGTCAGTCTTAGAAAATGCTGCGCAGGGGGCGCCGGGCTGCCTCAGTGGGTGGAGCATGCAACTCTTGATCTCGGGGTTGTGAGTTTGAGACCTGTGTTGGGTGTAGAGATTACTTAAAGATAAAAACATTTTAGTAAAAGAGAAAGAGAGAGAGGGAGGGAGGGGGAAAGAAGGAAGGAAGGAGAAGGGAAAGGAAGAAGGAAGGAAGAGGAAGGAAGGAAGGGAAGGGAAGGAAGAAAAAGAAAAAAGAAAAGAAAGGAAGGAGCTGCTGTACAGAGGCTGATTTCTTGGGTAGATGTGGAAGTCTGGGCAATCACTGGGGCACAGAGTCAAATACCATTCTCTCCAGTTGTTGTTGCTCATGAAGGGAGGGATAAGAGAATGCAGATGGAAAAAACCCTCTGGGTAATCCACATTTCATTCCACTTTGGGTTTGAAATAGAATTCACAGGTTGTGTGCTTGCGCGTGCAGGCGTGCGTGCGTGCGTGTGTGTGTGTATATGAGGTAATTACTCTTTATTTGTACCCAGCACTGCCCTAGGGGCTTTAAAGCCCCTTATCTTTTTGAATCCTCTAGCAAACCTATGCCGCAGGTACAAACGCCAGGCCCTTTTCCCAGGAGAGGGCACAGCAGTTCAGAAATCTAGGGGACAGCCCAAGGTCGCCACACCAGCGTGATCAAAGCCTGAGCTGCAGCGGCTGGCCTCCACCACGGGCTCTCTTTTAAGTAGCGTTCTCAACTGGGGGTTATTTGGCCCCAGGGGATATTTTGAGAGTGGGGGCGGGTGAGGGGCGGGGAGGCTGGAAGGGGTTGCATCTGGCATCTAGTGGCTACAGTCCAGGGATGCAGCCAACACCCTACAATGCCCAGGGCAGCCATAGAACACTCCCAGCCCAGGATGTCAGTCAGGCAGACTTGAGAAAATCTGCTTTTCACCCAGAGCACTTGGCTGAGAACAGTTGCCGGAATCCCCCCCCCCCCCCCCTTGAGCTGGAGATGAAGAGAGGTGGGTTCTGTTCTCCACGTGCTTTTGACTTGAAAGGTGGAGTCATTCTTTTTTTTTTTTTAATTTTTTTTTCCAACGTTTTTTATTTATTTTTGGGACAGAGAGAGACACAGCATGAACGGGGGAGGGGCAGAGAGAGAGGGAGACACAGAATCGGAAACAGGCTCCAGGCTCCGAGCCATCAGCCTAGAGCCTAACGCGGGGCTCGAACTCACGGACCGCGAGATCGTGACCTGGCTGAAGTCGGACGCCTAACCGACTGCGCCACCCAGGCGCCCCTAAAGGTGGAGTCATTCTTATTTAGGCTCTGAATTTACTTTTTCCAACCTCGGAAGAAGTTAACCATGTTCGAGAAACATCTTCAGAACTGATACTTAAAGAAGGGGAAAGGAACTGATTTTTCATTGAGGCCACGTGTACTGTGCCAGACCGGACAGCTTTAACTCCATTGGGTTATTCATCCTTCAACACAGGACATCAGCATTCCCCTCCATGATGCCTTTGAGGCCAGAGAAGAAATTGAGTTTGGAAAGGTTAGCATACTCAAGATCACACGGCCTCGGATGGGGAGTCTGGATTCTAACCCACACCTCCAAGGTTCCAAAGTCTCTACCTGTATCTACATGATACATTTTCTCAAAGAAATAATAAAAGCTATGCTGAAGGTAAACTGGGAAGCTTAAAGAGGAGCATTAAATAATCCCCCTACTTTGTAATTAAAAGGATTTCTTTTTATACCCCATAAAGTAATCACCATGTACCATAGAAAGTCTATATTAGTATATGGGAGTGTGGGTGAGTTGGTTATAATAATGCTTTTTTACAATTCTCAAGACACGTTTATTATCTATTATCTCATTTGATCTTCTCAAGACTCTTGGGAGGCTGTCGGTGGGGGGCAAATGTCCTCATTTTCCACCCGAGGAACTGGGCCTCAGAGGGAGTAGAACTTGGGGAAAGTCCTTCAGCTATGCTAGCCCCGGGCCCTCTGTGCCCACCTCCAGGGCACTGCCCAGGCAGCGTGCCAGGATGGGTTGGAGACGCTGACCTTCTTCCCTCATAAGCCTGGGTGAGCTCAAGTGAACTCTGACTCAGTAAGGGTTAAGACACATAAACTCTTTTATGAGTAGTAACCATTTACTGTGCCCCGTAAAAAAAAAAAAAAAAAAAAAAAGGGGGCCCCTTTCTGTTCTGGCTGCTTTCCCTAGCAAAGGGGGTACCAGCAAGGATCAGCAGTGCTCATGGGTAGAGGAGCCTCTTGGGGCGGGAGGGGGGCAGGTGGTAATGGGGCAGCCGTGGCCTCCTTATCCTAAAGGCTTCCCTGTGGGTTGAATAGTTCTGGATGCAGTCAGGGGATTGCAGACAGAAAAGATGCCTGTCCCAAGGAAAGGGGCCGTGGGCACTTGGTCACAAGTGGAGAACTGGCCTGCGTCGTCCCGTGGTATTTGTGGGATCCCTTTTTACTAATTGCTAAGCTTTCCACATGCACAACCTCATTTGATTCTCTCAGCCCTGTGAGTTTGCGACTGTTCTCAATTTATAGGTGGGGAAAGTGAAGATCAGAAAGTTTCTGGCTAGACAGACGTGGAACTTGCTCAAAGTCCCACACAGCAGGGGACCCGGGATCTGAGCCCAACTCTCCCCAGATCTAAAGCCCGGTTGCTTAGCCCTCACATCAATCTGCCTTCTAGATTTGGGGGAAGTAAGTGGTGAACAGAAACCCTGAGCTGGCTGAGAAGTAGCTAGCTGGTGATTGGCCCAGGGCACATCTGGGTCCCACGGAACAGCCACTTTGAAACAGCCCTGCAGGCAAACCCTTGTGAAAGAATTTCAGGGAAGACTTCCCCCACCCCAGCCCTGCAGGGCCGATCCCTCCATGCAGATGGGCTGGGCCCTGAGCTTCGGCTCTTTCAGGGTTAAACAGTAACCTTTCTACTGCTTGTGGTTGAGCAAATGCTGGCGAGGAACAAGCCCAGCCTTGAGCAAACAGGAGACCTGGCCGTGCCCCTTCCCTCCCCCAGCTGCCCCTTTGGGGGCCTGCAGGTTTCTTTTGACCTGAAGTCGCCCATTGGATTTCTTAGCTGAGGGCAACTGCTCTAGAAAGCTCAATGGGAAAAGAAGAAGAGGGCTTGCCTTCTCTGAGAGAGAGAAGCAAAGAGGTTTCTGGAAGGGGACCTAAGAATCGATTCAGTCACCTTTTTAAAATTTTTGCACAGGGAAACTGAGGCCCAAGACTGTTTCTGGTTTGGGTTACCAGGGGGGGAGTGACTCTCCTCCTCATAACACCTGCCATATAGCCGTGTCTTAATTTGTGCCAACCGCTCCAGGTATAGAAACTCAATCTCCAGCCAGCGCACATAGTAGGTCTGGTGATCTGCGTTCTGCCTGTGAGGAAACAGGTTCCGAGAGGTCAGTGACTTGTCTGAGTTAATACTAACTGGCCGGTAAGGGGTAGAGGTTGGAATCAAGCCTATTCCTTCTGGCTTTGAACCTCATATATATGGTGCCACCACACAGATCCCGGCTCTGCCCACCTCCCGGCCCCTGGTCTACTGTGGTGCTCACCATTCTTTTCTATATTTCTTTTGCTACTTTCTACTTAGGCTGGATTCAGTCCTAGTTATTTACCAAACAGCCATGATGATGTTAATAATCATCACGAATGTTCCTGTTTGGCCTAGCTTGACTCCTAGTCGCAGCTCTGTCCCTGGTGCCTGGAATAGTACCCAGCCCATTGTATGGCTGGTAAATATTTGTTGAGTGAATCAATATGCGAATGAAGTTTTTATGCCTCTTCCAGACCCCTCTACTCCCCTCTGAAGCCCTACCTAGAACCGGAGGAGTAGGAGCTAAGTTGGAGGAAGGGGTTTGAGGGCTGGAAGCTCTCTACTGGAGTGATTTCAATCTGGGGGACGTTGGTGACACCCAAGGATATGATTTCCCTAAAACAGGCAGAAAAATTTCCATGAGTCGCTGCTATGAGGCTACCTCCTCTCCTCACCCCAACATTTTAGAAAGAGCAAGTTATCTTTACAGGCCCTGGGTCATGCTCAATTGCCTTCTGGAACAGGCCGCTCTTCTTTTGAGTGACTGAACCTACTTCTAGGGCTTGAGTCTAAAAGGAGGAGAGCGTCCGACTTGAGAATAGGGAATATTATAAACGCCGAAGGGGTGAGACGCATTGTTCTAAAGTGTAGAATATTTATGTTGTTTAAAAAACCCAAACAGCTCCCCCTGAGAGAAAGGCTCTTCTCCTGTGTCCTTTGCTGAGAAAAGGAGACTGAGAGAGCCACCTTCGGGTCAGTTTCCAAGCCCGTGGTATTCTTCAGGGCTCTAAAAGGAGAGAGAAAGCGCGTCAGAATTTTTACTGGGATTCCTGACATTATCATGGAGCCAAATACTGGAGGAGCTCTAAGTACCTACGTCTGAAGTTCTTTGACATGTGGACACGGGCTGTGGCAGGTATCTACACCGAGGAAACTCGGTTAGGTGTTCGAGTGCAAGGCTGCTCAGTTGTGTTGGGACTTGTGAACGTCTGATTTCAGATCCGAGGGCCGGTGCAGGTGCCGGGTCTATGCCGCCACCGGCTTGGATTTTTATTGATTGCAATTTCACTTTACATGAAATCTCTTTGGCATTTTCACTTTTGTAAAAAAAAAAAAAAAAAAAAAAAAAAAAAAAAATGGCTGCTGGCCAGACTCGCCCTGTGAGCAGCTATTGCATTTTCCTCCTGCTTCATTCCTGATCAGAGATTATTCATTTATGAATGGGTGGCTGTAAAAACTTGCCTCGTGCATATGAAAGTTGAACCTGGAAATTTTTAATTGCCAGTGAGTTTTGCTTTTACTGAAAGGGCTGTGGTAACGTGCTTTGGAGGCAGTGGATGGCAGGACAAATTTTTTTTTTTTTTTTAATTCCTGAATTAACTCTGTGATCTGTGCTCCCAAATGACGTTTGTCCAAAAGGCACTGACCGAATGAACGGTTTGATCCCCTTACAGATCATGATTCTGGAAGGAAGTGGTGTAATGAATCTCAACCCCAGCAACAATCTCCTCCACCAGCAGCCAACCTGGACAGACAGCTACCCCACGTGCAATGGTAAGGGGACCGAGTGGGCGTCAGTGTCACGCCCCGTGGGGCTTTTTCCTCTGTTTTAATTACGCTTCGTTTCTCAACTTAATGTCCGAAAAACGCAGGTTTTATTCAGCAGGGGTGTGGGGACGAGGGGAAATGGAGCAAACTGCGTGCTGGAGGTCCCCATAGGCTCTTGGGGCTCCAGATATTCCATTGTTTCCTCCCAATATTCAAGGCAGCCTGGCAGAGAGGGTGGTAGAAGATATGCCCAAAGGGAAGCTTTTAACAGTGTTTAGCCGGGATATCAGGATAGGATAGCAGAGGAAAGGGTGTGTGTGTGTGTGTGTGTGTGTGTGTGTGCGCGCGCTGTGTGGCAGCGTGGAACTTAAGGAAGACAGGGTTACAGCAGCTTATTCTATTTCATCTTCCGTGACCAGCCTTCGTAAGGGGAGAGATTTGTGGGACCACGTGTCTCCCTTTGGGGCTTTCATTTGGAGCCGATTGATTCGAAGAGGGAGGGCCTGCTGATGCGGCTTCGAAGAGGGTTTGGGGATCAAGCCCACGGCTTACTGTAGAAGTGAACTGGATGAAGACGTAGCTGAATCAGGCCCCACCCCCCACCGTGAAGGCAGACTGCCTTGCATCAGACTGCGGCGGGTTTAAGGAGCTCCGGGCTCCTCTCCTGCCCCAAACTGGCTGCTAGTCTCCTTGCAAGAGATTCTGCTGCTCTTGCTCCTCCGGAGATGTGGAAATGGGCTGTCGGCGGCCAGCACAGCCGGAGAAGCAGAACAGGAGGATAATGGAAGGCTTGTGTTCTCCAATGAGCGGTTGATCGAAGTGCAGCTCCACCCCTTTCCGTTTGGAACCCCAGTCAAACAGGGTTGGGAAGCACGGTCAGGTGACCTTCACTCATTTGGCCACCTGTCCACAGAACTGCTGCGCGTTCCGGGCAGTGGCATTTTCTGATGCAGGCCTCAGATTCCTTGTGAGGACCTCAAAGGAGGATTCCAAATAGGGTAGGAAGTTTCTTCAGCCTGGAGAGTCTTTGGCATCCCCAGTCTGGACCCCGGATTAGGACAGCCTTCCTCCTGTGTGCTTTGGAGAAAGCGGGGGCAGTGTTTTTAGCAGGGAATAGAACTTAGGGGCCCCAAAGAAGTCCCAGTTCCTGGTCATGATTGACAGGGGTCAGTTGAATAATAGACAAGAGTTGAACTTATGGGATTTTCAGGGATTCTCGTAAAACTTGAGGAATCGGATGAGTCCCCTGGCAGATGGGGAGAACCCATCTTTAGATAAAACTCTCTGGTTCTCCCAGGTTCTAATAGGATACAATATCAGGAATTATCCTTTATTCTAGGAGTTGGGAGAGGAAATGGAGAGGCCTGTTGTTGGGTTATTGAGAGTTATTTCTCTTATTTGTAAACTCAGAGCTATACTGTCACAGCAGAGTAATTATCTTGGGGAAAAAAAGATCAAAGACTCAGGGAGCCACAAAAATATACCTCATCCTGAAACAGCTGTTTTTGTGAGACACCAAAAAAATTGGAGGGACGTGGAAAGAGCCAGTGTAAGCTCTGCATGTTTGTATATTTGGGAATATTTCTGTGTAATTAAATTTTGGGACCAGATTGTTCCAATCCTTGTCCTTGTTCCCCATCACAATTGGCTTCCCCTTCAGGGCCCCAGTGGAGGGTTTAGGGCTGCTTTTGTCTGGCCATGACGGGTAAAGAATGAAACACATACTATGAGTGTAGATATGACCCATGGCAGTCACCTTCATACCTAAATGACCTCTATCTCTTGCTCTTAATGCTTCTGGCTCTGGAAGCAGGGGATGAATTCAGAGGGGGTGAAACATTCCCCCTTCAGCCTTTCTGAGGGGTTGAGGGCTAGGCAAACAGCATTAAGGGAATCAAACCCTTGGAGCTCTTTAGCTGCTTGTCACTCAAACTGTATCCACAGACCATCGTCATCATCACCACCACCATCATCATCATCATCATCATCTTGTGGAAGCTTGTTAGGAATGCAGAAACTCAGGCCTCGCCCTAGATCTATGGAATTTGGATCTGCATTTGAACAACATTCCCTGGTGATTGACAATCATATTAAAGTTTGAGAAGTACTCACCTAGCATGCCTTTGAAGAAACAAATTAGAGATGGTTTTCTTGCGCTGTGCTTTCCCGTGTTGGTCCATCATTCAGTTTGTGGGAGTATCTGTGTGACATGTTCAGTCGGACTCCCCCCCTTCACCTTGGTGGGCTACAACAGTGTTTTCCCCTTGTCCCTGCCCCTCATTTTTCTTGGATGAGAGCTCCTCCCCTTGACCTCTGTTTTCAAGGGGACTGTAAGATCTCAGCCCTATTACCATGTCCCCAGGCACAAATTCCACCAAAGAAATAGAAAGAAAGCCTCTCCATCCACCCCCCCACACCAAGGACCAGGACTTTGGGGTGACTTTGTGAGGTTCTCTTGAGTGAGACAAGAGAGTCACAGATGCGGTAGGTTAGCCCACATCCAGGTCAGTGATATTTGTTGCCTTTGATGAATTTTACTTCTTCACTGGTATTTAATTTAACCATCTTGTGAATGCACCTCAAACTCTTCTAGAGTCCTACGTGATTTCTTCTTCAGCAACAAATTCCACCAAAGAAATGGAGAGAGACCACCTACAATGGCCTAGTCTCTGAGTCTCTTTCGGTAGGAGATACAAAGATGAGTTAGACAGAGTCCATGACCTTGAGTTTACAATTTGCAAAGAAGGATGAGACAGAACTTAGAGATTTGTGAAGAAAAGCAGATGTGACAACAGCCATCAGGAGAAATGCCAAGCACATCTCCTGGAGACTCAGGGGACATCAAGCCCTTGCAGTAAGCTGGGGGATCTGTGATGGCTTTTATGGGGTGGCCAGAATCTGCAGGCTGGGTAGGACTTCAACAGAGAGTGATTGGCAGGATACTAACCAGGCTCAAGGAACACCTTCAGAAGTGATAGATCACTTGAAGAATAGTTACTGAAGAGCCCCAGTGCTGGACTTGTCAGTTTTGCACTTAATTTCAGTGAATAATGGGAAGCCACTGAGGGTAGCTGAGTAGGAAAGTGACGTCATAGAGGCTGTAATAATCCACGGGGGGCAGGGGTATATCAGCACCGTTAGCAGAATGGCTAGTCTGGACCACTCTGGGGAGAAGCAAAGGTATCAGAGAGAAAAGAACCTTATTCTCAGGCTTCATTTTTGGTTGAAATGGTCTGAATTTGGGGTTTTGTGTGTGTGTGTGTGTGTGTGTGTGTGCATAACAGAGAGGAAAAAGCGGGAGAGAGAAAGAGAAAAGAGAGGAAGGGAACCGTGTGGGTGTGGACAAGAGGCTGTTAGGTTGCTGACACTGTGGCGACACTTTAGCTTCCATGGCACTTTGCAGGAGGTGGGAATGAGCTCACGATCTCAGGGTACTTCAGGTCAAGTCTGAGTGCTCACGAAGTGCCCAGGGGTCAGTGTTATACTAGGGAGGACACGAACTGGCAGGGAGGCTGACGATCAGCCCCCACCACAACTGAGGAAAGGACCGGGTTTCTGAGAGCCTCCTCTCCAGGGCCCGTCTCGTGCCCCAGCCCCCACACTGCCGTCCCCCGACCGTAGCGGTGCTGACGCCTGGCAGCCGGCGGTGCATCTCGTGTTCGAGATGATGTCCGGGAAGAACCACGGGTCGCTCACGGGACCGCCTCCTGTTTTGCAGTTTCCAGCGGGTTTTTCGGAGGCCAGTGGCATGAGGTCCATCCTCAGTACTGGACCAAGTACCAGGTGTGGGAGTGGCTCCAGCACCTTCTGGACACCAACCAGCTCGATGCCAGCTGCATCCCTTTCCAGGAGTTCGACGTCAACGGCGAGCATCTCTGCAGCATGAGTTTGCAGGAGTTCACCCGGGCGGCGGGCACGGCGGGCCAGCTCCTCTACAGCAACCTGCAGCATCTCAAGTGGAATGGTGACTATCTCTTGTCTACCCCTCTGGGAGCCGGCTGCAGAGAGCAGGGACCCCGCAGCCGGCAGGGCTCCTTGTCAGGGACATCAGAGGACGGTCTCACCTCCAAACGACTGGGTCCCGAGGGAGGGACGGAGAAAGGAGGCGAGAGAATAGGCACAAAGTCTAGGGTTCCAGGTGTGTCTAATCCCATATAAACCCAAGATCATTTCATTTCTCCTTCTGGTTAATTTTTAAACTGGATATTCACAGACTCGCTATCCGAAAACCTTTTCTTCTTTCCCTCGCAAGCAGGTTTCGATAGCTTAATTCCCGATCACTTGCTTGTTAAGATCATCATGGATACTTTTTCTTTTTTTGAAACTTCTGGACCTAGGTTCTTAAGATGGGACCTACGGGGGGGTAAGAAGAAACGCAGAATTAGGTCTATGTTTGCGTTTTGGGGACGAGATGGCTCGCGGTATTTCAACAGATTCTTAAAAGGTCTGAAACTCAAAAAAAGGGGGAGAAGTGGGGTTAGAACTAATGGTCTGCGCATGTGTGGGATGTTTCTGCAGCGATTTCCGGAGTCAGGGCCGCCCTAGCGCCCCAGATGTGTCTTTCTTGAAGCCTTGCCTAGAACACAGGCAGGCTACCCTTTTGCACACTGTGCATCAGTGATAGCTTATTCACACACCTTCCATACTGGCTCGCCAGACACGCTAGGGCAGACAACTCACCTTGCAGAATGTCTTTGACACTGACATAAGGGCCTCCTGATAATACCAGTAAAAACCTAGCTCTTCTGAGAACCGTGGGCATCTTGGAAGGCAGTAACTTGTAGGAATTGCGAGCTGGCCTGTCCACATCAGAACGGGCATGTCCGTCTTAGCAGAACCTGTGTTTGGGCAGGTAGCTGTAACTTTGGGAAGGCGTCAGTTCCAGGGCCCTGAAGCAGAGTCAGACTGTGACAGCCGTTACCAACACTGAGGAGGACCCAGGGTCTGGCCTCAAAGCTGGCAGCTGGGGTGGCCATTTTGGATGACCTCATCCAGCTCCCGGGCACTCCCTCCTTCCCAAGTACCTCACACAGACGGTTGCTCATTTTTCTTTTACTAGAACCAGACCAAACAAGGCTCTATAAATAACCCTCGGGAATCTTCAGAAGGAGCAGACTTACACTTGAAGATTTAAAAATATTTACCTCCCTACCTGCAATTAAATCCACTCCTTTAAAGCTTTGCCCTGATTGGAACCTAAGGCAGACAGGCTTGGGAGGCAGAGAGCGAAGGTGCTGCGGCCATCTTTGACCTCCTATGACTTGTCTGGTCCCACTGCATTCTGTTGGTGCCTCTGAGTGCCTGATCACCAGATTTCTTCCCTTTGTTTCCTTGTTCGCCTTTTTGTAGACATTATATTAACTTCTATTCTTTGAGTGTTTATTTATACCGGACACTCTAAGTGAATTGATTCATTTAATGACCTTATGACAAAAACTAAACATCGTACCCATTTTACAGACGGGAAACCCAAAGGTCAGAGAGGTTAAAAGTATGACCTCTTCTCTTGAGATATTTAAAATCTGTCTGGAGAGGACACACATACTCAACTCATTCACGTGTGTGTGTGTGTGTGTGTGTGTGTGTGTGTATACGTTTATTTTTGGTATTCATTTATGTGGACATACCTCGTAGATTGAATCTAATCAAATGGGTTTCATTACATTTAAGATCAAAGAAGAATCAAGCCAGTCAAAATGGTTTCTAGCCTATTTTTGTTTTCATTTTGTATCATATCTTAGTAGGAGAAAGCACCTTAGAGGCCATCTAATGACTTTATCTAGTTTAATCCCCTAAATTTACAGATGACGAAAGCAAGACCCAGAAAGGTGAAGTGCCTCGCAGCTATTAGTGGGAAAACTGGCCCACTGACTTCTGAAGTTCTATTTCCATCATAGTGGATGGCGTCCCTGGACAAGGCCAAATAATTCCATCCGACGTAGATGCCCTAGCTACTGATTTTCTGGGCCGGGACTCCAGGCTCAAGTTTGTAGGTGCTGAGAGGGAAGCGCCCTCGCATAAGCCAACAGAGGCGGACAGGTGGCAGGACTGGTGTAAGGTCTTCCGAGAAGCCAGCTCTATCCTTGTTTAAGCTTTTGTGGCTTGTTTAAGTTTTGGCTCCACGTGAGCCGGCTCAGACTTTCCCAATCTGTCCTTCACAGGCCAGTGCAGCAGTGACCTGTTCCAGTCCACACACAATGTCATCGTCAAGACGGAACAAACTGGTGAGTAGCCCCAGACAAAGGGAGCCAACTCGGTAGGCAAAGCCCCGGGGGAGGACAGTTGGAGGGAGTCAGGAGAGCGTGGGAGCAGATGGATCCAGTGTGATGGCAGGAAACCCAAGGATGCCTCTTCCCTGGCCGCCTCCAGGGGGCCACTCCACCATGAACCTCGTTCTTTGCCTTTGGGACCAGTGACTGCCATCTATTTCTGATCTAGACTGGTGCTGCCCACACTTCTCTGCTTCCCACTACTGGTCAAGGCACCATGCAGGCTCTGGTCCAAGGGCAAGGAAAAATGCAGAGCCTAGGTGGGCCGCCTCCTCGTAGGAAGAGAGTCAGGGCACTGGGCTGAGCCGAGTTAGAAGAAGCAAGGGGAGAGAAGAGACAAAGGCCAGTGTCTCCTCCCCGCTCCTCTTCAGATGGGGGTATATTTCACAAAAAGGAGGAACATACAGACGTGCTCTTGTAGATACTGTAGCTTCTGGAAGGCCCTGGGGGGGCATCTAAGAGCAGCTGCAGAACCCAACTCCTGCCTCAGGTGCATTTTTAGACAAAAGACACTATTCTAGGCTCTGAGTAAGCTGTGCAATCTCATAGTATCTACATTTACTTTTGTTCTTCCCCTGACCAGTCAACCCTCCTTTCTCTGTCCCACATCTTTCTCCTGGGGACTTTCTGCCGGTCTGTAGGACTTGCAGCCTTGAGAAACTGTGCCCCAGGGCCTGGCACCAATCAGAGCTCCTTGCATATTGGCCTTTGGCCTATGACCTCTCCATCTAGGGAGACCTATGCAAGTCCCCCAGAGTCTACCGGCCACGATAAAATCGGGCGGCTGCCGCTGCTCCAGGGTCACTCCCTACAGGCACGTCAGTGAGATTGTGGGATGAGTTTGCCACAGGCCTCCCTGAGGGTTGCACGCTAGTCACGGAGGACAGGATTTGACCTGGGGTGGTTTGTGAGTCCCTAGGGGCTGAAACTGACCCCACACGTTATTTGCTCTCTTTATTTGAGGCTAGTCTCCCATTAGCAAAGAGAAAACAATAGCGGCTAAGCATGTTAATTAGGTTTTCCTAGCCTTGCCCTCCCCTGCTCCCCCAGAGACCAGCGCTTGGGTTCCCCAGATGGTCTGTGCTTCTGGGCCTGATTGCCCTAGAGGCAGACACTGGACTTGTCCCAGAGGCTGGGGTTCCGCCCCTACTCCCACCAGGACCTGACAGCCCCACTGGAGGAGCCAGCTGGTATTGGAGAGGGCCCAAATAACTTGATAATTCCTCCTTGACCATCCAGACATTCTTGTGTTGCCAGTTCAGAAGAGCTAAGCCAAAGGGTGGAGAAGAAGGTCCACCCTAGGAGGAGGGGAGAAGAGGCTCAAGAGGGGGCAACACCCCCCAAAACTTTTCGGTTCAATTTGTTTTCAGAGACAACAACAGGTGTCTGAGGTGACCCAACAAGGAGAGAGGGTGTGACCCCAGGAGACTGGGCTTGGGGTGGCCAAACACATAGCTATTAGCTAAAATACCAGCTAAATCCCTATGGCGTAAACAGGAGGACTTAGCCAGTGAGTCAGGTTTTATGCCATCTATGCTATAAAAACAAAATGAAACTCGGCCAGTGGCTTACCACCCTGACCCTGAAATTCAGAACCCAGACAGGAGGGGAGCTGAGGGCAGCCTCCATCGGTGAAGAGGGAAAAGCAGGACGTTCCTGGTGGGGACGAGGTGAGAGCTCCTGCCAGGTCTCACAGCTCTTGGCCAGGAAAGAAAATGCTTCTGTTGGCGATCAGCCCAGACGTGGGGGTTGTGTAGGAGTTGGGCTCCATTGGGGGTAGGTGGGCGGGAGTTTCCTTCAAATCTGAAATCTAAAGAGTCAGACATGCTTACCCAGCACACTGCAGGGGTGGGGGTGGGGGTGGGGGTGGGGGTGGGGGTGGGGGTGGGGGTGGGGGGAAGAAGCACGCTTCTTTGCCAAGATGAGGCAATGGGGCCTCACTCTCCAAAGTTGTTTGCTTGATTAGGTGACACGCTCTTCTCCTTCTCTATTTTGTTTTGAGAATTTTATGTTGCCCCTTAAGATAATTGGAGAAATCCTGGGGGGAGGGAGCTGTCATCATCCAACTGGAGGGGGACTTCCAGAATTTCAGCCACAAAGACACCGCGATAAGACTAGCTAGACTTCCACGGGGCGCCTGGGTGGCGCAGTCGGTTAAGCGTCCGACTTCAGCCAGGTCACGATCTCGCGGTCCGTGAGTTCGAGCCCCGCGTCGGGCTCTGGGCTGATGGCTCGGAGCCTGGAGCCTGTTTCCGATTCTGTGTCTCCCTCTCTCTCTGCCCCTCCCCCATTCATGCTCTGTCTCTCTCTGTCGCAAAAATAAATAAACGTTGAAACAAAAAAAAATTAAAATAAAAAGACTAGCTAGACTTCCTGCAAGGAAACATTAATTCTCCCAGGAAGAGATTTCTAGGAAAAGACGCTCATTAATTAGGAATTATTTGTCGCCGACAATTTCTTTTTCTAATGTGAATTGCATCTAGTGGAATGCAAGACCATGCCAGGCTCCCGAGCCCCGCCCCTGCCACGTGCAGACTGGGAAAATTCCCAGGAAACCAAAGCGATGGTCTGGGACCGGGTCTCACTGCGGTAACTTGTCTCATGTCCCCAAAGAGGCAGCAGGTATAGAACATCTGGCTGGGGCCGTGATAAAGCCCATTTCCCCCAGGACCCTGGAAGAAAAGTGAGTTACACGTGGCAGAAACAGAATCTTACCCTTTCTCTGTGAGGACCACCCACTATGTCCTGCCCCTCTCTGAGGAGCAGGGAGTTAGAAAAGGCAAACTCATCACCCAGGGGAAGATGCTTGCTGACCATTCCCATTTTCCGTCTTTTGTAGACCCTTCCGTCATGAACACCTGGAAAGAAGAAAACTATTTATATGACACCAGCTATGGTAGCACAGTAGGTAACTAACTCCCTGACACTTAAAGGCCTGTGACATTTTTACCCTGTTTTCTAACAGCCACGAAGTTACATTGTAAGGTGGGGGCGCCTAATGTCCTTTGTCTTTTCATTGCCGCAGATCTGTTGGACAGCAAGACTTTCTGCCGGGCCCAGATCTCCATGACAACCACCGGTCACCTTCCTGTCGGTAAGTTGTCCTGACCTCAGGACCCAAGTGTGCCACCTGCAAGTCCTTACTGAGAGTGAATGAGAATCACCCACGTCCTAGGTTTCCACTTGGCTGGATGGAGTCTTTCTCGTTAAAAGACTAGGAAAGGAAAAGACTTGCTCTTTTTAAGAGGCTTGCTTGCCAGCCAATATTTGTACCTCGAAAATGACACCAGGGAAGCCTCTAGGAAAAGTGTTTGTCTCCTGTGAAACCAAGTCACCCTCTCGTGACAACAAAAGCCTCTCTTTTCAACACGGACTTGCTCTTGGGAAACTATCTGATAAAACTATTCAGACTTGGGCATAGTTATGGGGGAAGAAGGCCATATCTAATTTTCAACAAACTATATCTGCCTTTAGGGGAAGGATATCTAAAAGTGGCCTTCAGAGATCAGCGAACCTTTGCTGATGGTCTCTGAGTAGAAGGGTGGCAGTTGGACATTTCTAGAACCCTGGTTTTCACAGGTCAGTTTTTAAGTCTGCCCCTGATGGCTCCGATTAGTCAGACCACCTGCACTTTATATGAACTCTGTTCACATTAGTTGTGTTTGCTTAAAATTGGTTGCAACTGGGGGGCTACCCTTAGCTCTCGGTCAAGGTTCCACTGAGGGGGTTGGTTTGTTGGGAGTCTGGAGAGGCGCTTTCAGATTCTCTCTCCCTCCCCTCACAAACAGGGACATCGGCAGGTGCCATGTGAGAACCGGGGAGGTGAACAGAGGGTTCCATGTTGTCCCTTGACCTGGGTACGAACCCGTAGCTCTGCTTGGGTCTGTGAAGTTCGGAGCTTAGACTTGTCATGAGTCAATTGCTCTTTTCCTGGAATTGAATTCGGGGCATCTTAAGAATTGGGATTTAAATGAAGAACTTGGAATCAAACGGCCTCTCCTCCCCTGACCTCCCCCTCCTTTTTTTTTTTTTTTTTTTTTTTTTTGCTTTTGTTCACTGTGTTTGAGAACTGAAGTAACAAGATTTCAGGTTCTGTTTTCGGGTCAAACCCCTTGAATGAAACAGAGCTAGGAGCCGGCGTAAATGCATCTGGAACTGAAGTGAAGAATGAAGGCCAATTCGTTTCCCTACTTCCCCCTCCCCTGATGGCCCAGCGTGTTATGTGTCACCGGAAGGATTTGTGTAACTTAGGAAATAGATCAGACACTGGAAAGGCTCTGCAGTGGGTTCGCCATTCTGGGGGAACAGAAACAACTGGGGGGAAATTTCTGCAGCAGTCATTGCCACCCAGTCCAGACCCAGGATTTCAGAGCTGAGGAAACCATCCGGTCGCACTCTGACTCCCTCTCACGCTTTGCAAGGTGGCACCTCCTGCGTCCTTCCGGTTGGGTCTCTGGCTTATGGCGAAAGACGGCAGCTGAGAATAAACTTGCACAAACCACTTCCTAAGCTCAGAGGTTGTTAGGTCTTCGGGCACCTGGGAAACATAGAAGCCATGTCACAGCTCCCCTGCCCTCACAGCCTGGCCAGGCTTCTCTCTTCTGTCTCCTGCCTTATCTTCTAGAGTCTCAGAACCAAGAGGGGCCCTTTCTGCTTTCACATTTGCAGTAACCGGGAACTCACTGTCCCCTTATCCCACCTTTGAATCATCCTGAAAAATGGACTTTGTAGATCTGCACACCTTTGCCTCCATTGATCCTGGATTCCCCCGTCCGCTGTTCCTATCCTACGATGGAACCGCAGTGAAACCATCCGGGACCTCTACGAGAATCATTACTGCAAGAATCAGCTCAGTGTCTGGGCTCGGGAGATTCTTTGGAGGAACGGCCCTCCAGTGGGATAGTGAATTACAGCCTTGTGTGATGGGGCCACTCCTTCCAGAAAGGTTTAGTCTCTGCTGAACCCCTGTAAAAAGACCTCTGTCATTTGTCCGAGTCTTTAGATTTTCAGTTCCCATTAAATCGGGTGCAGGTAAATATCTTTCTATGTTTTCATGCCAGTTACAAGCCAAGCGAAGGCGAGGCCCAACATAAACTGATGCCCTCTGTGATAAACGCAGGTGGGGAAGCAGGCTTTGTTTTGATTTCGCTGTCATCTGCCCATTTCACAAAATGGCTGCTGCCAGTGTTCCTGATCTGCCCGATAGTCCTCGAGCCAATCATGCCAACTCGGGCTTGATGTGTTTATTCACTGACTTGTTGAGCCTAGAGCTAGGGTGGCACGGTCTATTATAACACTGACATTTGTATATCCCGTAAAGAAATGGCTCACAGCTGAATCACATGCAAATGCTTCTAATCTTCACTTCTTGCGAAGCGACTTAGCTGAAGTCACGCTCTGGAACTTGCGTCACACACCTGTGGCTTGGTGCTGCCCTTGCCCAGACTGGACCTTGGCCTGAGGTACCTGGGAGCAGAGCAAGAGAAAGCCAAGCTGGACAACTTCCCCAGAGCGAGCCATTATTTTATACGAGTGAATCACTCAACCACATGGCTAACTTCAAAGGTTTTGACTTTTGTTTTGGGGGGAGGGGAAGACACAGGGGGAGAGGCCATCGTATTAAAGTGAGCTTTCAGATCAAAAGCCCACACACACACCAGGGACAGGAAGAGGAGGCTGGAAGAAATCTCGAGTTTCCTTTCGCCTTTGGCTGTATGGTCAGTCCTCCGTATTATTTATGATGGGAACACTTTTATTAGGAGACTTATTTTATTCTTTGTTTTTAGTTTTTCTTGAAGCCGGATAGAGGTCCAGTCTCGGTAAATGGCTGACATCTCACAGAGGAAACTCCCTCATGGTCCGTCTGGTCTGGGGTCTTTAAGTCCAGAGTCCACGGACTGCTAAGCGAGCCTAAACCCCTAAAGTTGTTCACAGATTCTCCCTGAGTATGCACATATGTGCATTTTTTCTGGGGAGAGGGTCTCAGGTTTCCATCTTATTCGCTAAGTTACCTTCCCCCCGGAAGTAATTGACTCTATGTCAGCTTGGAACCCCTAAATATTATTTAGGCCAATATTATTATTGAGGCCAATAAGCCAAGAAACGCTTGGGTTTTTCTGAGTTCAACCCTGGCTCTGAAGTAATGGCCCCATATCCCTCTCGGATGCCATTGGAAAAATGAGCTTTGCTTGTGGCCTCCTGGGTAAATGCCACTCTTTGTCTGCAGAACAACGCGGCCCTGTCAGAGTGATGTATCACTTGGAAACCGGGGTGGGTGCCAGGCCTGTCGCAATACTGTCACATCCTGATGGGATGTTGCAACCTCACCCTGAAACCTACAGGGAGGGAGACTGGAGTCTCCTCACATTTCCTGTGAATTTGCCCTTCCAGATTTCAGAGAAACCCAAGTCAGGTGCAGGCCCTCTTGCCGGCAACGCCTGGGGAGAGAGTCTTAACCAGAGTGAGAGTCTTCTTCTCTGCTAACCAGAGCCGGTGAAATCCCCGTCCACCCACCATGGCTTACAGAGAAACTGCTCGGAACGCTGAGTCGTGACAGGCCGGGTGCTCCCATAGGTGGACGTGTCCATGCATGCCGGAAAATACAGAATCCTCAAGTCGGAATTGCTTCCCCCCCCCCCCCCCCCCCCCCCCCCCCCAGCTAGAGCATTATAGAACTGACCCTGATTCTCGGCAGGGAAGACATCTGTGAAATCTGTGCTGTGCCACCATCTTTGGAAATGGCACCGAGTGGTGGTTGGGATGAAGCCTCTGCATTCAAACTGTTTGTGTTCACGTCCTGACTCTCCTCACAGGCTGTGCGACTTTACACAAGCCGTCTGACCTCTCTGTGTCTTAGCTCCACCACAGCTATAATCTGTGAATCATAACAGTACCCACCTCATAGGGTCATGGAGTGAAGTAAATAAGGTCATTCAGGTAAAAAGCTTAGCACAGGTACATAGTAAGTGCTCAATAAACAGTAGCTATGCTTCTTAACCATTGTAATTAGGAGCTAATGGTTCTTCTAACTCTTTGAACAATGACACTCTTGACAATTAAATGAATGTCAAGAACCCTCTCCCTTTGCATACAGTTTCAGTCAGTCTGAAATGCCCTTGAAGACCACACAGGGGTCAGTGAACCCTAGCTTAGGGAGCCCTGATGTAATGCCCACAGAAGAGATGCATTTTACTGGCCCAGTTCCTTAACAGGATTGGCTTGCATTTAGAGACTACTCTGTATTAAAATTGTGGATTTCTGATTCAGAGAGTTTTGGTGAGATCTGCTTTGGTCCTCCAAATACCTGAGGGGCCCAATCTCTCTCTCCTCTCTCTCTCTCTCTGTCTCTCTCTCTCTCTCTCTCTCACACACACACACACACACACTCCACATACCCATGCATACATGCACTGCTAGACCATTTAGTTTTCTTTTTAAGAAGTTTCATTTCACAGATCTGCCTCTGCCTTCTTCTCTTTGGCGATACTCTCAAGGGTTACCATAATGAGTCATTTGTTAAACTAATCTGTGTTTCCATAGTCCACTGGTGGCCCTCTGTACTGAGCTCAGGCCAGTCAATGGTCTCTTTGTCAGGCTGATTAAAATGTAACTTTGCATGCCAAAAAAGGGCACTCCTCTGGCTTAAAAGCCATTTTCTTTGTTATAAATGTTTACGTTTTATATTATGTAAAAAAAGAAACACACACACACACACACACTCAACTTACTTCAATGACCTAAATCCTTCAATGGCTTCTTATCTGAGTATAAAAGCTAAAATCCACAAAGAGTCCCATCAAGCCCGAACCTTTACCCCTTTGTCACAGTTGCACTGGCTTCCTTCTATTCTGTGAATGTACCAAACACATACTGACCTCAGGGCCTTTGCACTTACTATTCTTATTCATAGCAGGTTCTTCCATAAGCTCTCTGCATGGCTGACTGTTTCCCTCACATCCTCCTGGTCCCCTTATCCGCGGGGGATAGTTTTTATCATCTCTGTTTTGTTTTGCTCATATACCGCATATACAAACAGTGCCAGGCATGCACTAGGTGCTCAAAAAATATTGGTTAAATGAGTGGATGAATGAATGGAAATCACGATCGTAGGAAAGAGGTAAATGAAACGGTTCTTGTTTTTTCCTTTAGCAGAGTCACCCGAGATAAAAAAGGACCAAGACCACCCTGCAAAGTCCCACACCAAAAAGCACAGTAAGTTGGCGGGCTTTCAGATGGCTCTTGGCCCTTCCTTTCACGTTGGTCATAATTAGAGGCCGCTAATTTTTAGGCAAATATTGCCTCTGCCTGTTGCCTCCACTTTTCTACCTCCGCCTGTGTAGGCAAGAGAGTAGGGACGTCGCTTGCCCGGGTAAGCAGTTTCTCAAATAGAGACCCCCCCCACCAGAGAGTTCCTCCTCGTGCTTCTCTATTTGCTCTAAAACTGAGATACCAAGGGAATAACCGCTTCCTGCAGTCATGAGGTTAGTGACTCCCCCCGTTCCAGAAAAATGGGTGGGAAGAGAAGAAGGGTGGGAAGAAACAGCTGAGATTTTTTTTCCCCTTTTGTTGACTGTTGACTTCCTACCTCTGTCAAGTTATTGATCCAAGAGGTGACTGTTTGCTCTGAAGATGCAGCAGAGCTCTTTGGAAGTTGCACTTCCCCCAATAATCAAACCTCATGAAGATACGGGAAATATCAGAGACATGGAGGAGAGGGCACAGAAAGAAATCAAGACGGTGTGATATACAAGTGATGGGGAATCGGACATCTTCACTCTCTGTCCTCCACATCACTCCACGGAATCGAATGAACACAGCACCTCAAATGGCGGGAGGAATTGTGCGGCCCAAGTCTCGTGGGAGTCAAGGGGGATTTGGTTGCTAATCTTATTATAGGAGCTGCTTCATTTTCATATTGGCCCCCTCAACTCCCACAAGACCTTGCCCCAACATATTCTAGGAGTCAAAGTTCCAGAGCCCCGTCGATGCGCATTTGACTAAAGCACAGTTGCCGGGTGAGAGCGATTTACTTGGGCTGAGGTCCTAAACGAAAGTGGTTGACATTCGCTCTTCAGGGAAATAACAGTTTAAAATGAATCCTGAACAATTTGTCCACGGTAATTCGAAGAGACTCTCCCTGGCATTGGAGGGCCGAGACCTATGCCTCCGTCTTAGCTTTGACACTGGTTAATTGGGTGACCTCGGTCAAGTCACTTACCTTCTCTGTGTCTCAGACTCCTGATTTTTGAGCTAAAGCCCTGTGCTAGTTCATTCTCAAATGCCTTTTGTTTCGATCCGATATTTGGTCCTCCCGTGTCTGGCTTTGCTGGTGGGTAGGGGAAAATGGAACGTGTCCTACTTGCTAGGAAATGTCACAACTCTGTGCCCCCTCTGCCCCTTCTTTGCCGTGACTTAGGCCGTTGATACACTCCTTTTCCAACCTCTCCTCAGATCCACGAGGGACTCACTTATGGGAATTCATCCGTGACATCCTCCTGAACCCAGACAAGAATCCGGGGCTAATCAAGTGGGAAGACCGGTCTGAGGGCATCTTCAGGTTCTTGAAATCGGAAGCTGTGGCTCAGCTGTGGGGAAAAAAGAAGAACAACAACAGCATGACCTACGAAAAACTCAGCCGAGCGATGAGGTGAGGAGGTTCCAGTCCCAACCGTGACCGGTTGTTTCTTCGGCGGTCTGGGTCTGACCAGCCACCTCATGCGATGTCCTTTGTTACAGATATTACTACAAGAGAGAAATTCTGGAGCGTGTAGATGGACGAAGACTGGTCTATAAATTTGGGAAAAACGCACGTGGATGGAGAGAAAATGAAAACTGAATCTGCCAACATTTGGAAACTCAAGCCGACACATACCCCAGACAATCGCAAACCAAGAAATCCTGCACATGCGTATGTCAAAGACTACTTTTCTCTGATATTTATGTACCATGAGGGGGAACAGCATCCGCTTCTAATGGGAAGAAGGAACACTACAGTCGATAAAATTATTTTGTTACTTTGAAGTATGTCCTATATGGGGAACAAACGTACACAGTTTTCTGTGAAATATGACGCTTGTATGTGGCCGTGATTTATTTTTGCCTCTATTGAAGTTCTTTTCCACTGCAAGAAGGACAGGATTGGTAGCCTTGTGCTTCCTGCTAAAAGAAAGAAAAAAATATTAGAGGGCATTAAATGTTTTTATGTGCAAAATGATTAGGGAAAGGTGATGTGTCTTCTGCGCTTACGAATCCACGTGGCCTCATCAAGAGAGGTGGGTGTGGTTGTTAGCATGGACCCCGAGGTCTCAGATTGCCAGGATGAACCAGAGGATGCTGGGAAGTTTAACCTGGGCTTTGGGAGCCGGTGAGTGGAGCATGAAGCCTTCTGAAATCCAAGTGGACTATAATCACTGCATAATCACAGGACTTGCGATGCTTAAATCAGCGAGAAGAATAATGGTGGGGGCTTTTTACTCATTCAAGAATGATTTACCTGATGCCAAGGCTGTTTTTCTCTCTCCCTCTTGGATGATTGGCGGAGGGGGGGGGGGTGGAAACTTCAACTGCCACCTCTGCTCACTTCTAGATATTTAAGAGAGGGTCTAGCCTTGGTTGTTTTTATCCCAATTGCTCCAAAATAAATGGGAAAAAGGAGGTGGTGATGAGTTTGCTCTTGGAGCCCAATAGCCCCTGAGTAATTCTTTGTTGTGCGTTATTGGGCTGTTTTGTGCATTGTAGGATGTTTAGCAGTAGCCACGACCTTTAGCCACTAATTGCCAATAGCACTCCCATCCCCAAAGTTGTGACATCTTCAGAAATGGCCAGATATCCCTTGCAGGACAAAATTGTCCTTGGCTGAGAACCACTGATGTAGCCAGTCAAGATGAAGGTGGTGATTTACTCTCAGAACAAAGCTAGGTGTAGATCTTTTAGTCCCTAGAGTGAAGTAAAAGCAAGACTGCGGAGTCAACCAATTTTTAATTTTTAAAATGTCAGGGACGATGGGAATTCAGGAGTGGGACATCTAGAGGGAGTTTTCAGAACCCCAGATGAGAGCCAAAGTCAGATGACAAACTAAACATAGTAATGTAGCAAAGAACTATAATAGAAGACATTTCACTAGAATGAAAAAGAAGAGTAAAAATCAAATTGCACCAGGAAATGCTGAGAAAAGAGAGAGAGAGAGAGAGAGAGAGAGAGAGAGAGAGAGAAGAAGGGAGGAAATGAGAGAGAGAGAAAGAGAGAGGGTTCCAGGGAAAATCTTTGCACATGTTAATTCTTATCATCATTCCTCTTTTGGATAATCTCTTTCTCGTCTCATCTCGACTCATCCCGAAGTGAATGATATGTCGCCTAGATTCGTGTCCAGAGGGATATTTTTGTTTGCTTTGAAAAGGAAAGGCAGAAAAGAAAGGAAGAGGGAAGGGAAACGGAGAGCTCAGCTCCGGAGTTATGGTTAGTAAGAAGTTGGGGATTTCTTCCGGTGGAATTGTTGAGAGGTGCCGGGAGACTCAGCACTGGGCCCTGCAGTCTGGGAGGAACGTGAGCCTGGGGACACTTTGGAAGTGACTTTAAACACTCAGATCCCTTTTGCACCTTTTCGTTTTGGTTTCCCGTGTCCTTGGCTTTCTCCCCCACTTTTGCCTCTCTACCTTGAGCAAAAATGTGGGGGTGAAGACAATGGGTTTCATCAGCTAATGGACCGCCTACCACCGCGTCTCACCCAGGGAAGGCGAGTGATTCACAGTCGAAGGTTGTGAAGTGTTTGTAATGCATTCAGAAGGTAGGAAGTAAGAATTAAGAATTTGTCCTGATTATGATGAGAGCCGTTATGGACGGTGACCTTGGAGGCCCGGCTTAGGGAGAAGATCTTCTGAAGTTACAACCAAGTCCATTTTTATTTCCGCCTGCCTCGGTCACCTGCACGTACGTTGTCAAATAACAGTTGCTGAGGAAACTGAGGGAAATAACAACGAGCAACACAGCCCTGAAACATGCCTGCGTAAAAAAACACAAGGTGCTTTTCCAAGTGAAGCGAAAGAACCGTGAGGCCTTTCCAGCATTTTAGCACTTTTCACATGGAATGAATTAAACACCCAAATATCTGAATTGGCGTAAACGCATGAATGTTTGCCCGTCTGCGTGCATCTGAACCATGCGGCGTCATTAGGGGCATCTGCTCACGTGCTCTCTGCCTTTTCCCCCCTGGCTTTGCCTGCTCTTCACCTAAAGTGGCTAGATCCTTCCCGGAGTTCACCCTTCCCCAAACCTGTACGTTTCTCACACTCCTCCCGATTGGCCTGGGCTCTTTCTGCACCATCTCCATCAAGAGCACTTTCTGGTAGGTAGTAAGTAAATCTGGGGAGTACCGACTGGAACAGTTCTGCAGATAATTAACAGATTGTGTTATTTGCCGAAAGTGACGGTTTCTTGGCACCTGGTTCCTGCTTAAATAGGCTGGAGTATTAAGTTCTTAGCATATCTCTCTATTGTCTTGGCTTGAGTTGATGCATTTTCTATGTGCTGTTCGTGACTTGGAGAACTCATGGCAATTGGGCCATGCCAACTTAGGGTGTGAACGGAATACTTCCCACCACAGTGTTGCAAGGGAGAGCAAAATCCCAGAGAGAAGCCAGCATCGGGTGAAGCACCCTCCCCCCCACCCCCACCTTCTCTTGGGGACTCGTAGCTTCTCACTCAAGACGCTTATCTGTGTTGGATGCTTACATGGTTATCACACCTGGTCTCTTGAATTCTCAAGGCTTGGGCTCTAATTTGTCATTTTCATGGGAATCTGAGGCAGGAAATGTGTTGCTAAGACTTGGTCAGACTTAGATAATCTGAGACTCCTGGATATTTGACTTGATGAAATTTGAGCTAGGCCTTGGATCCCAGAGACCTACACCTGCGGCTTCTTGAACTTGCCTTCTGACCAGGGCAGACCCAGGTGATGAGTTTTCCTTTGAACATGCCGGTCCTTCCTTAAAGTCCTTGTCTTTCTAGACTGTAAGCTCTTTGAGGGCAGGGACTATATCTTACCCATATTTCCCAGCACCTAGCATGAGATAGGTCCTCAGCAAACATTTGTTGATTTAATGAGCGAATGTCTTCTGGAAGACGTCTCCATATCCATAATTGGGATGTGAATTGTTTCTTCACTGGAATAGGAGCACAATGGCCACAACTTCAAGGACATGTTATCTATTAGATGAACATTCTACTGTGAGACTTTTTACTTTGCCTTCCTCCTTGTGCTGAAATGAAACCAAACAGACAAGTTGTTTGGTTCCACAAGCCAACATACATCAGAGGAGAATTCTGTCGCCTGATTAGGAGCTGTGAGCCTTATTTAGTACAAGAAGCCAGTAATGGACCTTTGACCTGTTTTAACCAATGAAGATTATGAATGTGTTTATACGATGTAAATTGCTATTTAAGTGTAAAGCAGTTCTGAATTTTAGTATATGGGGGTTGGTTTATATATAAATATATATATATATATATATATATATTTTGTCTTTTTGAAAAATGCTGAGGGATCTTTTGATAAGGTTAGTCATGCATGTTAGACTTTCATTGTGCAAGTGTGCTGTTTTCCAAATGTATAAAATATAGGAGAAGGTAAAACAGTGAGAGGGAAAGGCAATTATGTTATTCTTCTATAGTTACTGTTGAGTGCCTACTAAGTGCACAGGGAGCCATATACGTGAGGAGCTTCTTTAATTAGACAAAATGTACCAGATGTTCCATAGGACCCTATTGCGTGGACACAGACTGTGTGAATAAAGGGACAGCACCACAACAATGATATCTGAGCTGAATTAACTTCAGCTTTGGTTCTCAGGATTCCATTTCTGGATTAAGATAGCACTTGGCAAAACCCCACCAAGACTGTGCCTGATGAGCCCCTGAAATGTATAAGCCCTCACAGCTTAATCGGGATTGATCTTTCTGTAGGTATCTTTATAATTTTTGCTTTTCTTCCCATTTGGCTTCTGGGCTGACAGTTGGTGAAAAACAATCCTACTGCCGCTATTTTTTTTTTTAATCAGCAATCTTGCCCTTTACGTGAAATTAACACTGAGTATTTTTGTTTTATGAAAGAATTATATTTTTCAAAGTATTGTTTTTTGTTTGATGGGTCCCAGAAAACACTAATAAAAACCCAAGACCAGCCTGTAATTGTGTGTTTCATGCTTCAAGGAGCCATCCAAAACTGGGCTTAGAGGAAATGCACTTAGTCCATAGCAACAAAATGCAGGTAATTCTTGCATATATTTAATTTAATGAGCATTTATTGAGCATCTATGATGTGCCAGGCACTATCCTAGACACTAAGCTATGGTAGAGAATGAAAGGGACAAAATCTCTACTCTCATGAAGTTCATGTTTCATGGAATGGAAACAGACAAGAAACAAAATACTAACAGGCAAATATTAGATGTGTAGTAAAGAAATGTAGAGCAAAAAGGAGTGGAAAATGCTGGGGTGTATGTAGGGATGTATGTAAGTTTAGCTCACATTTCAGTGAAGATCTGCAAGATGGAAGGAGTGATGCACGTAACTGGAGGAATGATACCTTACAGAAGGGACCAGCAAGTGCAAAGTTCCTGCGGTTCCTGACATACGTTCCTGACATGTTCAAGGAGCAGCAAGGAAGTCTTTTTGCCAGAGTCAAACAAGCAATAGTAGGAAATGATGTCAAATAGGCACTGGCAGGTTAGATGACATAGAACTTGGAGGATGTTAGGAAGGCTCCAGTTTTTCTTTCGAGCGAGGTGGGGAGCTATAGAGAAATGACATGTTCCCACTTCTGGGTTCAAAGAACCCCTCTGGGTGTTGTGTTGAGAATGAATTGCAGGGAGGCACTCAATGCTGAGCACACATTCTTCCTGAAGGATGAACAAAGGGAGGCAGAAAAGATCACACATCCGGGCTTCCAGTACAATACTTACAAATACTTCAAGCCAGTAAGTGAACTCTAGAGGTTCCTAACAAGTTTCTCCTGGGGCCCAGAAAGCCTCAGCCATTTGGTTTAACTCTGTAAACAATAACATGAAACAAATATCTGACCATTTGGAGAAGATCCACGATATGTTCTGTATATACATTATTACATTTCATCCTCCTGTAAGTCCCTGATATATAGGTATGATCTCTAGTTTTCAAAGGAAGGAAATGAAAATCATAAAGATTCCATGACTTTCTTAAGGCCACACAGCTAGTAATAAGCAGTAAAGCTGTAATATTCTCTAGTTCATCAGGATCCTACCATTACACAACACACGCACACACAGTTTTGTGGTTAAATATGTTGGAGTAATACTGTGTTAAGCAATGTCCTACAGACTTATTTACTGTAGGAATTATTAGAATCTTTATTATGACAGTGCACACTGTAAATCTATAAGGCGGGGAAAAGGGTTCCCAATTTCCCAAACATATCCATCAACGGGTGAACGGATAAAGATGTGGTATATACATACAACGGAATACTACTTGGCAATGAGAAAGAATGAAATCCTGCCATTTGTAGAAACATGGATGGAACTGGAAGGTATTATACTGAGTGAAATAAGTCAGTCAGAGAAAGACAGATATCATATGTTTTCACTCATATGTGGATCTCGAGGAACTGAACAGAAAACCAAAGGGAAAGGGAAGGGGAAAAAAAATAGTTACAGAGAGGGAGGGAAGCAAACCGTAAGAGACTCTTAAATATGGAGAACAAACTGAGGGTTGATGGGGGTTGGAGGAGAGGGGAAAGTGGGTGATGGGCGCTGAGGAGGGCACGTGTTGGGATGAGTACTGGGTGTTGTATGGAATCGATGAACCATGGGAATCTACCCCAAAAACCAAGAGCACACTTTACCCACTGTGTATTAGCCAATTTGACGATAAACTACATTTTAAAGAATAAATTCTTGAATAAAGTATTACAGTCTTTGTAATTTGAAAAATAAAATAAAATGGACCCTTTTCATCACAGAAGGCTTGATTAAAACAGCACCCTTAGATGCCCAGGAACGTGATAATATGTAAAGATTACTTCTCTGACTTAGAAGAAGCGGTGTTTTGATGTTTGGGCCAAATTAGTATGCTGATAATATTCATGCACATCACGTTTGACCCACTCTGAATATATTCTATTTTTTTCTCATTGAGAAAAAATTCCCTCCCTGCCCTGGGCATTATTTTATTTGCATCGATGCATTTCTCAGCTATCACAGAGAACTTGCTGATTGCCAAAGAGTGAGAGTCCTCTTTGAGAACTGTGAACCCTCATGAATGTCAACTCTTTAGAACTATCTGTCCCAAACTATAGGCGCTGGCCACATGTGGTTATTTCAGTTTCACCTAGCTAAAATGACATAAAGTGAAAGCTTAGTTCCTCAAGCACATGACCCACATCCCAAGTGCTGCCCAGCCACACGTGGCTAGTGGCTACGGTCCCTGGACAGTGCAGATGTGGAATAATAGTTTCGTAATCAGCGAAAGATCTATTGGACAGCGGTGCTCTAGAATCTGACGCTAGGAGGAGCGGGTAGAGGTGGAAAGGGTGGCGAGCAAATCTAACCCAGGGTGAAATAAGATCCGTTGAGCCTTAGAAACTAAAGGTGACCCTGAATGGTAGAGAACAATAAAAATAAAGATCCAAAGCAAATATCTCTGCAGTTGCTGGAATGGTGACAGTACCTGCGAGTGCAGACAAGTTAGATGCTGTCAGTGGAGCTTTTGAGTGGGAAGATTTTATTATTCTTATCTCCAAACCCCACACATACCCTACAGTCATTCGTATGAGTGTTCCAAGGATGTGGCTTTCTGGTTGAGAATACGGGCGTTGAGGGAAGATCACTGAAATGGGCAGGGAAGCGAAAGATCCTTAAAGAGGAATGGCTGGCACTCCAGCCATTTGTCTGCTGGCACTCCAGCCATTTGTCATTTGTCGGCTACAAATGACACTAACACCATTTCCTTCTTCTTTTCAGGACTAACTTCTTGAATCATTAGTTTACCCATCAGCTCGCTATGTCCTTAGAAGTAAATTCTCTTCTATGAACTAGCATGACCTGGCGTCTGGTCACATAAAGTCGCCGAAAATGCTCTCTTGAGGGTCAGCGTCAAACTCATTGCTGCCCCAGGGAGTTTGCTTTAGCTCTTCCCGCTACCTAAAATGCATTTTTGAGCTTCATGTGGATGGCTACGTCTGGTCATGCAGATTTCAGTTCAAAACGTCGCCATTCCTACCTACACTCAGAGCTGGAAGATATTTGCTGCAAAATCCCATACTAAGAACACAGAGAGTATAATGCACAGACCCAAGGTCATGCAAGCTTGTAACGAGGAGGGGAAGCCAGTTTTCCTGTTTTCCCATTCATGAATCCTTACACCCACAGGTCCTGGGGTCTCCTAATCACAGGGATCTTTCATCCCCAACACGGAGACATCCTCAAGGAAGCTCCTTTTCCTCTGCCTCCATGGCGATGCCAGACAACTTTCTTATGCTGATTCTTTGAATCTGGCCAACATCATCTTCCTTCCCGAGTCCAGCCAGATCTGGGAGGGAAAACCACACATCCTAGACATTAGTGGAATAGCAGATGAGACCAAGTTAGAGCTGCGAAGACACCAGAAACTCAGAGGTTCCTGGCATCACTGAGGAAGGAGCACGGGACGGTATAGAATCTAGTAAAAGATCCAATTAATCATCAGCTTTTTGACTTCTCTCCTAAGCTTCACTGTGTGTGTGTGTGTGTGTGTGTGTGTGTGTGTGTGTGCTTTCTTCTCTCCTACTCTCTGTGTGTCTTTCAGAGTCTTCATTTCTTTCCCATACCTTTCCTTCCTCTTGCTCACCAGTCCCTTTAGGACTCCTTCCCACTCCAAACCTGTCTTTCCAGGTTGCTGAAAGATCCAGGGCTGACAAGAGGACGGTCCTGGACCAGGAATGGAGCCACCTCTTTGAAAGCCTCACTGGTGACAATAACAAATGGTATTTACCTAAGAGTTATTAACACATCAACTGTTCTCCCCTTGACTGTTTAGTCATGTCATTCAGCATTAATGGACTTTTCCAATGGCAAATAGAAAGAGAAGAAGGAAAACAAACAGTGTATTCACACTTGATGGAGTCGGTGATCCCTGCCAAAGCTGTGAAAACAGAGGTGATCTCTTAAGTTTGACCTGAGGACACGTCTCACCTGCATGGGAATACACAGGATTCTGGGTCCATGTTGGACTTTCCATTGAGGTTTCCCATGAGAGGGAAAGCAAGCAGTAAAGGATGTGGCAGCATGGTGCAGAAGAAAAAATACTTCACTTGTTTCCAATTCCGTGACGATTACAGCCAAGGTACCAGGCACGGCACCAGATTGACTAAAGGCAAAATCAAGTGGTCCAAGTTCACATCGCAGATTTGTGTGAAAGCCCACTTCACTTCCGGTTCTACTTTGCTGTATTGTCTCCATCAATGTCCACGTTTTCTTTAAGAAGGAGATATCATTGAGTCATGGGGACTGGAAAACAGGTTAACAGAGTAAAAAGCATAGGCTTTTGAGTCAGAACAACCCCCGTTCCAAATCTTATACCTTCCCCTACAAGCTAGATGACCTTGGCCAATTGACTTAACCTCTCCCTTTGAAGCTCAGCTTCCTCATAAACAAGCAGGAGTTCTAAGCTGGAGCTTATGCTTTACGGGGGAGACAGCCAAATAACCAGGTATTACACTGTAGTGTAATCAAAGATGGGAAAATGCAGGAAGGTGAGACCTGGGTTCTGGTCATGGCTCCACCACCGACCAGCCATGGCCCTTCAGGAAGTGTCTTAAGCTCTCTTGCTTTGGCTTCTTCCTTTATTAATTGGCTGGTTGGACTAGATCATCTCCAGAGTCGTTTCCAAATAGAAAGTTCCAGGAATTTATGAAAATAAGTTTGAGTCTAGTCCAAATTTTATTTAAATGTTTGAGTCTGCCCTGGGATGAGTTGGGTTGCTAAAGTAAATACGGAGGTGTCTCTGGCGGTTCTGTAGGACTGTGGAAGTAGGAGGCGGCCGGTGACAAAACAGCAGAGTCGGGAGCCCTGGACTCACGCAGCCAGTTTCAGCAGAAGCCATCCTTCCGGATCCAAGAACTGTGTCTTCGCCTGGTGAGACTGCTCCCTGGGGAAATGGCTCATGCACGGCAGTGATGGCGTATATTTATTTAGCGCTTACTATGCTGGGCAGAGTCCCATACACTGTGCTTATATGATCTCATTTAATCCTGTGAGGTAGGTAATATCGTTATTACCGTCTTTCCCTTTGGATGAGGAAACTGAGGATCAGAAGGATTCGACCATTTGCCAAATGGCAGAATTAGGATGTGAACCCATCCCGCAAGCAATGATGTTTCTATCACATAAATTCCTGAGCTACTAAGGGAAGCACCGCCTGAGCTTTCAACTGCTGAGTTAAGTCCTTTCTTTGAGTAGGCTTGCTCAGAAGCAGGAAGTAAAATTTGCCAAAAGTGCAAGAATAAACAGGACCCTGAGGCATTGAGTATAGTCTGAAATTCAAAACCTACAAGAGATACCACCTTTCCTCGAGCTGACGGGTCCCAGTAATGCTAACGGTGGAACAGATTGGACTCCCAAGGAGCTGCTGCGTGAGGCAGACGTTCTACGTCCACAGACAGTGCTGGTCTCAGAGAATATGTGTGTGCTGTGTGAGTTGAGTGGTGCCAAATAAGGAATACAGAGTGATAGAGAAGAGAAAGGTAATTTCTGGTCCCAACCACCTGCAAAACCTCTATAAGAGTGGGATTTAACTGGCCATTGGAGGAGAGACAGCATTTTCATTTTTAATATGACAACTTTGAAAAGTGTCTAATCATTAGTTTATATATATAAATAGTCAGAAAGTTAAAAACATACCTCAAATTCCAACACTCAAAATAACCAGTGTACATATTTGGTAGACACCATTCCAGGTCTCTAGAATAATAAAAAGATGGATGGATATATACACCACATCTTCCTTATCCATTCATCCATTGATGGACATTTGGGCTCTTTCCATACTTTGGCTATTGTTGATAGCGCTGCTAGAAACATGGGGGTGCATGTGCCCCTTCGAACTGGAGGGTATTACGCTAAGTGAAATTAGTCGGAGAAAGACAAAAATCGTATGACTTCACTCATAGGAGGACTTTAAGAGACAAGACAGAGGAACATAAGGGAAGGGAAACAAAAATAATATAAAAACAGGGAGGGGGACAAAACAGAAGAGACTCAAAAATATGGAGAACAAACGGAAGGTTACGGGAGGGATTGTGGGAGGGGGGATGGGCTAAATGGGTAAGGGGCACTAAGGAATCTACTCCTGAAATCATTGTTGCACTATATGCTACCTAATTTGGATATAAATCTAAAAAAATGAAAAGTAAAACAAGTTAATAAAAAAATAAAAAATAAATAGAAAGACAGATTGAGAGCTGGAACTAAGGTGGTGGAGAATACGGGTGAAAGCAAGATTTCCCTGTAAAACCTTATATCTGAACCATATTAATGTATTAGCTACTCAGTAAAAAATGGGTGTGTAGACAGAAAGAATTTTATAAAACCGTGACCTTAAATACTGCTTAACAATGAAAACATACCATTCAATTTGACTTGAACTCAACTTGAAGAAAAAGAAATGGAAGGGATCTCTGAATTCAGATAAATGTTTCCTTAATATGAAACATATTAGTTCAAACCAGAAACTTCTAAGCTCATGACAATAAAGAATATTGACAGTGGGGTGATTATGCTTTCTGAGGGTACATGTTTCCACTTAAGACACTATTGGCTGACTCCTTGTTCTGAAAGATGATAAAATTAACATGTGCTGTCCCTCATACTCCACTTCCTCATTTGCTGAGTCCCATTGAAAATATCGGATTCAATACTTTTATTATTTTTGATAAAACCAAAACCCAGCTTCCAAAGTTGTTTAGTCTCAGATATAAATTTCAACGTGTTAAGTGTTTGCCACCAGACCTTCCACCTTGCTCCTTCATTTTGTATTTCTTTCTTTCTTTGGATTCACGTCTCAGAGGTCTGAATTCATAATGTAATGGGTTCCCATTGATTCCTCCTGTGTCTACCTTCTTCTCTCTTTCTAGTAGGTCCCTCCTGTGAAAACATTCTTCTCTCTAGTAGTTCTAGGGAATCCACATAGTTCTGAGGAAACTAGCTCTTACTTGAACTCCAGGTATGGAGCACATGACCCAGGCTGAGCAAATCAGAGCATTCTCTATCCTTGATGAGGGTTATCTTTATGACCCAGGCTGGTGTACTCAGAATGAGTCCCAGCTCACTTTTTTCTGGGAAAGGGAAGACCTAGAATTCTCTACCTCGGGATTGTGTGACATGAGGGTGTGAATGATAGAACCAATGCAACTTTCTTTTTCTTTTTCTTTTTGCTTCCACTGGGGAAGTTAGCCTGAGGATAAAGTCAGTACACTGAGGAGGGGCAGAGCAAGCCAAATTTCAGAGAACTGCACTGGACCCCTGATGACATCATGTACCCTGGATCAGGTTGCAACTGAAGCCCTCCGACCACCGGGCTTCAGTTACAAGAACCACAAGTCCCTATTTTAGATTTCTGAGTTTTCTATTAATTATAAAATGAAGAGTACTAGTTAACGCAATTGTGAAGGTAGCTGCTGCTAAGGGCTAGTGGAAAGAGTATTCCTGTAGAGGCAATGACATCAACGAAGCTTAAGAGGCCAGAGAACAGACAGCACGTGACTTAGTCTTTGAGAGTTTAGTTTTTTCCTCCGGTTACAAGCATCCTTATTCTGGTTAAAGAGGAGTAGAACCTTGGAGTGACAACTTGCCTGTCACGGTATAAGTTATTTCTTCATAGGAAGGTCTTACCTGGTGCTGGGAAAATGCAAAGGAGACAAGAAGAACTTGGTGGGGGAATGGGGAAATTGGGGAAAGGAATCATCCGGGCAATTAGATGAAGCTCGTTTCATTCTCCTGTGGAATATTTTAAGGCATTGGTTGCAGTCCAGTCCTGGGACAAGTACAGACAGAATCCTGAGTAAGAGAAACCTTAACTCATACTAATGAAGGTGACAACTTTTTATCGGAAATTCTGACTGTAGTTTTCTATCTACGGGTCAAAGTCCTCTTTTGCAACCTCCTGAAAGAGTCCAACTTTGGAGCCAGTGATCTCTGATCTGGTTGAAACTGTGAGCCAGGACAACTGCAGGACTTGGGTGACCATGCAGGGATCTCTACTGCCTCCAAATTCACCTGTGCAATGGAAAATATTGCCTTTGGAAATGTTTGACTTGGGGAAACTCAACAACAATCTCTGATTCTTAGAGAGGCAATATATTGTAGTACTTCAACACTTGGCTCCAGAGTCAGATTGCTTGAGTCTGAATCCTGGCTCAATCACGATCCTGAAATTCCATTTCATCTATAAAACGACTCTATGTGCTATTAGTATTCTCATTGTACAGATTAAAAAATGAGGTTCAGAAATGTTGCGAACTAGGGTGCCCGGGGGGCTCAGTCGGTCGAACGTCTGACTTCGGCTCAGGTCATGATCTCGCGGTTCGTGAGTTCGAGCCCCGCGTCGGGCTCTGTGCTGACGGCTCGGAGCCTGGAGTCTGCTTCGGATTCTGTGTCCCTCTCTCTCTCTGCCTCACCCCTGCTTGTGCTCTGTCTCTCTCTGTCTTTCAAAAATGAATAAACATTAAAAAAATAAAAAAAAAAAAAAGAAATGTAGTGAACTTACCAAATTCATACAATTAGTTAGTGGCAGAGATAGTGTTTACACTAAAGTCAATCTGGCTTCAGAGCCTTTATTTTTATCCCTCAACTACCTTTTATCACTTCTGTGAGGGGATGTCACCCATAAGCTCACTGTTGCAGGAAGAACACCTTTTTCTGATTTTTCTAGAGCAAGGAACAGGAGTCTAAAAGATTGAGTCATTTCTCAGGCAGGGACACAAAGTGGGGAAAAATGGCCAGTTTCTTAATTTTCTGCCTCTCTCACCTCTATTTGATCCCATACGCTCTGTCAGGAAACTCTAGATAATATGCAGCTCCAGGCATGCCATCACTGGGCATTAGCATCTTCAAAATCTTCCCACTAGATCTACAAATTAAACTCTAGCTGCACATTTCTATCCTTACCCTTCATAAAAATAAAATTATTTAAAAAAAATAAAATTATGGTCCAACTCTTCAGATTCTTAATAACACTGTAGGCTTCTACTTTCAACTATAATTCAGCAGCTCCCACCAGAAGGACTAGAAAGGTTGGAAGACCTGAAGGCAACCAGGACTGGAGGGGGCAAAATCCCAAGAAAGAGGGAATCATGCAAGGTGAGTTGACAATTTGAGTGACTTTTTAATCGCAAGTCATTTTTCAATTTTGGATTTGAGGCAAAAAGCCCAGGTAGGAGGCAGCCAAGAAGCAGAGAAACTATAGAGGTTTTGAAAGTCTTGTGGGGCTGGTGAGACAAAAAGCAGATGCTTAAGGAATCAGAATAACAATGAGAAGAGAAGGCTAGAGAACTGATCACAACATTCCATCAGATTCCTCACCCCTCATGACATGCCAAACTCTGAAACTGTTTATGGCAAGAGACCTAGGCTCTGAAAAGCAGAGCCTTTCAGGAGAAAGATAACACCACTCAAAATCTCGACAGTTTTTTACACATATTTCAATCCATTACAAGGACCAAATAGTGAAAACCTAGAAAAAACTAGACAAAAGAAAATATATATGGATGCAGTAAATAGGCCTAAAAACTGTATAATTGGAGTGGCAGAGTGTGAGAAGAGAAAGTGAGCCAAAGCAACATTGAAGGGGTAACAGGCAAGAATTTTCCAAAATGGACGAAACCCACCTGTTCAGTGATTCCTGTGAACTCTGAGAAGAAACAGAAACAGAAGAAAACCACACTCAGGCTTTCATTGCTACGCTCTAAAAACAAAGACAAGAGACAAAGCGAAAACCTTAAAAGTAAGCAGAGAAAAAAATTAGGTATGTGACTTTTCCTAAAGAAATAATGGAAGCCAGAAGACAATGGAATAACTTCGATAAAGTTCTGAAAAAAATTCCCAATTAAAATTCTGTACCCATCAAGAACATCTTTCAAATGTTAAGACCAAATAATGACTTTTCACACCAAGAAAAATAAATATAATTAGCTACCGGCAAACCTACAGTAAAATGAATACTAAAAGGAGCTCTTTGGGAAGAAGCAAAACCATCCTAGTCTGGAAGGGACCTGATAAGACCATTCAGTCCTTTCCTCTGTCTCTGGGAACACAAAACTCCTTGATCTTGAGTGTGCTTGGAGCCCAGTGATAATCTGTACAAAGTCTGCACATTGCCGGACACAGAGTGACCACTGACTAAATGAAAGGGATACTTGCAATGTCACAAGATTTAATCTAAAATCTTTACCTTTCTGCTCTTGTTGGATGAACAGTAACAAAAAATTTCTTGGTCAAGACGAAAAAGTCTTAGAATTCTACAGCGTCTAAATTAGGAGGGTAATAGTCTGGTTCACTGCTTAAGGGCAAAGGCATTGAGGATTGTATCACCTGGTGGTAACCAGTCTCTAAGATGGCATCCCAGTGATCCCTACTCCCCAGGATTCACATCTTTGCATATTCTGCTCCACCGACGTACCAGGTTTGGTCTGTGGAAGCAATAGACGATGGCAGAGTAACGGCATGTCACTTCTAACGTTAGACTACAGAAGACACCAAGCCTTCCATCTTGGGCATTCTCTTTCTTTCTCTTTCAGATTAGTTAGCCTAAAAGGAGTCAGTCGCCATGTCATGAGCAGCTTCACAGAGAGGCCCACATGGTGAGGAACTAAGGTCTCCAGACAATGGCCACCTCAAGGAGCTTGGAAGTGAATCCTTTGGCCCCAGTCAGGATTTCAGATTATGAGCCAGACCTACCCCACTCAGCAGCTCTTAGTCCTGGTCCTCAGAAACTGTGTGAGAAGATAAACGCTTGTTATTTTAAGATGCTGAGTTTTAGAATAATGGAGCAATGGATACTAATATACACCTTATCTGTGCTTACTAATATTTGTGGAATAATGTAATGCAACTGTATTTGGTTTCTCATCCTAAGTTCAGTGTACTAAGTAACTTTCCCAAGATCCTACACTTGCCTCTTTCTTTCCAATGAGTCATCTTTTGCTTCTCGATCATGGTATTTCCCCTGGTCTTCCTCCTGTTCAGATCCTCCCTTCAGCCAGATGGGGCAAGCTGGTTAGACTGTGGGTCCCTTGACTTGGGTTGGTCCTTCTCCACTGCAGTGACTGGGCCTGTTTTCCTTAAGAGAAAATAATCCTGGGGCGCCTGGGTGGCGCAGTCGGTTAAGCGTCCGACTTCAGCCAGGTCACGATCTCGCGGTCCGTGAGTTCGAGCCCCGCGTCAGGCTCTGGGCTGATGGCTCGGAGCCTGGAGCCTGTTTCCGATTCTGTGTCTCCCTCTCTCTCTGCCCCTCCCCCGTTCATGCTCTGTCTCTCTCTGTCCCAAAAATAAATAAACGTTGAAAAAGAAAAAAAATTAAAGAGAAAATAATCCTGAGCTTATTATACATCCAGAAGCTATGGGAATACTTACTTACCTCCAGGCTTGTTTTCATTACATTCAGTGTCAACACATTAACGAAGAAAGCTTATGTTTGAGCTCCGAAATTATTTTAAGATTATTCCATTCTTATCTTCATGTTTCTTTCCAGAAGGTAGGCTAGGGTGGAAGAAGCACTTGTGGGAAAGTAAAAAGGCTTTTCAGGTCACCCCGTTATACCAGGCTGTGGGCAAAATCAAGGCAGAGGTTGATAATAAATCCCAGGGTCAAACCAGATGAAGGAAAAAACACAGGCCTGTTGAGATCTTAGCAAAGCCTGAGCTATATGAGAAGCCTCTGGTGTTTCTCTTGCTTCAACAAGAACCAGGACAGGGATTCCCAGAGTCTAGGACTCCAAGCTGTTGTGTTGTCATAATTTGCCACACTGAAAAGAGTTTGGAAATTTCCTGTGTGTGTGTGTGTGTGTGTGTGTGTGTACAATTATACACACACATGACTATAAGCTCCTCCAGGGCAAGGTAATAGTCACAGTGTTTATTCCATGTCAATACCACCCACTTCTAGGAACAAGGTAAATGTTGAATGAAAGCAAGGATGTGCATTTCTCAGCCTTGGTGATTATGTATGCTGGTTTTAGGATATGTTCTCTTTATTCATTTTAACCCTTAAAAATGTCTTCCTCTTTTCACAAGACAAAACAAAACAAGCCACCAAAACAAACCAAAACTAAAATTCAGACTGGAGACCTAAGAGTTGTTTCTCTTGTTCTGCGTGTAGTTTATTGTCTGAGGCCATTTTCATCTATTGCTGCGTTTTCTCCCTCACCGACCTTCTTGGGTTGGATCAGAGCTCCGTTTTACACAGGAGGAAACACGCTCCGAAAGATTATTTCCTTTGCCCAAACCACACACGTCAGAAAGGGCAGAGATGAGATATGAACCAGGGACTTCAGGGCCCCATGCACTTTCCACTGCCCATAGTGTCTCTATCCACATACCGACGGCATAGTTCTTTAATCACCAGCTGCATGGCCGCCATCTCGAATTATGAGGTGACTCTATCAGGGCTCCTTGGAGGAGGTGAGGCTCTGGGCCTTCCACTCATTTTCAACAGACCGGTTGTACTTTTGCTGACTTTACACTTTGGGCCTTTCTATAAAATTTCATTTGAGCAAAGCTTTCCAAAGCAAACCGAGCCCACCCGGAACAAATGGCTCCACTGACCTTAACAATTAAGTAACCTCTAAGGTCCCTACTACAAAAACCCACTCCAGTTCCTTCCTTCTCAGCCATCAGTTCTTCAGTCTCAGGCTCCTGGCAATGAAGAGTATGAAGCCAGACCTCCTTTGGCTCAATGCAGCCCCTATGCCCTCCTGCTGCGCTCAGTTTCAGGGCTCAGGTCTCGTGGGAAAGGGGAACCCTGGACAACGTTAAAGTGAAACTATTTAGCAGGTCACAACTTCCACTAGCAGGCTGACAGCCAGCATATCCTAAAGGCTGAAAGTGCAGGCTTTGGACTCAACATATCTAGTTTGAGTCCCGATTTTCTTTGCAGCTGTTTGACAGTGGCCACGTTCTTTTGTCCCCCTAAGCCTTCGTACCCTCGCTAGTAAAACAGAGAGAGAAGTAGTAATAATCGCTTCAAGTTGTTGCAAAGATGAAATGAGACCTTGTATATAGTGTCAGCAACTACCGTTTACTGAGCACTTACTGTATGCCACAAGCTCTGCTAAGTGTTTTAGACAGTTTACGTTATCGTATCTCTATGGTAACTGTGTGAGGTAGGAGTACTTGGCCTGTGACTGGCTACCTGAGAAGCAATCAGTTAGTGGGAGCTGTCATTACATGGTTATTGCTTTATAGTGACATGGTGTTGGGTCAGCAGCACCAGATGACTGCGGTGAACTCCCACGCACCATGGTCCTGGCTGTCCCTTCCCATGTGCTGCCTCCACCTGGCTGTCTGGCTGGGGCGGGCCACACTGCCACGGAGCTCCCGGGCTCATCCTATTAGGATTTCTCCCCTCTTGGCCCCTCCTTAGCCTCAGTTCCAACCAAGTCCTCACCAGCTGGCGTTGACAGACAGGAAGGCAAAAAGAATTCTCAGAAAATAAGATTTGAAATCAGAAAGCTAACTGGACTCGAATCCCAATTCTCCCACCTCCCAGATGGAGAACAATGTGTATCATTCACCATTGATGTGGGAGACCCTTGGCAAATTGTAGCATCTCTCCAAGCCCTAGTTTCCATAGCTCACAAAACTGGCTAAGGAATGAAATGTTCCCTGAGCATTTATTGCATGCGAGGAGATCTATATCTCAGTTGTTCCTACCAACACCCTATCATTGTGGTCACCATTTTCCAGATGATAAAACTGAGGCTCAGGGGAATTAAGACTCACCCAAGATCATACTGTCATTAGGTGACAGAAGTGGAACTTGAAGGCAGGTTTTCATTTTTTTTTTTTTTTAGTATGTTAATGTTTATTTATTGTTGAGAGACAGAGAGAGAGAGAGAGTATGACCTGGGGGGAAGGGCAGAGAGAGACACATACGGAATGCGAAGTGGACTCCAGGCTCTGAGCTGTTAGCACAGAGCCTGACGTGGGGCTTGAACTCACGAACTGGGAGATCATGACCTGAGCCGAAGTCGGACGCTGAACCGACTGAGCCACCCGAGTGCCCCTTGAATGCAGGTTTTCTTAAACCAAGTCATATGTTCCTCCTGCCATACCAACCAACAATTCCAAAGGCTATCCTGAAACTGCTTCCCATCCCCACTCCGGGGACAGAGAAGGACAAAAGTCTCCCCGTTGCTTCAACCTTTTCAGAGGGAAACATCTCCTTGTGAACTATCCACTATACTGGAAACGAAACCCTGCAGCTGAATTTCAATGGAGTTTTAAGGGCTATCCCACGTCCCCCAGCACGTAGCCTGTCGCTCTCTTACAGGTAATTTGGAGTAATAGGAGCCTTTGTTTTTTTCATGAGATTGTTTCTTCTCTGGATCTACGAGCTTGGACACAAATGTAGCTTTGGTCCCTGTAAACACACGCAGTGACACAGCTGCATGACTCACCCACCAGTCACTTCCAAAGCCTGGGCATGGCATGGCCCTGACCACCCGTTCTGTCTCCTGGAAGCTGGCTCTTCAGACATGGCTGTGAGGACTAGTTTATGCGCAAATCACCTGCACTGTGCCGTCCTGGTAGAGTAGATCTGAAGAGGTGAGGAACAAGGCCTGAAAGCAAGGAGAATTCGTGTCTTTGTTGGGAAAGAAACAGGTCTTCTCTTTGCCAAGAGAAATTAGCATTAGACAAGCAGCTGATTTGGAACCTGCGAAGAGCCAGATGCCTGGGATACAGAAAGGGATGGGCCCTTGGAGGCAAAATCAAGGTTGGAACACATTGCCTGAACCAGCGCAAGTAGCAGAATATTCAACATAATGACTGTTTAGGAAACTCCGGAATTGTGTCGTAGGTTTAAGACACAGAACTCTGCCATTACTTCTGCCATCTTTTGGTAAAGGAAAATTAAATTCTTGGGATTGAAAAGCTCTTCTTTCCAAATCTCCCCTCCCAAATATCGGGCACCTAAAATTCCACCTTGGGTTTTTTTTTGGCTTTCGCCTGAAGTTCTGATCTAGTAATGAAATATGCTTGTAGTTAACGTGTAAATATCCTGGGGAAGAATGACACATGAGACCACAGATACACTTCACCCACTGTACTATTTTAGTTGATTAGAAAGAGAGAGCTGGATGATTGTATTGGGAAGGATTATAATCTCCGGTAGGATTCAGGGGAAGAATCACAGGAGGCCGTGCTTGATTAGCAGTGGCCTTCTGTGGCTGGAATGAGACGTCCTAGGACAGAGGCTTTGTAGGCACACTTTTTGGCTTCACAATAGGTACATTTGTTTATGCATTCACTGGCAGATGTGTGAAAAGAAGCTTTCAAGTGTGAAAGAAGCATCTAGGAGTAAATCAAAAAATAATCAAATATTTTTTCTCCATTAAAATGACTATTATAGAGGGGCGCCTGGGTGGCGCAGTCGGTTAAGCGTCCGACTTCAGCCAGGTCACGATCTCGCGGTCCGGGAGTTCGAGCCCCGCGTCGGGCTCTGGGCTGATGATGGCTCGGAGCCTGGAGCCTGTTTCCGATTCTGTGTCTCCCTCTCTCTCTGCCCCTCCCCCGTTCATGCTCTGTCTCTCTCTGTCCCAAAAATAAATAAACGTTGAAAAAAAAATTAAAAAAAAATGACTATTATAGAGAAGTTACGAAGCCAGAAAAATCAGAAAAGAGAAAAGAATAATCCATAGGTGTGTCCCAAATATGTGTTACATATGTTAATAACGTGTTAACATTCTGGTCTGTTTCTTTGTGGCATTTCTTCCATGCCGTATTTCTTTTGAAGACAGTTGAGATTAAATAATAGTAATTTTGTATCTCGGTTTTTTATTATCCTTATACCATGAGAACATTCCATGTTATTACACACCTTTTGTTAATCCCGAAGTTGCTAATATATATTTTAAGCATTGAGGGCAAGCATGTGCTAGATAGAATGCTGGACACTTAGCATTCACAGTCGCATTTAATCCCCACATAAATCCTGTTTAGTGGGTACTATTACTGTGTTCCTATTACAAAAGCCGACACTGAAGCTTAGAGAGGTTAGTTCATTTGTTCACGGGCACACGGTTGGACCCGAAAGAGCTGGGATATAAACCCTGGCTTGCCAGGCTGCTGAACACATATTGTTGTCTTTTTTTTTAAAGGATGCCATTATGTCATAGTTTAATCGGCAGCGTTTTTTCTTACTTAATGAAACATAAAATAATGGAGCACTTTGCAATCAATTAGCATAGATGAAATTTAGTTGTATTATGCCAGGATTACTCACTATACCTCTATAAATCTCTACACCCTCACCCAAACAATTTTGAGAAAATATTTTATTATATATTTTTATTCAAGTGTGACCTGCCGTTGTCAGCCATGATCATTCTGAACTCCCGAAGGGTTAGTAGAGGTGTGGAATTTGTTCAATGAAACGCCACTTGCAAAGCAGATGAGACAAATCTCTAGGATACCAGCAAAACAACTCACTGGGGGAAAACGGAGCTGGATTGTGAACTCGTTTTCCTAGCCGAGGTGCATCAATGTCCTCTGTAGTGCTCTGTCTTCCTCTTCTCCTTCAACATAATTGCCACGACTTTATACGATTCTATCAGGTGGGCGAAATGATTGACTCGATTGTCCCCGGATTGTCCCCTGAGCATGCCTGTTATTTTAGTGTTTCAGCGATGACAGGGGAGGGATTTGAGGGAAGGGGGAAGAAAGGGCAGAAGGGAAGTGTTCCCTTCTTCCCCCAGTACTTTGTTCTTCTACAAGGTCATCTTAAAATCTAGAAACGTAGGCAGATATACGTAACAGATGGCTTCTTGGTATTATATACAATAAATATGTTCCTCTTTCTGTCCCTCAGTTATCAATGCATAGTGCAAAGCGCTGATGAAAATGGCGGTGAAGGCAGAGCCCTTAATGCATGTCCACCAATGCCTACATACGCATCTGTGATGTGATGCCTCATGGAGTGTGTGCTCAGATTTCCAGAATAAACTGTGCCATTAATGTTTTATTTTCATTTCCACTTTTATGGGCAACCATTCTACTCCATTCAATGTGTTTGTTGCTGTGGTACACATTTAGGTCTTTTTTGGTTTTATTTATTCATTTATTTATATTTTTAATATTTATTTATTTTCGAGAGAGACAGAGACAGACTGAGAACAGAGGGGGGCAGAGAGAGAGAGAGAGAGAGAGAGGGAGACATAGAATGTGAAGCAAGCTCCAGGCTCTGAGCTGTCAGCACAGAGCTGAATGCAGGGCTCGAACCCACGAACCGCGAGATCATAACCTGAGCCGAAGTCTTCCGCTTAACCAACTGAGCCACCCAGGCACCTCTAAGTCTTTTCTAAATATACATTCCTCAACTATATGCTTTTGTGGGTATGTTTTTGATGTTATATAAATTATATATCTCATTCTATTTTTTGCTTTTTTTCCCTTGTAATCCTGGGTAAAACATTTTTAAAAAGCCTCTCCATGGTACCGTATTTCCACGTAATCCATTGCTTCTCATTGCTACACAATGCCCCAGGGGCAGTCGACTGACCTCTCTCCTCTTCTACTCATGGATGTGTTGGTTGTCTCCAAGGCTTTACCACCACTGCAATCACACTGCAGTGAACATTATCATACCTGGGCTCTTACGGGCCTGGGTAAAGAATTCGTCTGAGATATATACCTAGGAATGGAATTGCTGGAGAAATGGCACAGTGCACAAAGAATTCTTGTGGCTCCTGGGCCTCACCAAGACCGCCGTTGTCCAGTCTTGCCATTATGTCCCGATTCTTTGGGAATAAGTATTTGAAGTAAAGTGATATCTTGCCTTGAATTGCTTTCTCTGGTCACTAATAATTTTGAGTCTTTCAAATACTAAGGAACCTTTTATGTTTCCTCTCCTGTGAATTGCCTTTTAATACCCTTGGCCTATTATTATTTTTTTTTTATTAGGGCTCTTGTCTTTTATTGAATTTCCTTGAAAATTTTAGATATTGGTTTCCGAGACTCTAAGTTCTATCGCTTACTATTATGTTTGTTCATGGCGTCCTTCTATGAACAATAATTCCGAATTTTGTTATAGTCAATCCATCTTTTTTTTCCCCCCCATAGCGTCTGTACTCTGGAAGTTTTATTGCCTGCCATCCTTCCATCATTCTCTAACTTTTAGGTTACAAAGACATTCTGCATATTTTCCTATTTCTTGTATAGTTTTACTGGTCCCATTTGGTTTTTCAGTCCATGTGGAATCTACCCTTGTTTGCGGAGTTAGAGAGGTATCTAGCTTCACTTGTCTTCCCACAATAATCTGTTTTGTAGTTTCTCAATGCCACTTATTAAACAAGTGTCTGTGTCTATGAATCTGTCGATAAGTCTGTCCCCTATTATTTGTCTTTATCAGACATTAACTTCTCTTCCATTGCCTGATCTGCCTGTTTCTAAACCAATACCACACATTTTTATTATTGGTCTTCCGATATGTCTTAAAATCAATGATGGTTTGGTAAGTCGTGAGCCAACGTAAATGTTAGAACATCAAGTTCCTGAAAAACAATCCAACTGGCGTTTTAATTGGGATCGCATTAATTTTACAGGTCCTTACCTGAAGCCCAGGAGTGTTTTTGGCTGTTGGTGACCTTGTGACCGTTGGTAATGGGCCGGAGGCCGTGCTCGACATTAGGGGAAGGGAGCACATCTGGTGAAGCCTGCCCTTCAAGCCGCTCCTCAGGCTCCTGGAAATCCTCACCAATAGGGATGACTCATGGTTTCGTCAAAAGCTGCTGATCTCATTAGTTTCAGAAGAGATTGCATGGCTGGGCAGGGCGTCTCAGTAGATGCAGTGCTGACCGGGTGCCCCTGCAGTAACACCTCACCCTTCTTCTCCTAAGGTGGTGAAATAGCCAGAAACTGGTTCCCATCCAAACCCTGGAAACCACCGTGGGTGAGGTCATTCCACACATGCCAAGACATTTGTCAGATTACCATCTGCAAAGTCCAGAAAAATCACTTTTCCATCGAACGTCCTTGTTGATTGATGGAGAAAACATTTCTCCAGTTGTTACTGTCATTGTTATTACTAAAGCACTGTGTGCTGTATCACACATGCACGCACAGACACACACGTCCAACACACTCAGAGAAAAAGCCTAATTATTTCATATTCAGGAAAAGACCGCCCTTCTGAACAACAACAAAAGGAGAAAAGAAAAAGAAATTCTAGAACACCACCACCAAGATAAATCCATACACCCAGAGATAATCACTGTTAAAAATCATGATCTTAAGGGCGCCGATGGCTCATTTAGTTAAGCGTCTAACCCTTGGTTTCAGCTCAGGTCATGTGAGATCGAGCTCTGGGTCAGGCTCTGAGTGGACAGTGGGGAGCCTGCTGGGACTCTCCTTCTCTCCCTGTCTCTCTTCCCCCCACCCCATAAATGAATAAACTTTTTAAAAATCTTGATTTTACTTTTCCTTCTGACTTTTAAAAATAATTGTGGATATTTCAAGCATATAGAAATGTGTAGAGTGTTGTGGGGTTTTTTTTTGTTTTTTGGGGGGGGGAAATAAAAAATTACAACAACAAATAACAGTTGGAGACCCCTGTGTGCCCTACCCCTAGTCCTATTTTCTTTCTTGGTTCCAGAGAGATAAGTACTTTCCGGAATTCCCATGCTCAATTTTATACTCTTGCTCTCTGTGTATCTATTCCTAAGCTGGAAGTAGCAGTTTTGCACATTTAAAAACTTTGTGCACATGGCCTTACTCTGTCTGGATCATTTTGTAACTTACATTTTGCCCATATGGGTCAATGTCGCTCACTCATCTTCATTTTAAGTGCTGACTAGGGTTCCATTATGTACATAGATCACCATTTACCCATTATGCTTCTATTGCTATTTAAATATTTCCCAAACTGTTGCTCCCACGAAAAAGTTGCAATCACCAGTCTTGCACATACCTCCTCAAGCACATGTTAGAATTTCTCCCGCATGCTATACTAGGAGTATGGGTGTCTTCTGTGTTCCTAGATTCATGCCGAAATGTTTATCCAAAGCAGTGATATCAGGTGAGCTTCCTACCAGATGGCGTGAGTGTTACCGCTATGTCCTCACAAATACTTGGCATTGCCATAATTCTGAATTTTTGTAAGTGTAATGGATGGGAGATCATATCTCATTATTATTATAATTTGCATTCCACAAAAGTTAATGAGGTTGAGCACACTTTTGTGTATTTATTATCTTCCCAGTTGTTCTTTCTTGGAAAAAAATGCCTGTTAATATTCTTGACCTATTTCATTGAATTGATTATTTTTCTTATTGCTTTGTATGAATTTTTAATATACTCTGGATATGGACTGTTTTTGGCTACATACATTGCATGTTTTTACACTTAGCATATGGCTTGCCTTTTTAAAAAATAAAGACCAAAGTTTTTTAGAGCAGCTTTAGGTCCACAGCAAACTTGAGAGGAAAGACAGAGATTTCTTATCTACTTCCTGCCCACCCCCCATGCACAGCCTTCTCTACTACCAATATCACCCACCAGAGCGGTACATTTGTTCCAACTGAGGAACCTACATTGACACATTGTCACCACCCGAAGCCTATAGTTTACTTTAAGGTTTATTCTTGGTATCATGATTATTAGATCACATGCTAGGAGTATGTTGAGTTTGGTAAGAAAACACCAAACTCTTCTCCAAAGTGGCTATACAATTTTGGATTCCCACTGGCAATGAATGAGAGTTCCTGTTCCTCCACATCTTCACCAGCATTTGGTGTTGTCAGTGTTCTGAACTTTGGCCATTCTAATAGGTGCATAGTAGTATCTTGTTTTAATTTGTATTTCCCTGATGACATATGATATGGAGCATCTTATCACATGTTTATTTGCCATATCTTCCTTGGTGTATTTGTTAAGGTTTTTGTACCATTTTAAATCAGGTTATTTGTTCTCTTATTTTTGAGTTGTAAGAGTTGTTTGTATATTTTAGATAACAGTTCTTTATCAGATGTGTCGTTTGCAAATATTTTCTCCCACTCCATGGCTTGTCTTCTCATTCTGTTGACATTGTCTTTTGCAGAGCTGAAGTTTTTAATTTTAACACAGTTCAGTTTATGAATTATTTCTTCCTTGGATTCCATCTTTGATGCTCTAAAAAGTAATTGTCATATTCAAGGTCATCTAGGTTTTCTTGTATGCTATTTTGTAAGAGGTTAATAGTTTTGCATTGTATGTTGAAGCCTGTGATTAATTTTGAGTTGACTTTTTTAAGAAGTATTTATCTCTGTTAAGTTTGAATTTCAGGTAAACAATGAGCAATAGTTTGAGGGTAAGTATGTCACAAATATTGTCTGGGACATATTTATACTAAACATGGTTTCTTATTTATCTGAAATTCAAATTTAATTGCATACCCTGCACTTTATCTGGCAAGCCTAGTCTTGAAGCAAAGGAAAAAAGATCCTGGTGAAGTACACACTGGCTCTGAAAGCTTCCAATTGACCATAACACTTATTATTCCCAATTATATTTCAAAGACTGAAGAAGTCAAATAGCCAAGCCTAATGTCAACAACTCAGAGAAGTATTGTTATTCCAAAAGGGAGTCAACTTCACAAGAAGCAAAAAATATGTTGAATAGGATTTGAACATGTCACACATATGTAACCATAGGTTTTTTTCTAATAAATTCTAAAGTTAGTCAACACACTGTATGTCTACCCTTTCATACATGAGATTCAGAATTTAGCACATATTAAACTTATTTATTGCAAATTCCTTATCTTGTTTGTGTTCACTGAGTTTTACTTTGACCTGCTAAAATACACAAAATGTAATTCTATTGATTTGTTTATTCATTTATTTATTTATTTAGAGAGCAAGCAGGGGAGAGAGACAGATGGAGAGAGAGAGACAGAGAGAGAAAGACAGAGACAGAGAGAGAATCCCAAACAGGCTCCACATTCTGTGCAGAACTGAAAGCAGGGCTCAAACCCATGACCCTGGGCTGAATTCAAGAGTTGGACACTCAATTGACTGCACCACCTAGGTTTCCTGCAAAACACAATTTTAAAATAACAGCTAGTTAGTTAAATTTATTGGCATATCTTACAGTCTTGTGTTCATCATCACTCTCGTATCTTCTTTATGGATTTGCTTACCTTCTTACTGAAACATATCCTTTAATAGTTCTTAGAGTCTGTGATGTAATTTCTCTTGGTACTTTAATGTCTAAAACATGTGGTAAAATTTCATAACACTAGAGGTAACTAAAAATATTAAAAGCTACTGAAAAGAACAGTCTTAATTTTGCCCCCACCCCTATGTAATTGCTTAACTGGTTATAAAACTTATTTTTCCTCATTAGGTTGAAATGATTATTATAATGCCTTTGGAATCAATATTTCTAGTGACTTGCTCATTTGTGGAACTGCATCAGAATGACTCGAGTCAAAATTCTATTCTGACTTACAATAGCACCAATGAGCCCTCCATGAAGTGATTCTCCAAAGGAAGCTGGTAGTCTGACATCTACATCCGGGTTGCAAATATTTGTTTTTGCCCTCAGAATTTCTTTTTTGATTTGAGTTATTTGCCAACATTTAAAAATAGAGAGATTTTGCATTTTAAAAATATGATTTCTAACTTCTCTTAAAAAATTCCGAGATCTAGCCACATGCCCCCATGGAAACATTTCACAGGAACATACAGGGTAGTAACTGCTTCCTCTAGACAAATGCTGGGCCTTCCATTCCCCACAGTCTCCATGCAGCCATTTCTTTTATATACACTATTTTTTATACTCCAGTAGTTGAATTCAAGATCTCTTCCCTAAAGGCTAAGCACGGAACTTCTTGATAAAGATAGAAAAATGAAGCAATATCATCCTCTTCCCATTACTTAACAAAATGAATACAAAGGAGATTTAAAAGAAGGAAAAAAAAATCAGTAGTTATAAATAAGAATATAATATCATATTAGAAAACGTACATTATAAAATGTAAGAGGTAGAGGCAAGAAAAGAAAGAAAAATTCCTGAACAGCTCAGCATTATTCTAAATGTTACCCCTGCCCTGAATAAGCAATTCTGAAGAAAGGACGTGAGCAGACACATTCTTGGGATGTTTTTACTATGATTCTTCAATTTAGGAAGAAGCAAAATGGGTCCGTGTAAGACAGTCTCAGGAAAGTTATGTGAAACACCAATGAGAAAAGAGGGCCCTGTCTGCCTCTGCATAATCTTAGGACATCAGGAAAGGCAAGTAAGCTCATAAAGATTCACCATTTTTCAAGATGACACATTGATCTGAGAGAATGAATTTTGTACCTAGAACTCATGTAATGATAATAACATGCAACAAAAAGAAATAAAAAGCACACAGAGTGGATGGAAGTTGTGAAAACTGTATTTTAGATGAAAAGTTTTCTTACATAGGAAATCCAAAGAAATCGACAAAATGACCATTATAATTAATGTGAATTTAGCAAAGTCACAAGATACTAGGTTTATATACCAAACAAACAAAAAGTGTTTTATGTAGTAAGAACAAACAATTGGATAATAACATTTTTTTTAAATTTATTAATGATAACATGAACATGAAATTCTTAGAACTGAATTTAACAAAAGATGTACAAGAACACTACATCTAAAACTATGTAACACTGCTGAGAGAAATGAAAAAAAATTAAGTACATGAAATTATATACCATGTTCATGGACTGGAATCTCATTATTGTTAAGACAATCTCCCCAAAGTAATCTGTAGATTCTGTACAATCCCAGTCACAATCCCAGCAAATGTTTTTTTGTGTGGAAATTGACGAGACAATTCTAAAATGTATATAGAAATGTAAATGACTTAGAATATCTAAAGCAATCGTGAAAAAAATCAAACAACACATGACTGACACAAAGTTTTTAGACTTTATATAATAAATAACAAAATTATGTGTAAGGATTGTATTAGCTTTCCAGGGCAGCTGTAATAAAATACCATAAACAGTGTGGTTTAAAACAACAAAAATTTTTTGTCCCACAGCTCCAGAGGCTGGAAGTCTGAAATCAAGGTGTCAACTGAGCCATGCTCTCTGAAGGCTCTAAAGAAGAAATCTTTCCTTGTCTCTTCCTACTTTCTGATGGTTCCTGGCAATCTTTGGAAATCCTTTGACTTATAGATGCATCTCTCCAATCTCTGCCTCCATCATCACTTGGTTATTTTCTTGTGTATTTCTCCTCCCATGTCATCAGAGGATATCATATTGAAGTGCTGGAAACTGCATTACTTTTTGTTACTATTATTTAGTACACAAACCACAGTCCCTTTCCATGGCACTGCTTTTAGATTCAAGTGAGAGAGGCTCTTGACCCAGGCTTATCCTTTTTGAAGACTCCACTTTGGCCTTTCTCTGGCTATCACTCTCTGGCCTTTCTCTGGTCCCCTTTGGTGAAGGGGACCAAAGGAAAGGGCTCACCTGAAGCTCATATCCTTCCCTCAAGACCATGCTTCTAGACCCAATAATACTATACTCAAATGATCTTGGACTTCTTTCTGGGGCCTGCATAGACCTCTTCCTTGGATCTAGTCTCCTGAGGATGGATGTGTCTCTAGGAGAGGAAGCCAATGGGGACAAATTTGTGAGAGATGGGCCAGGATATCCATATATGTATGAAGGACACTTTTGGTGCAGGACAGAGTCAGAGAAGGGAAGAGAAGGAGAAGCATTCTTGGAGAATGGTGGAGGCTAATTCTTCTTGGGCCACCGTCTTGCAATGTGCCAGAGAATTCTAAATTAAAACCTGGTCTTCTATGTTATTTTCAAGATATATTTGTCAAGGTAGTAGAGTGGAACATATTTTTTTAACTATATATGAACTTAATTTACACACTTTAAATATTTGGGAATATGGTATGTGGGTCTTCGTTTTCACTCTTGCTTTGAGCTACCTGAGTGTCCCACTCCAAACACCTTGTCTTCCAACCCAACATGATTTGGAGCAGATACTCCTGGGGATCCATTCCTTACAGAGAGAGCAGGGAAGGGGTTAACCATACCATACTAACTCCCTATCTGCAAAGTTTAGACAGTTTGTGTTACCCAACAAGGCTAAATCAAGTTTTGTAGTTCAGGGCTTTTTATTTTGTGCCAAATCAGTGGGTTAACAGCGTTAGGGAAGCTTAAGGTCCTGAGTCTTGGCTACCTGTCCAAAACCCTGTGAACCTGTGGTTTGGCATGATTGATTTTTCAAAAATTCTTCTCTTGGTAAACCAGTTTGAAATTCTTTTCTGACGTCATTGCGGTTTCTGGTCTGGCACAATCTGGTTGTAACTTTGCCACAGAAGTAAACTGTGGCCAAAGTGAGATTCTACATAGCAGAAACTTACCAAGCTGAATAAAATATATCCCTTGCCTTCACGTAGTTCACATACATAGACAGTGGAATTATGAGATCCCAAGGGGGGGGGAGGGGGAGGAGGCAGTAATATAAATTCCAGCCCAAGGGAGACTTCATGGACAAACCTTTGGAAAAGAAGTGGGATCTTGACATTTTGACAGACAGAGGTGGTGGAGGATAGCCGAGTAGTGATAAGTGGAGATCAGACAGAGGGAACTGGTTGAGCCTGGGCATCATCGTGGACATGTTCAGGGGACAATGATTGGTTCCTTACTGTTGTATAGAATAAATGAGAGGATGAGTTGTTCCACATGCCCTGGATGCTGTTCCCATCAGCACACCACAACAGTTTGCAGAGCATCTCATAAGGCTTCTGTCTGTCCTTCATAACACGTATCACAATATAATTAAATAATTATATAATTACTTAATATTTGCACTCTCCCCCCCCTCCTTTGCTAACATACTTCATGAAGGCATAGATTACATTTGTCTTATTCATGGGGATATTTCCACTATTCGGCATAGAGTCTTCAACATAATAGACCCTCAAAACATACTTGCATAACAAATAAACGTATGAGTGACGATAGATAACTGGTGTATTAATTAACAATGCATTGATTAATAAGGCTAGAAGAGGAGGTTGCCGTTAGAGTGTAGAAATACCTGAATGCTAATGAGTTTGGACTTCATTTGATAAACAATGATGTCTTATTCATTTCCGTACTCAAACTCGAATAAATACCCATTTAACTGTTTATTTTGTGTTAGACACTGTGTTAAATATGGAACATAAAATGATGATTAAAACTCTCTGCCAGGATCTTGCAGAACAGTAGGAGGAAGCAGATAAGAAAATAACTATAATAAAAATGTGGGAGATCGTTATTAGAGGTATGTTCCAAGTATATGAGAACACAAGACAATGGACTCATTTATTCTGCTTTGGCAGGTGAGTGGGACAGTGAATCCTCCCCAGAAGAACTGACATCTCAGTGAGTAATTTAAGGATGAATGAGGGTTTCTAGGTGAGAAAAGCTGGGGGAAGGACATTATAGAAACATTAGATTTCCAGCAATACAGAGAATGGAATAGTGTAAAATATTCCTTAAAAAAAAGGAGAAAATTTTAAATGTTGGATAAACTATAAAGAACAAATCTTTTTTTTTTTTTAATTTTTTTTTCAACGTTTATTTATTTTTGGGACAGAGAGAGACAGAGCATGAACGGGGGAGGGGCAGAGAGAGAGGGAGACACAGAATCGGAAACAGGCTCCAGGCTCTGAGCCATCAGCCCAGAGCCCGACGTGGGGCTTGAACTCACGGACCGCGAGATTGTGACCTGGCTGAAGTCGGACGCTCAACGGACTGCGCCACCCAGGCGCCCCAAAGAACAAATCTTTTAAGGAGCCTAGCTGATATTGTAAGAAGAGAACCTCTCAGATTCTAAATCTAAAGTTGGACTGCAAACCCATAGACAGAAGTAAGCATGGCAGCTTCTCCAATAATCGACACTCTTGATGTTTTGTCTTATTTTATTTTGTGTTTTTTAAAATTTAATGTTTATTTATTTTTGAGAGAGAGAGCACCAGCGGGGGGGGGTGGGGGGGCGGGTTGGTGCAGAGAGAGAGGGAGACACAGAATCCGAAGCAGGCTCCAGGCTCTGAGCAATTGGCACAGAGCCCCATGTGGGGCTCAAACTCACAAGCCATGAGATCATGACCTGAGCCAAAGTCAGAAACTTAACCCACTGAGCCACCCAGGTGCCCCTCATTTTATGTTTTTAACAGCTGCACTTGTAACATCTAAAGATAGGGACAGGACTTGAGAATGCTTAAGGTGGAAGTCAAAACAGAGATTCGTACATAAAATTAAGACCCTGAGAAAGCTATTCTGTCAGTTAATGTCTAGGAAAACAAAATCCACTCAGCAAGAGGGTTGGTGAGGAAGGAGGTATGTCTGTTTTGGCTTTGAGTAGAGAGAAAAATTGCTTAAGAGTTCGTATCTATAAGCAAGTCCTCATATGAAATTGGACTCAAATTCATACTCCCTATGTGGTACAAAATACCTCAAACAAATATCAAAAGTAGTTCCCGAGTTAGTTCTCTCAAGTAACTGGCAGGAGCAAATACTAATCCTCTCTGGTGGATTGCCATTTAAACCCAACCACAAAGAATACCCATAGGTAATGTTTTTACGCTTATATAAATAAAATCCCAATGTACATGAAAAAATAAGCCACAATAAAGGTGGAATAGATCCACAAAGAATGAAACTACTTGCCTCACAGATATAGGATAAAAATTGAATATTAAAAATATGATGGGTGAGCACGCCTGGGTGGCTCAATCGGTTAAGCGTCCGACTTCGGCTCAGGTTATGATCTCGCAGTTTGTGAGTTCGAGCCCCGTGTCCAGCTCGCTGCTGACAGCCCGGAGACTGGATCCAGCTTCGGATTCTGTGTCTCCCTATCTCTGTCTCTGTCTCTGTCTCAAAAATAAATAAACATTTTTAAAAAGTAAAAAAAAAAAAGAAATGCGTGAATACGATGGCCAGGCCGATATGGATGATAACCAAGTAGGACTTCAAGGAATCAAAACAAAAACACTCATAGGAGTCAAAATCCTTACAGAAAGCAAAATCTGGCTGAGGAGTTAGTTATCTGACTTGAAGATAGATCTAGAAAAATTTCCCAAGTATATAGCAGAGACCCAAATAGGGAAAATATGAAAGAAATGTGAAGAGACATGGAAGGATGCAAAGGGAAATTGAGCCGGTGCAACACTGGAAAATGCTAACATACATCTGACTCAAGCTGCAGAAGCAGAGAATAGAAGGATTTGGAGAATATTGAGAACTAAGAATTTTCCAGATTTTAAGAAATAAACCCTATGAGATTCAGAAAGTCCAACGAATCACAAGCAGGACAAATATAACAAAATTGACAGCTAACTGATTGTGGTAAAGTGCACAGATCCTAGGGAGAGAAGACAAGATGGACGATGGAAATAGGAAGGAAGCCCCCCAAAAGGTTAGAAATGCCAGAAGGGAACCACATCAAGATTAGCCAAATCTTTGATGATTATAAGGTAAATAAAGTTGAAAAGACATAGACAAACGGGCCAAAATTATAAATACCAAAAAACGCAAATCAACAAAACCAGTTTGTGGATGAATGAAAGATCTGAGTTGCTCTGTGAACATTAAAGAAAATAAATCAGGAATTAGAATTTTACCCCCAAAGGAAACATCTAATACGAGATGGTTTTATAGGAAATTACGTCAAACATATTGAAGGAACGCATCATTCTAATCTTCACACAAACTTTTCTCGAGAAAAGGCTAAGATGTGACACTCATCAATTCATTTTACGCAGTGGGTATAACCATTAATACCAAAGTCGGATAAACGCAATATGAGAAAGGAAAGGACAACTGATTTCACCCGAGTAGAAGCGGTGTTCCAGTAAACCACATGTATAAAAATGATACGACTTCGTATCAGAAATGCAAAATCGGCTTAACATTAGAAAACTACTAATATAATTTAGAACATTAACAGATTAAAAAACAAGAACTCAAGATAGCCTTCATAGACACAGACTAAGCATCGATGCAATTCAACATATATTCATGTATAAAAGATCTTATTAAATTCAGTCCACAAGGGAAATTCCCTAACCTGAACAAAGTTTATCAGACCCACATCTACAGCCAACATCTTATTCAATGGTCCAATCAGGAACAAGACAAGAGTGCCTCCTGTCACCATCTCTACTGAAATATTTTATGTAGGTAAAAATAAATACATAAATAAATAAATTACAAATATTCAAAGACAGAAACACAAATGTTATTATTAGTCTATGATAGGATTATCTACCAGATAACCTAAAAGCATTTACCAACAAATTGTTAAAATCAATGAGAATGTTCAAAAACATCACTGTATTTAAGCCCTTAAAACTTTAAAAGATAATACAGGAAAATATTTTATAACTTTAGAGCAGCAGAGGGTTTTTTAAACAAGACACAAAGAGTAGAACCCTTTAAAATGGATGAATTCACTAAATTAAAAAAAAAAAATGTTCACCAAAGGGCACTTATAGAGTGAAACACAAGCCATGAACTGGGATATCTTACAAAGAACTTCCAAAACTCAAGAAAAAAAGATAAATAACCTAATAGAAAAGTAGTCAGAAGCTATGAAAAGGTGTTTAGTTACGGAGGCCATACAAATGGCCATTGCCTATGAAAAGATGCTCAACCTTATTAGTTATCAAAACAATGCAAATTACAAGCATGGTGAGATACCATTTCACATTACTAAATTAGAAAAAAATTTAAACTTTCACAATGCCAGTTTTGGGCCAGGAAGTAGAGTAAGCAATGGTTCCCCATAGGCCACAGGGAGCTGTATACATTGGTCCTACTTTAGTTAGTAAAGTTGAAAATGTCCATCACTATAGGAAACAGAAATTCTATTTCTAGGTATATAATGTAGGGAAACTCTTGCTCACAGGTTCTACGAAAACATGAATGAAGTATTTTTGAGTAAGGATGGCTTTTAAGGGTTTAAGTTTTAAATGAATAGGAATTTGAGAATAACTAGTTTAAAAAAAAAAAAAGAAAAGGAAGAAGGTACCACTCCACAGCTTTTGTGTGTTATGACAATGCTTCTTTTGTGGCCTTTCAAGATAGGCACATTTGGGTTTGAATCCTAACCCACCTTTTACCACCTGAATGACCTTGGATAAATTGAGTGCTCTCTAAGCCTTGGTCTTTGCCTCTGTAGACTGTGGGTATGAGACTATCTTAAGATTATTGTGGGAGTTAGGCATATTATATGCAAAACACCCAGTGCATAGTAATGTTCCATGGATGTCAACTATATTACTGCTCCATTGAATAGATTGGACAGTGACCCATGAAAGAGAGAAAGGAGAGGAAGGGAGGCAGCTACTAACTGGGCATCACCAGCATCTCAGGCACTCTCAAAGGGAAGGGAAGATCAAATCTTTAGGGCTCGGAAAATTCAAGTTAGAAAAGAGTATTCCCTCCAGGTAAAACGTGAGGTGCAGGGATGAGGGTCTGGTGGAAAGAGCACAGAACTTGGGGACTCAGGATTTGCCTCTGAGTCCTACCACCATCGTGGTTTGGATCTATAACTTTGGGCAAGACTTTGAAGCTCTGTGGGTCCCAATTTCTTCTCTGTAAAAAGGAAATAATAATGGAACAGGCTGCCGTGAAGATTAGGAGAAAAAGTATGCACCCAAACTCCAATCGGCAAAGGGTCATGCAAAAGTCTTAATATCAATAGTAACCATGTTTCTTCCTAATTGTCACCCTCTTTGGGGACAATTCCCCCACTCTGAAACTTTTTTGGTACCCTACATTCTGTTCAAGTCTCATACGTCAAGGTCTTGCTAGAGCGCAGGCTGATTTGATGAACCAATGTGCATTGGTCTATCAGGAGACAGCCATGGATTCCTCCACACTTCTCTCATCTTCTTATAATGTTGGCTATTAAGTAGTCATTTTAAAGATGAGCCCTTAGGAGGGAAAATCCTTTCATGAAAACACTGACAAATGCTCAAAATTTTAGGTGCAGTGGGAGTCTGTTGGGTGAGATTCACTTTACCAAATAAGGCTCCTTCATAGGACACTCCAGAAGCATCTTCTTCCTCTTTGATTCGTGATGTCAAGTTTAATGACTTCTCTATCCTCAAATAAAGTGTGAGAAAACTTCCGGGAGAAATAGAGTTTCAGACCTTGACGCTGAAAATCACAGTAATAAAGATAACACCCAACTAGCATTTTATGCTGCGCAAAGAACTTTTGTATGTGATGTCTCACTCAATCTTTACATCAATCCTGGGAGGGGAAAACTGAGATACGGGTTTGTGGTCCTCAGTTTTGTAGTTGAAGAAAGCTTGGCTCAGGAGGTTTCATCCAACATCACACATCTCTCCTAGCTGAGTTTAGTCACATCTTTCTTGGGCTCCTCTTCCCTTCTTGGTCACCAGAGTACTTGGTCACACCTGCCACCTGGGCCACACAAGAAAGGATGGTAGGTGTGGAGTCACCACGGACCAGTTCCTCTTGTTAGTGCTTGGTACTCCCGATTCCTGGCGGGAGCTCATTTCCACGTCAGGTCCTGGTGAAAAGACCAACGGCCCAACCAGAAGTCCAGAAAGCCCATTTGGACCGTTGTTCTTCACACCTCCACCATTGGCCACCATCGTCCCAAGGCTGGTGCTCTGGCTACAGAAAGACCCAGGTTTTCAGCAAGGTTGAGAGCGAGCACTGAGGGCTACCCTTGTATCCCTTCCACCTCCCCCAGGCTTTTTCTTAGCTCTCCCAAGGCTCTTCCCATCTAAAGCAATAGGTGGTTGCCACCTTCCACAAGCAACTTTTGAAATGATAATTAATCAGTCTTCCTAATGACTTAATAATCATGCCTTGCATGTCCTTAATTAGTTCTGCACCTAGGTGCCCCGAGCTGTAGGTCACCTTGATCGCCTTCAGGGTGGGGCTGAGTCACCTAGACAGGACAGGGATCTGCCTGAGGTCACCCAGCAGCACGTGCAGCTCAGTCACCAATCATAAATCAAGGTTATGAGGTCGGTTCTGCTCACACCTTCCTCCCCAGGGTCCAAGGGCCTTGCTCCCCTTCCCCCTTATCCCGGTAAAGCCTCCCATCCACACGCATGTGCCCTGGGTGCCCCGAGGGCCATGTTAAATAACAAAATAGTCCAATGCAATAGTTTACAATTCTGCATTACTAGTTAATAGGCCTTGGGTTTTGTTTTTTTTTTAAGTTATTATTTATTTATTTTGAGAGAGAGAGGGAGAGAGAGAGAGAGGGTGAGGGGCAGAGAGAGAGGGAGAGAGAGAACCCCAAGCCAGCTCTGGGTTGACAGCAGGGCTTGATCTTACAAACCATGAGATCATGACCTGAGTCGAAACCAAGAATCAGATGCTTAACCAATTGAGTCACCCAGGCGCCCCAGTAGGCCTTGTTTTATTCTCTCCCATAGGTATGTGCATTTGAACAGAGGGTCTTCAGCTCCAAAGCTTTTATCCACTTAGAGATGAAGTTCCAATGGTAGAATTCCAGGCGCTTGTCACCACTGGTAGATAAGCTACTTTAGCAGTGGGGCTTCGGGGGCAGAAGTTCCTCACACAACTCTGCAGGTCAGGTAAGCTTGAGGATCTTGCTGGTGCTGCCCGCCCCCTCCCCACCCCAAGTCCCTTGTCTTGCTCAGGCTTGGTCATTAGATCACTCTCCGGGGACTAGAGAAAGGAACAGCAAACTTGGTTGCAGGCACAGCACATTAACTAAGAGCTGGAAGTCAGTTCTCTCTTAATTAAACCCAACTGAAGTCCCATCTCCCGCCCCCCCACCCCCCTCCCGACATCCAAGCGGTGTGGCAAGCCACCCTTCACCCTGGTGGGATCTAGGCCTGCCCAGCACTTGGTCCTGGGTCTGGGGATACTCAAAGACATGATTCACACGCATGCACATGAGTGCGTGAGCACGTGCCTGTGTGCGTACACATGTATGCACCTATGCGTGAGGCTGAGCGGCAAAGATGGCCGACCACCTGGGGGATGAATCCTGCCCAAGCCTTTCCAGTTGGGAGGCCTGGGGGAACCAAGTGAATGAAGTCTAACAAAGTGCAAGATGGAGGACAGGGACAGTCGGTTCTCGTGTGCTCTAATGTGACGCTAGGGAGGCACAGGGATGCCGCGGCCAATCTCGAAGCATCGACACAGGGTTTAGGAGCAACCAGTTGGTTACCAGAAGACTTCTTATTTGTGCTCCAGCTCTTATTATTAAAAAGAAATTGGCTGTGATTGGAAATCAAGAGAGCAGGCAGGACTGGGGGTGCCCAGGGTTGGGGAAAGCCATTCTGAATAGTCGTGGTTTCCTTGCAGCTTCTTATCCAAAGGGGAAGCTTGGGGCAATTAACCCCGGGTGGAAACAATTGCCCCCAGTCTAGCTGCTGCACTGAGAAGACTCAGGAGCAAACCGCCTTATCCTAGACTAGAAACCTCCCGTGGGAAATGTGCTTCCTCCCCCCCAACCCCCCACTCATCTTTTGGGGCAGCACTGGGATTGGGTTTTGAATCAAATGAATGTGAGTTCCAATCCTGAACTCCCCCCTTATAAGTTCTGTGGGTCGGATAAATGTCTTCCCTCTCTAAGCCTTGGGTTTTTTCATCCGTAATGATCTGGCAGGGTTTCTGTGATGATTAAGCAAGATAATAATGATTATGATTCTTGTTTATGATCATTATCATAATTGTCAATGTGCATTGAATTATGTTTACATTTATAATACCAGTTTACAGATACCCTGTGAGATACAGAGCAGGAAACAAGGGTTCAGGGAAGCGACACACAGACGTGTAATGAATATTCATTTTCTCAAGATAGTATGTGCAAAGTCATTCCACTTCAGCTAAATTGGAAAGCGTGTGGAGATAAAACAGAAAGGACATTAGGAAACATGAATTGTGGTTTTATCTAGCTAGCGGTCCACACGTGAACCTTACTTTTTTCTTGCTTAGCAATCTGTATTTCCTAAAATTATTACTCGTTACTTGAGTAGTATGAAAAAAATCATCATTGGTGTGGAGAGCTATGAGCAAATTCTCTCTCTTCCCTTTAACATGCCAGCTGGTAATGTTCAAGACGGCGGTGTTCTGGAAGCTTGCAGCCTCTAGCCATTTTGGTGTGTAGCACAAATGAGAAATAACTGTTTGTTTCAGCCTCTGAGATTCTGAGGCAGTTACCCCTGCATAATCGAGCCCATCGGAACCCATAAAGTTGGTTTTTGCCTTTCAGATCCTTAATGTCTTTGGAGAGGGAAGTAAAAACTACGCACTTAAGAGTCAAAAATACCCACAAAACGTTATACAGAATAGTCATGATGGAATTAACTGTAAATGTCAATAGCTTGGTGTGTATCCTTCAGACATGCCCACATAAACATACTTATAAATGGGTAAGCCTCCAAAAAACAACTTCTTTTTACGAAGATGGGATCATGTTTTACAGGTTATTTTGTAATCTGACTCATTGACATTGGTGCGAAAGGGCAGTTAGCTGTCATAACACCGTAGAAGGCAGGCATTGTCCCTTCTTAACAGATGAAGAAACAGTCTCAGAGAGGTTAAGCCACCTTTTTAAGGTTACTCAGCTGATAAGTGATGGAATTGGGACCTGAAGCCAGGTCTCTCTGGCTCCTCAGAGTCAGGCACCGGAGACAGTGGGCATGGCGGGGACCCAGCCTTGGAGGTGGGAATGCTCCGGAACAAACGGCAGCCTTGGCTGACTGAGCTTGAGGGCTGAGGTGGGAAAAGATGGACTCCAGCTTCAGAAGACTTTGGGCTAGGAACTCCACTCCTACTCCAAGGCTGAGATGAGATGATGGGGCAGAGGGTGGGGTAGGTGGAAGAAAAGTTACAATTCTCCCTTAAAGTGATTTCACCAGCACTGAACTTGAATTTCACTCATCCACGATGGTCCGGTATGTCGGCGTGCACCTAGCGAGACCCAAAGGAAGGGAGACACAGCTCCTGACACAGCTAAGAACAACAGGATCCATTACAGGGCAGTACAAGGTTGATGCTTGCATGTTGGCTATTGGCAGAAGGGGGGAGGGTGAAAAGCAGGCTTGCGCACGTAGGGTGTCACAGACCAAGTTCGAACAACCCCAGCGCTGCTCCTCCGTATGAGATACCGGGCAAATCACTAAGCTCAATTTCCTCCTTTGAAGAATAGAGTTAATAGTGTCTGTTTTGCAGAATTTCAAGGACTGGGAAACAATGCAAGTGGGAAGTCTAGTATGGCGTATGGTGCATAGCACATGACCCACAAAAGGCAGTGATGGTATCTCGTTTTGAGAATAAGTGGTTGGTTTTGGGCAAATAGTGCCAGACTTGAGCATGGCTGCGTGGAAGCTGCAGGCTCTCTGGAAGACAGGTGAAATACAGCTTAGGACCGTGGGGTGGTTTCCAGAATCTGCCCTCAGGTAAAACCTCCTCTACCAAATCAGCACTTTTGGTAAGGGCTTCTGATGGAAGATGACCTCTCTGTGACCTCCAGGCTCAATGCCTGGATGCTTCTTGCAACAGCACAAGCAAGCCCTGACTCACCGACATTATGTGGGCGGCTGGGACCCTTGCGGCCACCGCCAACACTTAATCTCCTGGCCACCTGCAGCCAGGTCTGTTCAAGCCTATGCTACAGAAAGCCAGAAACCATGAGCTTCTAGAGTGATAAGTACAAAGAGGTGGCCTCTTGGGGAAGCCTCCTTCAAGATTGGCCCTTTCTTCTTTACCCGGGATACTCAAAATAACTTTTATTGTCGTCTTTCCTTACTACAAAAGCAAAGTAAGATCATTGTGGAAGACACAGGCAAGCAAAAGGAGAAAAGGAGGAAGAGGAAGAGGAAGAGGAAGAAGAGGAAGAAGAAGAAGAAGAAGAAGAAGAAGAGAAGGAGAAGGAGAAGAAGAAAAAACCAAATATTATTCTACCCACCCAGAGATAACCACTCTTAACTCTGGTATTTTCCCTATCAATCTTTTTCTGAATATATGTGTATATATATATATATGTATATATATATATATACACATACATGCACAAAATAGTGTATATTATAAAAGTCTTTCCACATCAGGGGACACATTGCTTTCAAATAATTTTTAGAGACCGGATGGTATTTCGCTGAATGAGGGTACTGCGCACACGTTTAATCAGGGACATATTTCGTCTGTCTCCAGTTTTTTGTTTCATTGCAGTATTTCAGTAAATATCTTTAAGACTGTATCTTTTTCTCCCACGTCTTGTGTTATTTCATGATTTCTAGCGGCAAGGTTTCCTATCTTCCATTATTTTCTTGGGATGGATTCTAGCAGCAGTGTTGCAGCGTCAGAAAAGGAAACACATTTTTCAAGACAGCAGCCTTTTCATGTTGACGAGATTCCTTTCCTGTAATTTCAGTGACTGATAATGAAAAACACGTCTGGGAACCACAGCAGAAGTGAGTGCTGTATCTTAACGTTACCGAGTCTCTCGCACGGCGCGAGTGTTCCAAACAGCCTTATTAAAGTGGTATTTCCCTTCCGGCTTCAATGGCAACGGTAACAACTAATATTATTATTGTACTTGCTGCTATTATTACTGTCTTCTGTGCTGTTTTCCTGCTCTGAGATCCCCTCCGGTTGGGCTCAGGAGGGAGACGTGGGTCATTTGCTGAGAGCCCTATTGACCTCCCATGGAGCATAGCACAGACATTCTAGTACATTCCTCACCTGAACAGGTGCGGTAAGCTTTTCCTGACCCCACAGAGCCCCTCAACTCCAGACAATAGGTCTTCTATACTGTTTGCCCAGTGACACCTGCAAAAGTCTGGTGTTCATTGTTATTCCTTGTCTTGGCAGGCTCATCTATTGAGTTTGGCTTCTGCTGACTAAAGTCAGGGAAGCTGACCCAGTGGAGGAGAGTAGCTTGAAAGAAAAGTCTTAGTGTTCCTATATGGCCTGAGGGCTCCATGTGAACCTGTCAAAATAAATCCATATGAATTAATCATCCCAAATCAAAACAAGTCCCGGCACTGAGCACAGCACACGGCACATCGTATTAGGCACTTTTCTGTGAGCGTTTGCTAAATGAAAATATGGCCGGTGGATGAAGGATGCATTAATTATCTCTTGTCTTATCTTGCTATAGATGGCATGCCATGTATCCAGAGTCAGATATTTGTGTCTCCAGAAACCCTCTCACAAGAGGGTTGGAAGATCATGCCTCTTCTATAAAGTTAAACGCATGCCTATTCTTCACCTCTCGGGCAGACGAAGAGCAAAATGCATGCTTGTAACAAGTCCCATGAAGTTTATAGAAAAGAAAAAGATGAGCTGCCAACTATGAGTTGGGTGGGCCTACGATAAAAATATTTTCCGATATGTATGGTCTCAAAAAAAAATCGCTTCTCAAGCAGCTTTTCTTGGGAAGCTACAGGAGGATGTGTTTTACCGAAAAGGGGGGAGCAAACCAAGCTGTGGAATCTAGTATCCAGGGAGGGAGCCCAAGAGACAGGTGCAAGGGATTCTCAGGATGACTTTGAAAGAAAGATCGTAATTCTAACAGCATAGCAGACTTGCAGAGTGACCCGCTCAGACTGTCGAAGCACGACCCAGGGTCTCCAGGAGGGAGGTATCTGCCCCCCTGCCCCCACAAAGAAACTGGAATCCTGGAAGAAGTTTTTTTTTATAATTTTTAAAAAATGTTTATTTATTTTTGAGAGAGAGAGAGAGAGAGAGAGAAACAGAGCATGAGCAGAGGAGGGGCAGAGAGAGAGGGAAACCCAGAATCCGAAGCAGGCTCCAGGCTCTGAGCTGTCAGCACAAAGCCGATGGGGGCTCGAACTCATGAACCGAGAGATCATGACCTGAGCCCAGGTTGGACGCTTAACGGATTGAGCCACCCAGGCGCCCCACTGGGAGAAGTTTTATGGCTCTGTGTGAGAGGTGGGGGATGAATTAATGTTAGGTATGCAACGCGGTGATGGAAAAATGAGACAACTTAACTATGGGAAAAAATATACAAGTAAAGAAATCTAGCCATAGTATGTTACATGGCTCGTCTGTGAGCCACGTTTTCACTGATGTTATCAGGTAAAGAGGATTGGATTATTAACAAAGTATCGATGTGTTGCATGTGATTGAATGGGGAGGCGAAGTGTCTGTGTTGTGGTGGGGGGGGGTGATGCAGGAGGAGCAAAGGAAGGTTGTATAAAGAGCTGGATCCTTACCCCCCATCACAGAAGAACGAAAGATAAATGTCTCCGATTGAAAAATCAAGAACTAGCAGCATAAGCCTGTCATTTCAAGATAGATAAATTCCCAAGAAATAGCTAAAAAGGTCGAAAGTTATTGCCTTCTAGGGGAGCCGCTTAAGGGTAGGAAGGAGGAGAGCAGGTGCGGCTGGTTTTCACCGTAAGACTGACTTTCCAAAACCGATGCACGTGTATTATTTCAAAAAACTAAATTGGGGCGCCTGGGTGGCGCAGTCGGTTAAGCGTCCGACTTCAGCCAGGTCACCATCTCGCGGTCCGTGAGTTCGAGCCCCGCGTCAGGCTCTGGGCTGATGGCTCAGAGCCTGGAGCCTGTTTTCAATTCTGTGTCTCCGTCTCTCTCTGCCCCTCCCCCGTTCATGCTCTCTCTCTGTCCCAAAAATAAATAAACGTTGAAAAAAAAAAAAAAAACTAAATTAACAAAAAGGGCCAGAGGATGAGTAACTGAGAGAGTTGACTCAGGCTTCTCTCGGGGGCTTTTGGTAGCTAAGCCTGTGTTTTGAATGATTTTGTTTTGTTTTATTTAAATTATGTTTTCTATTATCACGTTGCTTTGGGGATGTTCACCGAGAGAAAAGGGGTGGCCAAGAAGATGCAGCTCTTCAACTCTTTCATTGGTTTTATGTGTTAGCATTCCTGGTGAGATTTCATTTTAATGAAAAGATCAGTCGCTTTGAGGAGCCTGGGTGACTCAGTCATTTGAACATCCGACTCCTGATTTCGGCTCACGTCATGATCTCACGATTGTGGGACTGAGCCCTGCATCAGGCTCCATCTGAATGTGGAGCCTGCTTAAGATTCTCTCTCTCCCTCTCTCCGCCCCTCTCCCCTGCTCGTGCATGCTCTCTCTCTCGAGAATAAAACATTGTTTAAAAATTAAAAAAAAATAAAAACTAAAAGAGCAATTGCTTTAAGAACTTTTTTTTTTTTTTGAGTTAGAAGGTACAGACCTAGACGTAATTTTCCAGGGATTTCTCTTGATAGCCCAGTGGGTCCATTTGCCAACCACAGGGTCTCCCTTACAAGATGAATGTGTTGTCCTCCACGCAGAAGGACCCCTCTCTCACCACAGGGGCCTTGAGCCTTTCTATCCAGAAGGAAGAATGGATTCATGATGCACTGTCTGCATCATTTTATTTATTCCTCTCTAGGACCAAAGGTCTGTGTCTACGTCTGGAAATAGGAGCATGGTGTGATTCCAGAAAGAGACTGAGCTAGCAGACGGACCTGAGGTCATGAGCTCGCACTCTGCCTCAGTGTCCTACCACCCTACCCAGCTGAGCCACGCCGCTGTGAGTGCAAACCCAGGAACACGCCAACATTGCTCCCTAGCCACAAAAAGCTAACAATCCTCGCATCCTTGTAACTTGCCGGGCAGTGTCCTGAGCACTTCACAAGCACTGACTCCTTTCTTCATCCCAGCCACACCAAAAGTGCTATTCCTCTTCCCATTTTACAGATGAGGAACCTGAGGCACAAAGACGATGAGTAACACGCCCGGGTCACGTGGCTAGCAAGTGACAGATTTGAACCTCCTCAGATGAGCCCAGAGCTCATGCTCTCAACAGTTTCACTCCTTCCTCCGTGACACGGGCTCCGATATTCCTTTTCCTTAAATGCGCCCATGCACCCTTTCGCGGAGACCTTCAATGAGGTAATTCTATGCCCTTTCCCTTCTCTCGCCTATCTGGTTGGCTTTTTATTAAGCTGGGGCTTCAGCAAACATCAGACTCCCCTACAACCAAAGCCAGGAGAGAAATCCTTCGTTGACAAAATGTCTGGCACACACAGACAAGCCATTTGGAGCCACCGGCAGCAACTGGACACCCGTGTCGTAATGGTTTGGAATCAAGAATTTAAGTCTCACGCCCAAGGGCTGACATCCAGAGCAACCGCTCACCGATCTCTGTACGTGGTGCTTGGGCAGGGACGTGAGGGTCTGGATTCCTCCTGGAGAGGCCACTGGAAGCCAGAAGCCCCTCCACACGCAGAAACCAGAGACTCTCCAACCCAGCCCCAGACATACTTTAACTGAATGGACCCCGGCACTCAGTGAGGGGCAGAGCACTGTGGCTAGGGGGCGGGAGGGGGGGCAAGAAGGAGGAAGGAGGCAGGAGGTGGGCCCTGCCTCCATGATCCCCCCCCCCCCCCCCCCCCCGCCATGCCCCTGTCATTCACTGCAGCCTCGATGAAACCTCTTTGTATTTCTCTGACATGCTGGGCTTGCATTCGCCTCCAAGGCTTTGCACCTGCCATTCCCTAGGTCTAGAATGCTCTTCCCCTGCCTCCTTCCCCTCGCATGGGGTCTCACCTCGATGTTACCTGTTCAGAGAGGCCGTCCTGTCCCCACCAATGCAGAAGAACTACATATCTCATGCTTGTTTCTTCCCCATATCCTGTTTTGGGGAAAAAAGCGCTTCATAGCGCTGGTCACTAGCTGCATTTATTTATTTTGTTTCTGTATTTATTGTAGGCTTCCTCCTCTGCCATGAGAGCAGGGACTTTGTCTTGTGTCAATTGCATTACCGTAGGGCCTAGAACAGCGCTGATAATAGAGCAGAAGTCCATGCCCGTTCCTTGAAAGAACAAAAGGATGAATGAGTGGATGGTGTCCACAAACTAGATAGACGGGAAGTCTCGGTCTTGAGCCCAAGGACTCTCTAGTGGGGAAATTACTGTCCTCGTTGGACTTTATCTGTGATCTCCATTTCTAGTCTTCCCTTCTGCTTACCCAGCATTGAAGACCTTGCTTCCACACTCGGGCAGAGGGTGTGAAGCCTTCTTATTGGGAACGTCTGACTTCTAGGGGATCAGGACTATGACCACGTCTGGGCAGCGGGGGGTCTGAATCCCATTCGGGAGGAGTGAGTTGGGGGTCAAGGCCGTCCTTCATGGATGCCTCCCCAATCTAATGACTATGTAATCCCATGACAACCTGGCCTATGTCGTCGATCCTGGGCTGCCCATTCAGTGCTTTCCTGACTTCTGTTTTTCTCTTCAGAGGTCTCTGGCTAAGGACACCTCTAAGCTGGTGAGCTGGGTCAGGCATCTCTCGAAAGGAGGGCTGAAACTTATTCACATGCGTAGATGGTCCTCTCACACTAGCCCCACCGTGAAAACACTCATCTCTAAGACATTCCCGCGTTGACCGGATTATGGGGACCATGATAGTAGGGGAGTCAAGCCTGGCTTCGGTGGGGCGTTCAGCTCAAGCCTTCTCCTTCCCTCCCCTCAAGCCGCACCCCGGAGTGGTGCAACCCCATCCTAATGGGTCACCGGACTGGTGAAACCTGAACAGTTGGAGGCCAAGGGAAGCACTTGATGACAAAAGGGTAGGGAGGTGAGCCAATGGAGGAGGAGTGGGGGCTTTAGGAGAGGGCCTGGGAAGGGAGCGGGCCAGGGAGAAGAACGGGGGCTATTTATTTTCAAATGGAGACGGATTTTATATTTCAGCCCCACTTTTTATCATAGTGAAATCTTAGGAGGTTCATGTGAACGGGGCCCTGTATTCATTGTTATGCTATTTGGTTTTGATAAAAAGTGGCATTGTACAAGATGTTCCTTGGCCACGTCAGACCTCGCCGCGTAGCTAATGGTGGCATAGAGCCATACCACAAGTTGTGCAAGGCAGGGGCAGGGAAAACAGAGCTGCTTCTGAGGGATTAAGGCCGGTATTTCAATTTGAACTTTAAGAAAGAGATTGAAGGAACAGGAGGAATAGTAAGAAAGAAAAAGCAAGAGGGAGAAGGGAGAGATGAAAGGAAGGAATGTAGGAAGAAATGAAAGGCCAAAGGCAAAAGAAGGAGAATGGTCCCATTTAATGGGGGATCTTCTCGTCAAGGAGGAGAGAGCTGGTAGTTTCGCAAAGAGATGATATGCCTTTGCTCTTTTTGCAACTTTCTTTCCTGCCCACCTTTGTTCCAAAGCACTGCTGTGTCTCTAAGTGTGTTCCTTTCTGAACTTCTTTCCAGTTAAGAGGAGGAGTCAAAAGGTCCGAGGTGCTTCTCTCGGTGTTGTGGGCTTGGAAGAGCCTAGCAGTGTACTTTCATCAGCTCCCAGACCCGGACTTTTCCCCTCACCTAAAGCTAAACCCAGGGCTGGGGTGTTTGCTTGCAAAACTTGTGGGTCATTGTCCTACAAAAAAACGACTTTATTTCTTAACCTGTAACTGCTGATGTTATGCTTAAGCAATGAACTTAACAGTCCCTAAAAAAAAAAAATCTGACTCCATTTCTAAGGAAAACTCAACCAAATGGCTTCCCCCTTGTGCTGTCCGTAATGACCATGATCTGATTTGGAAAGAAATCAGTCTGCTCGTAGTCAAATCCCTAGAAAGCCCTGGAGAACCGTGCCCACACCCATCACACGCAACGGAGCTATGATCCGCCAATGTCAATGGCTGGCCGTTGAGTTGGGACATGGTGGCTTCCTCTTCTGTTGTCCCCAGCAACTGTGCAGCATCTGGTGTGCCCCTTCCCTGAGCAGATCAGCGTTTGCTTAAAGAAAACACGTCCAGGACTTCTAGCTCCTACTTTTACCGGCTCCACTACGTGGTTACAGTCCTACCACCTTGACCTAAGTGTGGCTTCCAGATTAGACAAGGCTTCTGCACACGCCCAGGCATGCTGCGCAAGGCCCCTCTCTCCCACCTCTATCTGGCAAACACCGACGCATCTTCCAGCTTCAATTGCTCCGTGTGGCCTTTCCAGACTCCTCCCTGGAAGAACCCACCCCGTCCTTCTCTAGCCCTCGAATGTACCCTGAACAGACTTCTCTCATAGCCCCTGTGCCTCCTTCCCTTCACCTGGAAGCTCTTTGAGCTTAACGTCAATGTCTGTTTTATTTCTGCATCCCTAATACCTAGCGCCTTGTCTGGCACCCAAAGCAGATCAAAAACTGATTGTTGAATGAATAAATGAATCAAGGAAAGAGATCTTCAAAAACATCTACTGAGATATTTAAAAAAGCAAGAGGCCAGTTTTAGCATTGAGTTATTTTACCTTTGTTATAATCGCAAAATCATTTGAATTCTCTTCTAATGAATAACCAGCACCAGCAGGAGGCAACAGTCCTTGCCTGTATGTTGTATGTTTCAGTAGACATCGAAAGCTAACCAAAGCAAGTCTTGCCTTTCCATTCCAGAGGCAGTAAGTAGGATTCTAGAAGTTGGGAGTGTGAAGGGTTTTAGCGGAGCATCCAGTCTTACTCCTTGAATTTACAGATGAGGAAACTTAAGCTCAGAGACATGGGAGTCTTGCCCCTGGTCACCCAGCAGGTGATAGTGGAGGCGGGATTCAACCTCAAGTTGAGAGCTCAGCCTCGTGAGGCTGCAGGAGAACCGTTTCTGAGCAGTTCAAGGCCAGCCCACCACAGTGTCTGGGTCAGGTTTACGTGCGTGCAGAGGCTAGCACCAGAGGTTGGGGACAAAAGCAATTAAAGAAATTTCCGAAACCAAGCAACTTTCAGCTGATTCTGGGAAAAGGGAGAGAGTAGCTGCATATATGACTGGCCCAAGTACTTTTTTTTTTTTTTTTACCCTCTTAAACAAATACTTGTGCACATCCAGAAAACACCATAGATGAAATTGCCATTTTAATTCAGTATGCATCCCTTATTTTTCACTTTGGTGTTAATATGATGGTCTTTTAAGGTGCATTAAAAGATTATGCAGTTATTCTAATGAATTTAGTATTTCCTTTGTCATTTTCCACTAAGTGATAAATATTAAAACAATTCATGAAGAAATTTTCAATTTAAAAAAATTTTTTTTAATGTTTATTTAATTTTGAGACAGAGACAAAGCACGAACGGGGGAGGGTCAGAGAGAGAGGGAGACACAGAATCTGAAACAGGCTCCAGGCTCTGAGCTGTCAGCACAGAGCCCGACGCGGGGCTCGAACTCACAAACTGCGAGATCATGACCTGAGCCGAAGTCGGACGCTTAACTGACGGAGCCACCCAGGCTCCCCTTTTTTTCAATTTTTTTTAATCCAGCATTCTGTAGAATTCTTGTTGACTATGGGGGCACCTGGGTGACTCCGTTGGTTAAGCGTCCGACTCTTGATTTCTGTTCAGGTCATAATCTCAAGATTCATGGGTTCAAGCCCCACATCGGGCTCTGTGCTGAGCATGGAATCTGCTTTGGATTCTCTCTCTCTGCCCCTCCCCTGCTCATGCTCTCTCTCTCAAAATAAATAAACTTAAAAAAAACCCATAAACTATTTCTTTTTCTTAAGTCAGTTTTATTGAGATAAATTTAAATACAGAATTCACACTTTATAAGTGTGCATCTATAGAGTTTTTGAGAAATATATACATGTATATATAAATACACTACAACCAAAATACCAAATATGAAAATATTTGTATACCTGCTCATGGTCCTTTATAGTCAATCCTGTGCTCTCAACCCCAGGTGACCACCAATCTGTTTCATGCCCTTTTCCAGAACGTCTCCCAAATGGAATCATACAGTACATAGCCTTTTTGTTCTGGCTTCTTTCACTTAGCGTAATGCTTGAGAGATTCATCCTTGTTACTTACTTTTGTGATCCCACTTCACATAATGAGGAAACCAAATTCCAAGCTGCTTAAGTGAGTCACTCGCCCTTGTGAGCAGTGGAGTCAGAACTCCAACCCAGCCAGCCTGATTCCAGCCCCGGTGCCCTCATTCAAACTCCACCCCTCCGTGCCTGGGGTCAGGGCTCCCCAGTATGTCATCACACACTGCGGGGTCTTGCTAAATGCTTCACTCATTCGGATTTTCCCCCACTGTACAAGCACGATGTCTGTTTTACATACGGACGCCCCAGATGTTGTGCAGAGACATGAGCCTCTTTTTTTTTCATTTTCAGGTTTGACCAGAAAACGTTCTAGTTATAAAGCCGCGGCGGAACAACTTGGTCAAGGAAAATGAACTGTTCACTTGCTCCTGAAGGAGGGGTGTTTGCCCCCTGGCCCTGGAGTCTGAGTCCCAGGCCTTAGGCCCTGCCTGCCAAGCAGTTGGAGGTGAACGAGTATTCACCGAATGGTGACGACTATTCCTATCCAGTGATTAGCTCATTCAGTCCCTTGCTAGCTGGGTGACCTTGAGCAAGTAACTTAACCTCTTGAAGTCTCTCACCCATAATACAGGGCTCAAAAATGGGGTGTTGAGTACTAAGTGAAATAAGGCACATGAAGCCCAGGGCCCAAAATCTAGCAATACCTCCCCAGCATGAGGCCCTTCTAATTTTCCTTTTGTCACAATGGCCACTTGAATTGAATTAAAGTTCAGGTACGGGGGCGCCTGGGTGGCTCAGTCGGTTGAGAGCCCGACTTCGGCTCAGGTCATGATCTCACAGTTTGTGGGTTCAAGCCCCACATGGGGCTCTGTGCTGACAGCTCCGAGTCTAGAGCCTGCTTCCGACTCTGTGTCTCCCTCTCTCTCTCCCCCTCCTCCACTCTCTCTCTCTCTTTCTCTCTCAAAAATAAATAAACAGATAAAAATTTCTTTTTAATTGAACAGCAAGTGCTGCCAGGGGGTGGTCGCCATAACGCACAGCTCCTAGGATATACCATTGTCTTGGCTGTCACTTCGAATCATAGCCCTGGAGAGGTGCAGGGCGGGGCACGCACAGCCTATGGGACAGCCCCGGCTGCCCAGATGAAGGCGAGGGCTCTCCTTGGCAAACTAGTCATCAGAAAAGAAACGCTTGACACCAAGCAGGTTCCTAATAGATAGCTGTTGGATTTTTTGTTAAGTGAGCTTGGCTTTCTGTTGGTTCGAGCACTCACCCAAGAGTTTACAGTCTGAGACCAAGACGTCTGTGCTGGAGAGATAGAAAACAAGCGGTCACTGTAAGAGCTGAGGTCACCAATTCCACCTGAGCTCAGCAACGTACCCCTGCTGCCCAGGCAGAGAGCCGGTGTTGCTGAGTTTGAGGAAGATGAGGAGGAAGGAAGAAAGTCACATGACTTCCTCTTAGTCACAGGGGGCTTCCTAGAGGAGGTGTGCTCCTCAGAGAGCTACGAGAGTGGGGGAAGGGAGGCACTGATGAAGCCAGAGAACTTTTCAACACAGAAACACAGTGGCAACTGATATGATAATTTCAAAAAAGGAGAATCGTCCAGGATTCCTTTATAAAGAAGAGGACTCTCCTTGTGAAGAGGAAGAACGAAAGAGAATTCCTCTACCCTTCTTCCACTTTGTACACGTAACCTTCCCTTTCTGTTCATTCATTTCCTCCTTCAGTCAGAGATTCTCAGACTTTTCCGCGAAAGGGACCCTGAGTGTCTCAGTAAGCTTTTCAGTGTCCTAAGGCAAAAGAAATACCTCACAGTTAAATTACAAAGTAGTTAGGCACGTACAACTTCATAAACATTTATGTGCTAACAACCTAGTAGGTGTTCAAAAAAATCACACACATACATTGAAAGAAAAAAATGTTTCATTCTTTTTTTTTCTTTTAATCTTTATTTATTTTTGAGAGAGAGACAGAGCGTGAGCAGGAGAGGGGTAGAGAGAGAGGGAGACACAGAATCTGAAGCTGGCTCCAGGCCCTGAGCTGTCAGCACAGAGCCCCACGTGGGGCTGGAACCCACGAACCATGAGATCATGACCTGTGCCGAGGTCGGACGCTCAACCGACCGAGCCACCCAGGAGCCCCCCAAAAATGTTTCATTTTCACAATTACTTACTGATGAGATGTATGTGCCTTTTAGGCACGGCACAATTTCTCAAACTTGGGGATCAGATAGGGGGCCACCCCCCGAATTCTCTATTCCACAATGACTTCCACAAAACCCAGAGTATTGGACAATCTGAGATCTCCCACGTGGAGGCAAGACTGCAGAGATGGGGGGGCAGGGGACTCTCCTGACCTAACATCCATAGGAAAGTGGCTGCAGGCATTGGTCCAGAACTTCAATCACGTTAAGACTGTCGAGGTGATTCTTTTGTCCTTTTCTTCTTGTTTGTAAGCTGGCTGCTATGGTCCCAAATATCAGAACAAAGCGGGAAAGAGGGAGGAAACAGTAGTGTCAAACTCATCTGATCCCTTTAAACAAGGAAGCAAGAGCTATTTCAGAGACGGCTTCCCACCCCAGAAGATGTCCCCCAGCAGATATCCTGGGCCAGGAACTGTGTCGTATGCTCATTACTGACTGCAGGGAAGGCTGAGTAAGTCAGCATTTAGCTGGGCACAAAGTACTCCAAGTCAGGGCTCAGTAGCAAGGAAGGAGGGGTGGCTATGGGGTGAACGAACAGTCTCTATGAGACAGACACACTTACTCCTCCAAAGATCAGTAGGATAAGAATGAATTCCTACTCTCAGTCACCTCAGGTCTAACCTGGAGACAAATGTGACCTTCTCCAAAATTTTGACTACCATACAAAGTGATAAAGAGGCACCTATTGCTGTGGGAAGGTACTCGATTTGCCCGGGGAGGGTCAGAGAAAGTTCTAGAAAGCAGCTGACCACACCGTAACAGAAAGACACTGAGGAGGAGGAACAGCAGGCACGGGGGCCCAGGGATGTGAAGGAAAAGATGTAACATGATCTGAGTAGTCCATGATCTGGTGTCCAGAGCCCAGGAGGGATGGCGGGAGGATGGCGATGGCAGGAAATGGTACGGAACAGATCATGGAATCAGCGAGGGCTGTGCATGCCCCTGGCTCTGTGGAGAATAGTGTGAGAAGGGTAATGGACATCTACCACTTTTCTCTTTTCCTTTGGGGAAATGCTCCTCGCACACTCTGTGCGTCTGCCAATTACATGCTTCAACCTTCCATTTCCTGCCAGTGGACCTCGACCCAAGCAGAACCAGAGTCGTTTGTAGGGGGATTGATATGGATGCTGAGTACGACTCCGTCCTAAGGAAGATATAAACCTGGAGCTGCTATAGCCATATTTTGCTCCTGCAGAGAGAGCTTTGCCTGGTGGGGGCGCCGGGGGATGGAGGCAGAGACTGGTGAAATCGCTCTAACATCCGGCCGGGATCGAACAGAACTAAAACCACCAGGAGTTACTTAAGCTCATAACATGTCTGTTTCTAGGTAAGCCAGCTGAAGCTACTTTTTATGAGGCTAGTTTGAGTTAGGTTCTTATCTCTTGGCAGCTGGAAGGGTGTTGACAGAAGGACTATGATTTGGAAGCAGGACAGCGCATCGGGAGGCTCTCCCCACATTCTCTTCTCATACCTGGCTACAGGCTGTGGGGTTCACAGGCTTCAGGGCCAACTGCCCTGGCTGCCAGGGAGAGAAGCCTCGCTTCCCCGGAGATTTCCACTGTCCCCATCTCAGCCTCCATGTGCAATCTGACAGAGGCATTGATTCTCGCCCAGCTGGCTAGATGGCACCCACTTCCTGTCCTGCAAACCTGGGCTGCCTTCCTGGGCTGTTATCTGACTCCACTATCAGCCCGTGGCGTCCAGGAACACATCGGACTTCTAGGAAAAACCATGTTCTACAAGAGCAAGCGCATGCAACCAGAGCTGACGGTAACTCTAGCAGCCGCGCACACAATGAAGCCCTGGACTTTATTCATGGCCTCTGATGTTCAGGAGCCAGGCACGAGCTCTGGCAGTCAAGATTAACCAGGGCGTTTCTGAGCTGGTAACTCAAACCGTCCCGGTCCGAGGCTGTAGGTAAGACCTATCGTTAGTTGCAAGGGGTTTCACCTGCAAGGTGTAGCGCGTGCTTCGTTACGTCCCAAACCGGCCACTTAGTAGCTGAATGAGCCTGGGAGAGTCACTCCACCTCTCCAAGTGTCCACTTGTTTCATTTTATAGCAGCATGGGAACAGTGGTTGCTAACAGAATTGAGCGCCGACTAGGTATCAGACATGCTAAGTACTGCACACGCAGTCACTTCCCTCTGCAAGAACTGGCACATTTTGAGATTTTAATGTGCGTTTGTCATTGTTACCTGTGGTACCATGGGGACCGACAGCTTCAGTCTTCTCTGCCAATGAGGAAACTGACATCAAGAAGCAGTGACTGACTTGCCTAATAATCATACGGCGTAATCAGTGACAGAGCAAAATCTAGAACCCAAGTCTCATCCACATTAGGGTACATATCAAAAAGCCACAAAAATTATAGGGTATCTAGAAATTATTTGATCTAGAATATACGTAACTTCTATGGAGAAAACTTTATCTCATGAAAAACATAAAAACCGATGTGAGTAAGTGGAGAATAGAGCTATTCTATGCTCTTGAATGGGCAATTTCACACTATAATGGTAGTAATTATTCTCAGATTAATTCTTAAATGCTAATCAGAAACCAGTTGGGCTTTTTGAGGAACTTGAAAAAGGAATTTTAAAATGTCTTTGGAGGAAGAGAGGGCCATGAATAGCTAAGTTAACTTTAGAAAAGAAAACTAGGGGAGAATTGCCTTAACCAGCCATTGAGATGTATGACAAAGTGATTGTAATAAAAAGTAGTTGGTATTGGTACAAGAATGGACAGATCGGTGAAACATTGTAGAGAGGAGACATTCAGACCCTAATATATGGCACAGAAGCCATTGTGATCCTGTAGGGAAAGACCAGACTGTGTAGCAGAGGAAACTCATTCACTATTTGGAGAAAAATAACATAGGGTCCCTACCTAAGATGGTTCTGGGTGAATTAAAGTTCTAAGTGTGGAAGTAAAAATGTCAAATGTTAGAGAAAGAAAAAAAAAAGCGAAACATTTTTGTGACCTAGAGGAAGGAAAAGGCTTCATGACCAAAAAGAAGGATTACTTTTCAACAAAGAACATGTGGACAAAGTCACTAGACAGATGGCAGGAAAGATAAAGATTTTTGTCGTGTCTAAAACTGAACAGGCATTTACAGATAGCACTATGATTTCCTGCTACCCAACGAGATGAGGAGAGCAGCCCCTGTGGGCAAATGGGAAAAGACTGCCTAATGGGTAATTAAGAAGAAACCTTACAGATAAATAGATAAATGAATAATGCTCCAAATCATAATAGTAAATGAAAGTTAAAGCACTAAGACGTCCCTTTAACCTAGTGACCAAAAAACGGGAAAGCTGTAAAATGCAAGTGTTGCATAGGTACAGGGATAAAGGAACCCACATGCACTGATGTGCACTGATGTGCACTGATGAGAGTGTTAATCTGGATTAATCTGAGTTATTTAATGAAATTAGGGCTATGCATGCAGCCGGCATCATCCAGCAATCCCACTCCTGGGCATAAATCCCAAAGAAATTCTTACTGAGCTCTGAGAGTGGTAGACTTTATTATTATTTGCAATTAGTTGCCGCCTTTCCCCATACAGGGTCGTCCACTCACCTCCACACGCTTTCTAGCGCCTGTCTGCAAGACGCTGTATTTCTCCGCTTCCGGGTCAGACTCAGCCACGTGACTTGCTTTGGCCCTGGAACCAGGCGTGGAAGCTCTGCGTGCGCTTGAGGCGGAAGCTTCAAGCGCTGTTGCTGGTTTCCTCCAGCTCTTTTGCTTTTTTTTCTTCTTTTTTCTCCTGCCAGGATTAGGGCTTGTCCTAAATAAGGGCTTTTCCTCAGCGTGGACGCTGCTCTGAAGACGCAGGGAATAGGAAGGAGCCTGTTGCCAGCAGCAGGAACCTGTGGCGTGACCACGAAAGGAACCTTTGTGGTTGTAAGCCACTGAGGTATTTTGTTTTGTTTTCATTATAGCAGCAGAACTGACTAATACAGGGATCTGTGAGCTAATTGTTCATTGTGGTGCGGTCCCTCGTGGCAGAGAGCTGGGGGTGGCCTCGGTGCATATCGCTGATCAAACGGGGCACACACTGTGGGGTATTAGGCGGTCGTAACGTGCAAGAGAGTATGCGTTCCCATAAAAATATGGATGAACCTTAAAAATACAGCGCTTGGTGAAAATACGAAGAAATGGGATCCTGTGTGACCAAGGAACATAACACAAAACTACGTACTTCGCACAATGCACCCAGATGAAACGATGAAGACATTGGCGTGATGTCTAGGGATGAGAGAAAAATGGAAGTGGGATGTGGAGATAAATGTCTGATCCGTTACAAATTTTAAAGAGTATCGTGAAAAAAACAAAGAAAGAAAAGGGATCCACGGCGAATGACAATCTGTTCAGTGCTTTTTCTCTCCTGTTCTATTGCTTCATGTATTATTCACGCTCTCAGAAAAGTAAGAATACCTGAAATCACAAATTGCTTCATATGTTTTAACCTCAACTTTTCCTCTGACCCCTAAAGGACTCCGTAATACAAGGACAGCGGATGTCACACTTCTCATTTAACACACTTTTGAATGGGGCTAGAGTATCCGATGGTTTCGCTGGAAAGAGATTAATAGTGACTCACCTCGACGTAGCACACGGTATGTGACAGGTATTCTGAGCATTTTATAGGTGTTAACATATTTATTTTTTTAATGTTTATTTGCTCATTTTGGAGAGAGAGGGAGTGGCTGAGGAGCAGAGGGAGAGGGAGAGAGAGAATCCCAAGTAGGCTCTGTGCTCTCAACATAGAGCACCACACGGGGCTCGATCCCAGGAACCGTGAGATCATGATCTGAGCCAAAATCAAGAGTCAGACGCTCAAGCAACTGAGCCACCCAGGCGCCCTACGTAATAACACGGTTAAGTCTCACCACGATTTCCGGGATAGTTCCTATTACTATCATTGTCTCCATTTTACAGCAGGGGAAACCAAGGCACAGTGCAGTGACTTGCCGAACAAATAGTATGTGGGATTTGAGTCTGGACATTCTGGCTCTGTAGTTAAGATGATATCATATTTAAAACCTAAACTGAGGGGCGCCTGGGTGGCTCAGTCGGTTGAGCAGCCGACTTCGGCTCAGGTCACGATCTCGCGGTCCGTGAGTCTGAGCCCTGCGTCGGGCTCTGTGCTGACCGCTCAGAGCCTGGAGCCTGTTTCGGATTCTGTGTCTCCCTCTCTCTGACCCTCCCCCGTTCATGCTCTGTCTCTCTCTGTCTCAAAAATAAATAAACGTTAAAAAAAATTAAAAAAAAAAAACCCTAAACTGAGACAGTTTTTTTTTATGTTTATTTATTTAGTGTGTGTGTGAGAGAGAGAGAGAGAACACAAGTGGGCGAGGGATAGAGAGAGAGGTGGAGGGGGACACAGGATCCGAAGCAGGCTCCAGGCTCCAAGCTGTCAGCACAGATCCCGATGTGGGGCTCAAACTCATGACCGTGAGATCATGATCTGAGCTGAAGTTGGAGGCTTAATAACTAGGGTGTTATTGCTAATTAGTCCTGGACTGTATGTGTGCACTAAGGTATCCTGGAAGAGCCGGGACACATGATGCCCCGTCACACCCAGCTTCCAGATGCTCTGCTGTGCTGCCTCGCAGAAGGAGGTCCAGGCTCCCTGAATTCATAGGCAAGTGCCCTGCATCACAGCAAGACTTTAAAATCTGATCTTGCCAGTTGCTAGGAAAAATAACAATAGAAGTTGGCATACTGGGTATTTGAAAAATGCAAATGGGGACTGTGATCTGGTTTCAGAGCTAGAAAGTGGTTGAGTTGGGCCCTCGGGGACTCGGGTTAGAGTTGTCACTAGCAGGAGGACAAAGCCCCAGCCAGCTTTTGGCTCTATGTCAAAGGAACAGAATAAAGGATCTGAAGACATGAGCTTTCTCTCCTGATCTGACGCTAACTGGCCTGCTTAGCAGGAATCACTTTCCTCTAACACAGTCTACTCTGCCCCTGTAAAATGAAGATATTTCTATTCCTTTCCTTTCCCAGCCAGTCACCTCAGGAAGTATTAATTACGCTGTAATAGTTACATTAAGCTGATGCTTACAGAGTGGCAGTATTCATTCATTTGTTCCTCACAAGAACTCTATGAAGCCAGTATTATTATTATCATTATTATATCCATTCTACAGATGAGGAAACTGAGGCTAATGGATGTTCAGTGCGTGCGGAAAGTTACACATTTTGTAACAGATCAAGGCTTAATCTGCCTTAGAGCCAGTGCTCTAGGATATGTGTTGACTCTCTATGTGAATTTAATTCGTCGGTTCTCCTCCACCGCACAGAATTCTATCTGGTAGACAAAATGGGATCAATATTCCTCCTTCTAACCTGTGTATGAACAGGCAGCAGGGGTGATTCCAAAGATGAGCTTCATTTCCCCCTCAGTTTTCGGGAAATCTATACACTTTCAGACTTGAAATATTTGCTGATTGGAGTAGAAACAAATATCAAGAGAACTGTTTGGACATTTTTTTTTTAGTACAGACAGAAGTGGGGATGAATAAGGAAAAGAAAGTCTCCTCTCAGGAGCGAAGAAAAGAAGGTGCCCTGATGTAGAGAAATTGAGTCACCGTAGCTGGCATGAGATCAATGCACCATGCTGGTGAGAAACGCTCCCTCTCACAACCCGGGTAGCTATTGACTCCGGCAGCCCAGAGCCCTTGGGCATGTTCATCAAATTACTGGAATTATTAACAGCTTCTTGTTGGCAGTTCCGAGGAATCTCATGCGACTCCAGTCTGACTCCTGAAGCTCGAGTCTTTATTAACCTGCTTTTGAAGATGGATAAAAAATGAGAGGACTTGACATGAGAATTTAAAGCACCTTAGGGAGAACTTTTCCTTTGTCAGGCAGCGATGGTCTGCCTCCATCATCCAGGCTGCATCTAGGGAGAGTCCAGAGACATCTGCGTCCTCTCGCCTGGATGTGAGCCTTTGCTCCCGCGTGATTCACACTGAAGACAGACCTTCGACTCTCAACTCTTTGTTCGCTTCATAATTTTGTTTCACTTAAATTCAGGTCTTAACATCTGAGAGATGGAGAGAACTGTGGCGGATTCTAGCTCTGGCCCCATCATCGACTCTAACCGAGTGACTTAACCTCTTTGGAACTCTGTTTCCTTATCTTGCTTCAATAAGAAAAGGAAAAATGAGACTTTTTTAAGGCTCAAAAAAATTCAGGGAGAGCCACTCTGCGAATCCTTTGGTTGCTCGGGGGTGTATAAGATTAGCCTCCTAATAACAATTTTTTGGCAGAGTTCCTCAGCCAACTTAACTGAATAAATAGCTCAATGATGTGGTAACGTGGGGGTAAAGTCATGGTGGCCAGAGAAAGTATAGGGCAGCTGCCAAGAAAAACACAAATTTATAAAGGCAGTACTGACCCTAAGCCATACTGGTAGGACAGAATTATTACTCCTCTTCATGCAACTTAACTTTCATAATACTCTTCAGTGTTGGGAGGTTAGCTTGGCAGATGTCCAAGAAGAACAGAGCCAGCTTTTAAGGTATTGGAATTCCCAAAAGGTAGAGCAGAGGAAAGGTGAGATCCCAGGGTCAGAAATACCCCAGAAATAATACTACATCACGGATGCATTTACACCATGGACAAGCGAACTTCTCTCTGAATCACCTACTTAGGGCTGCCTTTCTGAAGATAAGACTGTTGGAAGGTACGCTGTATTCTAATGTGGGATTCCGTTGGTTAGGACCTTACTGACTGAAGAAACCTCTCCCAAGGCACAAGCATCCTGTCTCCTATTCTCTTCTCCATTTGCATGTTAATATCTCCAGAGCGCAGGGGCCAAGAAGACTTTGTAAAAATCAAAGTCTTGGATTCTAAGGATATGGCAGGATGAATTTGAAAAATATAATTTATTATTTCTCTTTCCCCAAGCATTGGGGCCATTCATTCCTCCATTGGCTGAACAGGGTTGGGCCAAAATGGGCAGAAACAGCAACAACTTAGATTTATTGAGACTTTCCTAGGTTCCTGGCCTTGTTCTGACCCCTTTACACCTAATCTCCTCAACGACCTTATGAGAAGAGCTCTATTATTATGTCCATTTCGCTGACAGGGAAACTGAGGCACTGAAAGTATAAATAACTTACCCAAGATCAAAGCTCTGGGACAGGTGGAGCTCTGAGATTTGATGTTCAGCTTTTGCCTTCCAAACTAGGTTTATCGCGGAGAAAATGGTTATGAAAACAAAAGCATTCGGTTTTGTCAGGGAGGGAAGATTCTTCCTCTACACTCATGGTCTTCCAGCTGGACTAAGAATTAACTTTATATGAAACAAGTTTACAGGAGGGAAAAACCCAAAGTTTTATTACGTGTGCGCTGAGGCCCGCTGGTGGACTCAAGGACTCGAGGTTTATTTTATAGCTTTCTTGACTTTCAAGTCCCTATCTCTGGTGATAAGGATGTCTTTTTACTTCTTCGTACAAGGAGGGTATTTTTCATATGGAGATTAATTTGCTGCTTTCAGTAGGGGTTTGGGGCACAGAGAAGGGTCTGAGTGTCCCTGCACCCGTTGTTGCCCAAGTAGCTTTAATTCAAAATAATCAATATGCCTTTGTGGCAGCCTGCCCTGGGCCCCTACAATTTGCAAGTGCTTGGCTTAAAAAAAAAAAGAAACCTGTTTGTTGAGTTATAACATTCGCACATACACAAAATGCACAAATGAACACTATAGATCGGTGAGGCCTCGCAAAGTGAATAGTCCCATGGAAACAGTACCCAGAAATCTTCCCTCTGTCCTCCTCCAATTTCTGCCCCTCGCCAGTGGTTTGACTTTTAAAAGCAGTCAATCTGTTTTTGCATGTTTTGGAACTTCTTATAATTGGAATCATACACTGCGTACTTTGTGTGTGTGTGTGTGTGTGTGTGTGTGTGTGTGTGCTGTGTACTTTGTGTGTGTGTGTGTGTGTGTGTGTGTGTGTGTGTGTGTTTGGCTTCTTTCCCTCATATTTTTATGGTGAAATCCACTCATATCATGGTGTTGTGTCAATGATGTATGGTATTCTATATACACATACAAAAATGCATTTATCCATATTACTACTTTTTTAAATTTTTTAACGCTTATTTATTTTTTGAGAGAGAAAGATAGAGTGCCAGTGAGGGAGGTGCAGAGAGAGAGGGAGACACAGAATCTGAAGCAGGCTCCAGCCTCTGAGCCATCAGCACAGAGCTCGACGCGGGGCTCGAACTCACGAGCCGTGAGATCATGACCTGAGCCGAAGTCAGATGCTTAACCGACTGAGGCACCCAGGGGACCCTGTCCGTTTACTGTTGATTGACATTTGGGTTGTTTCCAGTTTGGGGCTGGAGTGAATAGTGCCACTATGACTATTCTTGGGCGTTCTCTTTTGGTGGACCTAAGGACACATTTTGTTGAAAATACATCTAGGAATGGAAGTGCTGGCCTACATGTTAATACCTGTGTTCACCTTTATAGATATTGCTCAGCTGTTTTCCAAAGTAATCAAAGCACTTTCTACACCTGCTAGATGTATGTGAGCATTCTAGTTCCTCTACATCCTCACCAACAGCTGTCTTTTCATTTTAGCCATTATAGAGGGCAAGACTGGCTATACAGTTTGTGGAAACCAGTGAAAAATGAAAATGTGGAACTTCTTATTTAAAATTATCAGGGGGCCACCTGGGTGGCTCGGTTGGTTAAGTGTCGGACTCTTGATTTCTGCTCAGGTCAGTATCTCACGGTTCATGGGTTTGAGCCCCCCATCGGGCTCTGAGAGACAGTGCAGAGCCTGCTTGGGATTCTCTGTCTCCCTCTCTCTCTGCCTCTCCCCTGCTTGTGCCCTCTATCTCTCTCTCTCAAAATAAATAAACTTAAAAAATAAATAAAATAAAATTATTAGGAATTTCAAGGCAGTGAGAGCAAAGCAGTAAACCAAGTGCAGGGTCCTTTTAAGGGCAAGCTCTCTGTGACCTCACAGGTCGCCTGCTCAGGAAGCCATTCCAGGTAATATTAATTACATTTCTTTGATGATGAATGAAATCGAACACATTTTCATGTGCTTATTAGCCACCTTGATATCTTCTTTTAAGAATAGCCTATTCAATCCATTTGCCTATCTGATTTTTTTTAATTTTGCCTTTTGAAAAATTAATTTGTAGAAACTGATCGTACTTCCTGTATATGAGGTTTTCATTAGACCTGGATATGGGGATGTGGATATTTCTTGGATACGTGGTCTTGTTACACATAAAAATATAAGCCTTTGTGTTTGTGTGTATATCGATTCCCTCTCCCACTCTGTGGCTCATCTTTATGCTTTTCATGGTGACTTTTTTGAATGAGTTATTAATTTTAAGGTATTTTAACTTATATATTCTTTCTTTTGTGATTAGCAATTTTATATCATACTTGAGAAATCTTTGCTTATTCCAAATTCATGAAGACATTATTTTCTATTTTCTTCCAAAAGCTTTATTATTTTACCTTTCCACATTCCAATCTAAAACTTTATCTGGAACTGATTTTTGTCTGTGGTCGGAGAAAGATTTGTTTTTATCGGTACATATGACTATCTAATGACTTTTTATCTGGCATGACTTTTTGAAAAGACCATCTTTTGCCCTTTGGCATCGCAGTAATACCTTTGTCATCTTTGGGCAATTATATGTGGGACTCTTTCTAGATTTTCTATTCTTTTCCCTCAGTCTCTTTGCTACCCTCCTACCAATACCAGCCTGTCGTAAAAATAGGCCTCAATATTTGGCAGGGTAAGTCTTCCATATTTATTCATTTTCTCTAAGATTGCCTTGTTTATTCTTGGCCCAGTGTATTTCCATGTAGATTTCAGAATCAATTTGGTGTTTGACTTGGGATTATATTCAATCTGTAGATCTATCTGAGGAGAACGACATGTCTACAACATGTTATGTCCCTTCATTTATGTCTTCGATTTCTCTCAATAAAATTTTATGTTTTAATGTAGCAGTCTTAGATATTGGTCATTAGGTTTATTTGTAGGTACTTGATTTTTTTATGCTGTTGTTAGTGGTAATGTCTTTAAGTTCATTTTTTATTTGTTGGTGGCAAGCATATAGAAATTCAACTGCACTGGCTATAGTATCCTGTACAATGTTGAGTAGAAATTTGGTTTTGTCTTTGTCTCATTCCTGACCTCATGGGGAAAGCTTTCAATATTTTACCATTAATTATGTTGTTTTGCTATTGGCTTTTTAGGTATTCTTTACAAATTAAGAAAGTTTCACTTTATTCCTAGTTTGCTGAGGATTTTTTTATCATAAATTTGTTTTACATTTTATTAAACCTTTTCTATACCTTTAAGATGATCATGTGATTTTTTTCCTCTTTTTTTCTATTAGCGTGTAAATTACGTGGATTCATATGCAAATGTTAAACTACACATATACTCTTGCAATAAACCCAACTTGGTGATAGTGTATTACCTTTATTATATAATATTAGATTCCGATAGGTAATATTTTGCTCTTTTTCCAGTTATGTCTAGGAGAGAAAGTAGTCTGTAATTTTTTGTTGTTATAAATTCCATGTCGGATTTTGGTTTTAAGGTTATTGTGATCTCCTAACAAGAGGTGAGAAGCTCTGTAGAAGAGCAGCTGTAAGACTGGTCTCTTTGCTTCTTAACTGTTTGGAAGAATAAATTGGTGAAGCCAACTTGGGCTAAAACAAAGTTTTCTTAATGAGAAGGACTTTTATAACTGATTTACTTTTATTATATAGGATTGTTTAGGTTTTTAATTTATTCTTCTGTTTTTTTCTAACTCGTGTTTTTCAGTAAATTTGTTCATTGTATTATATTGTCAAATCTGTTTAGAGTGGTTCATAAGATACTGTTAGTGTCTTTCTAATGTCTATAGTAATGTCCCCCTTTTAAGTCCTGATTTGATCATTTGTGTTTTTTCCTCTTATTTTCTTAATTTGATAGAAGTTTATCACTTTATTAATCTTTTTAAAACCAACATTTGAGGGGCGCCTGGGTGGCGCAGTCGGTTAAGCGTCCGACTTCGGCCAGGTCACGATCTCGCGGTCCGTGAGTTCGAGCCCCACGTCGGGCTCTGGGCTGATGGCTCGGAGCCTGGAGCTTGCTTCTGATTCTGTGTCTCCCTCTCTCTCTGCCCCTCCCCCGTTCATGCTCTGTCTCTCTCTGTCCCACAAATAAATAAACGTTGAAAAAAAAAATTTAAAAAAAAAAAAAAAAAAAAAAAAACCAACATTTGACTGTTAAGTTTTTTCTACTATATTTTTGCTTTCTGCTTCTTTAGTTTTTTTGTTTGTTTGTTTGTTTGTTTGTTTTAATTTCCTCCCCTCTACTTTCTTTGGGTTTAATTTGTTTTGTCAGCTTTTTTTTTTTTTCTTTAATGTTTATTTTTGAGAAAGAGAGTGCAGGCAGGGGAGGGGCAGAGGGGTGGGTACAGAGGATCCAAAGTGGGCTCTGTGCTGACAGCAGAGAGCCTGATGCAGGACTTGAACTCACGAGCTCTGAGATCATGATCTGAACTGAAGTTGGACCCTTAGTTGACTGAACCACGAAGGTGCTGCTTATCAGCTTTTTGATATGAAAACTTAGATCACTGGTTGTTAGCCGTTCTATAGTACTTATTAAGATAATATATATCCCTAAACACTCTTCTTAGCTATATCCTGAAAATTTTAATGCATATTGTTTTTATTATCTTTCCATTAAAACTATTTTCTAGTTTCTATTGTGGTACTTTTTTGTTTCATGTGTTATTTAAAAGGTATCATTTGATTTCTAAGCAGTTGGGCATTTTTTTCTTTTTTACTTCTCTTTTTTCTTTTAAAAAGACTTTTTACAACCTTAACTTCCACTGTGGTTGGAGATTATATTCTATATTAGTTCAGTCATTTGAAATTTCTTTATGACCTAACATATGGCCAATTTTAGTAAACATTCCATGTATAGTTGAAAAGAATATATGTTCTGTGGCTGTCTGGTACAGTATACTATGTACTTCCATTAAGTCAAGTTTATTCATTACTTTATTCACACTTCTATATCCATACCAAATTTTTGTCTGCTTGTTCTATTTGTTATCAAAATATATACATTGAAGTCTCCTGTGAAGATGTTCTTTCTCCCTTGCAGGTAATGCCTATCATGGTTCACATCTGTTGAAATATTTGCCCTACCTAGGGAAATAGCCAGATAAATAGCCGTGCTTAGCAGTAAAGAGGAAGACCGAAGAACAATAAAATGGTGGTAATGGCCAGGGGTGGAGCCTACATTCCTCAAATCCTTCCCTGACTAATTTGCTTTGAGCTGGACTCCTCAGGACACTGGACATCCATTTCTCTGTCTGCCTTAGGCACTCTACCTTGCATGTAGTTACATTTGCTAAATATCTGATGAAAAGCCCACACGTGTTTATTCTAAAGGAAAAGTTGAATTATCACCAGTCCATTTCCATTTCCAAATTCCTTCTTACAAAACACTTCTGTTGTCTTCTACTTCCAGACATGTTTGTGGAAAGCTTATTTAACCCTCCTTCCCTTCTTTCCTCTTTCCCTCCTTCCCTCCCTCTCTCCCTTCCTTCTTTCCTTTCCTTTCTTTTATAGGGAAGTGAATATAGAACTTAAGCTATAAGAATCAATGGTAGAATAAAACTTACATTCAGCATCTGTAAGAGGAAAAGGTGAAACCATTTCAGTGGTTTCCAACTTGGTTACTCTTGAGTGTTTAGGGCTCCATAGATTTAAAAATAATGGTCATTGAGCTCTTGTGATTGTATCTGATGGAAATTATAATAAAACAACACAGGTTAATAGCAATTTCACTTTTATTTGGGGAGCAGGAAACTGCAAGTGTTAGAAACCTCATCCAACTTGCTAAAGCAAAGAAGTTAATTTATTGATTCCCTTGACTAAGCAGTGTCACAACAGACTGTCTTCACACCCATCAAAATCGAGGTGTTCAAATGACGTCATTAGGGCTCCAGCCTAGGGTGATCAACCATTCCAGTTAGTCTGGGATACTGAAATCCCCCATCTTGGGAAACTCCTTAGTTTGGAGAAAACTGGAGCATTTGGTCACCATTCCCCTCTCTTCATCTGTCTGTGGTGGTTGTTGGTTTTATTCTCATGTAAGTTGATAGCAAAGATGATCACTGGCAGCTCTTGACTTGCACAATTATTACCACTTGTAACCCCAGAAAAGAAAGGGCACCTGTATCCTAATAAATTCCGACAACTTTCTGGGGATCACTCTGATTTGTCTGCCTTGAGTTAAATGACCTCTCCAAACCAATTATTGGGCCAGGGGAATCAGGTCCTCAGGTGGCCAGCCTGGAGTGGGAGAAGTAAGCCATGTGTTTGGCTGCCTATCATGTAAGATGGAGTAATTCCCAGAAAGAAAGGGGCTAAAAATACAAAAATAAGAGATATCCGTTATACTGAGCCACTTACTGAGTGTATACTCCATGCCAAGAACTTACGATGTGATTTTTACTGAATAAATGTCTGGAAGGTAAAATCTTTTAAATAACAGAGAATGGGTAAAATCTTTTAAATAACATCTTTATTCAAAGATGCCTCATTGGTGGAAAACTGAATTTGACCCTGACTCACAGAGCTGTAAGAGAAAGCTAGAAGTGAATCCACAAATCGCCAATTAGTCCCTTTAAACAGAGGCCCGTCTAGCACTTCTGTCCAACTCCTATGTAAAGGATCAGGGCACTGGGATCTTCCTTTGTATTTTGATAGAGAAGCTACCACATCATGCAAATCAAAGAAGACAAAATGCCAATGTGATCCACCACACGGAAATAGTTTTAAAGCTTCCCAAGGGCCATCTGCCTGAATATTTTTCTCACTTGCTTATAGGCCCCTTGATACTTAAAATTACACTCACAGAGTTAGAAATTAAGCCTAAAAACACAATTAGCTTTAAGGGAGAGAGGACCCTTAGGTTGAAAGTCAAACTAAGGTCTGCATGACTGGTTCTCATCTGTCAAAGCTAGTTTGGCTTGGGGCTGTCAGTGAGGTAGCATTGGAGGGGATGTAGCCGAGAAATATGGGGAAGGAGTCGAAAGAACTTGGAAAACAAGAGCCTGGGTTGAAGCCAGACAAAAGCAGAAGCAAAGTCATAAGCAGTTCACAGGCTCAAGGACCGGGGCTCCCCAGATCTTTGGAAGGTGTGGTCCTTTTGTTGTTTTCTCACATCAAGGAGGCTCTCTGATGATTAGCATCCAGATCTAGCAATAAGAAATTCTGATTCTGGAGAATAGGGCAGTTACAAGAAAGAGAGACATGTTGTGATCCATCCTGGGGAAGAAAGGTCTACAGAAACCCCTCCAGATGCCCATGATGCCACCAGCCCTGCAGAGGCATGCCTCTAGCTCCCCCCAGTAGCCCGGAAAGTCAACAGCTCTTAGATCATCACAAAACGGGACCAGGGACTGCACGAGTGACTTCATGTTTGGCTCGCTTGGTGGCCTGGTCGTGGCTCAATCATTTTACACAATGTAGGGGTTCATACACATTTCCTAGGGGGCTTAGGGTGTTGGTCCAAGGTTGAGTAAAAAACAAACAAACAAACAAGAACGCCCTACAGCAACACTATTTGGATTTGGTCTTATTAATTGTGAGATTTTCTTTACGTTTTTGGTCAAATGACAGCTTTGCAGTGAAGCATTCACTGAACGCTTGATTGAAAATTGTAGCACTCCACACCCAACTTCCTCTATCCCTCTGCCCAGCTTTATTTGTCTCAATAGCATTGATTTCTGCCTTCTAACGTACTAGATAGTCCATTTGTTTGTTGACTTCCCCAAAGGAGTGTACAGTCCATGAAAACAGAGATCTTTGGGGACTTTGTTCCTTGCTCTATGCCCAGAACTTAACACAGTGCTTGGCCTCTAATACATGGCCAGAAAATATTTGTTAAATGAGCGAATGAAATCAATTTATACATGCAAAGCATTTAGAAAAGTATCCAGCACATATTCAGCATTCAAAAATGTTAGTTTTTACTATGTTCCTTGTTATGTTTGGAGTTAACACAGTAGAAATACTTGTTCTGCGTCATAATGTTAAAGCAAATGGAAATGGAAAATGGAAATTCTTTTCATGGGTTTTAGAAAATAAGGCCAACACTCTGTCCTTAATGCTCTCTGCTGTTCCTATCTTTATCTCCTCTAGGTGCAGATCACTTTGTTCTTGTTTAGCCTTGATCTCTGATGTATACTGTCCATAGGGAAGGCAAGTTTCTAGGTAGATATATAGAGAAACTCCATAAAGGCAATAATGGCTTTTTTTTTTTGTTATGAGTATTAAGGACATCAGTAAATGACCCATAAATCAATTTCAACAAGGAGGGCTCCAGGTTTTGTTGGTGCCTTAAGATATTTGCTAAAGTCAGGGTACATTAGGAACCAGATAGTGAAATGGACTTATGCACTCTGTTAACCGGACCTGACACCTTCTTCCTTCTAAACCTTATCTTCATTCATTGTCTCCCTGGCTGGTTAGTGATTATTGGGTACCATGTGAATCCTGCTTTATACACCAAGGGGCTCTTTAGAGGCCTGAGATATCTTTTCTTCCCCCATGAACGCTTCTCTCAAAGGCAAACACAGGGAGAAATCAGGATGTTAAAGTTTTGCTCTCATCCACCACTTTAAAAATTAGCAAACTGCTTCACAGATGTGATCTTTGCCAGGTCTCTCCGAAGTAGATGGTGACAGGAGGTGAGGTACTAAGGGAGGGGTCCAAAGGCTCTTAACAATGATCAAAAAGGCTCTTAACAATGATCAATGATCAATGATCACTGCCTAACAGGCAGTGGGAATATCTGAGAGAGGTTCCTAGTGGGGAGGAAGTGTCCAAGACTCATAATGGGGTGGAAAGTGCCATGGCAGGTGACAGACATTAAGAAGAAAGGACTTCTTCTCTGAAGAAAAACTGGGAAAGATGACCCAGAGTGGTAGCAGTTGAACAGCATCATGGGGCTTTTTGGAGCACAAACCCTGCTCCCTCCCCAGGTGATGATTTCATGGGGGGCCGAAAGGGGGTCTCAAGGATGGAATTGAGGTCAGAGCCTGTATTTGTCTTACACTTGTTGGTCCTGCTGGGCTCCTGCCCATCTTCTGTGGGTACACGTGACCTCCTCTGTGGAAACTAAGGCCTTGGTCCAGGAGTAAGATGGGGCTGAGAATAACTCTGTGGAGCCAGTGCCCTATTGTGGAGGAAGGAAGGTGAGAGACCATGGCTCAATTACTCAATCATGTATTTGCACATATTTTCAGGGCACTGGGCTCGGTGCTGGCGATAACAATAACAATAATAAGGTAATGACTATATGTGCCAGGACTGGGCGAAGTGCCTCCCTTGATTAGTTTATTAATTGTCCCAATAATCCGATGAAGTAGACACATTATTCACATTATACTGCTGGGAAAATTGAGGCTTGGGGAAGTCAAGCAACTAGCCCAAATTCAAACATCTAGTGAGTATAGATGTAGGATTGAAATCCAAGTCTGTCTGACTCCTGGTCCTCTCTCTGCTTTTAACCACCATAAAGATTTGGGTGGATCCCAGCACATATGTACATACACGTAGTGAAATGGTTACTATAGTCAATCGAGTTAATGTGTCATCTCCTCATATAACCTTTCTGGGTATGATGGGAGCATCTGAAATCTACTTCCTTATCAAATTTCCAGTATTCAATACAGTATTCTTTTTTTTTTTTTAAGTTTATTTATTTATCTTGAGGGGGGTCACACACGTGAGTGAGCAAGGGTGGGGCAGAGAGAGGGGGAGAGAGAGAATCCCAAGCAGGCTCCACACCGCCAGCACAGAGCCCAGTGCAGGGCTTGATCACGACCTGAGCAGAAACCAAGAGTCAGAAGCTTAACTGACTGAGCCACCCAGGCGGCCCTCAATACAATATTCTTAACTGTAGTCACCATGCTTGCTATGCATTAGATCTCGAGACTTATTCATTCTATATAACTGCAACTTTGCACCCTTTGGCCAATATCTGCCCCCCGCCCCATTTTCCCCACCTCCCTACCCCTGGTAACTACCATTCTGTTCTTTCTTTCTATGTACAGTATTCAACATTTTTAGGTTTCACATATAAGTAAGATCAGGAAGCATTTTTCATAATAACAAAAAACTGGAAACATTTCAATGCCCATCAACTGGTGAATTGATCAACAAGATGTGGAGTATCCATGCAGTGAAATACTACTCAGCAAGAAAAAGGTAGGATATGTGCAACAACATTGATGTACCTCAAACATGTTATGCTAAGTGAAAAAGCCAGATACAAAGACTACTTATAGGATTGCATTAACAGAAAACTTCTAGAAAAGGAAAAGTTACAGAGACAGAAAGATCTGTGGTTGCCTGTAGCCAGGGATGGGAGCAGGATGGAACGCAAATGAGTACAAGAGAACTTCTGGGTGATTGAAGTATTTTTTTTATTTTTATTTTTTTACACTTATTTGTTTTTGAGTGACAGAGCACAAGTGGGGGAGGGGCATAGAGAGAATGAGACACAGAATCTGAAACAGGCTCCAGGCTCTGAGCTGTCAGCACAGAGCCCTACGCGGGGCTCAAACACACGGACCGTGAGATCATGACCTGAGCCGAAGTCAGATGCTTAACTGACTCAGCCACCCAGACGCCCCAGGTGATTGAAGTATTTTAAGCTAGACTGTGGGGCACGATTATATACATTTACTAAAATTCACTGGAACATCCATTTACAACCAATCAATCTTATGGTATGTAAATTAAAGTTGTAAAAAAAGAAAAGAAAAGAAAAAATGATTCCAAAAAGTTCTAAAGGGAACAATTTATAATACTTGAGTTTGGGCTATCATTTCCCCTTTGCCCCACTTCTGGAAATAGATGTCTTCCCTTACAGATTAATTCTGTGAGAGAACAGAGAGGTCACAGAACAGGTCTTTGACCTGTGTGCTCATGCTTTCTGTCTCACCCTTTTGGTGCTAATAATAACGTGGCCGAAACTAAGGGAAGCTTCCCTGAATTTCAATAGCTTGTGTTCTGAGCTTTCTTTTAAATCATAAGCATAGAAAAAGAATTAAATAATGTCATGCTAACCAAAAATATGTTTGCTAACCTATACATAATGTAGACAATGTTCCTAAACTACGGAAGTGACTCCGGATCTGTAAAAGTAGCCTTTAATCCAAACAGACATTGGCGCCAGGTTGGAGGGACTTGTCACTGAGTAGATACAACAGTCAAAAGTCTTTCATCTCCAGGTTGGTGTATTTCTAAGTGTGATTCCTGGGCCACCTGCAAGAGACCCACCTTTTAAAAATCAACTCCTGTGTTTCAATCTGTCAATAACAGATTCCCGAGCCGCACTGAAATTCACAAATCAGGTATGGACTGATCTTTGATGTCTGGTAGGGGGTAAGGAGTAACATTCAGTCTCTGCGTTTTTAACAAGCTCCTTGGGCATTTTTAATGAACATTAAAATTTAACAACTCTTGACCCCTAATTTTCTTTATTTGTGAAATGAGGTAATTGAACTGAAATTATTTCTAAAAACTTTTGGACCCTGTTAGTGTCTTTTCCTTTTACCCATATGGTTTACCTTTTTTTTTTTTTTTTTTTAAGCCCCTAATTTTTCTCTGATTAGATTTTTTAAATTGTATACATTTACTTGTAAAGGGCTGGAACATTCTCACCATGACTTCATCCTTCACTCTGAAAGGCCCCCTTTGTAATCATTGTCAATACATCAGTTGATCAGTATGTGTTTTGGGGCTTTCTAGAAGTCTCTTCTCTTTTCTACCTTCAGGGCAGGAGCATGAGCTTTGCACTTATCAACGAGTGCTGGTGAGAGTGTGGTTATGTAGGGAGCAGACCAAGGGTTCAGATCCCATTCACTCCAGCCAGTGGACTTGGTCATCCAGATCCTGTAGCTACTCCCTTACCTATAATTCAAGGGGCCCTAGAGTAGGGTTAGAGTGTGGCCACTAGAGTCCACAGGCCTGGGTTCAAATCCTGACTTGCCATGAACCGTCTCAGACAAGCTCTTAGACTTCTCTGTCACTGTTCCTCGTCTGTAAAATGAAGAGAAGAGTATCCCTACCTTGTAGGGTCTTTATGAGGATTAGGTTAATATTTGTAAAACGCTTGGAATTGTACCTGGCATATAGTAAGTCCTGTGTAATTGTTTGTTAAATAAATGTACTTGTTTGAATTGATTTTAGGCATAAGTTTCCCGTGGGACAGTTTTGAGGTGTCAGGGCAGTGGCTTGGAACATGTGCGAGGCACAAATGTTTGCTTTTGGGTTTCGGTATTACGGGTCTTAACCCAGCCGGATAGGCATCTCCAAAGCTCTGTTCCGAGGAGACCCAGAGTTACACAGCGTGCACGTGGATGTGTGTGTTCGTGTGCATGTGTGTGTTTAAATGGGGAAAATACACAGTAAACAAGTAAGTGTGCAGTGAGCTGGCTAATCTCAGAGAGTGGTGTTACGAAGTAAACAGAACAGAGTAATGGGATAACCAAAAGATGTTGGCCTTGTTGAATTGTTCCCTTTGTGGCTGTGGCTGTCCCATCCCTCTTCAAACCTACCAACCTCAGCCTACTACCCCGCTCACCCCAAGACTGGACAGCCAGGGCCAAACAAGTGCACACGTGGAGCCTCATCGCCACCCTCGATTTGATCCACGCCTAAGGGTCACGTGGGCCAATTTCCCACATCCCGTGCTTCTCTGTATTTAAAAGCCTCAAATGACTGCAGTGACAACCTCGTGAAAAATTTTCCATGAACTTCAGACTAAAACCTTCCCTTATTTAATTTCACCTTAATTGCATCAATTAGGCTCCTTTTATGTTTGCTCAAGAATCTTTTGTTTATTTCACTCAGCTCTGCGCAACAGCTGCCAAATGGAGCCTTTGTTCTGAGGGCCTTTTCTAATGTCTTCACGCCGATCCTGTTTGTTTTCCTCAGCGGCAGCTCCTAACAAACCTGAAAACGTGTGGCCATTAAGCCTCCAAAGGCAAGCTCAGTTGCCAGCTGCCATTTACCCACATTCGGTTCCTGGAATGAAAAAGGATACCTTTCTTCTGTCCTTCGGAAGGGAGCTATTTTGGGTTATGTGGGCAAAGGTGTCAGAAGCGCTCAGATAACCTGGGTATTCGTCATATTCTCACTATCTGACCATCACCCAGGCTTCAGCCCCCTCCCCCACCCCCAAGCCACTTTTGCTCTTTAAGGATACAGAGATCTCACATTTTGTCTCCCTGCCCGCACTGTCATTCCAATTCACCCCAGTTTCTGGAGCTGTCAGAAGCGGATGATTCTGAAATAAATATGATCATCCCACACCTTCGCTCCATGCTTAAACCTTTCCGTGGCTTCTCACGTAATATTATTAAGGGTAAATTGCTCAGCCTTTAGCTTGCTGCTCCCAGTCCTTTATGCTCAATTTTGTAGTCCCAGCTTCAATTCGTAGCACCCGCTGAGAAAGCTTGTCCGAAAGATAGCTCCCTTTTATCAGATTTCTTCTCTCCTTCTGTATGCAAGCCATTCCCCCGTTAAGGGAAGGAGCTATTTCTCCACTCCCTTTGGATCTAGGCTGGCTGTAGTGACATGTTTGATGATTAGAATACAGAAAAATGAGGTTCTAGAACTTCCAAAGCTAGATCATAAGAAGTTTCGCAGCTTTCACTTGGGTCTCTTGGGGCACTCACTCTTGAAATATTTCTCTGGCTGCCATGTAAAAAGCCCAGCTACCCTGAGTTCACCTTGTCACGAGAAGACCGGACCACGTGGAGTGCCCTGGATAAGGAGAGAGAGAAGCCAAGGAACAGAAGGCATCAGAGATGTCAATGAAGAAGCCATCTTGGAAATGGATCATCAGCCTCACTTGCCCCAGTACGCCAGTGAATGAGATAGGAACCATCCAGCCAAATCCTTTCACATTCCTTACCCGCAAAATTACAAAATCGTTGGTTTAAACCACTAAGTTTGGGGGTAATTTGTTATATAGCAATATATAACCAGAAAATCACTGCTTCAATTTGTCCAGACCTTGAAGTCTGTTCAAGGCTACGATGCCTATTCCCATCCACTGTCCTTGTACCCGCTACTTTCTGTAGCTGAAGTACCCTTCCCGCTCCTCTGCATGGCTCGTTTGCTTTTTCCTGGAGAACCTAAGTAGCACTATCTTCGCCTAGACCTTTTTGTAACCTTCCTAGTCTGTGTACAGTGGTTCCCCTCTAAGATTCATTCACCAAATATTTATTAAGCCCCTCGTATGTGTCAGACACTGAGGGTTCCACAGTGAAACATAACCCCAGGACGCTCCGTGCTTTCCTCTTCTATGTCAAGGACTCTGCATTCTGTTGCAATGGCTTCTACCTTTGATAATGAACAACCCCCAGGTAGAGGTTCTGTGTTTCTCTCTCCACATCCTGAGGATCTGGCGCAGTGCTTTTCTGTAGTAGGTGCTCAGTAGATTCCAACCAAATGAGCAAATTAACTGTGACCTTTAGTTGGAATTTGTTTGAGCAATTGACTTTAGGCTTGGCTGACTTAGTCCAAACTGATTTTTGCCAAATCCAGCTTCCTCGAGTTGAAATACTGTCAAAACCCTGAAATGACAATGGCGGGGATAAAGCCTAACGGCAAATTTCCTGGTTTGGGTTCCCTTCAAATGCAATTCACAAATACAACAACACTAAGAACCCAACAATGGAAATTCTATACAAAGAGCATCGGGAAACGTCCAGAAATGGACAAGGAAATCTTTCACTTAGGAGGCGAGGGAGAAGATTAGCAGATGAACCATTCACTTCACTCCGGATTTAGGTATATCAAGGAATCTCTGAACTCAGGCTGGCTATCTCTTCTGCCCTGGGGGTAGCAAACAAATAGGAGGCTGAGGAGAGCCCCAACTGTGAAGGGTTTTTGTTTTGTTTTGCTTGACTATGAAGCCAGATGAGCAAGAGAACTAGTGCTTAAATCAAAGTCAAAGTCACGTGCTCTTGCTTGGGGGTAGATTCAAAAGAAAGATTCATCAAGAGAGGCTGTTAAGTGTTTATGTCTTTTTGTGTTCCTTATTATCCTGTGCTAAGGAGCCACCCAGAGCTTTTTGCAGTTGTTTGTCAATATGGTACAGAGAGGGGAGCCCAGGAGGCTCAGCTGTGCCGACAGCTCAGAGCCCGGAGCCTGCTTCCGATTCTGTGTCTCCCTCTCTCTCTGCCCCTCCCCTGCTCATGCTCTATCTCTCTCAAAAATAAATAAAACATTAAGAAAAAAATTTTTTAAATATGTAGGACAGAGAGCACAACAGCCTAGAGAAACAACAGGCAGTTTTCATGATCTCGACCAGGCATGATTTTACCTCCTTCCCCCACAGGACATTTGGTGAGGACTGGAGTCATTTTTGGTTGTCACATTGGATGAGGGTGGGGGTCCCCTGGAATCCAGGGGGAGAGGCCAGGGATGCTTCTCAACATCCTTCAGTGTACTGACAGCCCCCACTGGAAAGAGCCATGGCTCAAACTATCAACAGTGCGGAAGGTGAGAAACCCTAGCCTGGAGCACTGGTTTCAGACTTCAGTGCACATTAGAATCACCCAGAAGGCTGGTGGGTGATGCAATTTCTGATTTGGTGGCTCTGGAGTAGGGCCCAAGAATTCGCATTTCTACCAAATTCCCAGGGGAAACTGGTGCTGCACCCCCCACCCCCACCCCCACCCCCACCCCCCGCCCCAGAGCCACACTTTTAAGAACTGCTAGTTTGTGGCCTCCATTCCCTGGGTGGGAGAGTCAAGACAGCATGCCTCTCACGGAGGACTGGTGGGAAAATCAAGGAAGGGAGGCTCCATGCAGGCCTTTTTGGGGAACTTTCTGACCTCCCGGCAGGAATCCTCCCCTTGGGTCAGTGAACTTCATTCTAGTTCAGTCCAAACACTTACTGAACTGATCAAAACAACGACAACAACAACAACAACAACAACAACAACAACAACATGCCTGCAAGAACAAGAGCAGCCTGAACAGGGAAGGAAAATCAGCCATGGCTTGGGTCAAGGTTTTGACGTGTTCCATGGAAGGACTCACGGAGCAGATAACAATGTCCTCTGGAGGGGCAGCCAGACCAACAAAAGTTCAATTAGTCAAGTCTTGGCAAATAAAGACGACAAACAGTTCGGCGAGAATAAATTAAGGCCAGGCTTGGCTGTCATCCAGGGTCGATACTGTATCCCTGCCAGGCTTTGTGAAAGGGTGTCTTTGAAAGCTTCTGAAAAGGGTCCATTTCTCAAACAATTCTGGCTTTTGTTTATGGCCACTCTGCTCCTCTCTCTGCTCCTTCCTTCACTTACGGTGAAGGGCATGTCCATGAGCATTAGGCTTCTGCCCTCCCAGAGGTTTGCCAGCTCACTGTGTTTCTTCCCAGGATGATACAAGAAGTCCACTACCCACATCTGCTGTCACCTATGGAGGACACCCATGGATGGGATGTAAGGGATGGGACATTCCAAGAAATGAGCTTTCTAGTTTAAAGCCTCCATTTCCAGGAAAACAGAGAACAAACGCCGCTCGCACTTAAAGACATTGTTTCCATTTGGAAATGTGTTTTTAAGGGTTAGGAAATGAAATCATTTGGTGAACCTGGTGAACACCTTAAAACCCTGCAGAATGGGGTGCCTGGGTGGCTCAGTCAGTTAAGCGTCTGACTCTTGGTTTCAGCTCAGGTCATGATCTTGTGGTTTGTAATTTTAACCCCCTGTTGGGCTCTGAGCTGACAGCATGGAACCTGCTTGGGATTCTCTCTCTCTCTCTCTCTCTCTCTCTCTCTCTCTCTCTGCCCCTCCCCTACTTGTTCTCTCTCTCTCTTAAATAATAAATAAACTTTTAAAAAGAGAAAAAAAAACCCTCATAGAACAGAGTGTGGAGTTCATGTTCCTCAAGGTTACCTGTGTCCCCTAAGATGTGGCTGATGGCATTAATGATGCCATTATTATTTTAGTATTCCCATGTAGGGGCCAAGGGCAGTCTGCCCCCAAATGTCTCACTTTGGCATATGGATTATTATTTATTTATTTATTTATTTATTTATTTATTTTGAGAAGGAAAGAGAACATGTGCATGGGGCAGAGAGAGAGAGAGGGAGAGAGAGAGAATCCCAAGCAGATTCTGCACCATCAGCACAGAGCCCAACACAGGGCTCAGACTCACAGACCATAACCTGAGCTGAAATCAAGAGTCAGAGGCCACCCAGGCGCCTCGGCATAGGGATTATTTTAAATGAAAGTCACCTGAGAAACAGCCGGTGCAAGCGCACTCAGACCCTCCTGTGTCCCCGAGAAAGGAGGAAACAAATCACCCATGTGAAAACTAGCCTCTTTATACTGAGAAGCGAAAAGACATCTTTATCACCAGAGACAGGGACTTGAAAGCCCAGAAAGCTGTAGAAGCAATCCTTGTGCCTTTTTTCTAACTTACTACCTTAGCCCAAATTTCGCTTAGAATTCGTTACTAATTAAAGCTCCCAAACATCTATTTTCTTTATCCTGTCAATTCCTCACAAACGTACTGACTTTTTGTCTAAAAGATATCAAACCTGCCTGTCTCAATCATTTCTTCAGGTCTCGTTTTTATTATTGGGCTGCTGTGTGCACGTAACGGGACTTTGGGTTTTTCTCCTGTTAACCTGCCTCCTGCACATTTCATTTTTAGTCCACTTGGAAGACCCGGAGGGGTAGAGGAAGAATTTTTTTCCTCCCTTTCACCTGTTTTAGAGATGAGTAAATAGAGGCAAAGAAACATTAAGTCATAGAGCTAGAGACTGACTAGTGTCTCTGAAATGGGCATAGAGATTTTATTTCCTCTGTAGAGAAATGTGATCTGACTCTAGCCAGTCTTACAACTGTTGCTTTGCTGGGTGAACGGTCTGTAACCTGTGGAGGTCTCTGCACCAATGGCGCACTCTCGAGCAGATGGCTCTGCGTGATTTTATGTTTGACTGTAGTGATCTTCAAGGTCACTTCTCCCCTGCCAGTGTTCCCAAAGGGGCAACGGAGGCTCCAGGGATGCTACCCAAGGACGCACAGCGAGTGGTATAATAACACTAACAGACCATCGGTCCTGTGCTCTTTCCATCATACCCTTCAGCGTCGTATTATTGGCAGATTAGTGGCATGAACCGGGCGGAATGTCTGGACCCAGCGGGTTTGGGAATTTCCCCCAAATCACAGAATCTTAGCACCCAGAGAAATCTCACCTGGTTTCATCTCCTACCTTCTAGGAGGCTAGCATGAAAGCCGCAGTTACATCATAGGTGGGTTCTGGAGCCTGCAGTTAGAAGTATGAGCTCTGCACGATGCAGCATTGACTATCCACTTAGTAAACTGTTTTTGAGTCCCACTGTGAGCCAGGTACTGCCATGGATTACAGAGTCCACTAACATGGGACTTTCTAGGCAACAGTCCGACAAGAGCTCAAGATCAAACAGAGTTAAGTCGCCAGCTTTCAGAAAACTTCAAGGGAGCCATAGGAAAGGGAGTTGAAAGGAAATTGTAAGGGGTCTTGAAGGTCAGGCCAGGCAGGCTTGATTTTACTTGGGACACAAATACGGGGGCCACTACAACTTTCTAAGTGGCCTGTTGACATGGATGGAGTTTTGCTTTGGGAAAAGGAACTTGGCTTCATGGCCAGATTTGGGGGCTGACACCAGGTGGCATCATGACAGTTAGGAGAAAACTGTAGCCATCTAGACAAAAAACTAATGTGGTGGCCCAGAAATGTTACACTTAGGATGTATCGTATAGAATTGAAAGGCCCATAAAAAGGCTGTGCATAAATGTTCATAGTAGTTCTTTTCACAGTAGCTGAAATAGAAGCAACCCAAATAAATGCCCATGAATAGGGGAATGGATAAACAAGTTATGGTTTATTCATGCCATAAATGCTACTTGGCAATATTAAAAAATGAGCTACTGGTTAATGAAACAACATGGGGGAATCCCACAGACATTATCCAGAGTGAAAGAAGCCAGACACAACCGAGTACATACTGTATGTTTGCATTTATATAAACTTCTAGAACAGCCACACTAATCTAAGATCAAAAATCAGAGGGCACCTGGGTGGCTCAGTCGGTTTAGTGGCCGACTTCAGCTCAGGTCATGATCTCGCGGTCCGTGGGTTTGAGCCCCGCGTCGGGCTCTGTGCTGACAGCTCAGAGCCTGGAGCCTGTTTCGGATTCTGTGTCTCCCTCTCTCTGACCCTCCCCTGTTCATGCTTTGTCTCTCTCTGTCTCAAAAATAAATAAATGTTAAAAAAAAAAAATCAGAAGAATGGGTTGCTTGGGGGAAGGGAGAGATTGGTCAGGGACACAAAGAAAGAAAGAAAGATAAAAATGTTCTAGATCACGATAGAAATGTGGGTTACATGGATCTCTCCAGTTTTCAAACTGCACAGCAAAGATTTGTGCTGTGTAAATTTTGCACACGTTTTACCTTACGTAGACAATAGCTGTAAAAATACAGTAACAATAATTAAGCAGGGGAGGGAGGATGTCATACGGCTGATAATTGCAGAAACTGAGTGATAGGTACCCGGAAGTTCATTATTCTATTCTGTTTACTTTGTATATGTTTGAGATTTTCCATAATAAGATATTAAAACTAAATAATGAGCCTGGATCAGGGCAGTGGGAGGAGAAAAGCCAGAACAGTTGAAAGATACTGTAGGGTGAACTTGGAATCCCTAATCAGCTATTTGGATACAGGGAGCAGTTTTCAAAGGCCAATGTTGAAAGTGATGTAAGTTTTCGGGGGGCAGAGCCTTTAACGAAGTGGGAAGTGGGTTTCACAAGGAGTGGTAGGTTCGGGGTGAGAATGTACACATTCTGAAATGCTGGTAGAATGATTGGATGGAGATAAAGATAGAAAGACGTAAAGGGAGGAGAGCGATGTCCTCCCTTGAGTGTCCTGTAGATCGAGGGATGCCTCAGTTGCTGCAATAAGTTGTCCCACAGGGCTCTATGTCACTAAACTAACTGCAAATAGCAGATGCGTGACAGGTCCCCATAATTATCTATGATGGATGCTTAGCTGAGCCCTATATCCCAGTGAAGCTACAGCCTCGTGAGAGAGAAAGGTGAATGAACATAAATACAACAAAATGTTGAAAGGTAACGGTAAAGGTATGAAAATCATGCTATAGAGGCTCAGAGTAGGGTCTTTTTGGCCCAGCCTGGCTGAGAGATAGAGGACAGACCTAAAGCACTGTTATCCTGGAAGAAGACCTCTGAGCTCAGCTGGAAGCCGTGGCCAGCTGTTGTTTCTGGAGTTTGCAGACTTCCTGGATGCTTAGGAAATGCTAGGCTGAGAGGCTTATACTTCCAGATAACAGACCACTTGGGCAAGAAGTCATGCAATCATAGAAATCTGGAGGCGAAATGCACCCCGAATTAAATCCAAAGTATTTATCGGGGACTTGCTACATCAAAGACATTGTGCTAGGTACTATGGAGGTGTTCAAAAGGGAGATAAAATACAGTGCCTGACTTTAAGAGGCTCCCGTGGGGACAGAGAAACACCTGCTGTACCTGCTTTTCTACCCCCTCTTTAATGTATTGAATCCTGGCTACAAGGTGCTCGGAGGGGATAGAAGCCATTGCTCCTGAGTGTGAGACTAATGGAATACACTATAAAATTCAACCTGGGACACATGGCACCATTGACTTGCTCTTGTAGGAAGCCAATCTTGTCATCAATAAGGCCGTTTACATAATCACTGATTTGTGATTAAACACAGTTTTAAAATGCAATTAGTTATGGGCCAGAGCTACAGGAAGCCTTTGAATCATAATTGGCTGATTGTTTCCAGAAAATTAATCAAGAGAACAATAATATCCAGTTGGCTCCACAAGCCTCACCCCCAGCACACACCCTAATTCCTGCAGCTGCCCAAGGTTAAAGAGCCTCCTTGCTGAGTGGGCTTCTCCTCACGTCTCCAACCCTCAGTTTTTCAAAATATATATGGGATTATGTCACTCCCTGGCTCAGAATCCCTCAGAAGTTCTCCATTGTCCTTGGAACAACTTTTGGCATGCCCTGTGAAGCTCTTCCTGCTCCGGCTCCTGGAACCCTCATGGAACCTTGCTCACTGTGTTTTGGACCCTGACCTTTCAGATCATGGGATCTCAGTAATATATCCTGTTAGCAAACCTGTATTCGTTCACCTGTTGTTTTGCTCATTCGTTGATTCAGTCTGTGAATATATCATGTGACTTGATTCGATGTCAGCCCCAGTGCTAAACAGTGGGGATTTACGTGATAAACTGGGGAGTCAAGGAGCTATAATGCAGAGAGGAAGACAGGAGTCAAATTATCACACATCGACATGATTACGCGTTGCGAGCATACAAAAAGTTGGAGAAAGAACATTCCAGGCAAAGGAAACAGCCAGAGCAACAGTGCCAGGTTTGGGGAAGAGCCCAGCAGAGTGGAGGAACTGACTCTAGCAGCCTGATGAAGGAGAAGTAGGAACTGAATTAAGTGAGGGAAATAGCAAAGGACCAATCAGGCAGCGCCTTATAGGAAGAGGTAAGGCATTCGGATTTTCCCCAGGTGGCGACATTTCAAGTAGTGAGGAGTGGGGGGATGACACATCCATCTATGATGTTAAAGCGATGCGGGGGGCTACTGGGTGGAGAAGGAATCCAAAGCAAGCAAACCTGGGGTCTGGGGGGCTTGGGAGGAGGCTACTCCAGACAGCCAGACCAGCGGAGAGGTCAGTGAGCCTGGTTTGCCTGTAATTCTGGAGGGCTCCCTGGTGGCGGACTTGTGGTCCTAAACCTTAGAAAGTCCCAGGCAAACCTGGGGAGATTAGGCACCCCCTCCCACCCCACCAGGTAACCCACGATATCTCAAATGACAGAACACTAAGTGAAAGGATATGGATGGTCTGGAGATGGACGACGTTTGGTGATGGACTGGACAATTAGGGCTAAAGCAAAAGAAAAACTCTCAGGTTCTGGCTTTTGCAACCAGGTGGTAGAGCCTGCTATCAGACTGATTCCCACTTCTCCGTCTGCCTCAGGGTTTTCTGAGCAGAAAGCAAGAGGATCAAGAAGAACAGAGAGAAGCCACCATTTTCACTGGGTAGTAACTTCCAGGATTTTTAAGCCAGAGCCACGGTCAGTCAGGAGTTTACTTTGTGTCTTGTTTCTCCAGGCGATCAGAGCAGTTTATAAACCTGACGATGATCTTCACAAAGTCTCCGCCAATTCAGAGAGAGGCGAGAGGACAAACAAAAGGAGATCAAATGATCAGCGTTATCGCTGGTCAAGTCAGTGCCTCATCGTGCTCCTGGAATAACCGAAAGCAGATGAGAAGGCACCTCCTTGCAGAGAGCAGGTTCCTCCCTGAACAGAGAGCTTTGTGGTGCAGTGAGCGCAAACTTTGGGCTTCAGTCCCGCCTCAGTCACTTGCCAGCTGCGTGACCTTGGCCAAGTTACCTAAGCCCCTTCCTGTGAAAGGAGCACAATACCTACCCTGCAAGGTTGTGATGAAAATTCGAGATAAAGTGCGCATTTGCTGCTGTGTAACAGGCTTTCAGTGATGGTACCTGCCTTTACTCCTGTGCCTTACACCTCATCTGCACAAGGATGATCTCCATTATAACTGCCTCACAGGATTTCTGTGGGCATCAAATGAGATTATCTGTGCTCAGGGCTTAACGTGGCCACTGGCACACAGATGGAACTAGATCATTACTGACTACTTGCTAATATTAACAGCAGCAAAAGCTGCTGCTGGCTCTCCCCACTCTCCCGTTCACTTCCACTCGTGACAATAGGATGCCCGTGGGGATCGAGGGGACCCTCACCTTGCACAGAAATTCGGTTATGGAGGTAGCGTGTAAGGTGCAAATCACAGGTATGCAAAATTCCCCCTGAAAATACCTTTCGGTCCCCACAAAGTCCTGTGTACTTGTTTTTTTTTTATTTTTTTTTAACATTTATTTATTTTTGAGACAGAGAGAGAGCATGAACAGGGGAGGGTCAGAGAAAGAGAGAGACACAGAATCTGAAAACAGGCTCCAGGCTCTGAGCTGTCAGCACAGAGCCCGACGCGGGGCTCAAATCCACGGACCGCGAGATCACGACCTGAGCCGAAGTCGGCCGCTCAACCAACTGAGCCACCCAGGCGCTCCAGTTTTACACACAAATTAGTAGCTACGTATAAACGTATCGTGCATTCGGCAATTTATAGGACCTAGTGGAAGTTACAAACGCAAAATTTGCTTTCCCAGTGTCGCACAGGATTTTAATATTTTTGCCGAGCAGATGTAGTTGAATTCCTACGGGTTAAATCACATGTGGCGTGATTCCACTGTGGTCGTCAAGAGCGAGAGTTTCTTTGCAAAGCTTTTCTAACAAAGTTTAAGGGACAATCGCTGGAGTAAAGCTAAAGAGACGATAGTTCTAGGATTTCCTGATGACACTAGAGTCACAATCAAAGATGTAAATAAGCAAATCATTCAACTAACTAAACACAGAAAAACAGCTATATCCATCAGCATTTATTAAGCCACATGTATTGACTTCTACTAAATCAGCATATAATACATGGCAGACACTGTGCTTAATGCTTTTACTGTATTTGCGAGAAGCAGCCCAGCCCTATGTTTAATTGTCTTGAAATAATTGACTGGATTCCAATCCTGACTCCACTGTTTACTTGCTATGTGACCTTGAACCTATTCCTTCTGAACCTCAATCTTCTTGCCTACGGTATGGGAATAATAACAGTATTTGACTCTTTGGGTTAATATAACGGATCAGTAATAAATACAAAGCGCCTCGAATAAATAGGCACTCACATATTCTCTTTCTTTATCATTACTTCATCTCTACACAAAAACCATAAGGTAGAGACTATTTCTTTCACCATTTGACAGACAAAGGTTTAGGACAGGTTTATATAATAATGTTGAGTTAGTATTTATTATGAACCCAAGATATTCTTAGTGCTTCGCCTCGGTTCCCTCACTTAGTCCTTACAGCAACCTCATGATGTCGGTGCTGGATCAAGCCCACTTTTCAGGTGAAGACACCAAAGTTTGCAGGGACCACTGATGAAGTCAGAAGAATTCATTTGGAGAAAGGCCCACCTGAATTTCTGAACAAGCCAGAACCAGTGCTCATTCCATAAATAGCCCTTTTCGGTTTATCTCCATTCCGGGTCAGAAGAGATCATCTCCCTCGAAATTTGTTCTGTCTCCTTACCTCTGTGGTTCTTGGGGAACTGTTATGTGGTATGGGGAAATCAGTGGTTTCTTCATTCCCTCAGCAAGTTCACTGACAGCCTGCTGTGCTAGCTGATGGGGATGGTGCAATCGAAGCTCTGCTCCCTGTCTACACCTGCACTAAGCACATTAGGAGACTAAGAGAGAAGCAATTTCCCATATATAGCACTTACCCGCACTCGAGCTGCCTGCTGGGGGACAGTCCCCCCAGTAATCAGGAATCATAACTCAGCCCCCAAAACGTTGACCATGTGAGCTCTTCCTAACAGTTAATTGACCCAACTGGCTCTGATTAGTTCTCCGACCAGGAGAAGAGTGTCCAACCACGACAGGACATTTGCAACAAGGGAAAACACACCTAAGCAATGACGCGTTAGAACTTGTGGCAGAGGCATAATCATTTGATTTTTCTCTACTTCCGCAGAATGATTTTTTGATATCTTCAGGCTCAACTGGTTCACCTGACTTGTTCTGATTTATGTCTACACTTCAAGGTTATTGACTAACAAACAGGTCAAGGCAGCCGCACAAAGTTCTGGTCAACCCAGAGGTGTCAGGAAAATATCTGAGATTTTACGTAAGTGGTATTAGTATTTTCCCTGAATCTGTATGCTGTGATTGTTAGAACACCAAACCAGAAGCTCAGAGAGTTCAGCTGAAATCTCGTTTTGCCTTAAAAATTCACGTGACGCTACGTGGGCCTTTCACCACCAGCAGTTTTAAGTTTGGTCTTTTCTCATCAGAGTCGGTTTGCTGTTGGGTCCCTTTCAAGACTGATACTCTCTGTGATTCTCAGATTTGATTTCTAAGAATGTCCTGGTGCCCCAGACAACTCCCCCCCCCATATCTTCCCCAGTTTGATCAATATCAGTATTCATCTCGCAAGGATAAGACTAAGCACATTGAAAACCATTAGCATTTCCCCACAGATGAGGCCCCAAAGCATATAGGAGATAATTCAATTTGTTGCCACTGGATTCAGAAAAGGGACAAACTCTCAATTTCTGCCAAAGGAAACAAGAAATCTCTCCTCCTCAACTCTCTTTATCTCCTGCCAAATAAAACAGTCATTCCTCTTCCCAAACTTTAAACTCCAGGGTCAAGCCTGTTTGTGGTGAACATAGCAGTTTGTAAATTTGAATTTCAAGTGGGTTATTCGTGAGTCAGTAAAAGCAAAAGGATGAACCGAGTGTTCTGCTTCTAAATGACATTGATGACCTTGGTCCACGGGGGTCTTATGATCTGAACAATATAGAGTATAGCAATTAAATGAAATTCAGGTTGTAAGCATTAATCTCGTCATGTAAATATAGGTTTTTTTTTTTTAAAGATTAAAACAGTGACTGTTGGCTCTAAATAAATGTCAACAGAAAAACCATTAAAAATTATACCTGTGATGTCTTTTTTTTTTTTTTTTTTTTTTTTTTTGTCATGAGAAATATTAACTTGGGGTTAGGCAACAGTGTTATGTGACTGAAAGACCACAATATTCAAAACTTTGGTACCAGGCCAGCTCTGCAAAAAGCCGTGGTATGACCTCAGTTAAAATAGAATTTTGGGGGGCTTTCTTTGCCCTTTATTAATACGGAAATAAAAGATTTGGGCTGGAGAGTTTCCAAATTGGCTTTAAAAATCTAAGTTTTGATAACTCTATTTTAATTATAACTGATGCCTTCCTCACTGCCCTTTGCTGTCAGTAACTGTCACTTAAACTAATCCTGACCCCATCCCAGACATTGATTAAAATTCTTTTTTGCTAACTCATCCTTTGGTGTATACTATGAACAGGATAAATTTGGGACTTCAGGTCAGCTTAATATCGAAAGCCCTTCCTAATGACATTCTCTCAAGATCAGAGAACTTCTAAGAGCTCCTGGGAAGGGCACCTTTGTTTAAGTAATCATCCCTGCATTTATCTGCTCTCTTTCCCTAGCTGATAATGAAACTATACAGAGGAACTTCAGGCCCCTCCCGGCCCCTCCTCCCCCCCCCCACCCAAGGCTGCAAGGGAGAGGGACTGTCAGCCAAACAGAGATACAGAGAAAGCAGTGGACACATAGGAGATATTGATCTGCCCTGCAAAACTCAACGACAAGTTTTCCAATCGTAAGTGGGAACAACTTTCTACTCCTTTTTAATAAAGAACTATTGTTAGCTTTCCAACATGTCTTCAACCAGGAGCAGTTGGCCAGGTATTCAATGAAACAAATATAGTGGGTGTCTCTTAGAATGTATTTGTAATCTACAAGCTTTAAAAAAAACCTACGCGTAGAAGAATATTTCTCAGAAGCTGCTCTCAGAAGGAAACTGCCATATCTGTGGCAATATCTTTTAATATAACTTTTTTCCTAACGTTGTAACTCATGCTCACTATAGAAAAATTTTTAAATACAGAAAATCATGAAGAAGGAAAATTAAAATGACACGTACCCAGAATTGTGGGTTTGGTTTTTTTTTTCCGAGCAATTTGGTGTAAGTGCATGTACGTAGGTGTATTTGTTAAGTATGTTATATATTTGTAGTTAAGGTCATGCTGGAACTGTAGTTCTCAGTAATTCAGTAATGACATGTCTGTCCATATCCTTCAGAACATCCCATCAAGCAAGGCTTGTTGCTGCCACATTAGGGCTGAGAGTGTGGGGACCACTGTCCATGGGTGGCCATCCCTGCAGAACATCCTTGTGCCAGGTGCTTTGGTAATCTCACAGATTTCACTGCAACAGTGAAAGGGATTCTCCTTGCCACGATGTCACAATTTCCCATGCTTCCAGAACGGATGTAATGCTCCCTTGACCCCTTCGAAGACACATTCCCGTGTCTCCTTTTGCAAGTGCTTTCAAACCTTTTCTGAAATAGGTTCCTGACAACTTTGCAGGTACAACTTGGAAAAACTCTTGTTGGGTCACTAAGATTTTCCCAACCCTTCTGCTCAATGCGTATTCAAAATGACTTAGGACTATGTCATAGGAACCAGTGAAGAAACCTTAGAGACAAAAGCACTTGCCCGAGGATCACAGCAGGACGTCAGGGTTAGAATGCAAACTTCAGGGTAAGTTGCCAAGTCCCTTGCTCCATTCAACCTTTGGGAAACATCCTAAAGAGTTCTGCTCCCTTTCTTGTTTATGAAACGTTTGCATTTGACTATTTCATTACTTTCAGAAACATTTATTGAGAGCCTAATATGAGTACAGTATATGAAAAGTAGTTCGCATAGTCTAGAGCTTTGACATGTATAAGCTGGGTAGAACTGAATTCAAGCTTCGGTTGTAGTTCTTATTAATTCATTACCTTAGGCAAGAGAAGGTCTCTCTGTGCCCCGGTTGCTTCATCTATAAAAGGGGCACAGTCGGCTGGGTGGCGCAGTCGGCTAAGCGTCCGACTTCAGCCAGGTCACGATCTCGCGGTCCGTGAGTTCGAGCCCCGCGTCGGGCTCTGGGCTGATGGCTCAGAGCCTGGAGCCTGTTTCTGATTCTGTGTCTCCCTCTCTCTCTGCCCCTCCCCCATTCATGCTCTGTCTCTCTCTGTCCCAAAAATAAATAAACGTTGAAAAAAAAAATTTTTAAGGGGAATAGTAGCAGAATAGATCCTTCAGAGTTATTTGTTATTGTCATTATTTTTTATTATTATAACACATGCTAGACATCATGAATGGTACAAAAAAATGCCACCATCAATCCGGGGAAAGTAGACTCCCTACGAACCAAAAGAAATGAAATACCAAGTGAGCTGCTGTGTGCCGTATGCATTCAGAGAAGGGAGACAGTCTTTAAGGGCTAGGGTGATCCAAGTAAGTTTCATGGAGAAGAAAGGACTTCAGTTGTGTTATGGAAAAGAATGTCCTGTGAGCACAAAGATTCGGTTGAGAAAAGTGTGCTTGGACGACGTAAGAGTGGATATAGCAAGGAATAAGCTTGAAACCAGGCTGGGGAAGGATTAACTCTCCAACCGAGGAGTTTAGATTTCCATTCATTCATTCATCAAGGACTTATTGAGTAATTACTATGGTTATAGACATTGTTGCCTTGGTGATACATTTGAAAGCAAGGCATGGTCTGTCTCTATAATCTTGTGGAAATACACAAAGACCAACCAAATGGGAAAAGCAGAGGCTGTTTATTGGGAGCTGGCTATATAGCAAGGGAATCAGTCACATTTTGGCATAGCCTCAAAGGCAGGCGGAGGAGTGGAAAAGCTTCATAAGGGAAAGAAGGGAAGGCTTCAGGTGTGCCCTGACTGGGGGTTGTTGGCATGGGGAAGCTGTGGGCACATAATCTAGAAACAGGGCATCCTATGTGATTGGTTAGGGGTCCCTATCTGGCTTTCTCTGATTAGTCCCAACATGGAAGTAGGGTCACAAATTAGGGAGGCTGTCGGTAATTAATCAAGTCTTGGCCAGTTGGGGTCAATTGTCACAGAAGTTATTGTCTAGCTTCCTGGATTGTCATTGGAGATAGCAATCTGGCTTTCTGCAAGTCTGGCTTACAGCAGGCTGACTTCCTGGTTTGTTTATTGTAGATAAGGGGGTTGGTTTTCTGGGGGAGATTCCTGCCGCTTGTGAGCCAAAGTTCTATTTTTACATATGGTCTGGCCAGTGTCCGTTTGTACACTCAGTGTCAGCGAAGCAGAGAAATAGACTAGAGGAGATTGTGGAGACGGGAGCAAAACAAAAGAGATGAGAGCATTAAAGGGTGATGAGAGTGGGGTTAGGGGAAGCCTACTTGACATGAAGTAGTCAGGAAAGGCGTCTCTGGAGAGGGTGACGGCTCTGCAGAGATCTTAAAAATAAGAAAGGGCAAGCCTTTTGAGTAGTAGACAGAAGGGCATTCCAGGCAAAAGAGCAGAGACAATACTCTGGTCTAGAAAAAGCATGGGATGTTCAAAGACTCGAAAAAAGGTCAGCGCAAGTAGACAAGAGTAAGTACGGGAGAGGGCCTGAGAGGAGTTTGGAGAAGCAGACAAAATTCAGCTGGGACAGAACTGTGAATGCCATAGCAAAGAACAGATTCTGTGGGTGTAGGGAGCTTAAACGAGAGAAAATTCAGGAACCTGTTGCCAACGGTCGGGTGAAGGATGACGGTGCAGTGGTCTGGATTAAGGCAGTGGGAAACAGAGATGAAGAGAAATGGTCAGTTTCTGGAGATGTCCCGAAGATACAACAAACAGGACTTGATGATGGCCTGCATATGGATACGATGAGGGGTGGGGATAGAGGGAGGAAGCAGAATTCCAATGATCGTGGCATTTACTGAACTGGGGACACCTGATTCAGAGGAAAATACGTTTTGGGGGGAAATCCTGATCACAAAGTTACTGGGCAGTTCCGCTGAAAAACAAATCAACAACAAAAAATGGAATCGTTTGACATTGTGTGGTCCAAAGACCTGGTCTGCTGGCTGCACGTGAGGTATCCCTTATCATCATACACATATAAAATCCATTTTACACGGGTATATGAGTCTATTTCTGGACCCTCTAACCTGTTCTTTTTTTCCGTATACCTATCGTCGACCCGGAACCCATTGTTTTAATTACTATAGCTTGACAGTAAGCCTTGAAATTCAGTAATGTGGGTCTTCCGATTTTGTTCTTCTCTTTAAAATTGTTTCTGCAATTCCATGTCCTTTGCTACTTCGTATACAATTTAGAATCACATTTGTCTTTTTATATAAAAATAGCCTGCTGAGATTCTGATTGGGATTACGTTGAGTCTCACAGATCAACTTAGAGAGAATTGATAGTGTGATAAAAATTGAGTGTTCCAATTCACAAACATGATAAGTCTCTGCATTTACTTAAGATCTTATTTAATTTCTTTCAGAAATGTTTCATAATTTGCAGCATACAAATCTCGCACATATTTTGTTCAGTAGAGCTCCAAGCATCTCATGTTTGTTGATGTTACCATAAGTAGGATTGTGCTCCCATTTCAATTTTTAGTTGTTCTTTGCTGGTACTTAAAAATAAAATTGAGTTTTGTTTTGTTTTGTTTTTTTAATTTTTTTTAAGGTTTATTTACTTTTGAGAGAGAGAGAGAGACAGACAGAGCACAAGCGAGGGAGGGTCAGAGAGAGAGAGAGAGAGGGAGACACAGAATCAGAAGCAAGCTTCAGGCTCCGGGCTGTCAGCACTGAGCCTGACGTGGGTCTCAAAATCATGGACTGCGAGATCATGACCTGAGCTGAAGTCGGACGCTTAACCGACTGAGCCACTCACCAGGTGCCCCTAAAATTGAGTTTTATATATGGATCTTGTATCTTATGACCTTATAAAACTCACTTGTCCGTTTTGCTGGCTTTTGGTTAGATTCCTCAGGATTCTCTACATCCACAATCATGTTGTCCGCAAAAAAAGATAGTTTTCTTTCTTTCCACTCAGTATGCATTTTATATTTTTTTATGGCCTTATTTCACTGTGTCAGACGTCTAGTAAAATGTTAAGTAAAAAAAGTGAGTGTGAACATCCTTGCCTCAGTTCTATATCTATTAAAAATCTTGAATTATTTATGAAAATCCAACCCCTCCCCCACCCCCGCCAAAACTCCATGCTCAGATGGTTTTCCTGGTGAAACCTACCTAACATTTAAGGAGGAAATGAAACCAATGTTACACAAACCCTTAGTCATTGGACATTAACCATTATATATGGGACTATCTGTAGGTTCTTCGTAGCTGAAGAAGTTTCCTTCTGTGCTGAGACTTGAAAAAATAATTTTATTACATTATTTTTCTACATCTATTGAGATGATTGTATGGTTTCTTATTTTTAGCTTGTTAATTGATTACTCGATTCAAAAAAAAGACTGTTGAGCTAAACTTGCACACCTGGGATAAATCTGACTTGGTAATAATGTGTTATCTTTTTACATATTCTGGATTTGACTTGCTAAAATTTTGTTGAGGATTTTTGTGTTCCATTGATCTGTAATATTCTTATAATTTTTTTTCCTGGTTTTGGTTATCAGGGTAATTCTGGCCTTCAGAAATGACTTCAGCCGTGTTCTTTCTTCTTCTATTTTCTGAAAACATTCATAAAAAATTGGCTTAATTTCTTCCTTAAATGTTTAGGAGATTTTTACCAACAAAACCATCTGAGCTTGGAGTTTCTTTGGGAAAGGTTTTAACAATGAACTCAGATTCTTTTTGATATATCCCTATGTAGATTGTGTGTTTCTTCTTTTTTTTTAACGTTTTTAAAATGTTTATTTATTTCTGAGACAGAGAGAGACAGAGCGTGAGTGGGGGAGGGGCAGAGAGAGAGGGAGACACGGAATCCAAAGCAGGCTTCAGGCTCCGAGCTGTCAGCACAGAGCCTGACGCAGGGCTCGAACTCACAAACTGTGAAATCATGTCCTGAGCCAAAGCAGGATGCTTAATCTACTGAGCCACCCAGGTGCCCTGATTGTGTGTTTTTTCTTAAGTAATCTATGGTAGTTTGTATCTTTTGAGGAATTTTTCCATTTTATCCAACATAGAGAAAATCAACAAACTCAAAAGTTGTTTGATTGAAAAGGTGAACAAAATTGACGTACCTCTATCTACAATGATCAAGAAAAGATGAGAAAAGACTCCAATTATTCAAGTCAAGAATGAAAGAGGAGATCCAGAATAGCCAGGACAATCTTGAAAAAGAATGCACACTGACAAATTTTCAAGCTTACTGGAAACTACAGTAATCAAGCCCATGTGGTAATGGCATAAGGATAGACACATAAACCAATGGAATAGAATTGAGGGTCCAGAAATAGAACTTCACGTTTATGGTCAGTTGATTTTCAACAAGGGTGAAGGCAATTCAATTAAGAAAGAATAGTCTTTTCAACAAGTAGTCCTGGAGCAACTAGATATCCACTTGCCAAAAATTGAAAACTCAATAGTCCAAATGGATCCTTACCTTTTACTTTACACAAAAGTCAATTCAAAGTGGATCATAGACCTAAATATAAAAAGCCTAAACTACAGACCTTGAAAAGTATAAAACTCTTAAATAGAAGAGTAAATCTTCATGAACTTGGGTTACATGATAGTTTCTTAAAAGTGACACCAAAAAGTACAAGCAACAGCAACAACAAAATAGATAAATTGGATTTCATCACAACTAAAACTTTTGTGCTGCACAGGACGCTGCCAAGAAACTGAAAAGACAATCCATGGAAGAAGAGAAAATATTTATAAAACATACAACTGATGAGGGACATGTATCTGAATATATAAAGAACTCCTACAACTCAGCAGTAAAAAGACAAATAACCCAATTAAGAAATGGACTAAGGATTTGAATAGACATTTCTCTAAAGAAGACATGCAAATGGCCAATAAACACCTGAAGAGATGCTCAATATCATTAGTCAGTAGGGAAGTTCAAATCCAAACTGCAATGAGATGCCTTGTACCTCCACTAGGATAGCCATAATCAAAGAGACTAATAGTAATCGATGTTGGAGGGAATGTAGAGATATTGGAATCCACATACACTGCTGATGGGAATGTAAAATGATGCAACCACTGTGGGAAAGAGTTTGGGAGTTCCTCAATAGGTTAAACATAGAGTTACCATGTGACTACCATATGATACTTGTAGGTGCATACCCAAGAGAATTGAAAACATATGTCCAAACAAAAACTTGTACACAAATGCTCATATCAGCATTTTTTTCATAGCCCAAAGTGGAAACAACCCAAATGTCCATCAGCCAATGAATGGATAAACAAAATATGGTATATCCATATACTGGAATATGGTTCAACAATAAAAAGGAATCAAGTACTGATGTATGCTACAACTTAGATGAACCTTGAAAACGTCATGTTAAAGTGAAGGAGACAGTCACAAAAGACTACATTTTGTATGATTCTATTTATATGAAATATCCAGAAAAAGCAAACTATAGAGGCATAAAATAGAGTAGTGGTTGCCAGGGTCTGGAAGGGGGAGGATTTCCAGGGTAGAGATGGGACTGACTACTAATGGGTATGGGGTTTCTTTTGATGCAAATGTTCTAAAGTTAAATTGCAGTCATGGTTACACAGCTCTTTAAATATACTAAAAACCACTACACCCTAAATGGGTAAATTATACTAATAGTGTGTGAATTATATCTCAATAAAGTAGTTTAAAAAATCATTTTTGACTCCTTTCTTTCTTTCTTTCACAGTCCATGTCCAGCATATAAGGAAATCCTATAGGATCATGTACCTTCAAAATATAACCTGAATCCAACTACGTCTTCCACATTTCTTGCCTGGTCTAAGCCACATTGTCTCTCAGGCACTTCTGAAGTAGCCCCTAAGAGATTTCTTTTCTTTATCCTTGTCCTCCTACAATCTGAACACAATTGGCAGTGTGATCCTTTTAAATCTAGGTCTGATCATGACCCTCCTCTGCTCAAAGCCATGCAATGATTACCAAAATCCAGCAGGGGAAAAACTATAGGTCAAATTGACCAAGTACTTCGGGAGGCACCTGGCTGGCTCAGTCAGTAGAGCACGCAACTCTCAATCGTGGGGTTGTGAGTTCAAGCCCCAAGTTGGGAGTAAAGGTTACTTAAAAAATAATAATGACAAATTGACCCAGTGCTTCAACACATAAACTAGAAAAGAAAGAAAGGGATGAGGAGAACCCTCAGACTAAAAGCGACTTATGAGAAACATTAGGATTAAACTCTCGCGATCAGGGACGAGATGCAAACATAGAGAAACCTGGCAAAGTAATCAACAGAAAAGTCAGGAGAGTGGTTACATTCAGGCAGAGGCAAGAAACACCGATTGGGACAGAATCCATGGAAGGGCTTCTGAGGAGACTGGCAAATGTCCTTCTTGACTTGGAAGGAGGTTGAAAGAGTAAAGACCTCATAATTTGAAAAAAAAAAAACCCCGTATATTTGTTTTGTGTGGGACGCTGTGTCTTTTATTTTAAAATAAAAGTGTATTTGTGTTTAGAAACACAAACTCCGTCATGGTTCCCCATATCCGTCGGTGAAAAGCCAATCTGAAAACAGTTCACAAGGCTGTACGGGACGTGGCCCATGGCTGCCTCTTTAATTGTTCCTCAGTTCCACCTTGCTCCTCGATGCCTGCCTTCCCTCACAATGCTCCAACCAGCATCATCCCCTTGCCTTTTATTGAACATTCCAGGCATGTTGCTCGAGCTCTTCTCTCGCTAGAACATCCCTCTGGATGTTCTAATCCCCTCAACCACGTCAAGTCTTTGCTCAGATCTCATGTTCTCAATGAGGAGTATTTGGTCACCGATTTCATGCAGCCGTCTGCCTCCCTAGCTTAACCCTTTACTTTTACTGTTCTCCACAACCCATATCACCTTCTATTACAAGATAGGCTTCACCTATTTACTGTGCCCAGTGTTATGGTCTGGGATCCCAGCCTCCCCCACCCCCCGAATGGAAGCTCCATGAGAGCTTTACTCACTGGTGCATCTTATGCAATAAGGTAAGGCTGAGGTCAAGACCTGAGTCACTTGACTGGTTAAGGTACACTGAGCCACTTCTAGATTCACACAGCTTATTACTTACAAAGTGCAAAGGAGAATAAGCCAAAGGGGCCAGCTCCCCATGACCCTTGTCCCCATAGGCCAAAGAGGATGGATGGATATAATATGAGTTATGGGATGCCCTGTTGCTGAGGACCCGATTCTAGACTGCAGCCAAGTGGTTTTATATTCTGCAGCTCTATTCTGTGAAGGGTATGGCTGGAAGCCCTACATGTCATCAGAACCCAGGAGGCGATAAGAAATGATCTCGCGATAGCCTCCCATAGGGGATAGAAAGGTGAGGGGAGATGGCCTCAGAGCAGCTCTTTGAAAGCCTCCTGTGCTCTTGCATTCCTGTAGAACATTCTGGCCACAAGGCATTCTGTCAAGACCCAGATAAGCTGCACTGGAGCACGTACCTGCGTGGCCTATGTGGATCCGTGCAAAGCTGCCTAGGTACCAGGAAGAGCTTTTTCCCTGCAAGCAGACCCTCAGGAAGTATCCATGGAACGAATACGTGAGTAGCTGAAACCCACCCAGTTGGATTGACATATGAGGAGAGAGAACAGGAGATGTGAATACATCTTCTTTTTTGTAAATTCTTCCGTTTTGAAGAAACAGTGTGGTTCATAGTGGCGATCATGCGCTCTGGAGTTAGACAGCCCAAGTTCTAAATGCAGCGTGGCCGCAGAGCAGCTGGACAAGCCCGGGCAAATAGGTGTTGTATAAGAAATTGCTCCGATCTTTATTAACTCATATTTTATAGTGGAAAAGATGTTACATTTGAAAAGATTCCTGGGTGCATTTGCCTTCTTTCCACCCCCACCCTCTACCCGAAAGCTTGCCATGGCTCCCCATATCCCTCAATGAAAATGCTTGGTTTTGCCTCGCATTGGAAATTTGACTGTCATTATGTTCGATAAGTTGTAGAGATACTAGGACCACCTCACAGAAGAGGGAGAAGAGAAAAGAAAAAAACATCCATATCCAAGAAGCTCAGCAGAGCTTGCTGGGGCATTTTAATATAATTTCATCTAGTACTCCCCCTCATATATATAATAATTCTTGAGCGTCTAATACATGTGCGGTTATTATCTCCCTTTTAAAATGAAGAAACAGTAACACAGGGTTAGTAGCTTGCCCATAATCACACCTAGTCGGAGCTGGAATTCGAACCTGTGTGATCAGCTTCCAGTATATGTCACGCATTTAACCACTATCATAACAAACAATTTTGCATTCTTGCATGGAGGCTGTCTCAGTCTATTCAGGTTGCTATAACAAAACACAACAGACAGGATGGTTTCTAAACAGTAGAAATTTATTGCCCACAGTTCTGAAGGCTGGAAGTGCAAGAGCAGGGCACCAGCACAGTTGGGTTCTGGTGAACCCTCTTTTGGGTCGTGGACTGCCGACTTCTCATTGTATCCTCACATGGCCGAAGGGGAGAGCTAGCTCTGTGGGGTCTCTTCTATAAAAGCACAAATCCCATTCATGAGGGCTCCCCCCTCATGACCGAAGCACCTCCCCAAGGTGCCACCTCCTGATAACTATCACGTTGGGGTTAGGATTTCAACCTATGAATCTGGAGCGGGGATATTCTCGGATGAGTCATGGAGAGGAGGTGACCACAGGTAGACCCGAGAGCTGGATCTGAGCAGAGGCCTCTTACCCCGTTCCCTGTACCTGGAATGTATGTTCTGTACAATATTCCCACACTAGGAGCTGTTTCAAGGCCACAGCCTTGATAGTAACATGTTATTGAGCCTATCTGAACTCTGTGCAAGACTGAATCCCATTATGGCTTCTACATACAATGTTAGGATTCCGGCAGGAAGGGGCAGAGATCTACTCATCTTGTAGCCACTCAAGCCAAGTCTTATATGTAAGTTCCCTTGCATATGAAACCTGCCACCTATCAATTTGGAGTGGTCTGCCTCTTTCTTTGGTCTCTCCCTGCCCTTTGTGTACAGGAGCCAGTTTCGAATTTCACCCAGGAAACCCCTGGGGTTGGAAAGCAACACACACAAACATTCATACTATAGCAAAGGCAAAAATACTTTTCATGTAGAAACATGGTCAAAAGTATGAATTTTTAAAAAAATTTTTTTTAGTGTTTATTTATTTTTGAGAGACAGAGAGAAACAGCATAAGGGGGAGAGGGCAGAGAGAGAGAGAGAGGGAGACCCAGAATATGAAGCAGGCTCCAGGCTCCGAGCTGTCAGCCCAGAGCCCGACGTGGGGCTCGAACTCACAGACCGCGAGATCATGACCTGAGCCGAAGTCGGACGCTCAACCGACTGAGCCACCCAGGCGCCCCCAAAAGTATGAATTTTAATGTCCATCAAGTGGCTATACGTTGGGTTCCCCAATCATTTCCCCTACTTTGGGTTATTTACGTTGTTTCATATTTTCAGTGTTCTAAATAAGGTGAGATAAATATCTTTGTACACGAAGTCTCCTCTGTGGTTAGGATTATTTCCCAGAAGTGCAGATATTAAGTCAAAGCTAAGAACATGTACTTGGCTCTGGATCCTATCACCCAGTGGTTTTCCAAATGGGTCCACTCGCTGTCAGTAGCCAGCAGCTTCCTGACTCAGCCTGGATGTTCTGATTCGCAGGGGGCTGGGTGGATCCCAGGAAGCTCTATTTTTACCAACTTTTTTTTTTTTTTTTTTTTTTAACTAACTCTCCTGATAATTCTACCGCTGGCCAATTGTGGGAATGTTTGACCTATCCAGTACCTTCCTTTTCCAAGCAAACATTTTGGACTTTATAGGCGTTAACTCTTTTCCACTGCCTTCGAAAACAAATCCACAGTAGTATACCTCCAATTAAATAGAAGTAGTTGCGAACACTAACTCATTCAGCAAATTCACTAAATGCACGTGGGTGCTGATTTAGGTGCTGGACACACAGGGATGTACAAGACAAAGTCCCCGCTTGAGTGGGGCTTACATTAGGGTATGGCTTGGCGGATACTATCCAAGAAAACAAATAAGTGACAAAGGTGATTTCAGAGAGTGAAATATGCCGTGAAAAGGACCAAAATGGAATAATGTGATAGAGACCAGTGCGGGGACACGGGGAAGGGAAGGAAACCCCCTGGATGAGCAGATTGAAGCAGACAGTCTTGGTCTGTAGTTCCAGCCCTGTTACCCAGCCAGGTGACTTTGAACGAATCGCTTTTACATGCCTGGCCTCAATTTCCAGGGTTGAAATAAACACGTAAGATCATTCCTACTTCTAACATTTTCGTATCATTTTTTGGATGTAATGTTCTCTACAGAGCTCCTCCTTCAACAAGTATTTCTTGAATGCCTACTGTGTGCCAGTACTCTACTGGGTGTTGATGAATCAGACACAGACACCCAGTATCCTCTGTGGAGCCGACAGGCTGGGAGAGGTGGCTGATAATAAACAAAGAATTGTGATGGGGCGCCTGGGTGGCGCAGTCGGTTAAGCGTCCGACTTCAGCCAGGTCATGATCTCGCAGTCCGTGAGTTCGAGCCCCGCGTCAGGCTCTGGGCTGATGGCTCAGAGCCTGGAGCCTGTTTCCGATTCTGTGTCTCCCTCTCTCTCTGCCCCTCCCCCATTCATGCTCTGTCTCTCTCTGTCCCAAAAATAAATAAACGTTGAAAATAAACAAAGAATTGTGCTAGGAACTACTTCATAGCTATTGTAAGAACTACTACTGGGAAGAAATCACAGGGAACACAGCTTGACTGGAGATCGTGGAAAGGCTTCCCCAAAGAAGGGCCATTTCGGCTGCGGTGTTTGGCGAGGATCCCAACTATTGAAAGCAAATCAAAACCCTCCTAGGCCGTGTCCTGTGAACTTTGCCTCTGGGAACCCTGGTCATCTTTGCTGTCAGCTAGTTCTGGTTTGGCAAAGCCAGACATTGTTTCTAGAATCAAATGTCATCGGGAGGCACATCCTATGGCCTGAGGTCAAGATACGCCAGAGTGAAGGAGGCATCTGGCGACACATCGAGCACCTCGTTCTCTTTCTCTGCCCCCACCTAGGGCTGTGGGAGAGAAGGCCGGTGGCTGAGACTCCTGGGGCCGGACTTGGACTATCCCTCCCCGTTTCCAGTTTTGAGGGTTATGTCAGGAATGAGTCTCTTCAGTAAGAGGCAAAGAAAAGCATTTCAAATTGCTCTGGTCACTTTGGAAAGTGATTACTCCAGCTTCTCTATCCACCCCCCTCTCCCCACCCAACGGTCACACAAAGACGCAGAAACCAGGTCTATTACTGGGCAAGAGTTCTTAGGATCTCGAGCCTCATGTCCTGTCTGCTTTAGCAGCAGGAGCCAGAGAGTGACCACACTGCTTTCTTCCTCTTTGGAGGATTCTGTACAAATTCTCACTCTGCATGGGATCACCCACGCCCTGGCCGGGCCCAGGGTGTTAGCATCCTTAGAAGCACAGCAGAGGGAGAAGAAACCCTTTCTTAGGGGGCTGAAAAAAGGACAACGGGGGCTCTGTCTCCAGGGCCTGCGCCAGTGAATCAAGGAAAGACCACGGCCCATGTGAGGGGTCCCCTGTTCTCCAATCAGTTCTCTAATCAGGGTGCTGAAGTCATTTTATGAAATCCGTCATTATGAAATATTGTGCTAACTCTGAATAAGAGCCCATAGCCCCACATCCTTCCCCCACCCCTAGCAAGGCCACGTGGTGCAGTGGTCCAGTGAACAGATTCTGATGCCAGAGTGCTTGAGTTCCAATATTAAACCTTGTGACTTCAGGCAAATCATACTGTAAGCTTGGCTTTCTACATCTTTATATAGAACTGATAAAAGCACATGTATCATGGGTTGTCTTTTTGAAATTGAGATATAATTGACAGATAACATTATATTAGTTTCAGGGATATCTGTCATTAGCCTTTTTTTTTTTTTTTAATTCTTGAGATAGAGCATGAGCAGTGGCAGGGTAAGGGGGTGGGGAGAGAGAGAGAATCTTAAGCAGGCTCCACACTCAACCCGGAGCCTGACACAAGCTGGGATCGTGACTAGAGCTGAAATCAAGAGTCGGATGCTCAACCTACTCAGCCACATGGCCACCCCAACTTATCAGTAGCTTTTTATTTTTATTTTTTAAAATTAAAATCCAAGTTAGTTAACATATAGTGTAATAATGATTTCAGGAATAGAATTTAGTGATTCATCACTTACATAGAACACCCAGTGCTCATCCCCACAAGGGCCTCCTTAATGCCCGTCACCCATTTACCCCATCCGCCCACCCAACACCCCTCCAGCAACCCTCAGTTTGTGCTCTATATTTAAGAGTCTCTTATGGTTTGTCTCCCTCTCTGTTTTGATCTTCTTTTTGCTTCCCTTCCCCTATGTTCATCTGTTTTGTTTCTTAAATTCCAATCATGAGTGAAATCGTATGATATTTGTCTTTCTTTGAATGACTTATTTCGCTTAGCATAACACACTCTAGTTCCATCCACGTAGTTGCAAATGGCAAGATTTCATTGTTTTTGATCGCCGAGTAATATTCCATTGTGTATCTATACCACATCTTCTTTATCCATTCATCAGTTGATGTGCATTTGGGCTCTTTCCATAATTTGGCTATCGCTGATAGTATCATTAGCTTTTAAATTAAAAAAAAAAAAACGAGCTGATGTAGATAATGGGCATAGCACAGGGTCTGAGCTCAATCACTGATGTCACGTCCTCAGGAATCTAGATTTCTAGATGTTGCTGCTGCCTGCTGAGGGATGGTCTAGTCACTAGCTACTGAGCACATAGCAAAAGCTGCAGGTGAGAAGCAGAAGATCTGTTACCCATTTTCTCTGTGACCTTGGCCAAGTCACTACATCTGAAGACCGAAGGCCTGAAAATGAAAGAAAATGGACTCTAAGATCCTAATCAGCACTTTATTATTTTCAGGAGGGCTCGTATGGGTCCCTGGAAGGAAGGTAAAAGCTCCAAATTACTGGTGTGCTCTTCAGGACTTCCTTTTCTCTCCTGGAATCTTCCAACCACAGCACCCCCAGCCCAAGTTGTCCCGGATGCTCCTGGTGGAGGGAGAGCACTTGCTCATGGCAGGGTTCCACCTGCTGAACAATGGTGTGTGAGCCACTCTGGAGGTCACCTGTCCCGGCTTTCTCTCTTTACAGATGAGGAAACCAAGGTCCAAAGATGTGAAGGGCTCCACCCACCATCACACAGCCGTGCGTCCCGGAGCCGGGACTGGAACCTGCTTTCTCAGACTCTGTCTGCCACACCCACCGCTTTTTCTCTTCTACCCGGTAAGCAGTCGAGCGCAAGGTAGGAGTGACGCTTGGACTCCTAACATGAGGAGCGTCGCCTGGAACCGACTGACCTGAGCAAACGTAGTTGCTCCTTTGAGACCAAAACACAAAACGTTGGGAGACCTGTCTTGCTTCCTGTTCCAGCCCAAGCTGGCTGTGTGTTTTGAGTAAACTACCCAAATGCTCTGTGCCTTTTCTCCACCTCAGCCCCAGGTACCCCGAAAGCTGGACTCCGGCCCTAATCCCCTACCATAAATCATTACACGAAAAGCCCCAAGGGGAGAAAGCCTTGTTTTAAATGCGAAGCCGCTCAGAGGGATTGTTCAGCCCCCGACTTCTACTGAGGGACTCTGTTTGAAGCTTTCTGCCCAGTTCCCAGTTTTGTGCTCGGCTTTGGAGTTTTCTCTTGCAGGGAGTGAACAAAGCCCATTTAGAAACCCAAACCTACCCACCAGCCATTCCCTGGGGTCTAGGCCCAGCTCCTGGATCTATCTGGGCGGCCGAGAGAGGAAAGTGCCTGCCGCCAGATTCAATGGGCCCATTATGCTCGGCTAATTCCACAGCAGAACACTGTGTCTTTGAGGGCCTGGCAGTAACTCGTCCTACCTGTTCAGAGTCAGTACGTCCTGTTTGCTGGAGGGATGAGGGAAAGCAGCACACATCACATCTCAGCGTCGTAAATGCCATTTCGAGTTAATTATTACCACGTACAGTAGTACTGTAGTCAAACTCTGCGCACACCAAGTGTCCTTCCCAGGCAGGCTGGCGGGCAGCGCATAAGGGGGTCATTGTGTGCGCTGGGCGCGGGAGGGAGAGGCGCCTGGGGAAGCCAAGTGTGGTCTCATAGCTCACACCCTCGGGAGGGGGGAGGCTGGGACACTGGGCGCGTGTTTTCTCATTTTATAAGGCAGTCTGTTGACCTTCACTGTTGACATGGGGGTACTGGTACCGAAGGTGAAATCCATGCCGTTGGACAAAATACCCTGTCGCTGTAACCTGACGTTACAGAACAGCGGCCGGATCCCACCCAGGAACCGTTCCCATCGCTGGCCGGAACCGGTTCTTTTGCAGCCAGAGCCATCCTCCTCCTGGTGAAGAGTCACGTGGGCCCGTTTTGCAGGCTGACAGTTGGAGGGGGGTGTTTCTAAACACCTGAAAGGCTCAAGTTGATGGCTATCAAGCCCCAACCAGTCTCTTCCGTCTGCCAGAGACGAAGCAAGAATGTTCCCCTCCTGAGGTCTCGGTTTACAGCCTTGTCACGTTGATAGTTAGGCAAGGCTTGCCACCTGCACTCCTATTTGGAGGTTCCTCCCAAGACAGTCCTGACATCGCCTCTAATCAGCCCAGCTGTGACTCCACCTGTTTCCACTGGCACCTTCAAGACAGAGGGGATTGCTCTAGGGCTAGAAGGCTGTGTCCTTGGCCAACCTTGTGGGTCAGCAAAACCAGTTGGATAATTTGGCAACACCTAGAAGATCCTCCTCTGGGGGGGGGGGGGAATAAAATCCCCCAATGCCTGAAATCCCGTCTTCAGTGCACACTCTGTTGCAATTCTCATTTTCAGTCCAAATAACTCTGGGGTGGGGGTAGGGATGTACCTTCTTATCAGACTGAGAAAAGTAGCATGAAAATCTTGGGTGTTAGAGGTGGGGGTGCTGCACCAAAAATGGGGGAAGGGAGTCCAAGAAGTGGGAGCGGGCTGGATGCTACCGAGGAGTTATGGCACCAAAAGGCACAATGAGAGTGTTTCCCGAGGGGCCAGAGTTACACATTCTTGTTTCCTCTTCCCCCTTAAAACACATATTAAACAAAACAAAACAAAACAAAACAAAACAAAACAAAACCATAGACTTCCGTGCATATGAATTCATAACGACTGCAGTGGATGCTGTTGTGTGCCCATCCAGCAAAAACGACATTCCCCTTTCCTTTGGGGACCGTTCCTTCCATCTTTCAAGTTCAAGCGGCTCAGGGGAAGCTGACATCACCCCCATGCTGTAAGCATCATCCAGGCCCGGTCGGCCACATCACTGCACCCTGAGGTCCCACCGGCTACAGTCACTGTTACACGGACAGGCAGGCGTGTGGCCTGTGCTAAGCCAACACACCTCCAGTGTGGGGCTTTTCCTGAACCTGTTGGAGAAGGGGAGCGGTGTTTCTGCTGCTGGCGCTGAGCGGACAGAATGGAAGCCTAGACCAGCTCGCGGTCTTACGATGGCACACGAGCACCTGCCCGCGAGTGAAAGCAATTCGGAGGTGCACAGAACTAAAACTCTCAGACAGCCCCCCTGCTTTTGCTGGCTCTGACTCCACCTGCAGCCGTGCAGCCGCACAACCCCAGACTCTCTGGTTGCGTGAGCCAAGAAATGTCTGCCTCTCTCCGAAGCCAGCTTGAGTTTCTGACACAACAGAGCAAGTTCTAAGTATAACGCAGACTTCATCGTATCGTCTCCAGGGCTGCCAGCCCCCGGCTGTTGGCAACATTCTTCTCTGATTCTGCCACATTCTAGTGAGCTTGGCTCTCACCTGGGCCGTGGTGTACCCATCAGTTAATTGTGGGGAATCATGGGACAGAGAGAAAGGAGGGAAAGAGAATTACCGATATGGAAGAACTTGGCTTTCCTTGGAAGAAACATGCTGTAGAAATCCTAAGCGTGACGTTGACGAAGCTGGACTTCACATTTTGTCCTTGAGCGGACCCTGGAGCTTTGCTACTCAAAGCGAGGTCCCTGGACCAGCAGTGCACGTCGCCTGGCTCCCGAGCGAGTGAAGAACCTCAGCCGTATCCCAGACCTACAAATCAGAACACGCGTTTGCACAAAGCCCTCAAGTGACTGGTGAACACGCGAAAGGCTGGCAAGACTGCTCGAGAGACTCCAGAGGTGCAGGACCCTGGGAACGCTTGTGTCCATTCTATACGCTGGGATCCCAGGCCGAGTCTCAGCTCCCTTGCTTTCAGAAAGTTTGAAAAACGCATATCACTTCAATCTCCACGTTTCACGGAAGGGGGGTAAACTAAGGCTGAGGAACGAAATGACTTGTCCGGGGTCAGAATCAGCTGCTCTGTCAGGATGAAAAGCAAGGGTTCTGAAAACCCTTATGACCTTGGTTTAGGCAAAGATTTCTTAGATATGACACCAAAAGCATGATCCATCAAAAAAAAAAATTGGACTAGCTCAAAATTAAAAACTTGTACCCTTCAAAAGATACTGTTAAAAAAATAGGAAGACAAGCCATAGTCTGTTAGACAATATTTGCAAAAACACATTATTTGATAAAGGAGTTTTACCCTTTCAAACTCACTGATAAGAAACAACCCAGTTGAAAATGGCAAAAATAGGGGCACCTGGATGGCTCAGTCGGGTGAGTGTCCGACTTCGTCTCAGGTCATGATCTCACAGTTTGTGAGTTCGAGGCCCGTGTCCGGCTCTGTGCTGACACCTTAGAGCCTAGAGATGGCTTCAGATTCTGTGTCTTCCTCTCTCACTGCCCCTCCCCGGCTCGTACTCTGTTTCTCTCTCTCAAAAATAAATAAACACTAAAAAAAATTTAAAAAAAAATTAAACATACATTGATCATCTGACCAAGAAATTCCACCCCTAGGCATTCATCCAGGAGAAATGAAAACTCAATGTTCACATGCAAAAATAAAAGTGCAAACGTGAACATTTATGGAGGCTTTAGTCGCAATAACCGAAACGTGGAAATAACCTAAATATCTTTCCACTGGTGCATGGATAAATAAACTGGTACGTCCACAAAATGGAATATTCCTCAGCAATGAAAAGGAATGAAAAAAGAAAATAGAACGTGGGTGAGTCCCAACAGCATTGTGCCGAATGAAGAAATCTAGACTCAAAAGGCTATGTACTACATGATTCTCTGTCTTGCGGGTCTGGAGGCCTGAAGTCTGCCATCAAAGTATTGTCAGAGTTGTTCCTTCTGTGGGCTGGGAGAGAAAGACCTGTTCCAGGCCTCTCCCTCTTTGGCTTGTGGATGGCTATCTCCATTGTTTACATGACATTCTCGGGGGTGGGGGAGCGGGAGGGGGGTTGTCTCTAAATTTCTCCTTTTTGTAAGGACACCAGTCATATTGGATTAGGGCCCATTCTGATGACCTCTTTTGAACTTGACGACCTCTGTAAAGACCCAGTTTCCAAATAAGGTCACAGTCTGATGTGCTGGGGGTTGGGAGAACACCATATGAATGTTACAGGGACACAATTCAACCCATGACAGGGGCCCCAGGGAACTCCTGGAGGGCTATGGCACTGTTACGTGTTTTAATTGGGGAGGTGGTCCCCTGTCCTCATGCGTCAGTCAAAGCTCATAAAACTGCACTCTAAAAAGGGTACATTTTGTTGCATGTAACATAACTTCATTTTTAAACGAGAAACAATAAAACACACCTCCCCTATTTTTCTTCAAGAGATTATTGCCCTTCCCAACCTACCCCACTGTCCCGACTGTATCGTGTGTTCCAGGCATCTGTAGGGTAAAGGATTATTTTTGCAGAACGCCGGCCGGGTTACGGTTTCACAGAAAAGGCTGTTTCTCTGCTGCTTGTATTTATCTATATGCAACGTTCCAGCACAGCGTAAAGATGCCATCACATTGAATGGCCCATTTAGTGAATTGCCTTTCTGGAGTCAGATGCAGTCATGCCCAGTGAGGGTTGGCTGGGAGAATCTGGTTTGGGACCTGCCAAGGTTAGCTGGAGCCAGGCTCCACGGCCTGCGGGGAGCAGCCGCACACTTTGCCCACAAACCTCTGGAGCCTGGGGCCCCACCTGAGGCCACTCAGAGGACACCTGCAGGAGAGGGCGACAGGAGGTCGGACAGCCTGTCAGCTACACTTGGAGACACGGGAAAAAACTGAGCAGGTGGCCTCATCTTCCCAGGCCGGCCCTGGGTGAGTTGTCTTGCGCCACACGATTCATTGGGGGGGGGGGGGGGGGGGGGGGGGGGAGGGGGAGGGGGCAGGGATGTGTAGGTGAGAGACACAGAGACCTGGCTTCGCGGAAAAGGACGCGTGTTCAAAGGGGTGAGAGCTAACAAACCTCGGAGCCCTTCCCACTCACATCTCCCGGCGACTTCTCCTGTCCCTGTGCATGATCTATCTTATTCTGCCACCATCAGACTTATATCGCTTGTGTGTGTGTGTGTGTGTGTGTGTGTGTGTGTGTGTGTAAAACCTACACACGGGGTACAGGGATGCCTGGGGAAGAGAAGCGATGTTTCTGGAAGGATCCAGAGTGTGGTACAACCGATGCCGATTCCCCAGCCCCCAGCTTTCAGAAAAGGTGTTCTCTTTGTAGACAGCTCCTTCTGAACACCCCGACTTTGTCAGTCTGCGCAGGGGCGGTGTGACTGGGCCCCGGGGAACTGAGGCCAACTGGGGCCCACAGGGAGCCAACTGGAAAGAAAGTTGCTCAGAGCCAGTCTTCTCGAGGCGCTCAACCAGCACACCCCCCAGACGTGGCTGAGTGGGGTAAGGGAACATGGAGCTTCATGACAGCGCTCAGGGTGGGACCGCTGTGGGCACGCTGGCGGGCTGCCGGGCCAGGCCTCCGAGGACTTTGACAGCGTGGCTTGTTCTTTCCGGTTATCCATCAGAAATGAGCTCACTGTTTTGGTAACCTTCTCAGCCTTCACATTTTTGTGGATGCTCTGTCGAGCTTCTATTCGGTCTGGCCCTGCTCTTTTGTCCCTTCATGTTTTGCTCCCGGGTGCTTTACGTTTTTAATCTCCTAAACTTTATGTCCTCCGAATTTTATTTCCTAGACGGAAACCAAAAACCCTTCCATTTCCCTGGGCTTGCTTTTCTCGTCTATAAAACGGGGGTAGAAGAAGGGTGTTTCTTTCAGTTAGTTCCGTGTCTACAGAGCAAGAGATTTGGACTCAGAGGGTCTGAGTTTTCGAGTTGTTTCCCCCCACACCTTTAGAGACTACTGAGAGCTATTGCCACACTCTCTTCCTGAGTCTTCACGATAATGCTTTGGGGTACAACATTACCTCCACGTTACACACGAGGGAGCTGGGACACAGAACTTAACAGACTGCCCCTTTACACATAGCCTGTTGGAAGTGGCAAGCAGGATTCGAACACCAGGTTCATACCCCCTTTCTCCCCCTCAACTTTATTGAGGTATAGTTGACGTATAACATCGTGTAAGTCGAAGGTGTCCAGTGTGATGGGTTGATATGTCTTGTGAAATGATCATCACAATAAGGTTATCAAGCACCCATCACCCACATAGTTATATTTGTGTGTGGGGGGGGGATGAAATTTTTTAAAAAATCTACTCACTTAGCAGCTTTAAAATGTCCAGTGCAGTATTGTTGACTATAGTCTCCACTCCATACGTGGAAGAGATATCCTCACCCCGCCCCATGTTCATCTCAGTATTATTCGCAACAGCCTCAGTGTCCATTGGCGAAGGGGAATGGGTAAAGGAAATGCGATATAATGGAGTATTGGTACATAATGGAATATGACTCAACCGTACAAAGAAGGAAAGCCTGTCACTTGGGACAACATGATTGCAACTTGAGGGCATTATGCTAAGTGAAATAAGTCGGACAGCGAAAGACAGTATTACACTGTATGATCTCGCAGGTGGGGTCTAAAAAAAGTGAACTCATAGAAACAGAACAGATGGATGGTTGTCAGACGCGGGGGTGAGGGTGGGGGAATGGTGGTCAAAGGTCAAAGGTAAAATTCCAGGGTTCATACTCTCAACCACTCCGCTCCACGATTTCAAGGCCAATTATCCATCTTTTCTTGCTGTGTGATCACTGATGCATCGTTTGGACTCTCTGAGCTTCACTATTCTCATTCGGCAAATGGAGACATTGGGATTTACGTGATTCCTATCAGAAAAGTGAGCCGCTATGTGTGAAAGCCCTTTAGTGGTTAAAGCACCTACCGTGTCCACCTTCCACGAGAGCTCTCTTTCGTGTTCACCTGTTGTCTTCTCTTGTCTCCACGTTGGCGGCCATCTGGGTGACGATTATGCTACCTTTCCCTGAGCGTTGTAGATGACAAGAGCTAAACATTTGGCGTGCTAATTACACACCGGCACTCGGCATGCTTTGCTTTCTCTGCCTTTTATTTAACCTCTCAACAAACCTGGGAGGCAGGTGCCACAATTCTCTTCATTCCACAGATGAAGCTCAGGCACAGAGGGGTTGAGTAACTTGCCTAAAGTCACACAGCGAGTGACTGGTGGAGCCAGCATTCCAAATGACCCATTCTATTACCCAACTATACCGTAGCACCAAGACAGGCACTCGGGTGAGGGCAGGAGGGAGATTGTGCGGCTGGAATCGAAGCTCTGCCCACAAGCAAAGGCAAGACTTTAAGTCACAGAAACATTCTCACTTGTTTTAATTTTTACTAATCGACCCTGTCACCTTCTTCTGTTCATCCGTGCTGTTGGTCAATAAATGGACTTCCCTAAATGTCCAGATACAAGACATGTGACTCTTACGTGAAATTCTGGATGTGCACATCCAGGTATGTAAAAATAGAGAAAAGAAAACAAGGTAGGTGATTGCTCATAGCCTTTGGTCTATTTCTGAGTCAAAAACAAGATTGAAAATACTGCTGCTACTGTATTTAGATGTCAGCTGTTCACTCTCAAATCCCTGCTTAGCACTTTGCATTGCCCTGGATGTTGTTTTGGGTGGCTGAGTTTTTTCTAGCCTTTCTTTCTATTCACCACTGAGGATCTGAGTTACCTACGTTCTGGGGAGGGAGAAGGCAGAGCCAGGGGTATGGGCTAAGATGAGCCGAGTGGGGGCCTCCATTGGGCTTCCGGACCCGTGATGCCAGGGAGGACAGGGTGCGGGGAGGGAGGTCACAGAGCTGAGCAGAAGGAGTGAAGGCCTGTTTCAGGCAGCACCCCCACCCCACCCGCCAAGACTTACGATGGGTAAGTCCAGCATCGATGCCTGGCCAGTCTGCCCTTGGAGATGCCTCTCTACCCCCATCACCTTCTGACCTCCCAATGTTCCTTCCCTGACTGTCCCCGGGAGGCCTTCCTCCCTGTCAACTAACTTCTGCCAAGATGTTTGTCTGTGGATTGGCTTACATGGACTAGCTACCTGACCGTATTTGAATTTTAATAGAAGAGTTTTGGAGATCCAGGAGAATTAATCATCGAATGACAGTCACGCAGAGGGGAAGGGCGAGCCATCACCAAAGCCGGATGATACAGGTTCACAAGGCTGGGGCAGGCAGGTAAATGCCGATGTACGAAGCAGACACGTGACACCTGTGGCCGCGTGGGCAGCCAGGCTGTATCTAAAGACATTCAAATTTTGAAAACTTTGAAGTTTTGAAAGCTGTGGAAACACTCTTCAGGCAAAAAAGCAGAAACACAAGCAAAGTGAAATAAGCAAATATGAACAGCTACGTCTGAAATGCACTGTGGTATCCTGGGTTGGATCCTGGAACAGAAAAAGGACATTTGTGGGAAAACCAGTGAAATGCAAATAAAGTCTGAAGTTTAGCTTGTAGTAATGCACAGTGCTAATTTCGTAGTTTCGGCAAATGTACAGTGATTGCCTAAGATGTTAATATTCGAGGGGGTTGGGCCAAGGGGATATGGGAACACTCTTTCCTGTCTTTGCAACCTTTTTTGTAAATTAAAATTATTTTCCAAAATGATGTTTGTTTTTTTTTTTTTTAATTTTTTTTTCAACATTTTTTAATTTATTTTTGGGACAGAGAGAGACAGAGCATGAACGGGGGAGGGGCAGAGAGAGAGGGGGACACAGAATCGGAAACAGGCTCCAGGCTCTGAGCCATCAGCCCAGAGCCTGACGCGGGGCTCGAACTCACGGACCGCGAGATCGTGACCTGGCTGAAGTCGGACGCTTAACCGACTGCGCCACCCAGGCGCCCCTGATGTTTGTTTTTTTAAAAAACAGCCACATCATAGGTGAGATCTATGATTACAGTAGCTATCACTTATTCAGATACGAGGCTTACTGTGTCTAAGAGCTTTGTGTATACTAATCCATTGAATCCTTGTGACCGTTCTATCAGAATGTTCGTTGTGACAATAAAATTGTTGTCCTCCTGAAGTGCCTGGGTTGCTCAGTTGGTGAAGCATCTGACTCTTGATTTTGGCCCAGGTCATGATCTCATAGTTCATGACATCGAGCCCCAAGTCAGAGGCTCTGTGCATGGAGCCTGCTTGAGATTCTCTCTCTCTCTCTCTCTCTCTCTCTTACTCTGTCCCTTCCCTGCTTTCTCATGTTCTCTCAAAATAAATACATAAGCAAACATTTTTTTTTTTTTTAAATTGTTGTCCTCCTTTTATCAATGAGGAAACTAAGGCCCAGGCTTCTAGAGCCAGGCTTCTAATCTATTGCAGAGCATTTTTTTCTAGCCAGCCCACCCGTGGGATGTAAAATACATCTGTTGAGATTAGAGGCCTACTAGTATCAACTTATAACTAGAGGGCAGGGCAGGATTGCACGGAGGTGAGCAAGACATCTCCTCCTGTGCAGAATTGAAGGAGCTCTACTACGTCAGACCCATTAGGATGGCTACTACTTAAGAAAGAGAAAAGAATAGGGCACTTGGGTGTCTCAGTCACTTCAGCGTCCAACTCTTTGATTTCAGCTCAGGTCGTGATCTTGTGGTTTGTAGGATCGAGCCCCACATCAGGCTCTGTGCCGAAGGTTCAAGAGCCTGCTTGGGGTTCTCTTTCTCCCTCTGTCTCTGCCCTCCCCGCTGACCTCAAAATAAATAAATAAACTTTAAAAAAAAAAAAAAGAAAGAAAAAATGAAAATAATGGTGTTGGCAAGGATGAGGAGAAATTGGAATCCTTGTATACCGTTGGTGGGAATATAAGATGATGTCGCTGCTGTGGAAAACAGTATAGCAGGTCCTCAAGAAACTAAAAATAGAACTCCCACATAATTCAGCAATTCCTCTTCTGGGTATATACAAAAGAATAGAAGGGAGGATCTCAAACAGATATTTGTACACCCATGTTTACAGTAGCACTGTTCTCAAACGCTAAAAGGTAAAAAGAAGCAAGCCCGGTACCCATGGGTGGATAAATGGATAAGCAAATGTATGGACACACAATGGAGCATTATGCACCCTGGAAAAAGAAGGAGGTTCTCACAAGTCCTACAACATCGATGAAGCTTGACGACATCACGTCAAATGAAATACGCCTGTTTCAAACAGAAATACCCTATGATTCCACTGGCGTAAGGCATCTAGAGTTGTCAAATTTATGAAGACAGAACGGTGGCTGCCAGGGGCTGGGGGAGGAGAGGGTGGGGAGGTTGTGTTTAATGGGTATATAGTGATTCAGTTGGGGAAGATGAAGACTATCCTGGTGTCTGTGGCAGGAGGAAAAATCGGCAGGACAGATCCTGGTGGACACACCCCCCTCGGGAGCTTATGGGAATCATAGGGGTGGATGGGGCGTGGAGGATACATTGAAAAATCTCCTAGGTGATTTCTGATATTCAGCATTCTCTGCCCCATCCTACCCACCCACCCCACTGCCCCCCCCCCCCGCCCCGAAAAAAGGAAAAGAAAAATTTCAGCATGTATTGAAGACAACTGAGATCCAAAGTGGTTGACTTTGACTTGGCTGGAGGTCACGGCTAGTTGACAAAAGAATTCCCGGTAGAATGGCTGGTTACTCAATGGCCAGAGCAGGGCGCATTTGGGAGCTGGCTGCCCCGGTGTCCTATTCCAAGGCAGTTCAGCCTCAGGGGCCCTGTGACTCAGCTTTGAGGTGCTCTTTAGGACATCGAGCCTGCACATCTGTGGCCAGATCTTTTGGACATTGTACCCACCTTCCGGCCCCAGGCTGATTTTAAAATGTGTTCCAGACCTAACCTCCCAGCACCCGGTTGCCCTTTGCCAACTCTCTTGGGAAGTTACAGATGGGGAGGCAGCAGGGGACAAGTCCCTACAGCAACACCTGGGGTTTAGGTACCGCCATTAGCAATGCAAATGCAGGGGAGTGTCAGTTGATTTATTAAATGGAGCCCTTGGCATGTCCTAGCGCTCCACTTGGATTCATCTGTCATCCCCTCATCAGCCCTGGGAGCTGGGTGGATGGGCTGCATGTGCCAACCCAGCTCCATTAATATTGTCTCAGGGCTCCGGATTTATGGTGGCTTCTTAATTTTTGGATCCCAATGATTAGAGTCATGAGCTCCTGTCACTAGACTTGTAGGGTCCCATCCTCCCTCTGCATGTTTTCTTTACCAGGGAGCAGACAATTCATTTCCTTCTTTCGCAGGCCTGCAGGGTCTGGCCTGTGCTGCTCTCAGAGTGCATGCCGCCCCCCTCCCCCCACCCTTCCAGCTGCACTGCCCTCCCACCCTGGGGCCTTTGCAGATGTGGCTCATTCTTTCTGACATACCTTTCCCCTTGCTGCCCTTTTCCATTCCCCAAGCACCCGGTCTCTTCCGGTTGTTTAGTAGATCTCAACTGGGGGAGATTCCGCCCCGCGGGAGACATCTGGCAATGTCTGGAGACACTTGGGTTGTCACAGCTGGGCCGTTGAGGTGGTATTATTGGCATCTAGTGGGTAGAGGTCAGGGGTGCTGCTAAAGATTGTACAGTGCGCAGGACAGCACCCCAGGACAAAGAATGAACTGGCCCCAAATGTCAATAGTCCCAAGGTTGACAAGCACTGCCCCAGCTCACCAGACCCATCAGCCGTAGCCCAAGCCTCACCTCCTCCCCTGGGGGAGCCCTCTCTGAAGGAACTTTCCTTCCACCCTCACCCCCCGGCCACTATCCCAGATGCACACCAGACTATGCCATTTTCAGCGTGTGCCCCTTCTTTTCTTTAGAGTACTGACCTTAGTTTGTCATTATGTTTCTGTGCTCCTGTTTAGTTATGTTTATGCCCGTGCTCTAAGCTGCACAAGGTCAGGGACATTGTCTGTTCTCACCTTAGTATCCCCCAAGCAGAGCAAGTTGATTGATGCGTGGTAAATCCTATTGGATCTACTGATTAGCCAATGGATATATCCTACTTCTGTATTCCCCATTGAGGGCTCAGCAGGGTCAAGGCAGCCCCTGGGACCTGCTGGACATTTTGAAATAGTTCAGGGAGGGCTCAGCCAGTGTGTACCACTGGGATCTGGGGTGGGGGGTGCAGGGAGATGAAGGGTTCTGATTAGCCTTTCCCTCCCCTCTCCCCATTCCTCCCTCCCTCCCCCCCGTACCTCTCCTCCATCCTCCTCACCCTCTCCTTTTCCCCTCTTTACCCCTCTCTTCCCTCTCTCTTTCTCTCTCTTCTCTCCCTATTCCTCTCCCTTTTTCTCTCCCTCTTATCCTTCCCTTTTTCCTCCCCAATAAACAAATACCTATTGAGCACTTACTGAATACCAGAAATGATTAAGTATCAAGTACACAACAATGAATAAGGCAGACACAGAACTCGACTTCATTGACTGTCAGTCTTTAGAGAAGACAGTCATGAAACAAGTTATCGCCAGTGTGATGAATGTCACGAAGGGAAAGGAAATGAGGTTCTGAGGACCCAGGCCAGGGGGATCTTAAGCAGGACAGGGAGCAAACAAAACTGATTTGCTTTGGATTCCTGATATGATTAAATTTTAGTTAACACAGTGGTGAAGAGTCTGGGTTTGGAGCCTGGCTATCTGGGCTCAGGTACCAGTTCTACTGCTCACCATGTGAACTTGAGCAAGCTGTAGTTAGTTTGCCTCATTCCTGTTTCTGCATCTATAAACCGAGAATAATATAACACTTACTTTACGGGAATGCTGTGAGGATTAAATGAACTAATGCATGTAAAGGGCTTAGGACAGTGTCTGAGACATAGTAAGCACTCAACAGATGTTCTCAGTGTCACTAACCTGCATGGTTTTTTTTCCCCAGGGAAATAGAGGACTTTGGTTTTTGAAACTTTGTGGAATCCCTTGTTTTGGTTAAGATTAGACTTGACTGTGAGTGACAAAAGACCCCAAGTAAGAAGTAGAAATTTATTTCCCTTTGGTGCTATGCATTGCCAGCTAGTGTGGCAGCTCCACAGTCCTCAAAGACCAAGAATTCTTCGAGGTTGTTGCCCTGTTGTCTTCAACATGAAGATCCTGCCTTATGGCCCCAGTGTGGCTGCTCTAGCTCCAGCCATCACCAGTTGGAGGGATGGCACACCCTCTACCTTATGGAGCACGTCATGGAAGTGGCATGCTTACTTCTTCATCCATTCCTTGGGCCGGAACTTAATCTCATGGTCAGACTTAGCTGCAAGGGAGGCTGGAAAATGTAGTCTTTACTCTGAGTAGCTTCATGTTCAGCTGAAATGTGGAGGGAAGTCTATTACTTAGGAAGAAGGCGAGAAGGAAAAAACCTTTCTAAGAGGACAATTAGCCGCTTACCAATTGTCCTGACTTTGCTCTTAACATTGGCAGGGCAGGAAGGCACAGCTCATTACCCAGAGTATTTCACTGATAGCTAATGGCTAACACAAAAGGACATTTAGAACCGTTGTCTCCTTTGGTCTGAGCTGACCACTGTGATCCCTCAGAGTCCACCTTTGGGTTGAAATCTGGAATGGATTCTGACTGAGCCACCAGTTGAAGGGTTTCTCTCCTGGTCCCTCAGGGAACCACTGTCTTCTGGGGAACCTCTTAGCATATACCTCCCTTGGGCCCTGAACCCCTTAAACCCTCCTACTCTCCCTCGTTCTGCCTTGTCCCTTCCTTGGCTTTTAAGTTTTGTTGTTCAGCCACTCTTTTTCATTCGCTTCTCAGTGTTGTGGTCACCTTCCCTGGCCGGAAGTGGAAAAGCCATAGGATAGCCATGCTCCAGAGAGGAGGAAGTGAGGTAAACCGGGCCCCAAGGGCCAGCCTCCGCCAGAATTTTTCAGACTTGAATGTGCCAGCGGCATGGAAGCTGCCTCCCTTAGCCACTCCTGTGGTCCCACAAGGCCATCTCAGTGTCTTCTCCACCTTGAGGTCCTTTTGACAAATCTCCCTCTCACTAGCCTGTCCTGGTGTGTGCCTGCCCCAGAAGGATGGGGTGGTGGGTTCTCAGCTAAGTTCCAGGACAGGATCTCCACTGCCCCCTTCAGGTACCATTAAAGATTGCAATTCAGTTGAACATACAGCACTGTGGAGACCCAAGTTGCTTATGGAACCCACCCCCCAAGTAGACTTTGTTCCCTATCAAGGCCCAGACAGCTGCCTATCCCTGCCAACTTTTGTGTGACCTTTTACAATAATTTATTTACTTATTTAAAAAAAATTTTTAATGTTTTATTTATTTTTGAGACAGAGAGAGACAGAGCATGAGCAGGGGAAGAGCAGAGAGAGAGGGAGACACAGAATCTGAAACAGGCTCCAGGCTCTGAGCCGTCAGCACAGAGCCTGACGCGGGGCCCAAACTCACGGACCATGAGATCATGACCTGAGCTGAAGTCGGCCGCTTAACCGACTGAGCCACCCAGGCGCCCCAATAATTTATTACTAAAAGGAACGAGTAGTACTGCATATTCACTATGTGCCAGGATCTCTGTAAAGAACTTAAATTAATTAATTAAATCCTTACAACAGCTCTTTGAGATAGGGGATTTGAGCCCCATTTATAAATGAAGACACTAAAGCTCAGAGAGGTTGAGTAACTCCCGGAAGGTTACAAACCTTGAAAGTGGTGGAGCCAGGATTAGAATTCTGGATTCCCAGACTTTATTCTTGATGCTGTAAGAATTGCCTCTCACTTAAATGTATATGATTAGTCAAAGGTGTGCGGTAAGGGAAATGGAGAATTAACCAAATTAATGGAACAAATATTTACAGAACCTCTACTAAGTGCCAGGCACTGGGGACACAAAGATGAATAAGACACCGACCTTTCAAGAAACATCCGGTTAGCCGGGGAGATAGTTACAGATGCAAATTATTTTGAGTTGGTTCATTAAGAATCAATATTGTGGCTGGGAATGCAAGCTGGTGCAGCCACTCTGGAAAACAGTATGGAGGTTCCTCAAAAAACCAAAACTAGAACTACCCTACGACCCAGCAATTGCACTACTAGGCATTTATCCACGGAATACAGGTGTGCTGTTTCGAAGGGACACATGCAACCCCATGTTTATAGCAGCACCATCAACAATAGCCAAAGTATGGAAAGAGCCAAAATGTCCATCGATGGATGAATGGATAAAGAAGATGTGGTATATATATACAATGGAGTATTACTCGACAATCAAGAAGAATGAAATCTTGCCATTTGCAACTACATGGGTGGAACTGGAAGGTATTATGCTAAGTGAAATTAGTCAGAGAAAGACAAGTATCATATGACTTCATTCATATGAGAACTTTAAGATACAAAACAGCTGAACATAAGGGAAGGGAAACAAAAATAATATAAAGACAGGGAGGGGGACAAAACGGAAGAGACTCATAAATATGGAGAACAAACTGAGGGTTACTGGAGGGGTTGTGGGACGGGGGATGGGCTAAATGGGGTAAGGGACAGTAAAGAATCTACTCCTGAAATTATTGTTGCAATATATGCTAACTGATTTGGATGTAAATTTTAAAAAATTTAAAATAAAATTTAAAAAAAAGAATAAATATTATGGCTGCCCAGCGTAGGATATTATGGATACTCGGCAGCATAATCCATATCTGGCTGGGTATTTTAGAGAGGTGGGTAAGGAAGAATCACAGGAGGCTGGCTGGAGGGGACAGTCGCTGAACTTGATCTTAAAGGGTGAATTTAATGCAAATGGTAGAGTGGAGAAGGCTTTCCGGACAGAGGGCACAGCGTATGCAAAGGCCAGGAGGTAGGGCCAAAGTAACATTCCGAGCATATACTCTATAGGTGCTGGCTCCAGTGTAGAATTCTAATGCACACTCAGCAAACATTTTTCACCAAATTAATGTGTTCTCCTCCTATAGTGCCTGAAAAAAGAAACCTTTCTAGTCACTCAGCCAATTTGTTGATCACATTCTTCTTGCCTTTTTCACCTGCTCTGGTCTGGTTCCCACTTCTACATCCTCTGCCTCTTCCCTAGTTGTTTATGGAGAACATTCCTTACTGTCTCAAAAGGAGACACTTCTGTCATGTTCCTTGGACTCCATTGCTTGAGTTCAGTGAAAGCCAAATGGGTGTCATGCTGTGTGAGGTTCTGCTGAGCTGTTGGGTGAATGACAGCTGCCGTCTTGAGTGAGTGAGGTCTTCGCGGGGACTTTGATCTACTTAAGGAAGGCTGAGCCCATCTGCTTCCTCCATCCTTCCCACACACAGTTTCCAGGCAGCTCTGGTGTCAACTTGGCCCATTAAGAGAGTTAAGAGACGTTTTCCTCCTGTTGGGCCAGATTTCAGTCGTCAGGACACACACCTGGGTGTGGGGTGGCTGTGCGGGGCTTTGGTGGCTTTTCCATGCCTCCATCGTGGGTCCCAGCCTCCCAGCTCTGCTTTTCAACTTACTCCAGGCTCCTTCTTCCCTCCTCCTGTCTCCTCCAAGTGCCCACACACGTCGTAACCTATATTCAGAAAGCCACCTATCAGGAGGTTTCGGTCAGAGGCAAGGATTTCTAAGGGTGGGGTTTTAAAATCAGGATTTCAGGTAGTCTTTCCATCAGCATTTCCTGGAGTAGGAGCCCCCTCTGGCTCCCCTGACATCCCAGCAGCCTGTTAGGAAGATGCTCCTGTATAGCATTAGGAATATGGCTCTGCACTCACACAAACCAGAGCTCAAATTTGAGCTCTTTCCTGTCTGGGTGTCTTTGAGCAGGTGACTAGCACTCTCTGAGCTTCCGTATTCCTGGCTGGAAGGCAGAGATGATCAAGGTACCACCTCAGAGAGTTCCTGGAGGTTGAGATGGGACCATGCACGTAAAGCGCTTGATATGGAAGCTCTTATTACAGCACCCCTTGGCAGCTTGTAGGCTGATCTTGCTCCCAATCGATTCGTCTGGCAAAGATTGAATGTCTCCTGTGCATCACATGCTGTGCTTGGCCCTGAGCACCCAGGAGTGAATCAAACAAGGTGACCCTCATCGTGACCATGCAATCACTATGTGTGAAGACGTCCAGAACGTCTTTGCTCTGTGGCTAACCTGTTATAGAAGGAGCCGCAGCCCTACTCTGTGCATAAGCACGTCAAAAAAACAAAAAACAAAAAACTAGTCATTAGCCACTCTTCCGTCTATGAGCTGGCTTCCTCCTGAGAATTTCTAAAGCATTTTCTTTAAGTGGTTGCACAAAGCATCCCAAATAAAGTCAATTGCAAAGAACCACTAGTTCTCCAGAGCCTGGAGCCTCCTTCAGATTCTGTGTCTCCCCCTCTCTCTGCCCCTTCCATGCTCATGCTCTGTCTCTGTCTCTCAATGATAAATAAACGTTAAAAAAAAAATAAGAAAGAAAGAAAGAAAGAAAGAAAGAAAGAAAGAAAAAAAGAAAGAAAGAAAGAAAACAGAGAGCCTCTTTGGTGGCACTTAGAGATTCGTCTTCTGCAGCCGGAGGGCAGGCAGAACTGAAGAGGAAACACAGAACCTAACGGAAAGGATAGCAGAACTTCGAAGTGGGCTGAATTCAGAGTTTAGGCAGATATCCTGTGCCAAAGATAGGACTCTGATAGGAAAAGAATAGGGTCCTAAGACTTGGGATACAGGTATCTGGGGACATTCACTTGACAACCTTGAACCCCCTTGGCATGCCTAAATGGCCCCACTCCCGCTTGTCAGAAGATAGATTCCCTCTTCCGTTTTTTTGAAGGGTAATGGGGAGCCTCGAGTAAGGCAACTGCTTTGTAAGATAATACTGGCCCTTCTTTTTATTCTTTTTTTTTTTTAAATTTATTTGAGAGAGAGAGAGAGAGAGAGAGAGAGCATGGTCAGGGGAGGGGCACAAGGAGGGAGACAGACAGACAGAGACGGAGAAAGAGAATCCCAAGCAGGCTCCATGCTCAGCACTGACGCGGGGCTCCATCCCACGACCAGAGGGTCATGACCTGAGCTGAAATCAAGAGTTGGACACTCAACCATCTGAGTCACCCCGGTGCCCCAATACTGGCCCTTCTTAAGATCATCTGCCACCTTCCCCCTCCTGGCCACCAGACCTATAATCAAGGTCAAATCTCAGCGTGACGCCGCTGGACAGGTGCCAAACCTGCAAAGAGTGTAGAGGAATTACATGCCAGAGAAGGTTCAAGAACTGATTACGGTGTGCCAGCAGGAATGGGGTGGGCATGCCTAGGAGTGGGTCACGAGGACGGTGGGAGGCGGGAGGATAAGGGAACGTTTGTCGATAACAGGGTGAAGGGCTTCAGGAGACATGGCTGGTGTACCGTTGAGGCGGTTGTTAGTATCTTGGAATAAGTGATAAGTTGCATTAAATGAGATGGAGAGGCCAGACTGCCTGGTAGACTGTGGGGAAGAGATTAAAAGTCCCTGAGAACTGAGCATGCTCGAATAGGTCAACTACATGAGACTGAAAATCCCTAAACTGACTTTGTTCCTCCATTTACCAATGTGAAAGGGAATGCTGGGGGAAGGTACCAGTACTATTGAGGAGCTCTGTAGAGGCTGCTCCCTGTAGGCTGGGGATGATAATAGAAGAAGCTGTTCCAGAACCAGGCTCCCTAGCATCAACGATAATAATGGAGTCCCAGAAAAGCAGAGGCCGGATGGTAACACTGAATTATCAGAAGCAAGGGTGAATGTAATTCCTGTAATGGGCAGCAACATTGGAATGGCGCCCGGGGGGGGGGGGGGGTCCACCTGAAGTTATCTGTGAAGGTGGGTGAAAGGTTGTGTTGGCCCTAGAGCCAAGATAGGTTATAGCCAATGCCCTTCACTTAACCCGCGAAGTCAAAAGGGATCAAGAATGATCAACGCTCCCAAAAGAAAATCAGGATTTCTTTCCCGGGCTCCAGACCTCAGTCAGTTGTCAGATCCAGAGTCCACTGACTGCAAGAGGGGTTGGGTGCTCGTGAGAGAAGGTATGGAAACATCGTAACAAGTGTGTACTGTAATGATTCAACCAGGTCCTTCTCCAAACAGACCTACCGGTCTTTACACAGGCAATTATACACTGCAGAAAGAGAAATAGCCAGTTCTTTCAAGGGCTGTCAGATACAAGTCCAAAGATGATCCTGATGCTAGAAACCCAAAGTGGCATCAGACCTCTTTTAAAGTAGAGGCATGTGCAAGGCAGGTTATAAGATGAGTCCTGACCCAGGTTTGTCTCACAGTTGGTAAACTGAGCTCATGAACCCACCCGGTGGTCGTTTCTCAGCTCCCAAACATGTAAGTGGGATAGACATTCTTAGCAATTTGCAGAATATTTATATTCGTCCTTTGACCTGTCGAGTAAAAGCGATTGTGTCAGTCTCCCAAACGACACCCTTTGGAGAGTTTAGTATATCCACTCTCCCTCATAGAGGGAATGGCAGATTCCCTCGAACACTCTCGAAGCCATAAAGTATACGCAGGGGTGGTAGTCCGCAGTATATCCTCATTTAAATTATCAGTCTGGCCCCTGAAAAACTGTATCATGGGGTATAACTGTGTACTGCTGAAAACCCAGGAACACCTCCAACTTCAGCTGTTTTCACTGGAGCAGATTAACACATCCTTATGTGCATGGTATTCAGCTATTCCTGGGCAAGTATGTGGTTTTCAATGCCCATCAGAAAGGAGGATGAGAAGCAGATAGCATGCACATGTGATGAACAGCAATACACATTCACGGTTTTACCGTAAGACCACATCTCTGTCTTGGTGTAACCCAAAGGAATGTGGACCATCTGATGATTATGCAGAACATCACCTTTGTCCGCTATATTGGTGCCAGCATATTAATCAAACCTGATGAGAAGCGACAGAGTCTCTGGATAACTTGGCAAGATACACGCGCTTCAAGAATTCAGGGACTTGCTACATCGGTGAGGGTTTGAGGGATCCGGTGATTTGGGGCATGCTGAATTATCCTCTCTAAGGTAAAGGCCACATTTTTGTGCTTTGTACCTTATACAACAAAGAAAGGGGTGCAGCGCTTGATAGGGCTCTTTGGGTTTAGGGGGTAGCATCTTCCACACTGGAATACTGGGCCATGTCTTGGGTGACACAGAAGGATCCTGTGTGGATTGCATGAACAAGATATTTATGTTAGAGAACACATAACATAAATCAATACATCTCTAATACTATAATTCCTATCTCAGGCTCTCATGTCAGGAGCCTGATATGGGACGGCTTCTTCCAAACAGACCGAGTTGTCCGAGGCCAGGACAGAACAGCTGAGTCTTTGTTCTCTAGAGTTTTCTCCTGACTGAATGATCTAGGTACAATTTTTTTTTTTTTTTTTTTTTTTTTGCCTCTCTAGGCCTCCATCTTCTCATGTGTAAAATGTGGGGTTTATGTTGGTTCAGCATTTTTTCAGCTTCTGACATCAGATAACAGACAGATAAGATTTACACGTATGATACACTCCCATGGGTGTGTCCCTTAGCACCCATAAGAGAGGCTATGGGTTATAGGCAATTCCCAGCAGGCTGGCTCTAACTCCACCCCTTCCTCCCACTCAAGAAAGAATATTGGAATGCAACTTGGCAAAAGGAGGTAATATGGTAGGGATAACCTTGATCCTGCTGTAATTCATTTTTTAACCATCATTCACAATCTATAATACTATCATGTGTTTTAAAAAACTACTTTTAACAAATTTCACAATGTCTTGACAACATGGTTCAGCAATGGTGGCTTAAAAGGCTCTTTAAAATGACTTTCCACCTCCAAAGTTTAAATTCTGAGAATGCATCCCCCCAAAAAGGAGTTCCAAAAGCTTTCTATAATATCAGACGTCACTGTGATACTTGAAGCAAGAGAACTCTTTGTATATGTAAATTTGAATATAAGTTGGATGTGTATTCGATACACGATACCTATCATGACTCTTATATATGGAGTCATTCACTCCGTATTTACTGGTTGCCTACTCTTGTGCTATTTCTAAGATTTTAGAAGGGTAGGTTGGGAGTAGTTGATTAAAATTTGGTGTCCTTACTTTATGTTAGCATCTCAAAAAGTGTAGGTTAATGAGAAAGAAAGGGGTTCTGTGGCCAGAGAAATTTAGGTCAGTTAAGGTTCATCAGATTTCTTTACCACAGACATTCTCAAGTCCTTTGGTCTGCTCTGTTAATATGCCTTGTGAATCTCCAGGAGAGAAATTTAGTCTGCAGTGTTTTCCAAAGATTCTGACCATGGAACTCCATAGAACAAATGTTTCTAGGAACACACTTTGGAAAAGTCTATCTTACAGCAATGGCAGGTTTCAATGGTACCCAAGTAATTTTGGTTAATACCACAGTGATACCATCCACACTGGCTTACCCACTACCAACAGAATTATGCTCCTGAGTGATATACAGAGCAATCTACTAAATGTAGTTCACTCCCTTCCCCATCCTTTCCTTCCCATCTATAGTCCAGCTTCCACAAACGCCAACAGTGACTCCATTCTGGAAAGTATATTGCTACCCCTCTCAAGTATTGGCAGACTTTTGTGAGGTAATGGGCCAGTGGTCCAGTTCTGGACCTTGCTGTGGCACCTAGTAGAAGGGTGACCAGGGGTGGGAGACTAAGAATTAATGAGATAGAATAATTAAAATATGAGTGTTTGTGTTTGTGAAATGAGCTGACTAGTTTTTAATGTTTAGTGATGTAGTTTTAGAAATAAAATATATGATCTGCCACACTTCCAGGCACATGGTCCATAAGCTTCTTGAGGATAAGAACCTGGAAAGTAGCATTGTGAATGGTCCCACGTATTGAATGCTTTGCATTCTGGGGGACACCTGGGAGGCTCAGGAGGTTAAGTGTCTGACTCCTTTTTTTTTTATTTTTTATTTTTAACGTTTATTTATTTTTGAGACAGAGAGAGACAGAGCATGAATGGGGGAGACTCAGAGAGAAGGAGACACAGAATCTGAAACAGGCTCCAGGCTCCGAGCGGTCAGCACAGAGCCTGATGCGGGGCTCGAACTCACGGACCGCGAGATCATGACCTGAGCCGAAGTTGGCCGCTCAACCGACTGAACCACCCAGGAGCCCCAAGTGTCTGACTCTTGATGTTGGTTCAGGTCATGATCCCAGGGATGTGGGATCAAGCCCCTCATCAGGCTCTGAGCTGAGCATGGAACCTGCTTAAGATTCTCTCTCTCTCCTTCTGCCCTCTCCCCCACTCACACGTGCTCTCTGTCTCTAAAATAATTAATAAATAAATAAATAAATATTTTACATTTCGATCTTTGCTCATGTTAAATCCTCAGAGAGGCCTTTCCTGACTATCCTATCTCAGATAGCCCCTGTTACTCTCCATACCGTAAATCAGGCTCTATCTTTATAGAATTCATCACTACCCAACATTATATTATTTTTCTACTTACTGCTTGCTTCCCCAACTAGAATTGAAGCTTCATGAAGATAGAGGTTTTTGGGTTTTTGTCTGTGCTGTATCCTCAGTATCTAGAACAGTGCTTAGAACATTCCAGGCTCTTGGGGTGCCTGGGTGGCTTGGTCGGTTAAGTGTCCGACTTCGGCTCAGGTCATGGTCTCACGGTCCGTGAGTTCGAGCCCCGTGTCAGCACAGAGCCTGGAGCCTGTTTCGGATTCTGTGTCTCCCTCTCTCTCTGCCCCTCCCCTGCTCATGCTCTGTCTCTCTCTGTCTCAAAAATAAATAAACGTTCAAAAAAAATTTAAAAGGAAAGAACATTACAGGCTCTCAATAAGCTATTTATATAAGGAATACGTAAATGAACGATCTTGTGGAATTCTGACCACAACCCTATGAGCTAAGTCCTCTTATTACCTCCATTTGATAGTTGAGGAGACTGGGTCACAAAGAGATTAAGTCCCTTGCTGAAGGACTCAGTAAATGGTAGAGCCTGTATTCAGATCTAGGTATGACTCACCTTTAGCCACCATGCTATCCAGACTTTTAATGAACACAAGTGTTGCTTCCCAGAAGGTCATATCTGAGCTCTGTGGGGACTCATTAAAATGTAGATTATTGGGGTTCCCTCTGGTATATTGAAAGGAGTAGAGGGAAGGCTGGGGGAGAAGAAGGAAAGACAAGAATCTTGCCTGCCCCAGCTATCAGTCCACCCATGGACCCGGCTGACCCCTTGGGAGTCCGGTCTGAATTCTTCCCGAGAGAAGGGATTCAGGAGAAGCAGAAGAAGCTGTTTTCACAGTGGGCTCCATGAGACCTGGGATGCTTTGATGCCCGGGTGAAAAGATAGTATTACATTGGCCCCTTTCGGATTAACAGCTCTGGCGGCAGCATGAGACAGCCTCAGCCCAGTCACCAGAATTGTCATGGAGACCATGGAGGGAATCTTGGGAACCAAACATCATCAACACAGAGGCCGGAAGTGGAAAATAAGTGCCTAAGGAACATTACGTGGGGACTCCCGGGAAACCTCGGAAGATGGGCAGAATTTGCTAGGTCCCTGAGGTCCCTGTGGAAGCAAGTGTGGACAAGTAAGTGCTAGCTACTGACGTTTGAATCATTATTGTTATAGTGATTCCATTAGTGCCTTCAAATATTATTTTTCTTCTTCCAAGGCTCCTGTTTTTCTTTGTCTGTCTGGGCCTGGGCAGTTCTGCTGCCTTAAGTCATGCTGGCCTAATTGGGTTCTCACCCTGATGTAAACCAGAGGGCAAGATGAAAGTGTAACATTGATCGTTTCCTCTCTGGAACTACGTGCAATTCTCTGGTGGTTTTCAACAGAAAACAGAAGTCTGGAATAAAAACTACATGGGAGGATTCAGAATCAGCTCTGGAGTCCCACCTCCTGGCATCACATCCTTACGGACACGGGTGAGCTCCAGAGACAGAAAGGAGGTTTTTGTCCTCCCCTTGGTCCAGACCCAGCTACCTTCCTGTGCCTACATCCTGCAGTGTCACAGGATTTGAGTGAAGTTGCCCTTAATTTCCAGCAGCTAAGCATGCTTGCAAGCCTCCCCCCACCGCCCCCCCACCGCCGCTCCCCACATCCGAGCTGTTAACTCACCGCTCCTTTGTTTACACGTTAGTTAGATGAAGTACACCCACTTGGATTGTGAAACACCATTCATTGTTTTTGGCGAGTTACTCTTTAGGTGTAGTCAAGAAGTCTTATTCTGAAGGGTTCAAAAGTGTTTCGTGGAGCCATGTCAACTCCACAGTTATGGCCCTAAGTAAAAACCTTGACCTGAGAAATGAGTTAAAACTCCCGATAGGCGAGGTGAGTAATTAAGCAAGGGACGGCATTTTATTGTGTAAATTACACTCTATTTACTGTAAAGCTAAGCTTCCAATAACCCTTATAAAGTCCTCACAGGTAATGACTTACCCATGAATAGTGAGTTCCAGGGCTGCAGAACAGAACATGTTTGTCCTTTAAATGCTATTGGGAAAGAGAAGCTAGATTAAAATGGAAAAAAAAATGCCACTTTCCCGGTCTCCAGTCGCTGAAGGCTTGGCTTGGGTTCAGGGGTGGAATCTCGGTTTTCCCCCTAAACCTCCCCAGGACTGGGTTATGCAAATCTGAGGTGTAGCAAGAGCCGGGCATGAAGTCAACTGGCAGTTTTGGAACGCTTGTGCCATACAGGCAACTTGGTGGAATATTCTCTGTCCGGTCCTGGACCATTCTGGTCTCCTTTCCCTGGATCTGAAAGGCATGTGACCATTGTTCCCAGGTCCAGAAGATCTCACAATCCCGTGTGAACGTTGCACCCTAGGGTTGTGCAGGATACCAATCCTTGTTCCTTTCTAGTGGGGCTATTCCTGTAACTGCCTGCCAAAAATGATGCTCATATCCAGCTGGATATTCCCTTCTAGCATTCCCACCACCTGGTTCAGGTTAAGTGATGCTTTTCACCTCGGTCTACTTTTACCCTTTCCTGATCATCATTCAAAGGTAAGACCTTTCGGCCAGTACCAAGGGTTGTGATGTGCAACGTCTGGCACGAGGGAGACCTGGGAGTGAAAAAGAAAAGGGTCTAAGTAATGCCAAAGAGGCTGGGACATTCGTTCTAGAAAAGGCATGAGAACTGGCTTTATGACAGAAAATAGTAGTTTTGATCCTGGATCTTGTATCTGGTGTTGAGTGTTAATTGTCTTCCAGATGAAGTGAGGGCATGATGTTCTTGGCAGATCAGAAAAACGATATCTCCCCTCCACCTCCACCTCCCAAATGAAATAGGCTTTGTTCTTTTGGGGTCTTTTTTGGTTTTTGGTGGTTTTTTTTTTTTGTAACAGGCATTTACTCACAAAAATATCTGGTTCCCTTAGGAAGGATATTTCTAACTAATCCTCCACGTAAATGCTCAGCTTCAACAGAGAAGATAAGTTTGCCATATTCAGCATAAAGCGTGATTGCACTTGCCCTTGGGCCTTTGAGTGAGCCGGGCATCAGGCACTATAGGCATAGTGTCTAGGCTAACACCCAAGAACATTGCAAGGGCCAATTAAAATACCTGAGACCTGGGGAGAAAGAAAGAAAGAAAGAAAGAAAGAAAGAAAGAAAGAAAGAAAGAGAAAGAAAGAAAGAAAGAAAAGAAAGAGAAAGAAAGAAAGAAGGAAAGAAAAAGAAAGAAAGAAAGAAAGAAAGAAAGAAAGAAGAAAGAAAGAAGGAAGGAAAGAAAAGAAAAAAAGAAAGAAAGAGAAAGAGAGAAAGAAAAGAAAGAGAAAGAAAGAAAGAAGGAAAGAAGGAAAGAAAGAGAAAGAAAGAAAGAAAGAAAGAAAGAAAGAAAGAAAGAAAGAAGAAAGAAAGAAGGAAGGAAAGAAAAGAAAGAAAGAAAGAAAGAAAGAAAGAAAGAAAGAAAGAAAGAGAAAGGAAGAAATGTTATACTTCCAAACTATGGAAATGGTGAAATCAGAATCTTAAAATGTTTACTGATATTGCGGCAAATTACAGCATATGTCAACTTCATCAATTATTTGATTTTATATTCAGAAGGATCTCATTACAATGGAAAATCAATGTGCAGATTGGATTTTCTTTCTTAAAATGTCTCCCGGGTACCCAGCGATTGCTGAGAAATTACGATGGGTGTGAATCAAAGAAGCTACGTGTAGAAAGTAATTTTGAAAGCCCAATTAGCAAATGCCTTTCAAATGCTTTTGCCCCCCCAATTTTTATGGATGTGGATATATATGAATGTTTGATAAGAGCTAACTGGGACTTACTAGGCTCCAGTGGCCTTGTGTGTGTATCATTTCCCCCTCCTCGGGATACTTTTGAAGTGTCTCTATGATCCATATTCTTTCTCTGACTTAAACCTTTACGGGAAATGTTCCCAAGAACGTTGCTTGGTTCTACCCCGCATGTCTCCTTGACTGTTTCCATAGCAATCGCACATGGAAGGACTTTGTCGAATAAAGCATAGTACCTGGCCCTTTCCTTCAAGATGTTCACTGTCTTAGAAAAGCAGATAGACAGGAAAGCAGATAAAGTATAACACAGCTGCCTTCTGGAGGTATTCTCTGTTGCTCAGAGAAGCACTAGGTTCAATATATTTTTATTTATTTATTATTTTCTGTGTGTCAAGTAACACAGGTATGTTCTTAATACAGGTGCTATTTAACAGTTTTGCAAATATTAACCCATTTAATTCCCGAAGTAATCCTATGAGGTATTATGATTTTTTTTAATTTATTTACTTAAATTCAAGTTAGTTAACATACAGTGTGGTATTGGTTTCAGGAGTAGAACCCAGTTATTCATCACTTACATCTAACACCCAGTGCTCATGCCAACAAGTACCCTCCTTAATGCCCATTGCCCATTTAGCCCATCCCTCCCCTGCCCTCTAGTAACCCTGTTTGTTCTCTGTATTTAAGAGCCTCTTACGGTTTGCCTCCCTCTCTCTGTTTTTATCTTATTTTCCCCCCTATTATGATTATCCCCACTTTACAAATAAGTAATTTGCCCGAGGTCAGTCACACAGCAAATATGTAGCAGAGGCATAATTTAAACCCAGACAGCCTGGCCCGAGAGTCCACGCTACTGGCATTTAAGGTATAAACGGAACCCTATGGCCAGCACCAGAGAGGATCATAGAAAATGCTACATATCTGATTATGCACAGGTAAGAGGAAACAGGCATCTCACAAAGGAGATGATATTTGAATTGCTTTGTATCAAACAGATATATTCAGAGTACGGAGAAATCGATCCCAAGTAGAAAGAATAGCGTATGCCATCATCTCATGTATAAAAGAAACAAGCAGATAAGATGGTTGGCTTTGGGAGATGCGGATAGTTTATATGGATGGAATTGAATGTGTCGGAGGGGGGACGGTTTATAGAGATACAGAGGCTTGACAGGGAAGCAGGGAAAACATCAACGCGGGCGTCCTTTTGAGAAGTTTGGCTTTTCGTCAGTCTTGACTTTGGTCAGTTAAATGTCGACGGCCTCCCCCCACTTCCACCCCTCCCAAGCCACCAAAGAAAAGCTTGATACGCTCAACAATGCAAAACAAAAATTTTTAATGTGCATGGGAGGAAATGACACAAAGTCAAAAGTCAAACAACACAAGAGGATAAAATATTTGCACTGCACCGCACAGTCCATTTTTTCCGACGGGCTAAGTGTGTTTACAAATCAATAAGGGAGCTCTGTGTGGTGATGGATGTTCCCTACACTTACTGTGGTGACCGTTTCGCAATATATACACATATTGGATCATTATGTTGTACACCTGCAAACAATGTAATGTTATGTGTTAATGTAAAAAAAAAAAATAATAAGGGAAAGGGAAGCCTGGCCGGCTCAATTGGTGGAGCATGTGACTCTGGATCTTGGGTTTGCAGGTTCAAGCCCCACATTGGGTGTAGAGGTTCCTTGAAAATAAAAACATCTTAAAAAAAAATTAAAAAGAGGGGGAAAAAAGACCAACAAATCGAGAGACCAAGGACACGAACAGACAGTTTAGAGCAAAGGCATCTAAACGTCTGTAAAAGCGCTCTGCCTACTTAAAAGAGAAAGGCAAATGCAAACAGGAGTAAGATATAATTGTCACCGTTGGTCTGGCAAAGATCAAAAGGTTCGGTAACACACTGGCCCAGCCAGGGTTTAGGGAAATAGCCACTTTAATACGTTGCTGGTAGGAGGGTAACTTGGCACGAGTTCTATGAGGGCAATTGGGCAATATCTTTCAAAACTACGCATGTACGTATTGTTTAACCTGACATTTCCACTCCTAGGAATGTACTCTGCAAGTATGCACACATGGATATGGTGTTGTGCTTGCAAGGACATGTGTGTTACAACATTGTGTGTGACAGAGAAAGATTAAGGGAAAAACTTGCAAAGTTCAGTCCATTATGATGCATCCATACCGTAGAATTCTTTGCTGTCTTTAAAAAGAGTCAGCGTGTTCTACGCCTAGTGACGTGGCAGAATCTCCCACATAGACTGAAAAAGGCAAGGAAGGTACAGAATATTGGGTTAGGTGTTCACCGTTTGTATGTGCGTGTACGTTTCAGGAAATGAATACATGGAGGCTTGAATATGCATTAAACACTTCTGGACGAATCAAAAGAATCTAATAACCCTGAGCGCCCCTAGGGATGGAAATGGGGCAGCTGGGGAGAGAGGGATTATGAAGATCTACTATCGTGTGGGTTTGGTATCTTCTGATATATTTTTTTTTTTTTTGCCGTGTGTTTCCTGTTTTTATTTTTATTCGTTGCCTTGTATTATCCAATTCTTCACTGTTAAGTTTTGAAATGGTGGTTGATTCCCCCCCTGCCCCCGGACACACACACCATTGCACTGGTTTGTACTTGCATTGTATCGCATCAGCTGATAGATGTTCCATGGATTTAATTTTCCATAAATCTCCAAACTAAATTATCTTCCCGTAGGAGGGAGCAGAGGGAGGAACTTGGCCACCATAAGCTGGAGCTGCTGGCTGACGGTGGCCTGGGGAGGAGACCCTTCTGTCCACCTCTCTATGTGAGGCCAGGTCATCGGCCTCCCGGCAGCACAGGCAGGTGGGAGAGGTTGTGTGTCTGGGCAAAGGCGTGCAGCAAAGCTCGCCGGAAGATTTTTGTTTAAACACCCTTAAGTCACCTTAGCGTGACTTAAACCCAGAGATAAAGATTGTGAAACTTCTGTCTAGCCACCTTTGGTTACAACCTTGGGTTTATACCCATGAACACTTTCCAGCATGTGAATAATCTTCACTGGCCCTAATCGAAGCAAACTCAGGTTTGCTGAAAGGAATGAATTAATCTATTTTTAGTGAAATATCTGCTATCAACGTGCTGTCTTTCACAGGCTCAAGTAACCCCCGAAGGACTGATTTCCTCCCTTAGTAAGGACGGGGGCAGAAGACCCAAGTGTCCACTGAAAAGAGACCGCGTTCAGGCCTCTCAAGGTATAATTAATAAAGAGAATAAGGGATCAAAGATGATTTCGACTGACAGAGCCAGGCCCCTCTAATTAGTGAAAACTGCCCAGTGGCCTCGCCGTATTTTCTTTGCCAGGAGACAACTCCTCGCCTAAATGTTTAAGTGGCTTCTTGTTGAGCTGGTTTTGGAGGATTAAGCTCAGTGTAATTTCATCCTTCCCAGGTGTGAGACACTTGTGTGCGCCGTAATACGATTCTGTACCGTCAGGGAAAACAGTGCGTCTTTGTCAGCACTGTGTGACAGAGTCAAAACCCTGAATCATGACCTCACTTTCGGCAGGCCTAAGTCCTGTGTGGTTACCACTCGCCCCTCTGCCGGGGGATCCGAGGGTTTGGCTGCTGGCATGCGGGCGTGCTGGTGAGCAGAGTGGAGACGATGTGTGCCCCTGGCCCAGCTGGACTTCAGAAAGCATCTCCTGTTCGATTCTCCTTCTGAGGCCTGAGTCATACGGCCTCTGTTCTCATCAGGCGTGAAAAACAAAACGCTTTAATTTGTGTGTGCTGTATGTAGCTAGGGGTTAGGTCAATTATTTTTCTGATTCCTTGGATAATGTTCTCCATAATGGTTTCCTGCTCGATGTTTGCGTTTTTGACGTCTAACGCGCACTCTAGTACAAAAAATATTATCCACCATCTATTAATAATAACAGGTAACTTTTATTGAGTTCCAACAACAGCCAGGTGCCGTTGTGTGTGCTTGCATGGATTATTGCATTTGATGCCCACCGCTGTAATTATCAGGTCCATTTTATAGGTTGGAAAGTGAAATTCAGGCAAGCTAAGTAATCTAACCAAGGGCACGGGGCTGATGAGTGGTGGACGTGGGATTCAAGGCCAGGTATATGAGTCCAGCATTTTAGCACATAACCACAAAGGTATCTACCTCCATTCCTTATATGCCAGACATGTGACGACCGTGAAGCATGATGATTGTTGTCCCCATTTTACTGATGGGCAAATAGAGTCTCTGAGAGCTGAAATAAGCTACAGAGGTCCATAGGTAGAAATGGCTAAAGCTAGCTACCTTGGATCCAAACCTGAGCTCTTAACTCACAAATCATCTGACCAAGAAAGGTAAATCTATTTCTCTCTTGGTCCACATGGAGCACATGTGATGGACAGACCGATATGGGCCATATCGCCACTTGTCTACACCTTTCCGTGGAGGGAGGCATAGGAAACGAGAGGTATTTGTATTCTGAGCTTGGGTCAATAAAGATGTGTTACCGTAAGTCTTGCAGTCTTATAGTCACAAGGAGTAGGAAAGAGTCTTGAAGGGATGGGACTTTATATATTGTAGGTCAAATCCATAATTTCACAGATGGCGAACGATTGCTTCTGAGACAGAAAGCAACTTGTGCAAAGTCACAGAGGAAATGTTCCTAGTCTTACTGGAGTTAGAACCAAAGTCTCCTGACCCAGTCTAGTGGTCTTTTATACCTTTTTATTATTGCAGAGTTTCCCTGAACCTCGTATTGCAAAAATACCATGTGGGCATGGTTCCTCATCGTGTGGTTTAAGGTCAGTCCTGTTCTCCAGTATCAGCACTTTAAAGTTCTTTATCTGAAGTCTCTATACAGGTAGTCCAAACCATATGAATTTGCTGCATTTATGGTTCAAAAAGATTGACTATAATCGATGTCTTGTGATTCTACCTGGTAGGTTTTCATTTAGAAGGTAGCAATGAACATAGTTGGCCCTGAACTTAGTAAATTGAGAAATCGTGCTCTATTATTGGATTACTTCTTTATCCAAATGTATCCCCTAAACCTGTGTGATTTCTCTAGTCTTCTCTTTCCATCCAGAAAGAAACATGGAATAGTTTGAGGAGAATAGAGGAAGGACGCCATAACTAAGACTTTCCCAAGGCTACCAAGTGTTGTGAGCTATTAATGGCCTCTGTATTCTTGGCGATTAAACTTTGAGATATGCCTTAGCTGAGCCATCATTCCCACCAAAACCGGGTCAAACTTCCTTCTCATACATTCTCGTAGCACCCCATAGCTCTCTCTTATAGTATTGAACTTTTCTACTTACTTGTAAGATGATTTGCCTTGTTTCTTCCTGCTCCCTGAGGGCAGGAATCTGCAAAATTCATGCTGCATTTTCAGCAGCAAGCACTCCACAAATACATGTTGAGCGAATGAATGAACAAAAACAAAAATGTAATGCTTTGTTTTAGTCCTGTCCTCACTGTCCAGGAACCTATTGTCAAAAAAAAAAAAATTTTTTTTTTAATTTAAATCCAACAATGGGCATCTATAGAAACATCCCACTTTATCACTGTGATAGCTGGGCTGTCTCAAGCCAGCCAACGACCTATGCCAGGTATAAATGCACTCAGAAGAAAGCCTGGCAAGGACTTTTATGGCCATGAGGCTAATATGTAGATTAACTTAAAATTTGGACCTCGGGGTGCCTGGCTGGCTCAGTCAGTAGAGCGCACTACTCTTGATCTCGGGGTTGTGGGTTCGAGTCCCACATTGGGTGTAGAGATTACTTAAAAATAAAAAATTTTAAAAAAGTAGATAAATAAAAACAAAAATAAAATGAAATTTGGACCTTAAGCTTTAGGGGCTTTAAAATCCATCAGTCAGACATCACTATAAACACCTGTTCATCACACTTTGTAACTATTGGGGTGAACATTCTGGAAATCCCCCCTCACTGCCCTGGCTGGTACAGACAGGCACACAACAGGTCAAAAGTTTGGCCCAGTGGTAAACCCAGCTGCGTGAACACGGACTGTTAGAGCCACTTCAGCAAATGAGGACAAGGGTTGGAAGTAGGAGCAAAAATGGAAGGTCCAGTCTCCTCCAGTTTATTAGGGTCAGGGTTAGGAGCAATTGAACCCACAGTAGAAGAGGCTCTGCAATAGATTTGGGATGAGAAGGAGGGTCTTACCAATTTTGAGCCAAACCGTAGTCTTCATCCTCCATCACTGACCAGGTCCTCGTTTGAGAACATGATCTGACCCTAGAGTTCAGCCATAGCCCATCAGTGATTTGGAAGGCCAGATTCAGAGACGGCCTAGATGCTGCTCTCCCTGTATCCCAGAGGAGGAGCTGACATGAAACCTGGCGTCGCTGCAGAGAGCGGGACTTTCAGCGATTGTTTTCTTTGCCTAAGCGAACGCATAGGAAGAATGCTCTCTCCCCAGTTGGAAGAAGGACAGACAGTGTGACCTGGCATCCTAACTGCTCTTAACGGCCTGGCAATCTTCTAGGCAAGATCAGTATCTGCAGACTGGGCATACCAGAAAGGAGAGTCTTCTTTACTGACATCTCAGTAGGGATTATGATCTTCTCTGCTTATGGAACTTGAGAAAGCCGGGTCCTGGGCGATGGCTGAGACAAACTGCTTGTCTGAGAAACCCACTCATCAAGGAGGACTTACTTAAAGGACGTGGGAGAAGCTTGGGCTGAAGTTGACAGAATTTTCCAATGAGTGTTCTATGTGTGCTCCTCGGGGTCTTCTCCTTAACCCTCCAACATTATTAGGCTTTCACTTTTTAGTCTTCCCCAAGCTCGACCGTCTCCCCCTTTGGATCTGTGTTTGTCAGTGCTTTCCGTGGTCACCCTGCCATTTCTTTTAATGGTTCTCTGCCACTGTCCCTACCTCCAGAGTCCAAGTACAGGCAAGAGGAAAATATTTTGTAGCCTTCTCACTTCGAGCGAGTCTCATGCTTGATTTATTCACACTGGCTGTGTGAGACAGAGTCCAATTTATTTTTTTTAATTTTTTTTTACTTGTGGCAATTTTTTTTCTTTTTTTTTCTTTTCTTTTTTTTCTTTTTCAATATATGAAATTTATGGTCAAATTCGTTTCCATAGAACACCCAGTGCTCATCCCAAAAGGTGCCCTCCTCAATACCCATCACCCTCCCTCCCCTCCCTCCCACCCCCCATCAACCCTCAGTTTGTTCTCAGTTTTTAAGAGTCTCTTATGCTTTGGCTCTCTCCCATTCTAACCTCTTTTTTTTTCCCCCTTCCCCTCCCCCATGGGTTTCTGTTAAGTTTCTCAGGATCCACATAAGAGTGAAACCATATGGTATCGAGACAGAGTCCAATTTAGCCCCAAGTTCTGAGTTGTGAGAGTGTGGCTATGTACTTTGCTTAAATATCCAGCTGTGTGTCTGACCACATCCTCTAAGCTAAAAGGTTGAGGCATCTGGGCACCTAAATTACTATCACAAATGTCCCCTGTATGACTCTCTTTCCTGTATCTTACCAGAGGGGTGTGTAGTGAAAGACTATTGGCCTGAGATACACAGAGCTTGGAAGGTTTTTATGAAGAGCCTGTTGGATTTTAAAGTTTGAAGATTTCAGGCACATTTTTTAGAATGTATTGATTCTCCCTTTTGCCAAATTCAAAGGTGCCAAAACAAATAAGCAAACAAACAAACAAAAGCAAAGCAAAATAAAAAGCCAAACTTCTATTTATTAAGCAGTATACTGGATACTTTGCATCCATGATCTCACTTATATAGCCCTTAAAGGAGGCGTTTTAATCTCCACCAAAGTCACATCGCCGGTAAATGGGGGAGGCAGGACTCAAAGTTTATTTTTCTGAAGCTAAGTCCACATTCTTAACATTTTTTTTTTCAACGTTTATTTTTGGGACAGAGAGAGACAGAGCATGAACGGGGGAGGGGCAGAGAGAGAGGGAGACACAGAATCGGAAACAGGCTCCAGGCTCTGAGCCATCAGCCCAGAGCCCGACGCGGGGCTCGAACTCCCGGACCGCGAGATCGTGACCTGGCTGAAGTCGGACACTTAACCGACTGCGCCACCCAGGCGCCCCAGCTAAGTCCACATTCTTAACAGTATCATGCTATACTTTCCTTTTCTCAGTCTTACTCTTGATTTTTTTTTTTATAGCAGATGACATTTTAAAGCCTTCTCTTTTCCTTTTGAAACTCTCACGTTTTAAATGAAATGCCATGCTCTTCTGGTTCTCACCTACGTCCTCTTTCTGTTTCTATTGTTGGTTTATTTGATCTCTTTTAGACCCTAGAATGTGCCCCAAAGCTTAGTCTTTCTCCTCACCTTTGGAAAGATTACCTATGCTCATGGCTTCGGTCAACCCTTCTATGATCTCAACAGATTGTAAATGCCAGACTCACAAAGACCAGATCTGTCCTATTTTGCAAGCTTCTTGCAGAGTGCGTGATATATAGTCGATTTTCAATAACTATTGTTGAATGAATGAATGCGTGCCTAAATGGGCGAGTCACTGATCTGCTGAGATTTTTCAGATAATCTTTTTCCAAAGTCTAGACAAATATTTCCTGCTACCTGTCATTGCTATGAAATGGTGGTAAGAGTCTAGTAGACTGATTGACAGTTTGCTGGGGCAGCCCTACCATTTGGACTCTCATCTTTTCCCATTGAAGGCAGCTATGTAGACTTTCTGTACGGGAGAAGAGAAGGTTGGTTCCTTCCGACGATGTGAGTTGGAGCTTCCTTGAGAAGGTGTCAGTGCAGCTACTGGGTGGAGTCCTTGCTAAGTAGGCATGGATGAAGAAGGATCACTGGATCGAAAGCCACTGGTCGCTCATTAGAAGGTGACAATATTACCACACTCAGTGGGTAAATGTGTCCTTGTATTGAATGCCCAGGGAGACTTAATTCCAGGTCAAGTCTAGGCATGGAAGAATAATGAGCTCATAGCTATGAAGAGTCACGATCCTATCAGAGCCTCCAGATCTGTCCCTTGGTTACCTCTTCCTGTTGTGAGTCTTCAAATATTCCCATAAAACTTGGCTGGGGATGCCAGAGTTGGTGGCTGGCCTTAAGTTACTAGGGGTGTGGTCCACTGAGGATTTGTTCATTCTTAAATAATTAATCAAACAATTTGTGGGAGGTATAATCAGAGAGAGACTTAGAGGCTGGATGACATCTACTGGCTGAGTGAGCCATGCTCTCCCCTTGTTTCATGCCTTTCCTGTATCATGTGCTTCTGGTGGGTATTAACACGTGATGCAAACCTCTGTACATTTCACGCCTGCTCTCATGTGTTTATCTTCATGCTGTCATCCCAGACCAATATGATCCCAATTTTCCTATCTTTCTCCTTCCAGGCACCGCATCAGCCAGTCAGGGCATTTGCCAACGATTCTTGACATATTTTATTGCTGGCCCACTTCTTTTGTCCATCCAAAGCCGGTGACCAAATTCATCACTGGATACTCTGCCCATTGGAAGAATGTTTGCCTCGCCACTGTCTTCGAAGGCCACCCTGGGTGGGAAGAGAGTGCAGCTGCTGGCCATTTTTGGCTTTTATCCACGTACTGAGTAGACCTATGCATAGAGCAAGCCCAGGCTTTTTCCTTCTCTGTCAGTTGGTTGTAAGTAATCCACCGCATGACCGTAGGTGTGAGCAAAGGCGGAAGTGCTCATGTGACAATAATAAGTGGCACGAAAGCCTGAGCTACCTGTTGTGGCAACTTTCCTGGGACCTCTGGCCCAGCTCATGCTTGACCTTAGGTGTCCCACTGCCATCTTATGAATTGTGGCTGGGCCTGTCTGTACTTCAACTTGGTGGGTCTGAAAAACCCAACATGACGATAGGTGATGGGTGTTCTAGATGCATGATCACATGGTATACTAGTCAGGGTTCTCCAGAGAGACAGAAGCAATAGGAGAGAAACACTGGTTATATATTTTATATCTTACACACACACACACACACACACACACACACACACGCATATCTACATATTCATATGGAGAAAGAGATTTATTTTACGGAACCTGGTTCACGTGACTGTGGGCCTGGCAAGCCCAACATCTGCAGAGCAGAGCAGCTGCCTAGAGGCAAGAGGAAACATTAACAATGCAATCTAGAGACTGAAAGCAGTCTGGAGGCAGAATGTTTTCCTTCTCAGAGCACCATAATTTTTTTCCTTTAAAGCCTTCAACTGATTGGATAAGGCCCACCCATATTATGAAGGATAATCTGCTTTACTCCAAGTGTGCCGATGTAAATGTTAATCACATCTAAAAAAAAATGCCTTCATAGAAACATCTAGACTAATGTTTGACCAGACATCTGGGCACCATAACCTGGCCAAGTTGATGTATAAAATTAACCATCACCACTGGTGTCTCATAGACAAGTTCTACCTCTCTAAAAAGGCCCAGGAGCACGCTAAGATTTTTCAAAAGGCAAATAATTTTCCATTGCAGAATCCCAGGACTTGCATAGTGACTCTCTCAGTGAGACTTGCCATAACCTAGCCATGACATCTTTTCCACTACTGTCTCCAATACAACAGGGTCTTCTGGGTGATGCGACCCAAGCACTGTCACTGCTTGCACCACGATCTGGAGCTGCTGCAGAATTCTTTCCTGCTCTGGGACCCGCTCAAAGCTGGCAGCCTTCCGAGACCCTCAGTATATAGACTGGAACAGTATTTCCATGTGTGGAATATGTTGCCTCCAGAACCCAAAGGAATCTCCTGGGCATCCTTTTTAGTAGGATGACCAAGATGTAATCATTTGTCTTTCACTCTGGATGAGATATCCTAACATATCTCTAACTATTGGACCTCTAAGTTTTCCCCTCATGGGTCAAGCCCCAGAGTCTAGTTTATCTCCCAGTCCCCGGATAGACGTTAGCTACTTCTTGCTCCTTGAGCTCAGTTAATATAATGTCATCAATGTAGCGGATGAATATCGTGTTGTGAGATAGAGAAATCGATGGCTCCCTACCATGTACCTAAGGCTTTGTTAATTCTCTCTAGCAGGGATGCTGTATCTGGTATGGCAGGTGCAGTTGGGTTTGTGATCATCTGTTATCATCTTCCAAGAGATCTGCCTGATTTTTGCAGGGGAACAAGCCGGTGAATTAAGTGGAGACAATATGGGGGCTCCCCACCAATGCCTCTTTTGGATCCTTAAGGGTAGCATTAATTTCTCTTATCCCTCTAAGGAGATGAATTTGGTTTTTATTTAGCATCTTGGCCGGGGGCAGGACAGGAGCAAGTGGTCGTTTCAAAGGCTGCTCCTTGGCCTTCTGCATTATGACAGATGTTACCTCACAGGCCAAGGATCCAATGTGGGGATTGTACCACCACCAACCACGTCTACTCCACTTACACATTTGGAAATGACTGGTAGGTGGGTCCATGGACTTATGGGCCCACTGTGAGCCAGAGTTTGGTCAACAGTCCGTTTATAACTTGACTCCCTCTGACCTCACTCTAACAGAGGATCGTGATGACACTTTGGGTCTCCATCTATCAGTGTCATCTCAGACCCCCTGTCTAGCAGTTCTTGAATGCGTGGGTGTACCCGCTTTGCCCAGGAAAATAAATGAACTCTTATTACCAGCTTTATGTCTCAGCCTTCGGTCTTTAGGACCTGTAGCTGGGTGTCGTGGCTTCCTTTGGGTCCCTTTCCTCTCTTATGGTGCCTAGGACCATCTTGGCTGGATCATCCCACAACTCCATCCTAGTTACGCACCTCATGGCCAGAAAGAGAGGTGGGAACTGATCTTGAGGGATATTGTTTTGAGGGGGAGAGGCAGGCAGGAGGGCTTGCTCCTAATAGGAAGCAGACTTGAATTCTGCAGGCTCGTTACGTTCAGGGAATCTGGGAATTAAAGATTTTCAGGGACATCAAGGATGATTTCTATGCTGATTTCCCATCCGCTATATCCAGGTCTGGTTTTTTTCCCGACAAGAACCTTGGCCTTGTTATGGCAGACTGGCCTGAGTTGGGAGTTGAACCTTCTTTGCATCTCAGATCCTCTGCTAATTAAAACCTGAGCCTATTCCTCAGCCTTCTTGGCTCTTCTCCTGCAGGAGGTGAGGGTGCCTTGGTTGCCAAAGGGAGCCTCTGACTTTCACTGTTGGCTTTTAGCTGCCCATTAATCACCGTCACCGGAGCAACAGTCACAGTGGCCATCCAACCCACTGTCCTTGTAGTGACTACTGTGTCCATCATTTTCAAAAGCCTGATAAACTGTGTGTGCTAGTGTTTTCCCTTCCTTAGTATATTATTCCAGTCTACCATTGGTGGAAGTCTTCCCAGTTGGGCCGTCCCCTTCTGCCAGGGGCTATCAACTCCGCCTATCACTCCCCCGATGCCAGCTTAGGGATAAGAGATTCAGCTCCCAAATTCTATTTTATACCTGCTTTCTCAGACTACTCTTGCGACTTCCACAAGCTGAGGAGCCCAGGAAGCGGACCCTGAGACCAAGTTCAGTATACAGGCTATTTGATGGTGTCCTTGGGATCAACACGTGTGGATAGGGTGACCAATGTATTCTGGTTTTCCTGGGACATTTTGATTGTAGCACTGAAAATCCAGCCTCCTAGAGACGCCCTGTGTCCTTGGAAAACCAGGACGATTAGCAACCCGATCTGTAGAAGGGAGGATGCAGAATCAGGGTTGAACGGAGGGATAAGTCAAGCTGGAACGCAAGCCTGATGGCCTCAGCTGGCCCCGTGGAGAAAGAATTCTTGAATTAAGTTGGCCCATCAGAAATGTCCAGTATCAGGCTGACTGGGTCTGCTTCCTCAGTCATTAGATGTGGGCTGGCCTTGGGAGAGCAGCTCTATTGCGGAGACAATCTCTGAATGGGGCTAACAGCTAAAGGCTGCCTGTGGACAGCACTCCTATGGGCTGGGGCAACAAGTCCTTCCCTGGAAAGGGATCTGGGGCTGCATGCCTGTGTCCAATACAAATTTATGTAAACATATTCATATATCTGCATAAACATCCGTGGAGGGACGCACAAGACCTTTGTATCAGTGGTTGCCTCCAAAGAGAGACAACCAGGCAACCAGGAGAACAAAGTGGGAGAAAGAAATACTCCATGGGGCGCCTGGGTGGCGCAGTCGGTTAAGCGTCTGACTTCAGCCAGGTCACGATCTTGCGGTCCGTGAGTTCGAGCCCCGCGTCAGGCTCTGGGCTGATGGCTCGGAGCCTGGAGCCTGTTTCCGATTCTGTGTCTCCCTCTCTCTCTGCCCCTCGCCCGTTCATGCTCTGTCTCTCTCTGTCCCAAAAATAAATAAACGTTGAAAAAAAATTAAAAAAAAAAGAAATACTCCAATGATACGCTCCTTTGCACATTTTGCATATTTTTATCATGTTAAATGCATACGTACCTCGCAAACATGAATTTAGGTCGAAAAATCTAGGCAATAAATAAATAAACGTGGAAATAAGTTAAGAAATAACTCAACACCTAAGGATATAAAATGTCTTTTTAAAAAATCCACTCTGGGGCTCCTGGGTGGCTCAGTTGGTTGTGTCTGACTCTTGATTTTGGCTCAGGTCATGCTTTCACAGTTTGTGAGATCAAACCCTATGTCAGGCTCTGTGCTGAGAGTATGGAGCCTGCTTGGGATTTTTCTCTCTTAACCTCTCTTTGCTCCTTCCATGCTTGTGCTCTCTCTCTCTCTCTCTCTCTCTCTCAAAATAAATTTAAAAAATTTTTTAAATAAATAAAAAAATATTAATTTGACAAATATTTATTAAGCACCTACTATGTCCCAGGATCCCAGAGTTCCAAAAATGAAAAATTGATTAAACTGCTGTTCTTAGAGATCTAAAAGTCTACCACACCTTTTGTTAACCAAATGGGTAAAAATATTTAGATTCCACCAAGTTTATGTTCTTTTTTTTTTTTTTTTTTTTTCAGTAGGCTTCATGGCTAGCGCAGAGCCCAATGCGGGGCTTAAACTCATGATCGATCCTGAGATCAAGACTTGAGCTGAGATCGACAGTCAGACGCTTAACCGATGCAGCCATTCACGTGCCCCTATGTTCTTATTTTTCGACCTAAACCCACATAGCCAGCTGGCCAGCAAGAGATGAACGGTAACATCAACAAACGGGGTTGAGATGGAACTGCCACTTGATTTTACGTGAACTCCGAACAGCATATCCACCAACACTGGGCTTTCCACATTCATTTTGTTTTAGCCTTAACTTTACCCTTCAGTATTAATATTTCCATTTCTATTTCTTCCTTTCCCTTCCGTTTCCCCACAAATCAACTTCTTATGTCAATTTTTATATGGTCCTCAATCCTTTGCAGAATGATTGTAGCTATGTATAAACAAAATATAAATGCCATCTACTATATGTATATGTATATATATACATACATATATACATACATATGCATAAGTATATACATATGTATATGTATATATACCTGCGATATACATATATATATACCTGCCCTGCCATATACATAAACATATGTATATACATGTGTATATATACATGTATATACATATATATGTACATGTACATGTATATATACATATATATGTATATACATGTACATGTACATATATATGTATACATACGTATATGTACATGTACATGTATATACATATATGTGTATATATACATGTATATACATATATATGTATATATACGTATAAAACACTATATGTATGTGGATGTATGTATATGTGTATATACACACATACATATATGTGGATATATATATATGTGGATATACACACATACATATGTGTGTGTGTATATACACATACGTATATATACACACATATATGTATGTGTGTATATATATATTTTATATATAATATATATATTTTATATATAATATATATAATATATATTATATATATTCTATAATATATATAATATATATTATATAATATAGAATATAGAATATATATTATATATAATATATAATGTATATATTATATATAATATATATATTATATTATATAATATAGAATATATATAATATAGAATCTATATAATATATATATAATATTATATATATTATATAATATATAATAATATATATAATATATATATTATATATATATATTCTGGAATAGACGGTCAGTCACATATATATATATATATGTGTCACATATATATATATATATGTCAGTCACATATATATATTATATATATTATATATATTATATATATTCTATATATATATTATATATAATATTATATATATTATATAATATAGAATATATATAATATAGAATCTATATAATATATATTATATATAATATACAATGTATATATTATATATAATATATATATTATATTATATATATAATATATATAATATATAATGTATATATTATATAAAATATATATATATTATATTATATATATTATATATATATATGGCATATGGGGTCAACAGGGCTGAGGCAGACCACTAAACATGTTAGCATGTATATGAGACCAGGCACCAGAATACAAATAAAAACAATAACATCACTAATAAAAAGGCTAGCAGGGTTAACTCTCTTCCAGAGTTTGCACTGAGCAACACCGTTAATCACGTATTGCCTTAGAATTCCATGGGGTTGCTCTTCCTCTTTTAAGATGTAGTTCTTATGAGGCATTCGCTTCTAAAAGACTCTATTTTCATCAAATTGAAAATCTGATCCAGTCTGAAACCTTCCCCATTAATCCCTTATGTTACGTCAGGGGAAATTTCTTCTTTGCGTCTTCATCCACACCTGCCCTGGATAGCTTAACAGAGTGAAAATACCGATGGCCCGCGAAACAACGCCATTAGCCCCCCCTTTATCCGCCCCCTCCCCTCTTCCCTCTGCTTTAAAGAATGAACTTTTGCAGCTTTTCGGCTTTTTACCCAAGGTTTTCATGCATTTCTAAGACGTTCTCCTTCATCGTGAGAGCTTCCCCTGGCTGCTTGAAAACAATGCGCAGAGAAAACTTGAGCGTGAACCGACACACCTTCCGAGCCACGCGGGTGCGCGGGCCTCATTTCTCCTTTTGCCGCTTTCTGTATGAAGGAATGTGCCTAGAAGCCTGTAACTCATCGACGTTCGCGTGAGTTAGCCTTTTATCTCACACGGTTGCGTAGCCTCTCCTCTTAGTCAGACACGGGATCAGTTAAGATTTTGTTATGAAAGAATACATCTCCAAATAACTGAAGTTTTAAAAAACGCAAACTTGTTCATCCCTTCTGACTCAAAAGGCTGAAAGTAAAGCCAAAGGCACTGGTGAATCCAGGTACTGAAACTCACTATTTCAGTAGATAGTTCTCTATTAGAACTCCATTTTTTTTAATGTTTATTTATTTGTTTTGAGAAAAAGAGAGAGAGGGGGAGACAGAGAATCCCAAGCAGGCTCTGTGCTCTCAGCACAGAGCCCCACACTGGGCTCAGTCTCACAAAGCAGGAGATCAAAAGTCGGACGCTTGATCGATTGATCCATTCGGGCACCCCAGCACTCTATTTTCATATCTGCTTTTTATGCTGCTCTTTGTGTTGGTTTCGTGCTCTTCAACCAGAGGCAGATTTCCTCCGTGTGGCCGGAACGATGAGACCCAGCAGCTCTCCTTGAGTTAGGAACCTCAAACTTGGAGCGATCCCTGTGGGCAGGGGAGTGGTGTGCCATGACTGGCCAGGCCTGGGTTATATACTCACGCCTGCACCCAGAGGGCAGGCAGGACTTTGTGACTGACCGTCTTTCCAGAATATCATGGGGTAGCAGGCAGGGTGGAAGTGAGGAGAATGGGGCAGATTTGAACAACAGCTTACCACTACCTGCAAACCAAAACCTGAGTACCGAGGAAGTACTGAGTATGAAAAGAAGAATAGTTGAGGGGCGCTTGGGTGGCTCAGTCGGTTGGGCGTCCAACTTCAGCTCAGGTCATAATCTCACGTTCGTGGGTTTGAGCCCCGCGTCAGGCTCTGTGCTGACAGCTTGGAGCCTGGAGCCTGCTTCGGCTTCTGTGTCTGCCTCTCTCTCTGTCCCTCCCCCATTCACACTCTGTCTCTCTCTCTCTCTCTCTTTCTCTCTCTCTCTCAGAAATAAATAAAGATTACAAAAAACCCACTATGTTTAAAAAGAATAGTTGAAGTTAGTCAAAAGAGCCTTAGGCGATGTCAGCCAAACAGTGGACGTAAGTAAGTGCTTCTGCTCAAGGTCAGCGTAAAATATTAAAAGTACTAGCTGCTGAGAGATAAAAATGTCAGGAGAGAAAGTAGAAGTCCAGAGAGAAGCTTAAAGGAATAAAACAAAAATAAAAATACATGTTTAATGAGTAAAAAGGAAACGAAACAAGAAAAAGCACCCCCCCAAAAGGAGGGGGGGATAGAATAAAGCAACACACAAAATCTCCTTTATTAACAATGGGTGGGCAGAAGACATTAAAGAGAAGGAGACCAAGTGGGAAAACCTCACTCTCAGGACGTGAAAGCATTACGAAAGATTAGAAGTGATAATACGTACTTTATTGTGGATTTGGTTTAAGGGTAAAGTTTTGATTTCACATCGGGACTACAGGCGGTGATTTGTTTCTTAAGTAAATAGGAAGAATGCCTGATGAATATGTGAATGGCATTGAATGATTGAAGATTAACAGCTAGAAGCAGTTAAGGCCTGGGTTAAAAAAAAATCACACTCATGTGTAAGCTTGGTGAGTCAGAATCATTGTAAATGCTACGAGGTAATTCTCGGGAAGTCACCCTGGCCGAAGTAATATCCTTCACAGCAGCGAGCTTTCACAACAGAGTGAGGTTTTTTAACAGTCACTCTTGGCTGGGAAGGGAAATCAGCAAATGTGATGTAAGAGTTCCGTTTTGCTTCCCAGATAAAAAGAGGCAAAGGGGTTTCAGCAGGTTCTGAAATGTAGGAGGCTGGAGGCAAGAAGTCTTTTTCAGATTTCTGTAAAAAGCGCACAAGGGCTGCTGCTGTGACATCGCTGAATGTGGGTTGGAATGAGTTACTTCATTCCGTTGTGTGATGAAATCACCGGTCAGAGATGCCATGCGATTACATTAACTGAGATAATTGTTGAAACTAAGAGCATTTAAAGGGCAGAATTCGACCTGACATGCTGTAAAACGAATGGCGTTGAAAGTGCCATTGGAAAGGGTCGCTTAGGTGCAGGGCCCTTAGAAGTTTGAATTTAGAACAGAATCAACACGTTTCTAAGTTACACGGGACAGAGGTTATCAGGATCTCCGCATCTGCGAAAAACTACTGGAACAGAGGAGAAAGGGCAGACCTACCGGTTAGCGTAAATTCATTGTTAGCAATTGTAGAGAAAGGAAAATAATTGTTTCTTTTCTTTTTTTTTTAAAGTATTTTTTTTTCAACGTTTATTTATTTTTGGGACAGAGAGAGCCAGAGCATGAACGGGGGAGGGCCAGAGAGAGAGGGAGACACAGAATCGGAAACAGGCTCCAGGCTCCGAGCCATCAGCCCAGAGCCTGACGCGGGGCTCGAACTCCCGGACCGCGAGATCGTGACCTGGCTGAAGTCGGACGCTTAACCGACTGCGCCACCCAGGCGCCCCAATAATTGTTTCTTTAATAACACCCTAGTATTCTAATACTGTGATGTTAATCACTTCTATGAATACTGTTAAAATATGTATGCAGTTTTACTAAACTGTCAGAGAGAATACACCTGAAATTTAAATAAGGAATAAAAACTTAGCTGTCAGCCTAAAAATGTCCCTACCTGAAATTTATATAATAAAAACAGCTGTCGACCTAAAAAAGGTCCCTATGTGCATTTTAAGTCTTGGACAATTTATACAATTAAAAAAACCCATTTATTTATTTTTGAGAGAGAGAGGAGGAGGAGGGTCAAAGAGAGGGAGAGAGAGGAACCTAAGCAGGTTCTGTACTGTCAGCACAGAGCCCCAGGTGGGGCTCAACCTCATGGACCACAAGGTCATGATGTGAGCCAACATCAAGAGTTGGACGCTTAACCCACTGAGCCACTCAGGCTCCCCAAGTCTTGAATAATTTAAAAATGTCTAAATCGGGGCGCCTGGGTGGCTCAGTCGGTTAAGCGTCCGACTTTGGCTCAGGTCATGATCTCGCGGTCCGTGGGTTCAAGCCCCACGTTGGGCTCTGTGCTGACAGCTCAGAGCCTGGAGCCTGTTTCAGATTCTGTGTCTCCCTCTTTCTCTGACCCTCCCCTGTTCATGCTCTCTCTCTGTCTCAAAAATAAATAAATGTTTAAAAAAATGTCTAAATCAAATGCATCTATCTGTATTTACCGAGAGAAATTTGTTCATCCAGGTTGGACAAATGCCACGGAATGTAGAGTGAAAGGCTTAGGACATATTCTTACCGCTGCTACTCATGAGTATTGGGCAAGTTAATCTTTCGAAACCCATGTTTTCATCTGTAATATCAAGGTTTACATTCAAAAAACAAGGATTGCCTGCTACGTGTGGGCACAGCGCTATAGAAATCAGTAGGACAGGGTGCTAGTTCCCTGGAAGCTTCTATGAGTGGGTGGATGGTGGTAACGCTACAATGACAGAGCTGTTGAGAAGCTGACTAGGAGAGTAGAAGTGTTTGCTAAACTACAAGATTTTATGCAATTATTATTATTAAATAAAGTTAATGAACAAAGTGATTCATAGTTTGGTAATGGGAGGACTCAAAATTAAAGACATTTCAATAAGGAGATATTAGATAAGCTTCATTGACTCAAGATTTTATAATCCTAGTCTTTCTAATCCCCACTTTTGCGATGCAATATATGACTGATTTGTGTGTTTATAACTCCCCCTCCCAATGCTGTCTCAACCAGGGATTTAAGACTTTTCCAGTCCTACTCCATTAACTACCGTGACCAATTATGTCCATAATATAAAAGCTAATAGGGCATTCATCCTTCCTAGACTCATTTCTCTCCCGGTGGAATCGGGAGAAGGAGGTGAGGCAGACATTTCACGTTACTCCTAATTCCCATCTGCTTTAATGTTTATGGGGGAGACGGGGCAAGTGTCATTCATTCAACATCTGTTGACATCTACTTACCATCCTTGGTTTGTAGCCATATCATTTGAAGGGTCAAGATTTCCCACCCAGTGTTGGGCAGGAACATTCAGTACCCTGGGGATGTCTATTTCATTCCTTTGACTGCTGTATCAATCTTGTGGTGGTGTCTTTTAGTTGATGTATATCAAACTGATGGGTTTACAGATGACCACCAGTATTTCAAGTGAGAAAGCCATGCATTGAGCACCAACAGAACTGCCTGCTTCCGGAGAGAACTTATTACACTAACATATTGGATTTCCTTGGGATAGGCTATTTTGCTTTTTACCCGGTTTTTATAAAATAATAGAAGCCAAAATGAGCAGAAGATTACACATGCACATACACACATTCACATACACATGCACACACAATCGCTTTATGTTTATAGCATGGGAAAGAAAAGCATATTAATTCACTAGTTCATCCATACTTGAGGAAAGGGAACAAATCTTAGCCAGCTAGTAAGTTCCAATTACAGTGGTATTGAATCACGTTCAAATTAGCTTAAAGGGCTTGTATACCAGGGCAGTATCTCTTGTTTCTTATATTAAAAGTGATGTATGCAATGAAACCTAACACCAATAATGAAGATTTGTGAAACCAATGGAAGAAATTTTTGAGTGACTTTAAAACACATTGTTCAAATAGCAGATAAATGGTTGGTGATAGGCTTGGTCAATATCCTTAAGATGGGAAATAAGTGTGATGAGGGCCATATATAAATACTTACTATTGAAAGAATGAAAAAAAACTAGGCTAAATTCACAAATCACATACATAGTACTATACTTGATGGGTGATTTAAAGAATTTTTTTTTAATTTTTTTTTAACGTTTATTTATTTTTGAGACAGAGAGAGCCAGAGCATGAACGGGGGAGGGGCAGAGAGAGAGGGAGACACAGAATCGGAAGCAGACTCCAGGCTCCTAGCCATCAGCCCAGAGCCAGAAGCGGGGCTCGAACTCACAGACCGCGAGATCATGACCTGAGTCAAAGTCGGACGTTTAACCGACTGAGCCACCCAGGCGCCCCTTAAAGAATTTTTTAAGGTAATTTTGAATACTGGAGATTTTCACTTTATTCATTAACTTTCTTTTTAAAAGTTTTTTAATGTTTATTTTTGAGAGAGAGAGAAAGAGAGAGAGAGAGAGAGTGAGGGAGGGGCAGAGAGAGACACACACACAGAATCTGAAGCAGGCTCCGGGCTCTGAACTGTCAGCACAGAGCCCAACGTGGGGCTCAAACTCATGAACTATGAGACCATGACCTGAGCCAAAGTCAGATGCTTAACCGACTGAGCCACCCAGGCACCCCTGACTTTCAAACCTAAGATGTAACTCTACTATATATTGAGAAATGATTCCTTGGTTTTCTTTGCAAAAATGTGGCCCTTATTGCGATAAAATAATATTAAGTAGGAAAGTAAAAGGTATTTAGTAAAAGTATGAGTAAACTAATAGAAGGAATAGAATATATTTATATTCAAAAGGATAAAAATTAAGCATACAGTTGAATGGTAAGAAACTCAATGCATGATCAATAAATGATCCCCAAAGAAATTTTGGGAAGTATTAAGTCAGTAAAGCTAAAGATGCTTCTTTGCAAACATATGAAAATTCTTAGACTCCTAAGTCCCTAATGCCTATCTCAGAAGCCACATATACTTAAAGAGGCAAACTCCCTTTATACCCAAGGAGCAGTTGGTATTACATTGATGACATAAAGTTAATTAATGGGGGAAAGCGCAGAGGGCTTACTGAGTGATCTTGGCAAATTTTTTATTTGGGTAATTTAACTTCGAAATTTCATTTTCTTCATCTGTAAAATGAGGGGTAATAATACTTTCAAGGGCTATTATAAAAATTGGATATAATGCATTTAAAGGTCCTTACCATATGTACTGCTTAGGCTCCTAAAAAATACAAACTGCTATGATTACTACAACTGTACCTGGCCTTTCTAATTACATGAATAAATTCATTTTATCCTTACAACCTTTACTTGTAAATGGAAAAGTTTCAAGAACAATCATATAGGAGATTAATACAATATTTATAACAATTGCCTTGCTTATTCTCTGGCTTTTAAAAAGTCCAGTAATGAGGGGGCGCCCGAGTGATTCAGTCGGTTAAGCGTCCAACTTCAGCTCAGGTCATGATCTCGCGATTCACGAGTTCGAGCCCCGCGTCAGGCTCTGTGCTGACAACCTGCTTCAGATTCTGTGTCTCCCTCTCTCTGCCCCTCCCTCGCTTGCACTCTGCCTCTCTCTCTCTCAAAAATAAACATTAAAAAAAATTTTTTTAAGTCCAATAATGAAAAACTTGTAGAATTTTAAACAAGGAGACGGTATTAAAATGAAATCCACAGGCCCCAAATGGTGTCACTTAGGCCAAATCATCAAACTGGGCTTAATACCCAACCTAACTTCAGTTTCAATGGCCCCAGAAATGTAGTCTGAACTATTCAGCCAGGAATGTTCTGATCAGCACGGATGAGGCAATCTGTCACATGGGCCTCCCCATTCCTGGACCCGATAAGACACCCCCTGCCCTTCCCCTGAAGGAAAGGTGATCCGGCCTGTAACAATCCTTTGTTTTCTTTCATCAATAGCTTCTTGCCTTTTCTTCTCCCTATATAAATCTGCTTTTTTTTTTTTAATTTTTTTTTTAACGTTTTATTTATTTTTGAGACAGGGAGAGACAGAGCATGAATAGCGGAGGGTCAGAGAGAGGGAGACACAGAATCTGAAACAGGCTCCAGGCTCTGAGCTGTCAGCACAGAGCCCGACGCGGGGCTTGAACTCACGGACTGCAAGATCATGACCTGAGCCGAAGTCGGCCGCTCAACCGACTGAGCCACCCAGGCGCCCCATTTTTTTTAACAACTCCTTACAGCTCCCCTCTACTTGCTAGATGGAATGCTGCCCAATTCATAAATCAATTAATAAAGCCAGTTGGATCTTTAAAATTTACTTAGGTGAATTTTTGTAATTTAACAGCAGTAAACGGAGGAAAACTGCATCTATTTTTATTTTAAGTCATTTATTTTAATTTTCAGAAAATGTACTTTCCAACGACAGAATTACCCAGTTAGGACTGTGACAGAGCCAGGGATGAACACTGTTTGTAATGCATAACCACACAAGAGGAACATTGTTTTTCTGTGATTATCATCCGAAATGTGTTGATTCGATGATTATTGATGACAGATCAATGACTTAAAAACCAAATTCTCTTTCTCTCGGAGTCCTGTTTTAAAGAATCTTGGAGGGAGAATTCCAATTGCGTCTCGAGACGTGCTCCCAATAGTGAGTCCCACATCTGACCCCCTTGACCAGAATTGCTGATGAGATAAACATTTTCTTCATCACAGGGGAAGTATCGGAACAAACTGAAATACAAGATGAAACTCTGTTTTAGGTTAGGACTTCACCTATGACTTTTTCTGGGCAACTATATCATTGTGAGGTACTTCTCACAAAAGAGAGCTGGGTGGGACAAAACAGCTCTGAAATCAGTTGAGAAAGAATGACATCCTCTTGACTAAAATACGTTAATCCCTCATTCAATCCGAGAGTGAATGGAATGTCCCGCACTTAACGAAATTAACAAATGAACGTGTTTGATCTGGATCTCTTGCCAGTTGAATCCTTCATTCATAACTGACCTTTCTCCCTCCTTATTTGAAGAAGGGGGAATCATGGAAAGAACAGGTCACAAGGACGTTAGAAGGATGCTTGTTGCCTCCCTGCACAAATACTCTCAGGGCTGTGTCTGTATTCACCTTTGGACCTCGGCTTCTAGCGTAGCGATCCACATCGATCCACATCGTAGGGATCTTAGAAAAACCAACTAGGTGACACAAACTCCCACCAGCTGTTTCTCCACCGCTCAGTCAGGTTTTGCAAATCCTTTCTGCACTTCGGGTGGGAAGAAACATACAATCCGAGATGTGCTGCAGTGTCACAGGCCTTCACGGACTTACCTGCATCACAATTACCTGGAGGCTAGCTAAGTGACAGGTGTTTAGGAGAGATATTTTACAGCATGCTTGGGTGCATTGACAGTTTGAGGCACTGCGGTAAGATGTTTACCTACTTTTTCGTAAATTGTACATATTTATTATTCCTATCTGAGTTGCAACTGCCTCATCCTAAAAAAAAAAAAATAAAGAATGGAACAATAATACCTCCCTCAAAACACTCTCATGAGAATTAAATGGGACTTCTAGAAAGGAGGGTAATTAATATCTATTGAATTATTGAATACCTACTAAAGGTAGGTTTATTTCTTCACATGCTTTATCTCATTCATTAGCTTCATTTTATTTTTAAACATTTTTTAAATTTATTTTTGAGAGAGAGAGAGAGAGAAGGAGACTGAGTGGGGGAGGAGGGGCAGGGGGCGGGGGAGAGAGAGAGAGAGAGAGAGAGAGAGAGAATTCCAAGCAGGCTCCCCACTGTCAGCATACAGCCTGACATCAGGCTCAGTCTCTCAAATCATGAGATCATGACCTGAGCCAAAATCAAGAGTTGGACGCATAATCGACTGAGTCACCCAGGTGCCCCCTGCTTCATTTTAAAAATGAGGAAAATGGGGGAGCCTAGGTGGCTCAGTCGGTCAAGCGTCAGACTTCAGCTTAGGTCATGATCTTGCGGTTGGTGGGTTCAAACCCCATGTTGGGCTCTGTGCTGACAGCTCAGAGCCTGGAGCCTGCTTCAGATTCTGTGTCTCCCTCTCTGTCTCTGTCTCTCTCTCAAAAATAAATAAGAACATTAAATTAAAAAAAAATTTTTTTTAAATGTTTATTTCTGCGGGAGAGAGAGAGAGAGGGAATGAGAGAGAGGGAGACACAGGATCTGAAGCAGGCTCCAGGCTCTGAGCTGTCAGTACAGGGCCCCATGTGGGGCTCAAACTCACAAACCGTGAGATCATGACCTGAGCCAAAGTTGGACGCTCAATGGACTGAGCCACCCAGGCACCCCTAAAAAAATTTTTTTTAATGAGGAAATTAAGCTGAAGTAACCAAAGCTAGAACCTAGCACCCAGAAAATAAATACTTAGTGGGTGCTTATAATGTGTCAGGCACTTTTCTTGGTTGTAGTAAATCTCTCTGTTTCAGAGAGATCTTTAGCATAAGCATCCAGAAAATGTTTGGGGGTGAGGGGAGGGTGATGGCTTATAGGGAAGAAAAATCGATAGCACTGTTTTGGGCCATGCTGGGTTTCAGATGCCTGTTAGACATCCAAGGATGAAGAGTAGGAGGTGGAGAGAGGTCGGGGCTGGAGATAGAACACTGAGTCATCAGCATATAGATAATATTCAAAGCTGCCGCACTGAGTGAGATTTCCGGGGGTGGGGGGGGGGGAGTAAAAATGGAGCACAGGGTTAAGGGCAGATAGCCCTGAGGCCCTCCAACACTGTGGTGTGATAGAGGAGAAATAGTCGAGAAAAGAACCACGGACATGGCCAAAGAGGTGAGTGGGAAATCGCAGGAGTTTGAGGTCATGGAAATCTAGAGAAAAATGGAGGGAATAATCCCTAGTAAAGCTACGATAAAGTCATGTAAAATACAGAGAACTGATCGCTAGTTTTGGCAAAAGGTTGGTCTTTTATTCAATAACTATTTATTTAGTACCAACTCTGTATTAGATACTGCTCAAGGGACGAGTGAACAAAACAGATGAAAATCCCTGTCCTCCTGGGTTTCATAATCTGGCGCGGGGAGGTGGAAGGTGAACAATTAAATCACAGTGTTAACCTTGAAAGTAAGACCTGCTTGTTATTATACCTGCAAAAGAGTTGATTTGGGACTAAAAGAGGATTTGCAATCTGGGACAAACTAGCTGTAGCAAAACCCTAGGCAAGTGGGGAGCGGGGGACAAAGGAGAGGCATGCTCAAGGAGAAAAGGGGTAATTTGGAAAGGCTATTGCGGACTAAAAGTCCCCTGGAGTAAACTGGGAGTTCGAAGCGCGGTGGCTTCTCATTGGCTGAGCTGTTGCGGGAGGGGCGGGGTTAAGGAAAGCCGGTCCTCCTCCAGCAGGCCGCGTAGAGGAGTATCTTGGGCAGGGTCAAGTCAGTCTCTTCCTGTTGGGCCTGCAATTGACTACTGAGTGATAAGGTGTCAATGCTCCCCCCTGTGGAAACCTCCCGACTTTATTTTAGGGAGGTTCCCCCTTACTAATTTTCACAATAGCATGCTGGTTGGTGATAAGCACTTTGCAGAAAACTAAAGCAGGGAGGAAGCGAGTTCAGGATGAGGTGGGTAGGGCAGGGTGGTGATTAAAATAGGGTGAGCAGGGAGAACCACACAGGTGACTTTTGAAGACCTGAATGAGCAGAGGGCATGAATGAGCTATGCAGGGCCCTGGAGGAAGAGCCCTTAAAGGGGGAGAACACCTGCCAAAGAAATTGCCTGGAAAGTACAAAGACTCACCAGGATACTGGCCTGGCTGGAGCAGAGTAAGTGAGGAAGAGGGTAATCGAGGGGGGGCAAATGGGGGCACGGGGGAGGCTGTGGGGAGCCTTCACTGTGAGACAGGAAGCCAGGGATTTGAGCAGAGGAGGGACACCGGCTGAGTTCCTTGTTAACAGGCTCATGCAGGCTGCTGTGTTGGGAATAGACTCTTGGGGACGGGAGTGGGGTGCTAAGCAAAGGCTGAAGTAGGGAAGTTGGTTAAGAGGCAACTGCAATAGGTTAGGTGAGAAATGGTGTCCCCTGGGCCAGGTGGTCAAAGTGAACCCAGTGAGAAGTTGAGAGACTCTGGATACACCTTGGATCTAAAGCAGATTGGATTTGCTGATCAGCTGGGTGTGTGTGTCTGTAGCATGTGAAAGAAACCACCTAGCGTAACATCGAGATGATGGGCCTGAGCAGTTGGCAGGATGGAGTCGAGGAGGACTTCAGGAAATTCGAGATTCTGTTGTGGATATTGTCCTTAAACATGAGAGGGGGGCGGAGATCTGCTTCAGGGAAGGGGTCAGCCTCCGTGGGGGCGTGGACAGCTCCTCAGCAAAATACAAGCAGAAAGGTGCAAGTCCATACAAACTCTTTTTTCCAATTAATTTTTTTTTAAAAATTGAAGTATAGTTGACATACAATGTTGCATGAGCTTCGGCTGTGCAACATAGTGATTCAGCGATTGGACAACTCTATACATTATGCTATGCTCTCTCTGGAAGGCTTCTATTTTATCAATGAAAGAGCCATCGGGGTCATCCGTCAGAGTGAATATGCAGGGAGGAAGTGTTTGAAGTTTGAGGAGACAGTTGTTGAGGAGAGTGGGGGAATGAATGGAGGAAGGCAGTAAAATTCGGGGGCGGGGGGCGGGGGGCGGGGGGCGGGCGGAAACAGCTCTAAAGGCCCACTTGACCTTAAGGTGGTGATGTGTTTTCCTTCAGGCACCTTAAGGCACACAGGTACAGGTGTGGAGTCAGAAGAGGCGGAATTAGCTGTGGCTGAAGGTTTGCTGAGTACCGTGGTGAGAGCAGGGGAAAAATATTCAGTGTTCAAGGAATTCACTCACTCCATGCCTAGGGGTCCGAGGAAGTGAGAATTACCACCACTTGAGAGCCTCAGGGAAAACTGTGTCTTGGGGGAGAAAAGGGTTTAATTCAAGACAAAGAAGGAACGAAAGCATTCAAAGAGGCTGAGGAGGTGGGGGGTTTTGTTACTCTTGGTAAATCTCTTTCAGTGGAGTGGTGTGGCCTGCCTGGAGGGAGTCAGGAACAAGTGAGAATGGTTGACAGAAAAGTGGACAACTCTTTCAAAAATTTTTGCTCTAAAGGTGCTGGATGAACTGAAGGCTGGTGTGCGTGTGTGTGTGTGTGTGTGTGTGTGAGACTTAAGACAGATGATATTTCAGCATGTTTTTATACCAACAAAAAAGAGCCAGTTAAGAGAGCAAAAAATTGCCAATACAAAAGAGAAAAGGGACTGATGTGGGGATCCTTGCAGAAGCAAAGTCTTTGAGAAGGCTAGAGGGCATTGGATCCAAGGCCTAAGTGGAAGAATTGGCCTTAGAACCAACTTTGTACACGAAAAGTGGCAAAGAAGGCTGTAGGCAGGAAGGTTGGTGGAAACGTTAACTGGAAAGATTAGTCCTCTTTGGAATGGATCTATTTTAACTCTGTAAGTATGAGAGGTTGTCATCTGGTGTGTGTGTGTGTGTGTGTGTGTGTGTGTGTGTGTGTTGGGGAGGGGGGTGAATATTGGAAATTTGATGAAAGGGCCAGGAGAGACAGTCCTGAGGTTGGGAGAATGAATTTACTACGGAATCATAGAAAGTTTGCTTGGCAGTATTGAGGGTCCACCTGACGTGTGTGGTCCTAGATCTGAAGCGGGACGTGTGTGGTCCTAGATCTGAAGCGGGATCAGTCAACAGAGTTGTGTCATTTTTCCCCACCGGGCCATCCCCATCCCAGGGCGTTGGGATGTTTGCAATGAAATGCTGCAAATATAGGGCCGCCATCTGGGCTTCAAAAGGAGGGAAGCAAGGGCATGAAGGGGGTCCTGGATAACGACAAAGGGTCTGGTCGAGGGCCTGGAGTGAGAGGACTAGGGTCAATGTACTTGAAGGGGAGAGGGCAGTAAACAGAGAGGGGCGTAGATGAGCTGCAGATTGTGCAGATGGTGCCTTATTGATTTTCTCCTCCAACTGAAAAAAGCACTAACCAAGCGAAACTTTTATGATCAAGGTGATGTTGCTTTTGGCTTCCTGAAGGAAGACGCTTTCTGATTATATCACTGGTTTGGTTAGGGGTGGTTTGGCTAGTAGAGTTGGAGTCAGTGGGAATTTCACAGTTGATTCCGGTATGAAATGAGTGCCTTTATGCTTTGTTACAAGGAAGCACTACAGCAAACAGGGGAAACCTGTAAATTGTTTTGACGTCAATATGGAGAGATACATTTGGCTTTAACTTTTCACATACGTTTCATGATGCCAATATTAAACTAAGAAAATGCTCATTTCATAATGAATGGAAATTTTCTCACGAATTTGGTATCCTCAGCAACTTTAGAGAATAAAAGGGTTTCTCTGGGAGTGTACGTAAAAAAGGAATTAATTTAAGCGAGGATATTTTGCTGTTAAGGATTTAAAAGTAAGCATAAAAAAAACCCTTCATTATAAAATTTTTTATTCCACCGCATTGCCATTTAAAATTCCAAGAATATAAGCAAATATTGTCCAACGTCAGAAGTAGATTCAGGGTGACCATCGTCAGTGTTTAGTGACTTAATAGTATCATGGGAAGGTTCAATTCATTAAAAAGAGTAATCAAGTTTCATTTGCATAATAATCAAGATAGGCTTGGTGTACAGAATTACATTTTCACTTGGCTTAGACAATTCCATTTTCTCCAACCGGAAGCTGTGTAGGATCCAGGCCCACTTTCTTCATGGACACGGCCACGTCAAACAAATAGTCGTAACACTCACACCTAGAAAAGAGAAAGCAAAGAACGGAAACTCTTAGTGAAAGAGAGTTCTCCAGCCCTCCCACATTTCTCCTCTCCATCAGGCTAAGCCGGTTCCCTAGTGCATTGTTTTTTTCTCAATTCCAGGCCAGATTTTTCTCATTTTGCCCCCAGCATTATTAAAACATGGAAAGGAATCATTTTGAATCATGCAACCATGTTACATGCATCTCAGGAAATAAAAGAGAGTTTAAAATATACTACTTACATAAATTTAAATTTTTTACTCCGTGTCACTTTTTGAAATAAATGTAGCAAATCATTATTAACTTGGGTTAGCCTTATTCTCCCTTCTAGCCTTACACTTGGGAGAAAAAGAGCTGTTTCCTTCTCCTTTGTATCAAGTGCATAGTGTCTCGCCAAATAACAGCTTGTCCAATAAATATTTTGTAATAAATGAATACATAATGCAAATCAAGTATCTAGAAATAACAGACTTAAATTTAAATTTTTTTTTAATGTTTTTATTCATTTTTGAGACAGAGAGACAGAGCATGAGCAGGGGAGGGGCAGAGCAAGAGGGAGACACAAAATCCAAAGCAGGCTCCAGGCTCCGAGCTGTCAGCACAGAGCCCGGCACGGGGCTTGAACTCATGAACCGCGAGATCATGACCTGAGCCGAACTTGGACGCTTAACCGACTGAGCCACCCAGGCGCCCCCAGATGACTTAAATTTAAACCACTTTGACCAATAACACACAAAAAAAGTCGTACTTCCTTTCAAATCAGAAAACACACTTCGTTCCCTCTTCACATCTGGAGTATAGTGACTTGTCCCAAATGCCCTTTGATGGATACTTACATGGTTTTGGCCTTCTCCCAGGTTTCTCCCCAGACGTACACTCCATGACGCCTGACCAGGACCGCGCAGGAGTCTGGGTATTCATTTATTGCGCGAGCCATTCGTTCTTTGAGGTCTTTCTCCTCAGGTGTATTCTCAATAATGGGTACCACTAACATATCATCATACCTATGGGACAAAACGAGCCATTTTTCGCGCTAAAGCAAATAAAGGTATTCATATGTAAAATTTACAATTTTTTTCATGGACCAACTAGACATTCTCTTTGTATCTGAAAGCCACTCCACGTTATGAACAAGATTTTGCATGTTATTCTGTATATCTTGCATAGAGAGCTGTACCAAAAGACGCCTTGGGAATTTGGCAGGTATTATTCTAAGTGGCAGAAATTTGTATAGGATACCAAAACCTAACAAAGAAATTATCAAGATCATACAAGTATTTCCTTGAGGCAGAGACAATCATAGTATCTTTAGTAGGAGATGAGAAATGATAGATCCGAGAAGCAGAAACATAGAAAGGATTAACCATTGAACTACTTATTAAGTATGGATTTTCCAAAGATACAAAATCATTTTATTTTATCTCTGCAAGACCTCAAAGTGTCTCAGGCAAATAAATACATACAGGTGTGGTTTATAGTACTGGGTTAGCAAGAACCTTCTGGAAATAACTATTAAAGGTGTGCTAGTCCTTTCAGAACATTCTCAAGTCTGTGGCATTAGAACTTCTTTTACTTCCACCTGTTTTCAGTAAATACATGTGATAAAATCAGAATATGCATTTCCTTTCTGTTCATGTAATAATATTTACGCAAATAACTTAGATACTGGTAAAATTAAGTCTCTCTCTGAGGTCATTTATACCCAGTCAAACTCGGACATGTTTTCCCTTTTACATAAATTTCTCTTCCCTTGTTAAAGGAACATCTCCTTTGTCACTACCTCTATAATGGCCAAACTTAACAACAACAAAAGAAGTTCTAAGTAAAGTTTTACCAAAAATTGCTACTTTAGGGCAGGTATAGGCTAAGGAGCTGTCACGTGATAAACAGCCTGGCCAACCACTACCAGCAGCATTATGGAGATGTTTATTATTTCACTTAAGTGAAATAGAGGTAATTGAAGGATATTCTTAAATATGGAAAGAATGAATTGCTAGCCGCAAATCTTTCTTTCTTTTTTTTTTTTTTAATCTTTACTTATTTTTGAGAGAGAGAGACAGAGTGCAAGCAGGGGAGGGGCAGAGAGAGAGGGAGACAGAATCTGAAGCAGGGTCCAGATTCTGAGCCCCTGACGTGGGGCTCGAACTCACAAAATGCGAGTTGATGACCTGAGCCGAAGTCAGACGTTTAACGGACTGAGCCAGCCAGACGCGCCCCAGATCTTTCCTAATGTTGGCCAAGAGAATCACAAACATATATTTTCCTCTAGCATACACTGAAAAGTCAGACATCTTTTCCTGAGTAAAATAATATCACAGCAAAATGAGACCTGAAATTCAACCCAAGCCACCCACTTTACAGACTGAACACTATTCCTTCTGAGTCAAATGAGGAACAGAGCGAAGGTGGTGCTCTGACCTCTAAACAGTGTGCTTTTCACTCTGCCACAGGCCACCTGTGTTGCTGCCGGAAGGAAGGACAACCACACTTACATACATACGGTAACCTCCCCTGAGGAGAATTAGGTGTGTATTTGAAAGTTTTTGTTTTTCAAGCTGGACTTAAAAAATACAGAGTATCAAAACCCTCCTTTGTGCCTTCGTCCAGCCTTCACTGCCCCTTCTTTTGAAAACTGGACTCTTAGGATTCTCCCCAAATTCTGAAGAAAGAACACTGCCTCCTGAGCTGTGATAATGACCCTGTTACTGACTTCCCAGCCAGGATCAAATAGAATAGCAAAAGACATTTCAAAAAGGTTTGTATTCTTTAAAATCAGAAACGTTTAAAGTGATCTATAAAGCGTGTATGTTACGATGCATAAAAAGTGGCATGTCTTGATTCGGGCCATTCTTTTTCTCACAGAATTCCAGAAGGCTCTCTGCTGTCCCTCTACCCGCCCTTTCACGCCTCCTTCTCACCTGCTTTTATTTCTTCACCAAAGCAACCAAACGCTGCTGAAATTAATAGCACACACAATGCCTCTCCTTGGAGACCCAGAATGGAAAGGCAATGTGGGGCTATCCTTTCCTTAGTATGTACACTTTCATAATTTAAACATTTCACTTTTGTAAACAGATATTCTGCAGTGCTGAATAATGCTGTAGGCATACAATAAATAGTAACTAACATCAAGTCATATTAAGTTCCCAGCACACCAGTTTAAACATGTACTTGGATTCTACTACGTGGATTAACAATAAGATACTGCTGTTAAGAACACTTCAGAAAAACTGGCACCCGTTTCCTCTAAGCAAGGTAAGGTAGGATCAGGCCCTTTGGCAAATTAAGCAGCTCAGGAATAAGAATGCCAGTACATTCAAATGAAATGCTTAGCTTGTACCTGAACCTGAGAACGCATTTCTTCCCCTCCCTGCATTGTAGATTGGCGAACATTTTGGTGGGCTGGCAGATTTGGTTGATTTTATCTAGAAGGCCTCCATTCTATACCATCTATGCCACTTTCCATACTGAAAAATTATAAAAATACATAGATCTACTTAACTGAAATAATCGTAAATATGAAAATATTCTAGAAATACTAAATTTGAAAAAAATTAAAAATTTGTTTTAATTTAATTTAATTTTTTATTTTTGAGAGCACGAGAGAGAGACAGAGCATGAGCAGGGGAGAGGCAGAGAGAGAGGGAGACACATGTCCAAAGCAGGCTCCAGGCTCTGAGCTGTCGGCACAGAGCCCGATGTGGGGCTTGAACTCATTTATTTAATGTTAAATAAATTTTAACATTTATTTATTTATTTTTGAGAGAGAGAGAGACAGAGTGCGAGCAGGGGCGGGGCAGAGAGAGAGGGAGACATAGACTCAGCCCAGAGCCTGACACGGGTCTTGAACTCACGAACTGCAAGATCATGACCTGAGCTGAAGTCAGATGTTTAACCGACACAGGCTCCCCTAGACATACTAAATTAAATCAAGATGAAGCTTCAGTCAGGGCTGAAGCTTCCTGGAGACAAAATGAAGGTGAGGGGACCACGCTCTCAGGGTGCTTCCATACAGGAACATAATCTTTCCATCTCTATAGAAAGCTCAGCCAAGGGTTTTCCACTTAACTCTGACAAACCGTTTCATTATTCATGTTGCTAATAATTTACCAAGGCTGGGGTGGTGGTGGGGAGGAGGAAGGGTGGCGTCTGATTTGTGTCACTGAGAACAGATCTGGAAGTGTAATATTAAGTGGGGTATTACTTAACATAGATCCCACAACATCTCATTAAAGGCATAAAAAAGATCAGTAGCCTCTTTATCAAAAGACAGAAAAAATACTTTTGAAATTACTTAAGCAAAAATAGAAAAAAATACCTGTAATACCCTCCCGAAGTACATTTCCTTATTCCTTTTATCATCTCTTGATGTGTAATTTTAAACTCTCGTCCTGGAAAGAGAAGGGTGGCCATGACAGCTGCTTTTGAGTGGGTATGAATCACTGCACCTGCTCCTGGAGGAGGGAGAAGAAAGTCACATACTCAGGGAACACAAAATGATATCTTTAAAAATATATATATGATATGTGATATATAACACATATATCACATATCATATATATATTATATATCACATACATTTATTTGTATATGATGATGACCTTGTTTTTCTTGGCATGTAATAATAAGTTGGCAGTAGACAGGAGGGGAGGGATGGAGGTAGGAAGAGAGAAATACTAACAGAAGCTGCAAAGCTGCCAAAAGCATTTAAACTTTATCAGCATCAGGGCAATGCACAATACACATGCTTAAGAAATAGCTTTTAGATGGTCTGAAGTGTAACTAGAATAATCATGGAGATCATAGTCCAATATTCCCATTTAATTAGGAGTTCCTCTGTGCCAGGCACTGGGCAAATCCCCATTACGTGCGATCTCTTGATCTTGAGTCCCCCACAATAACCAGAGATGTAAATTCTATCCCCCCGACTTAATGGTCAAGGAAACGGGGGTTCAGAGATGTTAAATCACTTGTCTGCGGTTCACAGATAGCAGTGGTGGCACTTGGATTTAAACCGCAGTCATGGTGACCCTTAATCATGGAGTTAGGCTTCAGAGTGCGGGCCATGTCTCGGTGGCATCGGGGTTGCAGGGTTTTAAGGTACAGTGTAATGGATTTACCTAAAAAAGGATTTGTATGCTATAAAATTCAGTAATGGCTATTTTTGCAATTGGAAGTTTATTTCGCTTTATGCTGGGAGAGATGTTTCATGCTGTTAGCATCTGTTCCTGAGATTTTACGCTGTCGGGAGCAGCTGACAGTATCCGGGAACAGAACACAGCATGAGACCATGCTCAGAACAGATTTCATTCAGGGGCTATAAAAAGCATGGCTGTAATGACTTTATTGCTCTGGTGTTCCAGGTATAATTTTCTATTTTCACACCGTCCTCTAGGCTCAACCTTTCCAGACTGGTTTGCTATCACAAATTCTGGGAATTGAAATAAGACTCCTACTTTTATCATATGGTACACTAAAAAAGAGAGAGAGAGAGAGAGAGAGAGAGAGAGAGAGAGCGCCAGCACTATTCCCACTAAAAGTAAAGGCCACAATTTTCCCTCACTTGTAATCTTACTTAACCTTCTACAAGTTCTCAGAGGTAGACCTCTACAGTAGAAGTAGGCATCTGATTGTAAATATAGTGTTGTCAGTCAACCTGACAATCTAGTGGAGTCATACTAGGTTGGAATTCTGGCCCCAGTACTCACTAGCTATTTATTTTAGGAAAAACTCCCAGAGCCTCTGTCCTGTCGTATATAAAATGGAGTCACAGTGGACCTTCCACGTGGGCTGATGTGAGCACTGAAAGTGTTAACATAATTAAAGTTCTTGCACACAGTAGGTGTTCGAGAAACGTTAACTACAACAATAATTACAATTATTTAGAAAACCTACTCTGTAGCAAATAGTTCTTTATGGTGAATACATTTTCTGCCTACCTCTCATTGTGTAAGCATTCATGAAAAGAGGAGTGCACTGGCTTTTTTTAAGATTCTTATGCGGCAGAGGTCCACTTATGTCCTGTTCATTGATGTCACAAACAAACATGTCTTCAGGCTGTTTGTAGAGGGGGGCAGAGAAGAAAAAAAAGGCTTATACGATATCAATTAGAAGTGTCCCCTTTCTGGTGTGTGCTAAGATGGTATGTATGCATATTTAACCCATCTTTTAAATATTCATATAATTGTTTCTCTTCCAAAATGTTTTAGCCATTTTGAGAAATAAAAACTGTTTTCTACTGATAAAAATATTCTCAAGAGAGCTGCAATTCTTCCTTTAGAATTTGAAGAAACAATTGATATGGAAAATTTCATATGCATGTAATGATACTTCATCAACTTAGCTTCTTGGCTTTCCGCTGTCATTTCACAACTATATTTCAGAGAAACTCTACAAAGAAATCATCATTCTAAGATGGGGGTTACGGTTTTTTTCTTCATATGTCATCATAGGAGGAAAAATATAGAGTAGAATTTTCTTATCTCCTGAGAAAGGGAACTGGTACTCAGACATGTTAATCTCAGTAAGGTAGATTATTCTTAAAGTTGAAGTAATTAAGCAGATCCACAGACTTTTCCTAGTAGTGCATGCATACTTCTGACTTGTGACTTTCATTTGCCAGGGTTTATTACAAACTACAATATAAATGTTTTATTAATGAAGGATTATGCCTTAGGAGTTAAGTGTTATGTTTAAATATGGAATGAGACTTCTCAAAAATCTGAAATAAAGTTTTATAACTTAGATTGGAATAGCTTTGCTATTGTTTAATATGAGCCAGTTTGGTCCATTGAGACCATCAACGTGATCACCCTACCAGCCTGATAAAGACAGTGTTATAATGCTGCAAAATTATAATCACTTTGTAGTAGGACTTAAGATTGTGCCATTCACTTGTGCCCTCTAGTGGATGAATGACAATTCAAAAATATTAGTTGCATGGAGGTTCACCTTAAAAAAAAAATTTAATAGTTACTTAAGAAATGTTTATTGATTATTCATTTAAATTGTCAATATAACCCCCCCCCAAAACTTCTTTTAAAATTAATTCCATTTCACAAAACAATAACAGTCAAGTAGAGAAGAAAAGAGCTTTGGGGTCAAGAAGGAACCTTTAACATACCTGAATCCGTTCCTTTTGCACTCCTGAAGGAGCAATGTAGATCTCATCGCTGGTAACACAAAATGTAGAAATTAGTATGTATTTAACTCTACCGTTCTGCTTTTGAACAAAGGCAAGTGTATTCTTACAGTCCAATCATCAATATTCTTTATAAATCAAATCACACAGAAAGCTGCTTGAATTAATTACTGATGTGTGCTGTATAGAAAGAATAACAGGGGCGCCTGGGTGGCGCAGTCGGTTAAGCGTCCGACTTCAGCCAGGTCACGTTCTCGCGGTCCGTGAGTTCGAGCCCCGCGTCGGGCTCTGGGCTGATGGCTCAGAGCCTGGAGCCTGTTTCCGATTCTGTGTCTCCCTCTCTCTCTGCCCCTCCCCCGTTCATGCTCTGTCTCTCTCTGTCCCAAAAATAAATAAATGTTGAAAAAAAAAATTAAAAAAAAAAAATAAAAAAAAAAGAAAGAATAACAAATTACTAGTGCACTGTAATTACATTACACACGTAATGCTGGTGATGCAGTAAAATGTTGACAGTTTTCATATATATTTATTTCTGTTTACAGTGCAAAATCAATGGTAACCAGATTTTTATCTGGTTATGGGAAATAAAGCAAGTCTTTGGCGTCTTTAAGCATGAGATTGCCGTTTATCTCATTAAATGTGGAACAGTTATTACAAAATCCAATCAGGGGAAGATATGCTCATGAGCAGATGATCTCTGTCTCGCAAGGGATCAAGTTTAATTTCGGTGCTTGAAATGCTCTGCTTATAAAACATGAAGTTCAGGGACCCCTGCTGGACACCTTATTAAATTACAGCATTAACACTAAGCTACTTTTTGGGTGGAATATATGCTTCCTATTTGAAAAGCACATCTTTCTTGTGAAACTATTTGGTAATAAAGCTGAAACAACTGTGGAAAGTTAAAAATACGGATAAAAGGCACGGTTCCATCTGGAGATGTGTCTGTTGCAGAATGTTGTGCTAGGGGAGATGCTATAATGTACCATTTGTCACAAAGTACTCTCAAATTTGATTGGGAGATTAATTTCAAAATCTTCTCTAAATTCTCTCCAGCCTCAACAAAGGTCCTTTGTCTCCTTTGTCAGTTTCAGTGGCTCCCAGAAGGTAGTAAAGAGCTGCCACATACATGCGATTGAAAGAAATACCAGCACCTGAATGCTCCAGCTTCTGCCGCTGAGACATGGAGGTAGGGACACTGGTTCCTGGTGAAAAATGAGGATGATGGCCTATATTGAGTCAAGCCATCAATCCAGTTATTAATAAACCCATAGACTTGTAACTGACAAAAATGAAAGTTCCTTTAAGGGTCCACTGGTAAACTAAGATCTGGAAAAGAAATGTCTGGCAATGGGAGTGAAATCCAAACCACAGTAAGCTACATTCAGTTGTTTTCATGAAATAGCTCGCTTTAGAGCTTTGTTGCATTAAAAAAAAACCCACGACATAAGAAAACAGAGTGGCATTCCTCTGGAACCAGTGGAATCAGAGGGATCATACAGTTAGAAAGAGTTCTTTGCAAATACCGGGGATCCAAATCTCCTTTCCTTATGTAACATGGAAGAAATTCTAGACTCGTGTGTGATATATAGTCAGTGGACTTGTAGGGTAATTCTTCTTGTGTGGGGAGAAATGTATGCAGTCCTGGGAACAGACCCAAATAAAGTTTAAAACAGCCTGTTAGTAAATACACTCCATCTACAAAGTGGGAAAATCCAGGGTATTGTTTATTCAAGTGATTTCATAATCTGAATCTGTTTTTATTGCTCCCTTTGTGAAAACAAAACTGATCAACTTTGGGTAATTAAAAGATTAGCTAAATATGTTTTAGAAAAAATATATATTTACATCTACAAAGAAGGAGGTACCTGGATAAAAATGTAAAGATGATAGAAACTCTATTTTATTTTTGAGAGCGTGGGGGAGGGGGAGAGGAGACAGAACCTTAAGCAGGTTCCACGCCCAGCACAGAGCCTGATCTCAGGATCCTGAGGTCATGACCTGAGCCAAAATCCAGAATTGGACACTTAACTGATGAGCCGTCCAGGCTCCCCGAGAGCCTTTATTTTAGGAGGGAAATGTGCCAAAGACTAAAAGGGAAGTATTTACTTGGTGCCGTAAGCCACAAACAAAAAGCATTTTGCATCTGAAGTATTAAGTTTTGAAATTTATTTCTCGGTACTGCCTGCTCTTTCACTATTCCATAAGGAGGGAAACAAAATTCAAGAGTTCAAAATACATCTATGTTCAGTTGCGTCTGTTTTTATTTACTGCCTAGCTATTTAAAAAAATTTAAATCTAGGGGCACCTGGGCGGTTCGGTTGAGCGTCTGACTTTGGCTCAGGTCATGATCTCGTGGTTCCTGAGTTCAAGCCTCCCATTGGGCTCACTGCTGTAGCTCAGAGCCTGTTTTGGATCCTCTGTCCCCCTCTGTCTGCCCCTGCCGTTTGTGGTCTCTCAAAAAAAAATTTTTTTTTTTAAATTTAAATCATAATATACCTCACATATCTTGTCTACACTACAGGTTTATCAAATTTAATTTTAATAGCATGAATAGGACTGGTGTCTCTGACACGTTTCAAAATCACACCATGAAAACAGGAAATGCGGGGCACCTGGATGGCTCAGTCGGTTGAGTGTCCAACTCCAGCTCAGGTCATGATCTCACACTCCGTGAGTTCGAGCCCCACGTCGGGCTCTGTGCTGTCAGCTCAGAGCCTGGAGCCTGCTTCAGATTCTGTGTCTCCCTCTCTCTCTGTCCCTCCCTTGCTCATGCTCTGTCTCTCTCTGTCTCAAAAATAAATTAATAAAAACATTAAAAAAAACAAAAAACAAAAAACAGGAAATGCTAAATGTGAATGGTAGTGCCCCAACCTAAATACAATGGCTGTTGAGTGTCTTGGAATTGCTTCGATTACTGTCATTTTCTTGCTCTTCTATTTCCTCCTTCTGATTTAACTCTAAGCATTCTGATTAAATTTTCTTAAGCTGTCTTTTATACACATCTTTTGGTACCACACACAAGGAGTATAATCTAAAATGGTATCAGCCAAACCTTGGAATCAGTAAATAATTTTATATCTCCAAACATAATCTATTGGGTTTGTCCTTCATTCCAAATTTATTTGCTTTAAGCATCAAAGAAAACCAAACTTTCACCTATAACATGAGAATAACATAGCAGATAGTTAATGATGTGGGTTTATGAAGTCATTTAAGTACTAGGAAAAAAATTCAACATTTTACTACAAATTACCCATCTTATTTTGCAAAGCACACGTTTAATAACATTCCAAACAATGCCATAAAATTGGGGCTGTTTCCACCCGTGACCTCCAGGAGGAGCTCCTCACCCATTAAGAACCTAACCAAGGACCAAACATTTTCGCTTATGACGCAATGTCCCCATAAATTGATTGTAGTGCTGTAAAAACCATTTAATTTTAAAAGGTGCCCCGTGAGTGTTTTAGGGTGACCACACACATTTTCAGTGCATGGGTTAGTAAACTTCTTCTAGAAAGAACATAGTCTTTTATGTCTTTATGATAAATAAATTTACTTTTGAGATTTGCATTCCATTTTCACTTTGCCATTTTTTTAAATGTTTCTTTGTTTTGAGACAAAGAGTGAGGGAGAGAGAGCAAGCGAGCAGGGGAGGGGCAGAGGGAGAGGGGGAAAGGGAATCCCAAGCAGGCTCCACGCTGACAGCATGGATCTCACGAACCATGAGATCATGACCTGAGCCAAAATTCAAGAGTCAAATACAACTGACAGAGCCACCCAGGTGCCCCATCACTGCCATTTATTTAAAGAGCCACTTCAAAAATGGTTATTTGAACTCAGTTTGATAGAAGTATTTTGTACATATTTGTACATACATACATTTCTGCATATGCAAATAAAAAGCAGTTAACTAAAAGCAATGTTTAGAATAGGATTTATTATAAACATAGCTGAGAAACCAAATTATTGGGAACTCAACTAAATGGATAAATGAAACAACAGTGACAAATGTCATCATCTTAGTGACAAATGTCATTATCTTAGGACTTTGCTCTGAACAGTCAACTTGAAAGCTTTGGCAAAATGATCTGAAAACCTGCCAAATGCTGAATTGGATTGATGGAGCACTGGGTTGACAGAGAGGAGGCACGGATGGATGTGCGATGCACCATGAGGAACATGACGTTTCCAGACTGCGTGCATCCCTATACATGGAACTGTGTGACAGCTGGGTCCCTACTGACGTTGCCCACAGTTCAACTACTATTCCATGAGTTACTCGGTAATTTGAAGTAGATGAAATTTCACTGGCATCATCCTGTAGTATACCGAAAAATCTCTTTTGTTCTAAGCATTCTGATTAAATTTTCCATTCCATTCCTTTCTACGAAATGCAGCCCCCTTGGCGGTATTACTATATAGATTCGATATTATATAAATGCTATATTAATTCAATTTTGTTAAAGAAAGTGAATTAGGATAAAGAAAGAAATCAAGTTACTCAGTTTAACATTCAGCCTCCAGATAGTACTATTCCTAAAACAGTTCAGGAGAAAAAAAACATTCATCCTATTCCAGAAACACTTGAAAGAATGAGTTTCTACAACTTGTATTTTCATTACTAATAGTCACTTGTTTCTTTAACTTCTTGGAGGAAAGACATTGAACATACCTAATGAACAAGTAAAATTCTTTGTTTCAACCAGTCCTTCTTGTTTTATCTTGTGAGCAACAAAGACCAGCAGGTGCTATCCATGAATGATAATACATGATGCACTTAGAAAGGCATAATGTCGTCTTTTGACTTAATAAAATGTAATTTTTAGTACTTTTGATGGTTCATAATCTGTGTTTAAGTGACTTTAAAATATGTATCTGAACCCTTGAAACAAATCCTGCTTACCTAGAAAGGACCCTTTCTTTCTTTTTTGTTTTAATTTAATTTTTAATTTTTTTAAATTTACATCCAAATTAGTTAGTATATATATAGTGCAACAATGATTTCAGGAGTAGATTCCTTAGTTCCCCTTACCCATTACCCCATCCCCCCTCCCACAATCCCTCCAGTAACCCTCTGTTTGTTCTCCATATTTATGAGTCTCATATGTTTTGTCCTCCTTCCTGTTTTTATATTATTTTTGTTTCCCTTCCCTTATGTTCATCTGTTTTGTCTCTTAAAGTCCTCATATGAGTGAAGTCATATGATATTTGTCTTTCTCGGACTGACTAATTTCACTTAGCATAATACCCTCCAGTTCCATCCACGTAGTTGCAAATGGCAAGATTTCATTCTTTTTGATTGCCGAGTAATACTCCATTGTATATATATATACTACATTTTCTTTATCCATTCATCCATCGATGGACATCTGGGCTCTTTCCATACTTTGGCTATTGTTGATAGTGCTGCTATAAACTTGGGGGTGCATGTGTCCCTTCGAAACAGCACACCTGTATCCCTTGGATAAATGCCTAGTAGTGCAATTCCTGGGTTGTAGGGTAGTTCTAGTTTTGGTTTTTTGAGGAACCTCCATACTGTTTTCCAGAGTGGCTGCGCCAGCTTGCATTCCCAAGAAGGGACTCTTTCTAATTCCAGACACAGAAACATACTTGGCAGTGTGCAATTTAACTTTGGGACTCCAAAGACCGAGGACCAAATTATTCTGTTTAGAAATTGTGATTCTTAAATCCTTAGGTATTTATTGTATGTACAACTTCTACACACGTCATTCAGTTACGCAAATACTCATTTCTCCACTTAGAAACTAGATACTTTCACTATCACATACAACTGAGTACCAGTTGTTCTTTGTACATAACACATATTAGGCTCTTCATGGGCTACTTACGTGGAGAATGCTCAGAAATGACATCAGGCAGAAACTTACCCATGTTTCAAGCTAATTCCTCCTCCAGTCCCAGTGACCCAGCCCAAGTGGTAAAACTGTTTGCAAAGCTCTGGGATCAGGTATCTTGGATGTTCCTTGTCCTTAAAAAGAAGATAAGGATTTTTCAAACAGACATTATATTATTGGGTGACTTTTCTAGCTGACATCTTTGCTAAGAAGCCAAGAAAATCTACTATAGAGAGGGTACCATGAGGGAGAAAACTATTACAAAACATACTTTGTTTTTTAAAGTTTTTATAAAACTTTTTTTTTTAATGTTTATTTTTGAAGGAGAGAGAGAGACAGAGTGTGAGCTGGGGAGGGGCAGAAGAGAGGGAGACACAGAATCCAAAGCAGGCTCCATGCTCTGAGCTGTCAGCACGGAGCCCGATGTGGGGCTCGAACCCACGAGTTATGAGGTCATGACGTGAGCTGAAGTCAGACACTTAACTGACTGAGCCACTCAGGTGCCCCCATAATTTGTTTTTGATGTTTAGAAAGTGGATCTATGTTATTTGGCAACCTGGAATTATTCAGGATAGGGCCATATAGTCCAACACTATGGAATAGGCTATAAGAACAAGGTGGGGAAATGCCCAGTATATAATGCAAAGCATCTACTGCAATGGCTGAAATAAAATAGAATTTAGTGCTGAAAGGAACATGTTTTGGTCTGTCCAGCAAATTTCATTACACAAAACATCTTATTCAGTTAAGTCATGGTATACATATATATGACAGCTATTTGTTCATATTCTGTGTTGGTCTGATTTTATTTTTATTCTAAAATGTCTTTTCTCCATAGTGATTACATTGTTTTTGCTTATTACAAAATCAATATATACTCACTATGGAATATAAAGTCAAGAAAAAAAACATAGAAAGGACTCACTCAGAAGCAATCACAAGTAATACTTTCTGGGCCCATTTGTATGAAGATATGTGTGTATAGGAACAAATGTATATATGCTGGGATGAACATAGAGCTTTTATTCATGTATTTTTATTGAAGTATAATTGACATACAACATTATATTAGTTTCAAGTGGATAACATAAAGAGTAGGTATCTGTATATATTGTAAGTGATCAGCACAATAAATCTAGTTAAAGTAAGAGCTTATTTTTGTTAAGTCTGATGATTACTTCTTTAGGAATAAAAAAATATGTTTCCCCATTTTTTAAAGTTAAAGTTAATAAAACCCAAAACAATAATGAAAAATGCAATGAATTCCATTTCTGGCAGTATGAAATCTAACTTTTACCTTGAAAACAACTGAAAATGTTGAGTCATTTTTTTTTTCCTGAATAAAGTTTAAAACAAAATTTCAAATTAAATTGCTGAGCTAGCAAAAAAGTAAAGAAGGCTTCACAGTGGCCATAAAAGAAACCAGGGTGGGGGCTCCTGGGTGGCTCAGTCAGTTAAGCATCCAACTCTTGATTTCAGCTCAGGTCACGATCTCATGATTTGTGAAATTGAGCCCCACATTGGGCTGTGTACTGACAGCGGGGAGCCTGCCTAGGATTCTCTCTCCCCTCTCTGCCCCTCTCCTGCTTGTGCAAGCTCACTCTCTCTCTCAAAATAAATAAACATCAAAAAAAAAAAAAAAAGTTGTTAAAAAAAAAAGAAACCAGAGTGAGTCTACCCCGGAGGGAAGCTCTGAAGCCATTTCCCTGAAGGTATTTGCAGATCTCTGGTGAGCTTGACCTTCAATTTTGATAGCTATGCAAGCTGTTAGAAACACGAAATAAACCCTAGGGTGTGCTCAGAATGGGGTACCTAATAGAAAATCCCTCCATAGGCTTGAAACCAGATAAGAGGTTATACCCCCCAGGTAAGGGTAAACAAGAAATAGACCCTCTGTGCACAAAAGCACAGCTGGGAAGCTTGCCTGTATAAATCTTGGCACTGGATAAAGGGGAGAAATACCTTTGGGCCTAGAGAGGGCTGACTCTTGAGCACACCAAATTTTTAGCTACTTCACTGGCTTTCTGAAATTATAGTGTTTTCCCCGATTCACTGTTAATATTTTACATATACTTTGTATTTTATCATAAATAATAGTTTGATGGAGTAGACTTCAAAATGTAAAATTAAGAACATGGGAATGTTAAAATTTTTTAAAGTTCTGACTCAACACAGGCTTAGGAGTTAACAGACATAAAGTCAAACCTTCGTTACACTATTTATTGCTTATATGACTATGGGTTTCGGTTTACTAATCTACAAAATGAGAATATTATGAGGAGTAAAAAGAGATACAGTGCTACAGGCTTCCAGGTATGGAGTGAGTAAGTTTTTTTAAAAATGAGAAAAAATGGAGATAAAGCATCCAGGACAATGGGTGACAATGTTAGTTTCCCTCCCATTTTTTTCGATGTTATGTTAGTTTTTCGATGTATAATAAACTCTGACAATTTAGGCAATGCTCGCCACAGTAAATGCAGTTACCATCTGTCACCATTCAGTGTTATTACATTATTGACTATATTCCCTATGCTGTACTTTTCATCCCTATGACTTATTTATTTTATAATTGGAAGTTTTACCTCCCTCCCATTTAAAGTGCTAAAAATTCTGGAATTGAAACTAATAAGAAAGCTGTGTTGGTTTTCCTTATATCTGTCCCTACAAAATCTAGCCAGAATTACCCATGCCTTGTAGAATTTGCCATTTTCTTTTTTAGTGATACAAATGATATTTTAATTATATATTAAAGAACAGATAAGGAGAAAACTCCTACAGTTTTCCAATCCTTAAAACCATCCATTTGCACAGAAAGTTGCAAACATTATAGAAAATAGTCTGTTATTATGGGTCTCCCTTTCCCTTTTGTCTTCCAGTCCTGAGTTATTGTAGCAACTAGCCAGCTTCATACGACAGTGATAACCATGATAAGGCCGTTCCTGTTAATCAAGTTTCATTCATTTGTTCATACCCACAAAATTTCAATTTTAGGAAATTGTAGCAGTGGGAACTAACATATATTTGGTAAAAATGCAATCATCTAAATTGTTCAGGATGGTAAGAAAGTAAGCATCAGAATGTATATTTCACTAAGAATTGACAAGAAGCTTAGTTAATATTTACTTCTCCCCTGAATGTCAATAATACTACTTATCTGTTACTATTATGTCTGGGTTTGTAAGAATTTTGAAACACATAAGTGAAGATAGATTGCAATCAACTTCTGACAGTAGAGGTCCTATAGTGTGAGGGAGAAACATTTAACAGTATTTTGTATATAGCGAAAACATTAAAGCCTAAAACGTTTTTGAAGCAATACTTAATTTTCCCGGTTTTTCAGTCCCGTTATTTTATGGAAATCAGTTTCACTGTCACTGAAACACTTGCTCACAGCCAACAAGGATTCTACTCCCCTCCCCCACCTTTTCTTTCAATTGAAGCATAAGAGAGGTACTGCTTGGACAGAGGTTTGCCTGGGGGACTCTCAAAACAAATATAAGATAAACACGTGTCCAATATATTATTTAACCCATCAGCTAGTGAGGGAACCAGAAACATGATACTGCTGTGTCCAAAGAGAAGGCAAAACATCACCCATATAAGTAATTAGGAATTCTGGATTTATAAATGAGGAGAAACTGGACAGTATCCACCAGGCGGCAACGAACTGAATGTCCAGAATGCAGCCTGCATTTCTAGGGTCAGTAATCATCTGCATTACTGTCAGATTCTACAATTACAGAGTTGCACAATAGCTCAAAGATAGCCCCGTGACACCTAGTGATCTTTTCTGCTCATTTCAGTCTTTCAAAATTCTTGACACTGGCCCAAGGGAGGGACTGGATTCAGACACGGCCAAGTTGTCGGCATTTTTTCAGTCTCTGGGCTTTGTTTCTCTCTGCACATCTCCTTCTCCTCTCCGTGCGTACTGGCTTTCTTTGCAACTTTACCTCCACTGACACTATTTCTCCCTTCCACTTTCACCACACTTACAAACTCTTTTTCACGCCAGTTAGGCACTGACTGGAAGAAATGAGAAGGTGTGGAGGCTTGCTTCAGCTTTGACCCCCAACTAGCTGAATGCCCTAAGGCAAGTCCGTGACCCTTTCTGGGTATCAGTTTCCTTATGCTAATAATCTGGATCAGTGATTTCCAGACTTCTGATTTTCAAAACCAGAGTTTGTAGGGGCACCTGGGTGGCTCAGTCGGTTGAGAGTCCAACTTCGGCTCCGGTCACGATCTCACCGTTTGTGGGTTCGAGCCTCACATCAGGCTCTGTGCTGACAGCTCAGAGCCTGGAGCCTGATTTGGATTGTGTCTCCCTTTCTCTCTGTCACTCCCTGACTCACGCCCTGTCTTCCTCTGTCTCTCAAAAATAAATAAACATTAAAAAAACATTTTTTTTTTAAACCAGGGTTTGTTGTTGCTGCTGTAGTTTAAATTTTAGGGACTGACATAAGGTTGCCAAGTTATAACGGTAATTACATTTAACCAGCTACTATCACCTTTTTCAAAAAAGAAAGTACATTTTAAAATTTTATTTAATTTTTTTTTAAGTTTATTTATTTTGAGAGAGACAGAGAGTGTGAGTGGAGGAGGGGCAGAGAGAGAAAGAGGGAGAGAGAGAATCCCAAGCAGGCTCCGCAATGCCAGCACAGAGCCCGACGCAGTGCTTGAACTCACGAAACCAAGAGATCATAACCTGAACCGAAACCAAGAGTTGGACACTTAACCAACTGAGCCCCCCAGGCGACGCCCAAAAAGTACATTTTTAACATAAAGAAAAGAGTAGGGAGGTTCATCTCAAAATAAGAGGTTGTCCTTTACACCGAATGTGTTAATTTTGTGAAATTCACTTTTTGATTGTCCTCATTTTCTTATTTTGCAACAGTTGAGTAAAAACTCTTTCAAGGACTCATTTGGGGAGGAATAAGGTTGTCTGTCCCTATTTGGTCTCCTTGCCTACAATTTCTCCTTTCTCTCCCTCTTCTCTAGCTTACCCTCCTCTCTCCCACGAGCACTAAAAGAATATACTGCTTTGATCACTGCACCCCATCCCTCCAATCACTTAATGCTCAGGTGCACCTCCTTGGTCTGTTATTTAAGTCCTTCTGCTTTCTTGCCCCAATTTTACTTTTCGCCCATTTTCTTTCAGTCCATTTTGATACAAATCTCTCAGTTCTATTCAACTTAGTTGTAGTCAGCCTCCAGGATGGCTCTTTGTGATCTCTGCCTCCTGGTATTCACACCCTGCGGTGTAGGCCCTTCTCACATCGTACTAGGGCTGCGTGGCCAAAGGACTACAGTAGTACAGGGGGAAGTGACAGCGTGTCACTTCTGAGATTAGGATATAAGACACTATGGCGTCTGTCTTGGTTGCTCTCTGGGGGAGCAAGCCAGCGGCTACATGGAGAGGGTACTCAGCCTACACAGAAGGCTGTGTGGTGAAGAATTGGAGGTGTATGGACAATAATCAGTGAGAAATGGAGGCCCGCCAACGACACTGTGGCATGCCTGCAGCTCCAGCTGCCATCAGGCCTCGAGATGACAGTAGCTCCAGGGGACAGTTTGCCACCTTAGGAGAGACTCTGAGCCAGAACCTTGAGCCAAACTCCCCTAGACTCCTAATCCTCAAACTCTGCGAGACAGTCAGTGTTTGGGTTTTAAGCCCAAGTTTTGGGGTACTTGCTATGGAGAGCACTAGTTAACTAAGACACATTTCCTCTCTAACCAAGTGTGTCTTTTTTTTCTTTGCACTGTTATTGCTCGTGGTGGATTTTCAATTATTGCGACTCTAGCTGTCAGGCTCCTGCTTATCAGTGTTAACACCAGGCCCCCTATCGCTTCCCCTGTGATTCCTTCTGCCATCATCCCAGCAGGAAGTGATCGCTCCTTCCTCTAATCCCATGCCACAGCATTTGCTCTATGTACCTGTCCTTTCGGTTTTTATTATAGAGCCTTCTCATTCATTCATTTGGCAAACTTCTGCAGGCCCTGAAGAAATGAATAGGAGGAAGATAAAACCCTTGCCCTCAAGAAGCTTACAATCTAGTATAGAAGTTATGAAAGGACAAAGCAATACATAATACAGGGCAGTCCAAGGAAGCCACTTACTGGTGGGAGGAAGAAGCTAGCGGTGGGAGGGAGCAGGAGTCGGGCAAAGCTTCACAGAGGAGGGAAGGGTGAGTCAGGTCTCAATGAAGGATGGTGGGAGTATGCCAAGCATTTCCTGGCAATTCAGCCACTAACACTTGACAAAGTCCCTGCCCTAAAGAAATTTACATTCTGGGGGTAGTTTTAAAAGAGCAAAGAGAGGAATAAATTATAATAAGTAGGAAGAAGGAGGGGCGCCTGGGTGGCTCAGTCTTGTTGAGCGTCCAACTTTGGCTCAGGTCGGGATCTCCACTCTGAGTTCAAGCCCCGCGTTGGGCTCTGTGCTGACAGCTCAGAGCCTGGAGCCTGCTTCAGATTCTAGGTCTCCCTCTCTCTCTGCCCCTCCCCCGCTCATGCTCTCTGTCAAAAATACATAAACATTAAAAAAAATATTTTTTTTAAATAAGTAGGAAGAAGGAAACAAGGAACTTAAGAGAAACGGAGCAGAGATTGATTTTGAATAAGGTGGTTAAGGAAAGCCTCTCTGAGCACTTGACAATCTAAAGCCCACAGAATGTGAAAAACAAACCAACCAGTGTGTAATAAATGAATGTGCTTGCACACACAAGGTTTGTCTGGGGTGCGGCAAGCACTCCAGGCAGAGAAGACAGCAGATGTGAAGGCCCTGGAGTGAGACAGTGCTTAACACATTTGATGGAAAGAAGGCCAGGTGGCCGGAGCAGAGTGCTGACAAGGAAAGTGCTGAGAGAGGCAGATGAACTTGTAGGGGCCAGGTCACGCAGGGCCTTGGAAGCCATGCTGATGAGACCAGTCTGGCCGAGAGGGCGCTGATTCACAGTAAGAGAGACAGGGAGAGGGACAGGAACAACTTCTGAATGTGAGAGGGGAGGCAGATCCTGTGCACAAGAGGAGAGATTGGGCTTCCGCCATCTTGAAAAATGAGAAGGTGGGTTCCCGTTTCAGCAGGTCGCTGGGTTTTGTGGTAGGAAGGCAAGTAAGTTCATATCCGGTGTCTTCTATTTTCTTACGTATAAACAAAGCCATCAGCTGAGGAACGATGTGGGGACGGGGTATGAGAGGCTTGAAAAGATAATAAAAGGTATAAACTAGTCCTCTCAGGGAGTGGGACAGTAAAGTACCCGGGGAAACACGGGATGGTTGTTGGGCGGTGTTAAGGGTCAATTTGGGGTTGAAATCTTGAATATGAAGTGAGGCCGCTCAGTGCAGTTATGTAATTTTCTCTAGGAATGCAGCTCGGTGCAATCACAAAGACGATGGGTTCACCTTGGGCTTTTGCTAGGCCAACTATCTTTGTAAATTAGGCCAACCTTAAGTACGAATTGTTTTAATAGGTTGGGTGTGGAAGCCAGATCATAGTGGGTTAAGAAGTGAATAAAACTTAGAGGCAGAGAATTCTAAAGACTCTTTCAATAGTGTGGCTCTGAAGGGCCAGATAGGGAAACCGAAGGGAAAACTGGTTAATAACAGAGTTTTAGCATGTAAAGGAAACTCTGAAATAACCAGTTTTCCTTTCATGCTAAAAGGTAAAATTAGGGAAGGGGGAGAGATTAGCACCACAGGAAAGCAAAAGCCTAATAGGTCAATCTTCGTGGAGACAGAGCAGCTGGAATTAGACCCGGGAAATATTTATCTTAGGAGGAAGAAGAAAAGTAAGGAAGATATGTAATAATACGATTAATAACAAAAATAGTTAATATTTATTAAATACTTATTTTATGCCAGGTAGTATTCTAAAAGCTTATATATACAACTTAATCCTTATAATAGCTATATTATGCTAAGAAAGATTGAGGCACTTGGGTGGCTCAGTTGGTTGGAGGTCCAATTCTTGATTTTGACTCAGGTCATGATGCCAGGTTTGTGGGATTCAGTCCCTGTGGAGCCTGCTTCATATTCTGTCTCCCTCTCTCTGTCTGTCCCTCCCCCATTCACTTGCTCTCTCTCTCTCTCTCTCTCTAAAAAAAAAAAAAAAAAAAGAAAGTAAAAAAAAGATTCATGCATCCAAAACTGCCCACGTGGCTACTGGCAGAACCAAGATTTTCGCTGGCAGTCAAATTCTAGATGTCTTGTTCTTAATCTTAACATTATAACGTAGGTGGGAACAGGAAGAAATCGAAGTTAAGATGTTCACAACTAACAGCTTCATTTTCTTTGTGTTTCTGGAGGCGAAGTCACCTTCAAAGCAGGTTTGGGGGAAAGAATGAGAGGAGATGGTGAGGTCTGAGGATAGTCACTTCGGGTAATGTGAAGGGAAGCTCCTGGGGGGGGGGGGGGCTCCCAGGAGGTGTCCAGGAGCCAGCTGCAGTAGGACACAATAATATCTGTAGAGACACAAATGTGTGTAGTTGAGGGACACTCCCTCAAACCCCATCCCTTGGGGGTCTGCGTGGGAGGCATTTAAGTAAAGGCAATTAATTATTTGTAATCCAGCGTGATAGATCCTATGATGGGGGCGCCACAGAGAGAAGTGTCGGAGTAAAAAAAGAAAAGTCCTTCACCCCAAAAAGGTGTGAGGTGAAGGGGCAGTGGTGGAGCAGGGAAGGGTATGGCCATGGGAATGCGTTGCTAGAGTGGAGGGGAGGGGTAAAGATGTACAGAACTGATGAGGTCAAGGGAAGGGCATTGAAAGGCCTTGTGTTATAATAACAGCAAAGAACAAGTATTTATTCAGGGTTGACATATATAGGACACTATGATATGTAAGGTAAAATTAAAAAATAGAAGTAGTTCTTGGTTTATTTCCCAGCTAAGCTTAGCTGCCTACAAAGCAGGGAACATGCTCTTGATATATACCTACCAGATAGTGCTTTGCCCAATAAACACCGTGAATTAAGGTCACATCTCCTACATTAAGAAAAGTCCTGTATCAGAGCTTACGAACTGGTGGCTCACGGACCGAATGAAGCTTACTGGAAGTGGTTTCTTTAAGTGCATATGCAAATCTGTTGTGGGTAGGGGAGCTCTGTAGCTTGGCAAGCACATTTAGGTGGTCCTCACCAGTCAGCTCAACCCAGATCCCATGAAGGAATACAAGCTCCATGCCATCAGATGTACCAAAGTTTTAACAGAAGCCTGAAGTGCTCTGCATTTTGAAAGGTTGGCTAATATTTCTTATGAACAGTAAGTGAAGCAAACACAGCTGTTGGCCCAGCTGTCTGTTGGCCACGTTTGGTTTGAGAGGTCTTGTTTATTCTCAGATCCCTTGAAAAAGGGTCTCTTTGATGCTCCTTTAGATAATATTTCACCAAGATTCACTTACTGGTGGCATGAACACACATGCTATCGAAACATCTTAGCAGAGATTCTATTAACAGGTTGCTTTCTGCAGTTTCCACGCACGCCTGCCTAGCCATGTGACCTGTATCCGACATCTTCCCCCTTCCTATCCAATTTTTCCTGTCCAGCATTCCATCCTCACAGTTGTCTTTGCTAAGCTGTCTTTGCTTAGCTTTTGCTAAGCTGTGGGAGTATTCCCACAAGATTGACAAGTATTTCGCAGTAAGATCTCCCACGTTACGACTTTTTTAACTGGGGCCTTCAGTCAGTCCTAAGAAAGAACAGGAGGAATAGGGGGCTAATTTTAGGGGGCTATCCCTGCCTCTTAAGCAGGGGTTCTCTCATTGCATTGTAATTGTTTACTCCTCTAGTTTTCCTCCAGACCGCAGGCCATTTGTCTTAATCCTCGCTGTATCCCTGGGCACACAGGTATTCCATAAAGCTGTTGGGGTGTATACCCAGTGAATGAAAAGCAGATGCAGCCCGAGGGTGGATTTTCCTTTGACTTCTGCTCAAGGATGACCATCCCATAATCACTCTAAACTGAGGCAGGCCGAGAGGGAAAGTGGGGGCTACTGAAGCACAGCCTCGGTTTGGCCACCGTCTCCCGAGCGCCTACTGCCTGCCAAACGTCGGGCTGATTGCCAGGGCGCAGAAAATAAGCTCGAGGGCAGTCTTAGCTCCATCTCCACTCCAGTGCCTCCTGTTGCCTCGTTTGCCCTGTATTCCCGGTAAGTTGTTTCAAAACACACTCAAGATGCGCAGCGCTCTCCTCCGTTATTTTCCCTTTTTCAGCGTTTGGCGCCCAGCGCCCGTCATCGGAGCCCAGCCTCGGGAACAGCGACTGCCGTGGCCTCGAATCGGCCTGCGGAGCCAGGGCGGCGGGTAGCGGGGGTGGCGTCCACACCGGTCCCAGGCCCCCCAGGTCGGCGCCCCGCTCCCGCCGCCGCACGCCACCTGCGCCTCAAGTCCGGGCAAACAGGGCACCCGCGGCCCCGCCCCTACCTTAGCGCCGCAGCGCTGCGAGCAGCAGTCTCCCTCCGGAGCGTGACAGCCCGACATGGCCCTGATGAGGGGAACCCACGGCCTCCTATCTTTGAGCGGCTTCGGGACCGAGGTGGGTCTGGGCTAAGAGCAGTCTGTGGCGTGACCACCGCTGCAATCGGGCGGCGCTGAGGGCAGCTCGGGGGCGGGTCCAAAAGGCGGAAGGCGGGTCTTGGAGGACCTCGCGGACCGTAGATCCAGAGGCGCGGCCTCCTGGCTGAGGGGCGGGGCCAGCGAGGTTGGAGGCGGGACTAGGAGAACCTCTTGATTCCGAGACTCACGCGCACCACTGGAGCCAGGGGGTGTGGCCAACGTGACAAGAGGCGGGGCCTGGGAGGGTCTTGATGACTGGGCGATCAGGCGGTGCTGCGGGCAGCCCGCGACAAGGCCGGGAAGATGGCGGCCTCCTGGAGGCTGGGCTGTGACCCTCGGGTGCTACGCTACCTCTTGGGCTCCGGCGGCTGCCGAAGACTGGGGCTGGTGAGGGGCGCTTCCGGATGGTCTTTCGGTCGCGGAGCTAGTTGGAGATGGCTTCACAGCACGCAGTGGCTGCGGGGTGAGTGGTCGGGGCTCGCTCAGCTTCTCCGTGTAGCTGAGTAATGGGCCTGGGTCAGGGGCTTTTGGATTCAAGGCCCATCTGGGTGTGGAAGTGCCCGCGGCTCCCGGTTCCTAAGACCTTTTCTCGGGGAGAGGTCCGCTGCCTTGGCCTAGTGCATGCATGCCGCGAAGGGTTTTTCTTGGGAGTTGGGAGAACTTGACTCCATTCCTGGGCCCCTGGTTAGTGTGGCTTCTCTGTGACCTTGCCTTGGAATTTGGGTTATTTGTGACGCGCGGAGAGAGGTCCTAAACGGCTTTCTTTCAAGCTACTTCCCAGTCTCAGGTTCCCCTAAAGCTGTCAGGGTGTCGAAGCTTGCTGAGATTCAAAAGCCACTGGTAGCCATTCTTATTCATTCTCTTGGCCCCTCTCTATTGGGAGATCTTTTCTTCCAGGCCTCTCGGGTTGCCCCGCGCGACGACAAGCAAGAGACTTAATTTGTAAATACCTATGACATCACAGACATAGGTCGAGAAGAATGTTTTAAGCAAAACATGCGCTTGAAAGAGTGGGATATTAGGAGGGGAATCATACCAAGAAGTTATTAGAGAAAGTAGGCATTAAGTAATGACATTAACAGAATTAACATAATTCTTTTAGTATTTAACAGGAGGTAATACAGTATGCTGGGCATTATTTTTCTTTACATGAGGGTGGGGGGATATGGCTAACATTTTTTGAGTATGCTGTATTACCTGCCAATCATCTGGCACTTCACAGTCTGAATTTTGATATAAAAAATTAGGGATAGTAGGCATTGCTTACATATTCTGAGCTACCTGAGACTCAGAAAAAAAAAAAGTTACACAGAGTCACACGGTAAGATGAGTACACTGAGATTTTAAGCTTTGGTAATGGGAACAATTTATTTCAGTTTCTTCAGTTGAATATTTCATAAAATACCTCTTGGTGTAGTGGTTTTTTTAAACTGTGTATAGAATTCCCTGTTTTCCCTTTCTCCATTTTGTGAAATATTGAACTTTCCTGTAGCTCCCAGATATTCTGTCTGGGATGGAGCTCAAGTTTTGATATTTTATGGTGGTGTTTGCTGGGCTACACTTTAAGACTCACTACCTTAGAAAATCATGACATAGTAAAAGCTCAGTGTTGCAAATAATTTGGGAAGGTATCCTTTTGTTTTCTTTCAAATTTTTATTTAAATTCTAGTTAGTTAATATAAAGTGTAATACTGGTTTCAGGCATAGAATTTCGTGATTTATCACTTATATGTAATACCCAGTGCTCCTCATAACAAGTGCCCTCCTTGATGCCCATCACCCGTTTTGCTCATCCCCCACCCTCCTCCCTCCATCAACCCTCAGTTAAGAGTCTTTTATGATTTGCTTCCCTCTCTCCCTTTTTTTTCTTCCCATGCGTTCATCTGTTTTGATTCTTAAATTCCACATGAATGAAATCTTACGGTATTTGTCTTTCTCTGACTGACTTATTTCGCTTAACATAATACTCTCTCGCTCTATCCATGTTGTTGCAAATGGCAAGATTTCATTCTTTTTGAGGGCCGAGTAATATTTCAGTGTGTGTGTGTGTGTGTGTGTGTGCGCGCGCGCGCGTGCGTGCACACACACACACACACTTTATCCATTCGTCAGTTGATGGACATTTGGGCTCTTTCCATAATTTGGCTATTGCTGATAATGCTGTGATAAACATAAGGGTGCATATGCCCCTTCGGATCTGTATTTTTGTATCCTTTGGGTAAATACTTAGTAGTGCAATTGCTGGATTGTAGGGTAGTTCTATTTTTAACTTTGTGAGGAAACTCCATACTGTTTCTTAACCTTGTTTGGAAAACATTCTTTTTTTTTTTTTTTTTTAATGTTTATTTATTTATTTTTGAGAGAGAGAGATAAAGAGCAAGGTCAGGTCAAGAGAGAGGGAGACAGAATCCCAAGCAGGCTGTGTGCTGTCAGCACAGAGGCTGATGCGGGGCTTGAACTCACAAACTGTGAGATCATGACTTGAGCCGAAACCAAGAATTGGACGTTTAACCGACTGAGCCAACCAGGCGCCCCGGAAAACAGATTCTTTAGAGAATCTTTGAATGCTTTAGACTCTCTGTACAGAAAAAGGGACATAGGTGGTTACAGACAGAAAGGTGCATGCAGTTTCAGGGGTTTTCTTTAGAACCAGTTTAAGGACTTCTGCCTCTGGAAACTCACTTAGGCAGTCCTTATCTGATGCATCATGACATTTTATTTTTTTAAATTTTTTTTAACATTTATTTATTTTTGAGACAGAGAGAGAGAGAGAGACCGTGAACAGGGGAGGGTCAGAGAAAGAGGGAGTCACAGAATCTGAAACAGGCTCCAGGCTCTGAGCTGTCAGCACAGAGCCCGACGCGGGGCTCAAACCCACGGACCGCGAGATCATGACCCGAGCCGAAGTCGGACGCTTGACCGACCGAGCCACCCAGGCGCCCCAGATGCATCATGACATTTTACCTACTCCCCTGCACACCATGAACAACTTGGCTCACTCGGCCTGAACATCATCTGTACGAGGGAGATCACTATATCTCATGGAAGCTAAGTTTCCCAGCTCCTCCTTCCTTCGTGTATAAGGACTCTGGTGATTATATTGGGCCACCAGGATTCTTTCCCCATCTCAACATGAGCTGTTTAACAACCTTAATCCCTTCTTCAAGCTTAATGCTCCCTTGCCATGTCACATAATGTATTCGCAGGTTCTGGATGTTAGGATGTGGGACATCTTGGAGGAGTGGGGGGTGGGAGGCAGGGTTGTTATTCTGCCTACCTCAGTAGCTGACAGTGTTGTTGGGTAGCTTTAAGTTATTTGGAAATCTTGGGTTTTTTTATTTTCTAATATACGGAGCTAAAATTTGTCTCGTAACTTTCCACATACAGGTTTTTGTTTGTCGTGGTAAATACAGGTGGTGGTCCTTGAACTATTTATTTTACAAAGCATGAATTACATGGTGTTGGCTTGTTTTTCTCTGAGCTTGTTAGAAATTGTAATTTCATAAAACTAAACAGCTATTTGGTAACCTATAGACTATAGGAATTAAGTACACTTACTGATTAATTCTCTTTTCATACATCTAATCCAGGATCTTAAACTCTGTCCGTGGGAGTCACACTTGGAGTATTGGTTTCCTTAAATGGTGTTTGTTGGCAACATTTTTATGAGCAATGACATGTGTCCCATGCTTAGTGCCATCTATGAATTAGGAAATGGACCCTCATCAGCCACCATACCACATCTGCCAGCATCGTGATCTTGCACTTCCAGCCTCCAGAACTGTGAGAAATAAATGTTGTTTATAAGCCATCCGCCTCAGCTATTTTATGACAGCTGTCCAAATGGACTAACACACTGGGCAATGAGGTCACTAACTCGGAGCACATGTTCACAAGAAAGGTACACGATTGAACAAAATTGGGTCTCTTCCAGCAAGAAAGGAGTCGGGGAAGTGGGTTTGAGAAGAACAAGTAGCACTGAGAGCTTACTATGTACCATGCACCCTTCTCAGCACTTTACATGACTTAATTCACTTAATACTCTCAGTGGCTGATGCTGTGCTCTGGTGATAGAACTCCAATTTCAACCCGGCTCTGCCTGACACCAGAACCTGTTTCCTTAACCACAGTCTACCTCAGTGTCAGGTGGTGGCCTGGCCGTAGCCATCAACAGAACGATGTCAGCATGCTGAAGCTGTGTTCACCATGTTTATATTCTGTGTGAACACCTCCACTTTTTTTTTTTTTTTTAAGTGAAGTGAGAGCTATTTTAGTAATATCTACATTGTGAAATAGTATTTCGGTGATAGTCATGATATCATTTTTTTAGAACAGTTTAACAGTTACAATTCTAGACTGACTGTATAAAGGGTGGCAGAACCCTTTAAGAGTTAGAGTATATGTTAATGTCTTCCTATCTGCAAGTTTCTAATTGATATACAGTTGCCCCGGAACAACATGGAGTTTAGAAGCATTGACCCCTCCCACCAACGCAGTGGACAATCCATGTATAATTTTGATTGCCCCACAACCTAAGTACTAATAGCCTGCTGTTGACCAGAAGCCTTACCAATAACATAAACAGTCAATGAACGCATATTTTGTGTGTTATACGTATCATCAACTGTATTCTTATATACATAACTTTTTCTTAAATGTTTTGGTACTTCTAGGCTATGTGGTTTGTGAGTTCTTTCAAATTGTTGCAGATCTCCAAACATTTTCCCAATATATTTATTTTTTAAAAATCTGCATGTGAGTGGACCTGTAAATTTCAAACTCATGTTGTTCAAGGGTCAACTGTCCTCTTGAGTGTGCCTAATTGTTAATGTCTTGACCTTCATTTGCCTTTTACAGCCAATGTGTAAATCCCCAAACTTACGCATGTGTCCATTTTTTTGCTAGACTCTTAAGTAATGATTTCTTTTTGTCCTGTTCCAAGATTGCAAAATACATGGATTTAGGTAGAATTTTAGTTTTATAATTTAATAGCAAGAAGACCAGTATTGCAAGCTGAAACCTCTTCTGTCGTGTTCAGTTTCTCCCACTCAGAGGAAGTATTTCCATAGCCATCGAGTACCTACAATTCTGGCCAGCTTCCTTACAGATGCACCATTGGATACTAAGTATATGAAAGAATTAGCAGATTCTGTAAACAAAATGGAGGGAATGGTGATTTTATTTTATTTTATTTTATTTTATTTTATTTTATTTTATTTTATTTTATTTTATTTTATTTTATTTTATTTTATTTTATTTTATTTATTTTTGTACTCGGTAAGCAGTACATTTACTATAGCTAGTGATCTTTTCAATACTTTGCTGCAATCAACGGCTTTCTTGTATTACATGAAAAATTTTAGGGAAGAATTAAGGTTGGCACATTTCAGGAGAACTTCCTTGGGATTGTACTAGTGCTGGGTTTTAGGGGAGACACAAGTCTGTTTGAAAACTGATAAAAGTTATACCACTTCTTCAGAAAAATGTGTACGTGCAAAATTTTCTATGTAGTTTCAGGAAACTTGTGGATCTCCCTGTAATTTATCTATAAACACCAGTTAGTCTCCAGCCTATTTCCATAAAATGTCTGTCATTTCCTACAGAAAATAGTGCTATTTTGCAAGGATATTTACCATATCTGAGAACAAGAAGTGAATGTTTTTGTATAGGGGTTCCCATTATAAGTAAATGGCTAGCGAATACATTTATATAAAGCCAGTTATTTGGAAATCTTGGTTCAAACTATTTCTTCAAATAGAGTGACCTCTTCTGTGGGTTGAAATTTTTCTAATTACTTAAATGCTATTCTCCTAAATCTTCTGTAGGGTCCTGCAGGGAATAGATGGCACCGTAAAAATGGGTAATTTGAGGAGAGTTTACTAGGTGACTACTTTTTGTGAATTCCGGGCGTAGAGGTGGTGCTGTGCTGCGGGGCTATTTAGAGTGGCATCGTGAAGAGGCATGGGAAGGGGGCAGTTGCTAGAGCTGGAAAGGAGGGAGCCTGCGGGGAGGAACCTGTGATGCAGGTGTGTCCTTCAGTTGAAGGATCTAACCAGCTCAGGTGGCTACACGGGGAGGAAGCTGGGGAAGTAAATACCTTGACCACCCCCCGTCTCCGCTCTCCCTTCATCTCCTGCTTCTACTGCCCTGTGGCTGAACCCCGGTGGGTTCAAGGCACAAGGAAGCGTGTTGTTGAGGCACACACAGTGGTCTGGGGAAAGTCGAGGGGTAGATTTAGAAGGGCAGATGGGAGATCTCTCCCATCCCCTCCTGCCTCACACCCTTCAGTCATCTCACTTTGTACTTTAGGTGAGCACTGAAATACCAAGTACTGTATTGTTTATAAATATGATGGCTCTCATGCTAAGAGAGGGGAAAAGAGCAAGTATAAGTTCTCTGGATTGTGTCCTGAGGCCAGTGCCTTGCACAAGAGTAAGCACAGGGTCTGTGTAACTGACCTGGTGTTTAATGGGATTTTTCTGTATACGTTTGAACAACTGGATAGGAATAGAATCTATATAGTTTATAAGGCTCTTTGGGCACTTTATACAGGTAGAAAGATTTTGTTTTTGAAGCTGTGGCATCTAATTTTGATTTTTGTTATTTCACTTGTATCACAATTAGAGTCATCCCTGACTCCTTTCATATGGCACATCTAGTCTATCAGAAATTTCTCTTGGCTCTACCTTTGAGATGTAATCTGACCACTCCTTACCAACTAGCATGGTCTAAGCTACCATGATCTCTGCTCTAGATTATTGCGAGTGTCCCAGTAGGTATCCCACCATTACCCTTGGCCCAGTACAGACTGTTCTCCATGCAGCTTTCACAGTGCTTTTAAATTATAAATTAGATCATGCCAGTTCTCTGCTGCAAACCCTCCAAGGCTTCTTATTAAACTCAGTCTGAGATCTGAAGTTCTGACTGTGGTTTACAAGCCCCCTATAGTAGGAACCCTCTGCTCCCTGACTTCAGCGGACCGCATACCTCCTCACTTTCTCACTCCACTCCCGTGCGCTGGCTTTCTCTGTGTGTTTGGAACATAGCAACAAGCATACTCTCTGCTCATTCTTTGTGCTTGCTGTTTCCTCTGTTTAGAAGGCTCTTCCATCAGATACTTGCATGGCTTCTTCCATTCAGCTCTGCTCATTTTATCAAAGGAGGCCTCTGATCAACTGATAAAATAGTTCTTCCACTGTCACTGTATTCCCTTACCTGCCTTTCTTTTCTTATTTCTTATCACCACCAGATACGTCATGTTTATTTTCTGTCTCCCCTCTTTAGAATGAAAACTCCATGAAAGCAGGAATTTTTGTCTGTTTTCACTTTTGATATCTCCAGCCCCTAGAAGAACACCTAATACTTGGTAGGCTCTGAATAAATATTTGTTGAATAAACAAGTGAATGAACAAACAGGTGTCCTTGTCTTTCTCCTTTCTTCACTCCTCTGCCATGAAATGATCTTCCAGAAATGCCTCCCATTTCTCTCTACCACTGTTAGAATGAAGGCCAGACATTTGAAGATCTAATGGAAGGTCCTAGGTGCCTTTTCAGTCTCTCAGGCCAAGCAGTCTCAGTGAGTAAAGGAGAACAGGTAACACATTCATGGGTAGCTTTTTTGGTACTTGAAGCCCCTCTATTTTAATTTTTCTGCAAGGTTTATAGTTGCGACCCTGTCAAAGCAACTGTGCAGTGTTATTTTTTTCTGTAAATTACAGATTTGTGAAGGTCAGCTGTTTATGTGGAACTGCAAACAAGTTCAGTTTTTAGTTGTGGTATTTCTCTTGCTCAAAAATTCTTTCATAGTTTTCCATTGCAGTTTAAATAACGTCAAACCCATTAACGAGGTATTCAAGTTAAGCTATAATCGTGCTGTAACATACGTTTTTAACTTACATGCCCGCTTTTTATGTTCATTCTATTCCACTCTCCAGGCACTCTGAACTGTAATTCCCACCTCCTTCTATGGATGTGATGCTCTCCTCACCTGGAATGTCTGCTCATTTTCTCACTTTTTTTTTTTTTTACCTAGCACAGAGTTTTTAAATTAAAAAAAAAATATTGTAGTAAAATATACATAAAATTCACCATTTTAATTATTTTTATGTGTTCAGTTCCATGGCATTAAATACGTCCACATCGTTGTGCAACCATCGCCACGGTCTTTATCTCTAGAACTTTTTTCATCTTCCCAAACTGAAACCCTGTGTCCCCTAAACAAAATCTCCCCTTTCCTTTCTCTCCCCAGGCCCAGGTGACCACCTTCTTTCTATCACTATGAATGTGCCTGTTCAGAGTATCTCATGCAACTGGAATCCTACATCATTCGTCTTTTTGTATTTAGCTAATAGCATAGTGGCTTCAGGTTTCATCTGTCCTGTTGCCTGTATTCCAATTTCATTCTTAAGGTTGATCATATTTCATTGTAGTTCTATAGCACATTTTGTTTATCCGTTCATCTGTCGATGTACATTTGGGTTGTCTTCACCTTTTGGCTGCTGTGAATATTGCTCCTGTGAATATGGGTGTACAATATCTGTTCCAGCCCCTGCTCTCAGTTCTTTTGGGTGTATACCCAAACATAGGAGGCCTGGAGAAAATGGTAATACTTCTGTTTAATTTTTTGAGGAATCCTATGGGTTTCCATAACAGCTGCGCTATTTTACTTTCTCCCCCAGTGCACAAGGATTCTAATTTCTCTACATCTTGCTAACACTTGTTTTCTGGGGGTTTTATTTGTTAGGATGGGGTTTTTGTTTGTTTGTTTGTTTGTTTGCTTGGTTTTGTTTTTGATTTTTTTGAATAGCCATAGCAGATTTTTTTTTTTCCTTTCTTGATCAGCCCAAGTCTCAGCTTTCATTGCTCTTTAGTACTCTTACAGCATTTTTATCTACTACCCTCTAGTACTTGTGTATATATCTTGACTTCCCATTTAAACTGTAATCCTTTGGAGGTCAAGATTCTGGTCTTATATTGGTCTAGGACTAGCATAATGGGAGCTCAGGAGGCATTTACTGAGAGCCTGATTTGCTCCTTAGCTTTGGTAGTGAATGTTACGACAGCACCACTGAAGATCAAACATTTGCTGATGATTTTTTAAAAATGGTCATTTATTTATTTTGAGAGAGAGAGAGAGCACAAGCCAGGGAGAGGGGCAGAGAAAAGGAGAGAGACAATCCCAAGCAAGCTCTGCACTGTCAGCACAGAACTGGACACGGGGGTCAAACCCACAAACCATGAGATCATGACCTGAGCAGAGATCAAGAGCTTAACCGACTGAGCCACCCAGGTGCCCCCACATTTACTATTGATTTTAATGAGAATTTGGTTTTCAAACGTACACTACAGTTAAAATAGAGATCAAGAGCTAGTGTATTGTAGCTGTGAGAATGAGGCCAGGTTAGGTGAAGGAGAGAGTAGAAAGGAAACCTTCGTGTTTAGGGTTGAGATGTGAAAGGAACAGTGAATCTATTTTTCCATCACTTAAGGAAGGAATTGTAATGCACGATATGGTAATACATATAGCCAACTCCAAATGTGTGCAAGTTCACCCTCTTAACCGTTTCTGTGCACCTGTCAGTAATAATTAGCTAACGTTTTTGAGACTGACTGGCTGTTTGCCAGCCCCACCCCCACCCATGAAGACTTTGCACGTGTTAACCTTATTTAGTCCTTACAAACTGTTCTACAGAAGAGGCAACTGAGGCACAGAAGGAGTAGGTGACTTGTAAGTGGTGGGTCTATACTAAACCTAGGCGGTTTGGTTCCAGCGCCTGTGCTCTAAATCACTATGGTATGCTGCTGCCGCTAAACATGTTTATTAAATAATAAAATATTTACTTTAACACAGTAATACATGCATATAGTTTAAACAGTCAAATAGTACTGAAAGGTTATAACAATGCAGCAGATCTCCCCATCTCTCCCTGCTTTCCCAGTCTTCTTTCTTATAAGCAATAGGTTTTGTCTCTTAACTTTGTTCCAGCGTTTGTTCGTCTCCCTATTTCTGTTTTACATATTCTCTGTGGATGAGTGCTGGTCAGTGCCATCCCCTAGGTTTTCCCTCTCTTGTTCCTCCAGTGTAGTTACTTTGCAATTCTTGGTTAAATCCGCATTCAGTGTTTACACTGAATACATCTTGAGATTGTCCTGTATTGTCCCAAATTATCATTGTTACCTTTCTTACTGTTGGCTTTTCCTGTATTGTTGCCTTAAAATTTTTTCTTTAGTTTTCTCTGATAACTATTGCTGATTCATCCCGCAGTATCTAATAGCTTCTCAGCACAGCTTGCTGTATTGTCAGTCACATCAGATAATCTGCTAATTTCTTTATACACTTCCTGTCTACCCCCACATGTGTAAGTTGATCCTTCATTCTAAAGGTCTTCTCTTTTGCCTTCTCCAGAGAAACAGTCTCCAGTGTCCCAGTCTTCTGTTGAATGAGGATGGGTTGTTACCCAGCACTGGACTGCAGGAGGGGATCCAGTTAGCATTCAGATAGCATTCCCAGTTCCAAAGGTCCTCGTACAGCTGGTTCCTGGGTGTTTGGGCAATTCTGTTGCGTGAACGGGTGATTATCTCAGCTTTCCCCACTGCTGGCTTAGGATTCAGCTTACTGGAATCTCTTTGGACAATAATTACTCATCTCTTTACTTTTCTGCCTCCAAATTTGTGTGCTGTTACTCCTCCTTTTTGCCCTGTCCTTGTGGGGTTTATCTAAAGATAACCAAACAAAAGTACTTTTTTTGTTTGTTTGTTTGTTTTGTTTTCTCAGTGTTAGATAAGTTTTGGGCACAGAGTGAAATTGGGTAAACTTACTAGAGAAAACTATTAAAATGTAGATTATAAGAAACAAAAGAAGTAAAAAGCACGTATATACCATCACCAGCCAGAGAACCACTGGTGCCATTTTGGAGCACATCCTTCAGTCCGTGTGTGTACAAGCGAAGCAGGTGGGAAATGGATGATGCCGCATATACTGTTGGTGGGCCATCTTTTACCACGGCAGGACCTGTAAATGCCATTTTCACAAATTATTACGCATACATTTTCTGTTGTCCATTGACATTTTCAATTTATTCTTACACTGGTACTACACCTAAATCACTGTTTGAGTAAAGAAGACTTCTACGACAAGTACTCATTTTTAAGAAAATTTGCTTTAGTTACTTCATTCTGTGTTATCTCATCCAGCCTGCAGGTGGCACAATTGTTTTATTTTTAACAGAAATTCTAAAGGTTAATTATATGTAATGAGCTCTTGCATTGGAAAGAGAGGCGCTTAAATGAGCAACATCTCTTCCTATTAGAGAAGAAGCAAATTAGTGTTAAGAACAGGGAGGCGCACTAAGAAAGTATTGAATTATTTATTTCTTCATTTGGTCTATCTTCACGATTTTTTGTGTATTTGCATAATAGTCCCTTAAATGGACCAGAGCCTGATGCTCAAGCAATATTCATATGTAAACTGCTGAATTTCCTTAATTTCTTTCATCAGAGTGATAGGGCTTAGATCTGCTTCATATTAACCACAGAGCAATCTGTTCTGCTTTTATATTTTAAGAGTTTGCATATATTATTATTATTTTTTTAATCTGGAGATCTTTTAGAGTTGATGTATATATCATCAATTTAAAGCTTTGATATAATTACTGAAGTATGAATGTTTTGTTCTTAGGATAAAAGAAGTTCTTTAGGGAACCAGAAGTAGAAGTAGATTAGTGTACCTTATTTGAAGTTGAAGACAATTATTCTGCAGAAAGATTGAAAGACCAGATTTGAAGAAATATAGGAATTAGAGAAACTGCTGTAAAATTCAGTGATTGATAGATTGCTGTGTGCCTGATAACGACATGGAAGGCAGCAATATACTAAACAAAAAAGGTTGATTGTGTCATTCTATTAAAGAAAACAAAAGATTAGAATAGTTCTAGTGAGGGGTGCCCGCCCGGGTGGCTCAGTCGGTTAAGCGTCTGACTTCAGCTCAGGTCATGATCTCGTGGTTCGCGGGTTCGAGCCCCGCGTTGGGCTCTGTGCTGACGGCTCAGAGCCTAGAGCCTGCTTTAGATTCTGTCTCCCCCTCTCTCGGCCCCTCCCATGTTCACTCTCTGTCTCTCAATAATAAATAAACATTAAAAAAAAATAGTTCTAGTGATTTTTGAGGCTCCACTTTTTAAAACCATTATGTTTTAAATATAAACTGGAAATGTACATTGCCACGGTCCTCTTTTTTTAATTACAGAAGGACTTCACAAGCCATTAGCTATAATTTGTTAGTTTGATACAAAGAAATAAAATGCTAACACTAAAATGACTACCAGAGAGTTAAACTCTAACTAAAATTTGTGTGTATTTTTGAGTATTAATTGAAATAACTGGTAGGACCAGTGGAGAATAAAACACGTTTCCTTTATTCTTATTCATAGTTGTGCCCAGTTATTAGGAAATGTAATTGGTTCTCATTTCGAGGCCTCCTCAGTTCGACAGGAAAAAGGTAGAACAGACTGCTTACTGGAATGGAAAGAGAAACTATATTTAATTTCTAATGAAAGTAAAAATATTAGGTTTAGGCCAAAATTCCAAGAAGTCTAGAAAAGCCCATACTATCTGAATAGAATTGATGACAGCCATAAAGGGCAGGTATTAATTATGTGCAGCCTGTCAGTCAAAGATGATATGATTGCATACTTGCTTCATCACTGGAAAAAATACATATGGAAAAGGTATGTATAATGTTCCAGTCGAAAGAGGATACACTAGAATGAAATACGTACCATTATTAGTAAATTAATGTTTATGTTTTGACGTAATTTTCTGGCATGAGAATCTGAGGGTAGATTGGCTAGATTAATCAGAAAATACATTGCACATTTTACTTTCTTTAGTAAGCTGGTGTAATCCATCAAGAGATAGTACCAAATATGAGACATGTCCAAAATGTCTTTCTTTGTCTTTTATCACCTTCACTTCAGAGCAAAGGTAGTGATCTATTATAGAATTGTTATATTTTATTGTCATTATTCAGAGAAGCAATTTCAATTCATCCTTGAAGGGTGGCTGTATGAGGAATGATTATGTTCTTTTTATTTTTAAAATATGAAAATGTTTGAGTTCTTGATGTGGTAATTTGGAAAATAATACTTAATAAATACAAAAGTTTCGTAATATAGTCCTTAACGTCAGGAATAATGGAAATGTGAAGGTCTCGTAGGTGAGAGATTATGATAGGAGTTAGAATCATAAAACAAATATGAATTGTAACATGGTAACTAGAACGAAGGTATAAAAATATTGAAGTGAGATTTTGTTTTGGAAGACTTGATTTAGGGTTTGCATAAATTAGAATCTGGACGTAGAATCACTGAAGTCCATTTATATTGCTGCTCTGAAGTGGAATCTATTTGCTATAAATTTAATATATATGTGATTATGAATAATTCTGTCTCATAACACCAGCCTTCTTCTTGATGGAAGCAATGTATTAGGACTTTTTTTAAAGCTGTGTTTTTCAAGAAGAGGCTGACCTCTTATCGTCATGCTGTTAGAAGGTAATTTTTTTTTTTTTTTCAAACCCCCTTTGTCACTATGAACTTAAAAAAATTAAGTGCTGAGGCTTGGACTTGCTTAACTTTGTGAAGACAAATGTTTTTGTTTTCTAAATCAAGCCATGAAAAATATGCAAAAGGCATACACAACATAATGTAGGGAATTAGAAAGCTCATTTTATTGTTTCCAAATGTGGTTAGTTTGTCGAGCGTTGAGCACTTTTTAAGAATTCTTCCAATTAAGCATAGGCTTGTTAAGGGTTCGGGTGTGGAGGTGCATCACTAATGTTAAGTTTGCCTGTGTGTGTTGTGCTTTCCCTAAATGCACTTCCCCGAATTCTAATTTACTTCAGAATTTAGTACTCTGATGTTTATAGACAGCAGTGCACTGGGGTTGTACATAGTAGTTTGCGTTCTTTTCTACCCATTCAGTATCTTAATGTGCCTTTTTTAGTCCATGAGGACTTATTTCACTACAGAAAAAATGCAAAGATTTTTGTAAGCTGTGTTACATTCATGGTTTGCATTTCAACTAAACCTAGCTTGGAAGTTAAATGAAACCATTTTTCAGTGAAAGTTCTCGAAAGACATAATGCACAGGAGTTGATGGCTTGTGTTCGTTCACCAGTCTCTTCTGAGATAACTGTGTTTTAACAGTAAATCAGGTGTTAATAAGAAATAAGTGACTTAATAAGTCAATTATTAATAAATAATAAATGAGGATTTATCAGGAGTTAGGAAAGTCATTGTGGCTATTTTTACTCCGTTATTTTCAAGATACAATGCACTTAATGATTACTTGTTTTCTCTATATTCAGAATATTCATTGTCGGTACGAAAAGTGGTTTCTCAATGCCCGAATTCTTTAAGCCTAAGGTAGGGAAAGGGCTTATTGGGATATTTGACTGAAGATATGAAAAATGTTCACATGGACTTGCAGTGTCTGATTTGCTGTGTTTGAATTTCTGGGTGAAGAGACAGTGATTAATTAATGATCTATATTTGTGAGGATCATCAATTAATGATGAGAGGTAGTACCATGTAGTAGAGGATAGCCTTGAGGTTTAGGCAGGAAGAATTCGAATCCCTTAATCAATGGCTTGTAGTTTTCTCATTGATGAAATGGGCATATTGACTTAGAGTTTGGTTTGGACTCCCATCATTGTTGGGGTATAAGGAGTGATAATTCTACTTTTCTGTCCTTAGAGTTTGGTGCCCATTGAGAGAGAGGCAAAAAAGTCAGATGGGGATCAAAGTAACAGTTTTAATGCTGGCGGTTTTGTTGTATTGGAGAATGTGACTTAGATCTGTGGCCCTCTACAGTTAGGCTTCTCAATATCACCCCATATTTTTTCTTAAATTTTTTTGATGTTTTATTTACTTTTGAGACAGAGACAGAGCATGAGCAGGGGAGGGGCAGAGAGAGAGGGAGACACAGAATCCGAAGCAGGCTCCAGGCTCTGAGCTGTCAGCACAGAGCCCGACGCCGAAGTCGGAAGCTTAACCGACTGAGCCACCCAGTCGCCCCAGTATCACCCCATATTTAGACTTTGGGCTTTCGTTTGAGGAGAGTTCAAACACACAAACACACATACCTGAATTGCTTCCTCACACCCAGTGGACCCTGATGGCAGAAACAGAGATAGGCCTGCTCTCTGTCTTTGAAAGGCATGTGCATTTATGCCTAGCACAGGAAGCGCTGAAAGAAAAATGCAAGTTCCCTAAGGAAGGCAATTCTTAGATAAAATGAGGAAGAAGCTGAGGCAGGTATGTGGGCTTGGTGGAGAGAGGACAGAAACTTCCCTCCAAATGGTTCAGAGATGGAACTCCTTTACCATGAAGCTATAGGAACTTTTCCCTTGAAGTCACAGTAAATTATTAGTTTCCCAAAGGATATATTTAACCTCCTTTAACATTAGTGTTCAGTTCCCTTGCTTTTAACCCTAAAACATCAATGGGGGGGGGGGGTGAAAAAAGAAGAAGCCCTTTTCTGTGCTCTTCCTGATTTGAAATATTACATGTGCTATATAGTGTTTTGCCTTTTTGGGTCAGAGAGTTGAATAATCTGAGGATAGAATAGGTTCTGTGGAAGGTTTCAGGGAATGTAATTTCTTACCATGGCTACTGCTGATAGCTGGAATATGCTGTTAACTGTTTTATTAGTATAAACTTTATGTGAACTTAATGTGCTGACTGTGTGCTCTTTGAGTGTAGTCCTGGACACTGGACAACTATTGGGAAAGCACATCTGGACAAATGTAGAGACTGTGAAACTTGTTCCTTTTAGACTGTGAAGCTGTGCTTCACTGAATGGTGTACCTTTTGGGGTCCCTAGTTAAGTTGTGGTGGGGAACACAATCTGAGGTCGATTTAACCATGGAGGTTCGCTTGCCTGGTCATCTTTGACAAGGCAAATCTTGACTTTAGTGCTTACCAGTAAGAACCTTTGATTCTTGAATAGTGTGATAGGAGAGGGAACTAAAAAAGACAGTTTCTTAAAGTCTAATCTTGATTACTTTGTTGTAGGTTATGAGAACCCTAGTTTTTTTTTTTTTTCTTTTTTTTTGTTATTTATCTTTTCCTTTGATCATTTTACTTGTAAATATACATACATATATATGTACATATATACATACATACATATATGTAAATATACATACATATATATGTACATATATACATACATACATATATGTAAATATACATACATATATATATGTACATATATATATGTATATATATGTATATGTATATGTTGCGGTAACAAACATGAAGGAGAAGGAGATGAAACAAATCAACTTTTTTTTTGTTTTAATCTTGTAAGCATCTGGTTTGAAAATACACAGAGAGGACTGGGGAACTATGAAAAACGAGTTGAAATATTCTGTAAGAGTGTTATTTAAAAAAATACATAAGAATTTTATGTTTCCATGCCATTTACTGGACCCTGAATTTGACCACTTGGGAGTCTTAAGTTTTGGAATATTTTCCTTCTCAAATTGAATTTGATTTTAGAGTATTTGGCCTTTTTATTGATGCCTCGTGAGGGTGCATTCTTTTTTTTGTGACTAATCTTTCTTTTTTTTTTAATTTTTCAAAATGTTTATTTTTGAGAGAGGGAGAGGCAGAGCATGAGTGGGGGAGGAGCAGAGAGAGAGAGAGGGAGACACAGAATCTGAAATAGGCTCCAGGCTCTGAGCTGCCAGCACAGAGCCTGATGCAGGGCTTGAACTCGGGAACAGCCAGATCATGATCTGAGCCGAAGTCAAACGCTTAACTTACTGAGCCACCCAGGCACCCCATCTAATATTTCTGTTTTTAAATTCCAGTTGATCCCATTAAGATACTGATGCCATCGCTGTCTCCTACAATGGAAGAAGGAAATATTGTGAAATGGCTAAAAAAGGAAGGTAAGCAAGTACTCCACTAATGCCTTGTGTTATTTCATCATTTGGGGTTCTTTTCCAATCAGTTGTGTTATACAATACATGAATTAAATCATGTCCTCCGCTCATTAACCTAAGTGTTTTTAGATAAAATTTTCCATGGCAATATAATGTAGCAAAGGTTTTCTGATTCAGCCTGTATCTTTTCACAAGCAGAGAATGGCAAAATATTTTGGGGTTTTTGTTGTGTTTCAGTCCTTATACTTAGCTTTTAGTTTCAGCATCATAAATTTGTTGATCTCCTTATGTTAATCTGTGGCTTTATGATGATTCTGTGTGTGTGTGTGTGTGTGTGTGTGTTTTTCCTGAAGCTAAGCAAGTTGATTTTGAATGTCATTGGCAAGAACAAATAAGTCAGGATAATAAAGAAAGCTCCCAAAAGAAGAGAGTGGAGAAGGAGTCTAGCCCTGCTAGATAGTAAGTGTGTTATTATGCCTCTGTCATGCAGGGACATGGGGACAATTACTGTGAAGGCATCTGGAGAAGGAGACTTTATTTTTCTGGTGGCTGCTTTCTTTTCCTTTTTTTGCCCCTCTGGCCGCTGCCATGTGCGATGGTAGAAAACCTGCGCCCACGCGGGTATTGACTGGGGGACAGCTTCTTTCAGCCATCTTTCCCTGTGCTTTACTCGGTCTGCAATACGTTAAAGTTTTGTGGAGGAAAGAGGATGTGTCTCCAGTCCCTATTAGAGGTTGTTAGACAGAGAAATGGACCAGATGAGTTCCCCGTAGCCATTACTATGCTTCAGCTTGAGAAATAGTGAACCAAATGTTAAAAACAGAAAGAGGGGAGCAGAATGGATGACATGGCTTGGGATGCTATGTCTGATTCCAGAGACCGGCCCTGGCAAGGACTTCTAGGATGTCTGTATGTGACTCAGTGGGCACAGATACAGATGTCATCCAGGCAAATGCTGGTATTGAGTGGTCTAGTCTGGTGCTTATAAAATGGCACTGAGAGAATTTAGGTGATAGGCAGGAATTCAGAGTGTGACAGTTATGCTATGATTCCAGGACACTCCTGGTGTCACTTTTGTAAGTGATGACAGTTACGGGGATTGGGAAGAAGGCTACAAGTATTCACTTCTGAAACATAGCCAAATTGGCTTGAGAGTTTTGAGAGAAAACCCCCTTTCTTTGAGGGAGACTAGGAGTGCTAGGAAAGGCAATAAGATAGGTTACAGAATGGACCTCACGGCAGGAGCTTGGGACTATGGTTTGGGCCAATATGGAGGCTAGGAGGTATGGTACATTGAGGCTACCCAGATGACCATGACTGGTCTTGGCCGCGCTAGAGACCATGCTTGGTTGGAAGCATTACTTAATTCCGTTCCTTAGTGGGGAATATGTCTGCATTTTGATACTTCTCCTTCCCCCGTTATGACTAGCAGAGTAATTGGAACACACCTGCCAGTACGGTAAGTGGTTGATCAGTAAGTGTATTAGCAGAGGGAAGAGTAAGCTAAAAGCAGGCGGTGTGTCAGGGATCTAAGAGAGCTTTGCAGATGTGGTACTATTTGCCTTGGTCCTTGTAGAATACTGGGGTTTTATTTAAAAAAGACAGAAATAGGGGCGCCCTGGTGGCTCAGTCGGTTGAGTGTCTGACTTCGGCTCAGGTCATGATCTCACGGTTTGTGGGTTCGAGCCCCGTGTCAGGCTCTGTGGTGTCTGTTCGGAGCCTGGATCTTGCTTCAGATTCTGTGTCTCCCTCTGTCTCTGCCCCTCCCCTGCTCATGCTCTGTCTCTCTCTGTCTCAAAAAAATAAATAAAAACATTAAAAAATAATAATAATAAAAAAATTTAAAAAACAGAAATAAACACAAAAGTGAGGAAGGACGTGGGTAATGTAAATGATTTGGCAAGACCTTGGAAGTGAGATATCACGACATATATTTTGGCAACAGCAGGTAGCTCAGGCTGCATTAAGGGTGCCGCGTGTGTGCGGTCAGATAGGTTATAGGAAGGAACATCGATACCAGTCGTCAGTGTGTCAGTCTGGGAGGGTCCCTATCCTAAAACCAAGGTATCCACACTTAGGGTTATTTTATAGGAAGTGGTTTCTGTGTGCTTTTTTGAGCCTTGTTAGTAGCATTACACTGAACGGAGCGGGTCCTCACAGCGCTCTGGTATCAAGAGCAAACTATAGGTGATTTAAGAGCCCTCTTTGCCTGCTCACACTTGAAAAGTCAGTATGACTATCTAAAGAGATGGGGTAGGGCCTCTGCTCACTACTGGATAAAAAACTATAAAACAAATTTCTTAATGGCAAGTAGCGCTTAAATACAAGAAAAGGGAGTCATCAAATGCCCGCAGCATCCATAGTGGTCGGTGGGAGTTGAAGCCATGTGCCCCGCTTGGCCTGAGCTGGAAGAAGAATAAATGAGAGTGGGAACAGGTGTTTTTGAGCAGAGAGGAGGGAAGGAAGAGAAATCAAGAATTAGGTTTAGGCTTCGACGTGGTAAATTTGAGAGGCTTATTAGACATTCAAGCAAAGATGTTGAATGGACAACTGGTTGTACGATTTGAAGTTCATGAGTGAAGTCATCAGCATATGGATGGAATTTAATGCCATATGATAACAGGCAAATTCATTTGTTTGACTTGATATGGAATAAGAATGCCTACTCCCTTGAAAATTTGCTCTCATAGGCATGTCCTCATGAGGCTTTGAGGTTCACATTTATAGTACTTGCATTTTCTGGAACTCACAGCCAGAGGTAAAGTGGTTCTGGGCTGATAATCTTCCTGGGTTACCTGGCAGAAGCCGTTATTCTGGAAGGACACAGCCTCCAATCCAAGCCATACAAGATTCCCAGATAAAGTCCCACTTACGAAGAGTTCACAGTCTCAAATTTAATATTGTACATGGAAGCAGTCTTTTCGGAGCAAGGGTCATGAGGCATAACAAGTCTCAGGACCTGATCTCCAAGGACTTAAGTTAATTGGAATTATTAGATGCATAGAGATGTGTGTTTGAAATGACTAAACATGTAAGAGAAGGAGTTGAAAATATGAAAAGAGACACTCTGCAGAATGTCTAGGCAGATTTGGAAAGGACAAACAGAACTTCTAAGAATGAAAAATATTGTCTCTAAAATTAGAAGAGAAAAACTCAGGGTTGGGTTGAAGTGTGACTGAGCAAAGAATTAGTGAACAGAAGTCTATCCTGAGAAGATTAGCTTACATGCAGCCCAGAGACATAAAGCAGTAGAAAATATGAACAAGACATTGAGACATGGGGAATAAGATGAAAATCATCTGGTAATCCAATAGCAGGAATTCTAGAAGGAGAAAAGAGAGAATGTAGTTTTCAAGGCAAAAGTAGCAGAGAATTTTCTAGAATTTGAGAAGGACATATATCACTAAATGGAAGAGCCAGTGCTTCATTAAGAAGCACTCTGAGCAATTGGCTCTGCGTGGCTGCTATCTTTTAAAATAATTATCAGTATCTAAGAAAGCTTCACCTTTATAAATAATGGAATCAATTGGCATCTATTTTTAGGTTTCTTGTTCCTGATGAATTACAGAGCTTTGGCTATTTCCACATTCAATATGACAGAGTGTTGGTGTCATTACATAATGATTCAGACACAGAACAGCCTTTTAGGGTTATTATAAAAAGATTAAATTTCTTCACATTTTGAGGCAACTAGATAAGAAGGATTCTTTGGAGCACATTTGTCTTTCAGACTTCTAGCTCACTGGCAGTCTGGTAAGTTATTCACATCCATTAGAGTATGGAGAGTATGATGAAGAGCCAGGAGACATATGGTCTCATCATTCTGTTCTTTTTTCCTTTTGATTTTACAATGTGCTGTTTTCACATAGGAAGAGCCAGGATATGCTTTAAGCCCCTGGTGCATGTTTCCCTGAAGGTTGCTCTTAAAATTGTGTTCCGCCAACTGAAGAGAAATGTTTGTTTACTGATAGAGTATAAATAATTGAGAGTAATCTTAATCTTTGGTCCAAAGATTCAGTAATTCGCTGTCTTCTTTTTTAAGTTCCATGTTTATGATTTAATTGGGATCTTTTGAGCGTAACTTAAAACTTCATTAATGTTTATGTACTATACACATGTGACTGTATTTCTAAGTATGTTTGGTGCTCGATACGTTTATGATCACTTGGTTCAGTCATTCTGTATTAAAAACATATTCATGCATAAAACTTTATACCATTTTTTCTTATTAGCTGTGTTTTAAAAAAATTATCTTGAGATCTTTTTAATGCATGATCAGTGTTATTTAAAACAATGAGTTTAGACCTTCAGACATGAAGAGGACTGAATGTTTTTTCATAGAAAAGAATAGCGTTTTGTCTAATTATAAATCTAGTTTATTTTTAAGCAAAGACTAATGATCTGATGACCTTTAATGGATAGTAGTTTGGTCTTACAAACCTATAATGTTTCTCTGAGACTGTAATTCACAACTATTATTACTAATGTCATGGGGGTATGTGAAGGGTGTGTGGGGGTGTGTTTAAGCTAAGGCAGTGGGAAGAACTCTGGTCTGGGAATCACAGTTTGTCCTTTGGGGTTCCCACTCTGTCATGAAAATATCTGGGGGCGAGTTGAAGTAGTTGAAATCTAAGGAGTATCTCTAGCTTTAGAATTCTGTAATTCAATTTCATTTCGTTTTGTTGATGGATGTCTTGGAAATACTCAATAGCACATACATTTTTCCCATTGTTGATTGTTAGTTAGCAAAGCGGTTTCATAATGAGTATTAGAGTACTTAGTTTTAGTCTGGGATTATGTAAAGAGTATGCACTATAAAATTGGTAGAGAAGACACTTCAAAAGTGACAGGTAACACGTACAACGTCAGAATCTCTTGAAAGGTGAACTGAGCTGTAATTCCCCATCTATTTTACAGGTTTGTTACTTAGAAAAATGTGCTTCAGATATTTTCAGTTTAATTAACATGGATATAACTTATTTTTTAATCAATTGAAATCAAATCTGTTAGAATAACAAAACCAAGAAAATATTCTCATTCCCCCCCCCTTTTGTGAGAGCATATTTGAGGGTGTGAAAGACATTGTTTTCTTTCTTGAGATATTTCAGAGTATGAACTGTCTCACGAAACACTGTGGAACAAAACTCGGTTGAGGTAGTAACATGAAGTACTTCCTGAGCCACAGTGTCTGGAACTTAGCGTGTGCCTCATCAGGGATGTATCCTGCTGCCCCTCTTCATGTTATCCCTCAGAGACTGGCATTTCATGTGGACATTCCAGGGAATTATGACTATCTCAAATAGCTTTTATCTCACTAATGCAGAATATAAAATTCCAAAGTGAAACTGTTTTTGAAGGGGTTGATGACTGTTTGAAGTGTTATCGCCAGGGCCCATTGCAGAGTTACACGGGTCTCTGGCTTCCGTACGAGAGCTCTGGTGTCTGTCATTTTTGGGGATTTGTATCCATGTTTGTGGTGCTAAAATGAAAAACTTTTGAAACATGCATTTCACAGATAGCTTCACCATTTTTTTCCAGGATACGACTATGTTAACAGCTTTATTGAGGCATGATTTACACACCATAGATTTCACCTATTTCAAGTGCACAGTTCCATAATTTTTACTAAGTAGAAAGACGTGTGTGACCTCGCCAAAATCCAGTTTCAGAACATTTTTGTCACCCAAAAGATCCCTGGTGCCTGACTGCGTTCACTTCTTGCTTCCATCCCTAGTGTGATCTGCTTTCTGGCTCTAAAATTTTGCCTTTCCTGAGCATTTCCTGTAGTAGAATCCTGTAATGTGTCGTCTGTCTTTTGTGCCTGGTTTCTTCCATTTAGCATGATTTTGAGGTTCGTTCATGTTGTAGGCTGTTCCTTCCTTTTATTGCTAAACAGCGTTCCGTCAGCACACTTTTTTACATTTATTGTTAATATTTCTGTTATGTCGGAATTTTAGAATTGGGAGGTGCCCTTACTGATTACCGCTTTATTTAATAGAATTTTCTGTGGTGATGGAAATGTTATGTATCTGCACTGCCCCATATAGTGAGTGACCCCTAGGCACATGTGTGTTGAGCACTTGAAATGGGCCGTGTAATAAAACGTAAGAGGTCAGAAGGATGTGAAGGTTAATTTTGCCCAGACGTTTCCTTCTCTAACTGCTACTCATGCCTTTAGCCTTCAGGGCAGGACCTCCTCTGTTGGCCTAGGAGCCCAGTTGCCTGGGGTCTTTGGTCCTACAAATGTCTTTTTGGGTGTAACGAAGTGGAAAGGGTTGGCAAACTCTTGAGTAGGGCCCCCTCCTCTGTCTTCACACGCTGCTGGAAACACTGAGTGGATGGGATTGGCAAGGCCTGCTTGTTTGTACTCTTCAGTCAAATTAGGAACTTCTTGAAGCAGGTCTGTCTCATTTTATTATTATTATTTTTTACCGTACTGTCTTGTATGTCATTTACATAGGGGCAGCTCGTATTTGTCGTGTAAACAATTGAATTATTTTGTTTCTAACCAGAGCTGCCATTCTGTTTCAACTTAGCACTAAAAAGAGGGGTTTTTCTTTAATGTCCATATAGGTGTGATTTACTTGGTCTTACAGATAAAATCTAACTCTCCCCCACCACTACCACTATATACCCCTTTTAAATAAAGACTTGTATTGCTAATTTGTGGCAGGACAGAATTCTTTTGTTAAAGCCAGAGGATGTGTTTAGTTCATAAACATCACCATTGTGTTTGATCAAGACTCTATGCCCAGAATTTAAAAAGAGAAAGGGAGCCTCTCTATTCTGCAGTCCTCCGCTCCGGCAGCCGCCCATCTGGACAAAGGAACGGACGATGATGCTGGCTTCGGTGCTGGGGAGCGGCCCCCGGGCGGGCCTCTGCTCTGGCCCCTCCTGGGGCCCGCACTCTCGCTCCGGGCCCGCTCCACCTCGGCTGCTGACGTGCACCACGAGGAGATGGGGCAGGGACACACAGGAACACTGCAGAGCCACCATCTCCTGCAACCTGGCTGCTGAGGAGCTGTCTGTCACCTCACACCATCCATGATGCTCTGTCCTGGCCTCTCAGCCTTCCCCTCTAGAACACAAGCTCTTTGTGGACAGAACCATGTCTTATTGTTGCGTTTCTACCCAGTGCTTAGTATAATGCCTTGTATACTGATGTTTGTTGAATGATCTGTTTGGAATGACAGAGCATAGGATAGGGAGTGAGGAGGAGTCCTGGTTCTTAATGGTTCTCAATAACATACCTAACGTTTTTATCTAAACGTGTTGTGAAGTGTTATTTGAAGATGTATTTGAAGCGTTAACCTAACATTTCCAGTTCCATGATCTTTTTTTTAAAGCAGCTACATATTCAAAACAAAACCGTCCTGAGAGTCAGAGAGATTAAGTAGTTTGGTCAAGATTACTCATTAAGTGTCAGAGCTTGGAATCGAACCTGCGTCTGAGTTGGAAAACTTCCTTGTAACTACTCTGCTTTGCAGCTTTTCTCAATTGTAGCACTAAATTGTTGATCAGGGCCCAAACGGAGGATACTTCGAATCATCATGGCTCGTTATTAGTCTCAAAATACTTTTCTGGCATTTACATTATGTTTGATTATTGATAACTCAAAGCTTAGCTTCATAAAATGAGGGGTAATGTGCCCTCATGTAATAATATGATGTTTTAAACTTTGCTGTGGTTTCTGAGGAAAGTTCGCCACATAGCGAATCGATCCTTTTCTGTTTCTTTCTATTTTCTCTCTCTTGGCATTCTCGTATAGCTAATATATATGTCTATGTTACGTGAATAGGTGTACATAAAATTAGAACACCGTAAAAAGGGAATAGGCTACCTGAGATGTTGAATGTTAGAAGCATGCTACAAATCAAATATTAGAACCAAATGAAATGTGAATGATAGTTTGATGTATACCTTATGATGACATGAGAACTTGTGAAATTATTGGAGTTTTGTCCTCAAGTATTTTAATCTCAAACTCATTATGTGTGAAGCACTAGCTGGAGTCCAGGGTAATGAAGTAGAATGTAAAACATTTAAGATGTCTCCTGTTCCTATCGTGAAGAAGCTCATAGTCTGGTAAATAGAGGAAAACCCGATCGAAAAAGAAAATTAACAGTAGCAACATAACATTTTATGATGCAATTTGTGATGCATTTCAAATTAATTACAGCTGCTGTAGGAATTCAGGAATAGGAAGAAAGACATCTGAGTTGATCGATGGTTGATCTGTGGTTTTTAAAGGAATTTGCAATAGGTGAACACAAGTAATAACATATCATTTTACTATTTTCCTATGGGCAGAATTTCTAGATGTCTAGAAGTATTTAATGGCCAGGTTGCCTAGTTCAACTGTTTTTTCCATGGTTACAGCAGAAACATACAAGGGTGTGATTTTTTTTTTTCCTTTTGAAATACAATCTGTTTTAACTATGGAAACATCTGTCATTATAAAGAAGCGTGTAAGGTGATATAATCTGCTTTGTCTGTATGACATACAAGGTTCCTTTTTGGTCTGATTTCTGCTTACCTCACCAGCCTAATCTCTCATTGCTTCTCTCAGGTACTGTTAGCCAGCTCCTCCAAAGTTTCCTGTTCTCTTTTGCCTCCTGGGCTTTGGGTATGTTGTGCCTTCTTGGATCACTGCCTCATTACTTGATTGTCTTCTCCTCATCTTTTCAGGCTTAGATTATATATATATACATACACACACATACAAATATGTATATAGTATACATAATGCACATAAATAATATACATAGTAATGTAAATCTGTATATATCTCCTTGGTTTCGGAAGCCTTTCACCTTGCAAAAACTGAATTTGATACCCCTCCTGAATGTTCCTATAGCATTCTGACTTTACCTAATCCCCACCATAATTTCCAATTTGTCACTAGGTAGTAAGCAAGCTTCCTGAGCTCAGAAATCTTAACTGTTTTTCCCCCCACTGCTGTATCCTCAATGCCCTCATGCATTTGCAATAAATATTTGTTGAGTAGAAAAATCTCCTTAGGGTTAGGCCAATCACCTTTCAGGTGTTTCATAAATACCATCTAACAGATATGTTTATTTCATTAAAAAAGTTGTATTGATGGTTCTGAACTGTTTTAACTGAAGATAATATAACCATCTATGTGAACATCTTGGAATACAGTGAAGTAGTTTCTGTACAGTGAACTTCCAGAGCATATTCATCTTAGGGTTTTAGATTTTCCTTCATGTTCTTTTATTGAGTGTGCCTATTGATACTGCTATACCAGCTATTTTTGGTTTATGTGTGAGGGAATGTATTTGTATGTTACATGCTTTTCTATACCTGTATTTTTATTTTTTTTTGTTTTTAGGTCTGTCTCTTGTAAGCCACATTTCTCCAGGTTTTATTTTACTTTTATTCATTTTGATAATTTCTGCTGCTTTTAGTAGGTTGTTTTGATCCATTTACATTTATTACAGTTACTGATATATTTGGACTTATTTCTACAATTTTTGTGTGTTGTTTTTTTCTTTTCATGTGTCTGCCTTCAATTGGATGAAGTTTTTACTTAATTTTTCCTCTGCTTTTTTAAATGCTGTAGATTATATTTCTGTATATTTTTTTGGTGTACACTATTAGGTATTTTGGGTACATATTTAATTAAATTTTGCCAATAAAGTCTAGAGTTAGTTAGCCTTTTTTTTTTTTTTTTTGGCCTATTTATGTCAAAGTTCTTAGCATGCTTTAACTATCAACGAAACATTCCCTTATCCAGCTTATTGTTTTTTAGAAGTTGAGTTTTACATTTTTTAAACCCTCAGAAATTAGCTTTTAAATGATTAATAGTTACCGTTCTGTCAATCTCTAGTAATTTGCTTTGTGTAGCCCATGGGTCCCCTCTGTGTCTATTTTTCTTCTTGATGAACTGCATTTTCTAATAGCTCATCAATAGGTGGTAAATTTTCTTAGCCTTTATATGTCTAAAGAATCCTTTTCTTTTATTCGTGAATGATGGTTTGGCTGCATATAAAATTCTACAGTTCTTTTTCCCCAGCTTTTTGAAGATACTACTTTTTTGTCTTCTGACCTTTATTACAGCTTCTGAGAAGTGGGCTGTCATTCCATTGAAGTAATCCGTTTTTGGTTTTTTTGTCTTTTTTCTCTGATAGCTTTTAAGATTGTTTTTGGGGTACCTGGGCGGCTCTGTTGGTTGAGTGTCTGACTCTTGATTTCGACTCAGGTTATGATCTCATGATTCGTGAGATCAGGCCCTGTGTGGGGCTCTATGCTGGCAGCATGGAGCCTGTTTGGAATTCTCTCTCCCTCTCTCTCTGCCCCTCCCACCCTTTCTCTCTCTTTCTCTCACTCTCAAAATAAACTAAAAAAAAAAAAAAAAAAAGATTGTTTTTGTGTAGAATTTCATGACAGTGTATCTCATGTGGATTCATGTTTATACAGTCTAATGCTCTTTTTCTGTTTGAATTTTTTTTTAGTGAGGCATAAATTGCATAAAGTATAAACTCAGTTAATTTTTACATACACATATATACCAGGTTACCGCTGCCTAGTCAAGATTCATAATATTTCTAGCAAGCTACAAGGCTCCCGGTGCCCCCTCCTAGTCCATACACCATAGGCTAAAATTACTCTATATTCGTTCAGAGCCCTTTCATGTTGAGGATACATATTTCCTTTCCATTGTAGGAAATTCTCAGCAATTATCTTTTCATGTATTGCTTCTATACTCTTCCGTTGGAAAATCCATTAGACGGACATTGCAGCCTCAATCTGTGTTGTTTCTCTTAAGTGCTCTCTTCTATTTTTAATCTTTTTCTCTGCCTGTATTAAGTTCCAAGTAGTTCCTTAATGCTACCTTTAATTCACTAATTCACTTCACTATGTCCAGTCTAGAGTACATCCCATTGATTGTTTCTATTTCAATGACTATATTTTTCATTTCCAAGATTTCTAATTCCTTCCTACGTGATATTACTTTGTTTCATTTCTGTACACTGTTTTTTATCTCTTGTTCTTGTGATGGGCCTTTTACCTTCATTTGTATTTCTGAGCATCCTCAAAATACTTATTTAAAAATCTTTGGCAGGCTGCACTAAATGAGTTGCATCTGAAATATTTTTTTTCAGTGATTGATTTTGTGGTTTTCTTTCCTAGCATTAAATTTCTTCAAATGTTTTGGAATTGCATTTTGTAATTTACTTTTCAGTGGAAGGCTTTTTGTTTGTGTTTCAATGTCTTCCTGCCCTCCCTTTCCTCACTCCCAGTCTAGGGATTTTGCTGTTGATATTGGAGATATTGGTAGGATGCAGTGATGGAGACAGAGGGGGGCTTGGCTCAGATCCTGGTACTAAGGCAGTGTTTTGTACCCCACCTCCTAGACTACTGCAGTTCTTTGTAAAGCCATAGTCCTAGTCAACATGTCTTCATTGCCCACTTAATCAGCCCCCTATTTTGAGTAAAGGCACTGATCCAGCCCTGGCTTTAAGGGGAGATTCTGATTTGCAAATCACTTCAGCAAATCACTTTTAGTTCTCTTTACTCCAAAGAAAACCACTGCATTCTCCCCGCTGATCACCCCCTCCACACAACACACACACCTGCTTCTGGGTCCAGAAACAGCAAGGCAGGTACTGCTCAACATTTTTGAGTTTCCATACTTTCTGTTGCACAGACGTGTTTCTTATCTGACCTCAGTTGTGTCTATGACATTGTCTCATTTTGTTTAATACACTTTATTTATGCTCTGCAGTGCCAACAGGGTTTCTGAACTCACCCTACAATGTTAACCCAGAAGCGCTATTAATTGTAAAACTTTTCTCTTCATGGAATGATAGTCAAAATATATTAAAAAGAAAGGAATGGGTCTGGAATTGATTTGTTTGGAGGAGAATATGCATTCGTTACTATTGTCTCTAAAATGTAAACTTCATTTTTTAACATTTGCTCAGTAATCTTTTGTAATTGTCTTTTATTATAACAGGTATAGTTTATGTCCATTATAGAGCTTTTGGAAAATACAGCAAACCATACATTTATACACACGTGCAAACACACACACACATATACAATGAGAATTACTTGTAATTCTGTAGCCCAGAGGTAGCTACCGAATATTTTGGTATTTATTATTTATGTTTTACTTAAGCACACTCCAGCCCACATACTAATATTCATATTTTTTTTTTAAAAAAAACAAAACAAACCCAGTCTTGTTTTGTAGGTGAAGCTGTGAGTGCTGGAGATGCCTTATGTGAAATAGAGACTGACAAAGCTGTGGTTACCTTAGATGCAAGTGATGATGGCATCTTGGCCAAAATAGTGGTAAGTTTATATTTTGATGTCTTCAACAGGATGAAGATCTCTTAAATGGGAAGTTCCTTGAATTAGAGTCACCCTTTATTTTTACCACTGTATTTACAGTGTTGTGTTATCTGTATGTACATAATACATTTTTAATTCAGATGTTTAAAATAGTTGAGTTTTAAGGTCTGATAATAGCCAGTGATGATCAGACAACATGGAAATATTTCAACCATGACAATGGTACTCAGTGTTTTGGGTTTCTTCATAGAGAATGAGAAGCATTCTGGCCTGAGAAGAGAGAAGGCTCTTTGAGGTGGAATTTGAAGACAAAGCAATAGGTTAAAGCTCAGCACTAGCAGTTTCCTAGTTTGTAGTCAGTTAAACCAGAAAGAAGGAACGTTTTACTGTATCACACGAAATCAAGAAATCCTTTCTTCATCTGTCCCCAGGACTCCCAGGATCGGAAGTATGTAAAGTGACCATCTGTTCAGCTCCTGTTCTCCAGACAAGAATATCTTAAGTTGTCCAGTGCAGATTCTTGTCTATAGGTTTCATAGCCTCACTCAGTGGCCTGGTCCAACTCTGACTCATCCTTACAGTTTGGACATTTTTGCAATCATTTAAAAATATCTATATAAAAAGATACATATGTGGTATTTTTCACATACTTAAATATAGTTGAGTTGACAGTCTTGTCTATTGATAGTATATTTTCTGTTTCATGAGCTTTTTAATGATATATATATATATATATATATACTTGTGGGTTTAGCAAAACTGAAGTCATTTCCTTTGAGATCCCAATTTAAATAGATGCAGTAATTTTGAATATTCCTCTCTGGGCAATCTTTGCTTTCTCGCTAATTTAAAATATGGAGCTATGCCTTGAATACTGTAATGCTATTACTAGAAGTGGAAGCTATTAGTACAGACGTTCAATCAAAGTGTCTAGCAATAAAAGAAAGGTTAGTTAACAGAAGAAAACATGGAATATCATGTAGCCATTAAAAATTGTTTCTAGAAAAAAATGTAATTTCTTTACATGTTATACATTAATAAAAATTTTTAAATTTTTTTGAAAAAACGCTTTTAAAACTGTATATGGGCAGGGGCGCCTGAGTGCCTCAGTTGGTTGAGCGTCTGACTTTGGTTCAGGTCATGATCTTGTGGTTCATGAGTTCGAGCCCAGCCATCGGCCTTCCTGCTGTGAGCGTAGAGCCTGCTTCAGATCTTCTGTCTGCCTCTCTCTCTGCCCCTCCCCTGCTTCTGCTCTCTCTCTCAAAAATAAAACATTTTAAAAAATTAAAAAATTGTATATGGGCAGTGATTATAATCTTGTAGGACTTAAAAAAAATTTTTTTAAATGTTTATTTATTTTTGGGAGAGAGAAGGAGACAGGGATCCGAAATGGGCTCTGCACTGACAGTAGAGAGCCCAGTTGTGGAGCTCAAACCCACAAACCTTGAGATCATGATCTGAGTTGAAGTCAGCCGCTTAACCGACTGAGCCACCCAGGTGCCCCAATCTTATAGGACTTTAAAGAAAAACATGTATAGAAAAGATTAAAGCGTTGTAAAAATGTCAGTTGTTTTTGGGGGATGGAACTAAGATCCTCCTACCCCATATTTTCTATTTTTCTTTATTGTCTAAATTTTCTATAATAGCTATATTGTTTTTATAATGAAATAGTAGCATTTTTGTGAAAATTAAAATAAAATGCTTAAAGCCTACTTAGGGTTACATGATATATTCACTGATGGAGCGTGTTTGTTTCTTCTAGAACATGTAATGATATGTTGTAACAGCTAAGATTGTAGGCTCTGGAGTTAAACTGCTGCCTCATTCATATAGATAATAAATTCTGCCAGTTATTAGTTATGTAATAGTTGGCAAATTCTTTAACCTCTCTGTGCCTTTTTCCTTGTAATGAGGATAATGACAATACTATCTACATCGTGGATAGTAGTAGAGATTGAGATAATACATATATACTCATTACAAGACCTATTGCCCACCAAGTGTCAATATATATTGCTGTCTTCATCATTATTACAATTACTCACCCAGCTCTTGGTGACCATTAGCTCGCATGTCAGTCTGTTTTTTTACCTAATAATTTGTGTTCGTTGTTTGCGACTGAGTGGTTAGTATTCATTTGGGCCTCTGTAGTTTGGTACAGAGATGCCGCACATCTATTAGTAGTCCGTTGTTGATGGGTTTTCAGTTCTGAGACACCAGCTCACCTCTGTTTTGGGCATGGATAGAACACCTTCCTTTGTACATTTTATCCAGAGGCTACACTTTGGAATGTTACAGTCTATTTAGATGTAGATCTATGTATAGTTTTCCATTCGTGTTTTCTACTAGAAACCTTTCCCCTTTTTTCTAGTCATTTATATGTTGCTTTTTACATTCTGATTATCAAACTTCCTTTACTTGTCATCTACAATATTAACAGCCACGTTAAAACACATTGTTGAAAACACTTCCTTGGAGGAAATACGAATGGAAAACTAAAATTTCTATGCCTTCATAATAAGGAAAATATAAATATTCATACCAAAAGCATCCGACTTCGGCTCAGGTCATGATCTCATGGTCCATGGGTTCGAGCTCCGTGTTGGGCTCTGTGCTGACAGCTCAGCGCCTGGAGCCTGCTTCAGATTCTGTCTCCCTCTCTCTGCCCCTCCCCCGTTCATGCTCGTGCTCCCTCGCTCTCTCTCTCTCTCTCTCTCTCTGTCTCTCTCTCTGTCTCTCTCAAAATAATAAATAAACATTAAAAAATTAAAAAAAAATAGTTTCTAACTAATTTATGCAGAGTTTGAAAAAGGAAAAGATTGCTTGAATTACAATATATAACAAACCCAGCTACGTTTTATTGTGTATGCTTTTGGCAAGCTGTGTTCTTAGACCTAGCTCTGGGTCCTTTGACTATAAAAGTCTTTCAGAATTGATAGCTTTTCCCACTTAGCTGCTTTGTAATGCATTTCACATTGCTAACAGTATTAGAGGTCGGTAGTGCCTATTCATCTGGCCCCTAATGTTCTGAAAAGGTAGGGGGCCTAGTGGGAGTATGTGATTGATAAGGGCTTTAGCAGCACAAATGGCTACTTCCTTGCCAAAGAACAGATTGTATGTATATTTTAGGGCCTTGTGGCTTTATTATTATTCCACGTGCGTTTTGGGTAATAGGAATGGGAGTATATTCATGTCCTAATGTACACAGTTTTCTGGTGAAAAAAATCAAGGTGATATTACTGGGGATTTTTAGTCTTTCACCCTACTCCACTCTCAGCCCTCCCACCCTCTTGCCAGTTACACCTGTCTTTCACTGTGGAATAATTCTCATATGAGCAAATAATAAAATGATTTTAATAAGAATACATATAAGAGATCTTTACTTTCAGAGTCAAGGAGTTGGATGATTGATCTCATCAAAAGGCAAGTGATGACAAAAAGCTCTAGTTTTTAGTTTGCCCACGTTTTTGAAACAATTAGAAATTATTGTCTGTTTTGCTCTTCATGGAGGTTTGTTTGCATAGTCTTTGAGAGGTTTTTGTATTCTTCTCCTCCCCCTGCCCAATTTCATTCTCTTCTCATTCGTAATTTTTGCATCTGATTTCCATTTTAGATATAAACTAATAATTATTACATTTTAATTAGAACCAGAAAAAAGCTTAGAAGCTCTTAATAATGTTAATAAAGAGCAATTGCTGTCAGTGTAGATAATTTTAGGATTCATTTCCAGTTTAGTTCAGTTAATGAGGGAGTTGTTAAAAAGTCTTATTTAATCACTGGTAAATTGCTGTGCGGAAAACCTTAAAATTTTTACACACATGCCAGTTCATAAGCTTAGTCTTAAATTTATCTGGCAAATTGGACAGCACGTGTTTTAAGTGATAAATTAATAAAATAGCATATTAGGATGACATATTTAGAGAATTTATTAAAGATCGTTTGGTTTGGCTTCTTATATGATTTGTTATAAACCAGGATACTTTTGAGGGTGTAAAGGGTGGGGATGTGAAGATTATTTGAACTTCTGTAATTTTTTGAAATTTTAATTTATTGACTAGCAAAACATTCACTGATAGATTTTATAATATTGGTAGACCATTACTATTCAAAACAATTTTCAAGAATAGATTTTTTTTCTGAAATCCATGGATATTAAAGCAAAATTGTAAAACATACTTGCCCTAGGGACACCTGGCTGGCTTAGTCGGTGGAGCAGGTGACTCTTGATCTCGGGGTCGTGAGTTGAAGCTCCACGTTGGACAGGGCTTACTTGATCATCCGAAAATTAAAAAACAAAGATTCATTATTTTTGGTACTATTTGTGTTCTCCAATCAATTTCTTAGCTGCATCTCACGCTAATACTGTGTCACTGGTGTTTTTTTAAAGACTGTAGTTTTTCAATATAATTTTTATTGTTAGGTCCCTTTCCTCCCTTATTGAGCAAGTTATTTAACCTTTCTGTGCTTCAGTTTCCTCATCTGTACATGAATAATAATAGCACTTACCTTGTAATGTTGTTAGGAGAATTAAATGAGTTGACACAGTGCTAGAACAGTGCCTGGCAATTGAATGCCAAACTGTTACTCAAAGACTTAATGAGTGTTTTTTTTCTCCCCGCTGTGCATTTTTAGCTTGCCATTGATTTGTTGTCAGTGTCAGTATTTCTTATGTGTCTTCCTTAAAAAAATTTTTTTTTTAACATTTATGCATCTTTGAGACAGAGAAAGACAGAGCTGAGTGGGGGAGGAGCAGAGAGAGAGGGAGACACAGAATCCGAAGCAGGCTCCAGGCTCCGAGTTGTCGGCCCAGAGCCCGATGCGGGGCTCAAACTCACTGACTGCGAGATCATGACCTGAGCCGAAGTCGGACGCTTAACCGACTGAGCCACCCGGGCGCCTCTATGTGCCTTCCTTTTAGACCAAAGTTCACTGTGCACATGAGTTAAAGTGTGTATATTAAAGAATACAGTTTAAAGCTGTATAATGGTTTGAACCATGATAGAAAATTGTTACTAAGTTTTCAAACCAAGTCAGCCATGCGACTCGGCTCAACGCCACTGACCGCAGCGCATGCTCCTTCTGTGCTCAGCAGCTCTCACACTGTCCTATTTTACAGAAGAAAATATTTAAATAATTGCTTAACTTATTATTTTTTAACATCACAATCAAAATACAGTTTTTCCCAGCAACTTGAGTGGAGTGAGCCCCCTCAAATAATTTCTCTGTTGGGAAATTCTGCTGACTTCAATATCTCCTATTAGCAGATACACTGAGGAAGCTCCGGTGGGCAGTATGGAGCACATTTGCCCGTGATTCATTTCAGCCTATGGGAATGTCTCTTGTAAAGAAAGAGGCCCCATCCCTGGGGTCTGTGTCTGGGGATGGAGTTCAGCAGCCTGTGTGTGGTCCGGTGGAGAAATAGGTTTGCCCCAGGCCTTCCTGCCTGTTTTTGCTTTCGTTGCCGTCCACTGTCCGCTCCCCAGTCCTGCCAGCCTCCTGCTGGCCCTTCAAGCGCAACTTTCCAACCCTTACCAATGGGGCACTCCTCTCCTGTCCACTCTTGATCCATGTTGAGTGTATATTTTGTTTTAAAACAAAAATTTTATTTGAAATAATATTAATTTATCCTTTTGACATAATAGTAAAAAAAAAAAATGAGTAGTCCACAGAACTAAAACTTTTCAGTATGTGACAGCTAAACAAATTGTTCTTGGGTTGTTTTGTGTTTTTTTCACAGGTTGCACTTCATGAAATGTCCTTATCTTATGTACCTGTGTCTTATATATGTATTTAGCTTCATCCAAGTGTTATTTCTGTTCTTCTCCATCAGTAATTAGTAAACTTTGAAAGCTTCCTAACTTCCAGAACTTATAACTTATTTATTTTTAGACTAGTGCATATACTGATAATCATCAAAATTAATGTTAATCAGAAATGTCATACCCATTTTAGGAGTTAAGCTCTTATAATTACTCTATTAGTGCACATCTTTCAGCCTCGCATTCTATTATTCACTACATTACATCGGTAATGAACTTTATTTAATGTAATTGAAAGAGAATAATACAAATTTTAAAGGAATGACATTTTCTTCCAGTACTGACTGAACTTAAAAACATTGTCATCTGAAGGTTCTCTAGGGACTTATCTTACTAACTAAATAAAAAGCAACTCTTCCTTTATAAATGAATGCTGCTGAAATGTTTAAAATACATTAAGTTTTTTTTTAACTTCAATCTTATTTATTCTTTTAATTGACATTTTCTATGAAAAATTGTTTGATTAGCTGAGTCACCAGTGTGTTTCTGTTGTACTTGTAAAAATTCATGGGGTTTTATTTTATTTCTCAGGTTTTGTAAATAGATACATAGGGAAAAAATTAAATATAGGGAAAGACAGAAACCAACATTAACCAGAGTAGTCAACCAATTCTGTTTATACGATGGGATATTCTTTTCTCCAGAGACTGTTCACTGAACATATTTTATGTTAACATTAGTCAGTAGGACTCACTTAGGAGAGTTAATTCCTTGTGAGCTCCTGGAATTCCTAAGCCATTGTGTAGAAACTGTCTGGGAAAGACAAGCAGTTGAAGGATAAAACCATAGTCTCCTGTTTGGATTCGTACGATTGACATCAAAAGGAAGATGGTATGATCACTCTTACATATTTGAAAGCTGTCAGAGAAGAGATTCTGGATTTTTTTTTCAGGCTGTCGCATGAATAACTGGGAGAGGGAGAATGGTGAAGGAAGGCATACATGGGGGAAGGCAGGAAAGGACGGTGGTGGGTGGAAGGAGGAGGCAGGCTGACTTGGGAGCAGATTTTAGCTCAAATTAAGATCTTTTTAATCAGTACAGAATTATGTAAACTACTTGGTGAGGTCATGAGCCTTTCCATCTCTGCAGTTATTTTCTTTTTGAAATATAGGTTGAAGAAGGATCTAAAAATATACGGCTAGGTGCACTAATTGGTTTGCTAGTTGAAGAAGGAGAAGATTGGAAACATGTTGAGATCCCCAAAGATGTAGGTCCTCCGTCACCAGCTTCAAAACCATCAGTGCCTTGCCCCTCGCCAGAACCACAGATTTCTACTCCTGTCAAAAAGGAACATATACCGGGAAAACTGCAGTGAGTATGTTTATTTGGATGCTGATGTAAAAAAACAAAACAAAACCAAAAGTGATGGCAACTCCTAGGGTATCTTAATCATTATCAAACATCTTTGTACCTTATATATGAAGTGGCTGATCTTCCTTTTTTTCTCTTAGGTAACTGACGCCTAGGAGTGATTATTTTATGTCATTGTTCGTTCAACAAACAAACAGTTCTTGAATACCTGCCCTGTTCCAGGTAGTAGGAAAGCTCTGCTCACCTGGTGGAGAACAAAGCAGTCTGTGTTGTCCATGTTGAACTTGAATTAGGTTTTAGCCTTCTGGGATGGAATTTAATATACCAGATTTCAGATCGTGTTTTCATCCATGGAATTCTGGTTACCATAATGTGAATTCCAGTTTTAAATGTATAACTGATGTAAAATGGAATTAGCAGGAGTGCCTGGGTGGCTCAGTCAGTTAAGCCTCCGACTTCGTCTCAGGTCATGATCTCACAGTTCCTGAGTTCAAGCCCCATGTCGAGGTCTGTGCTGACAGCTCAGGGCCTGGAGTCTGCTTCAGATTCTATATCTCCCTCTCTCTCTGCCCCTCCCCCACTCATTCATTCTCTCTCTCTCTCTCTCTCTCTCTCTCTCTCTCTCCCCCTCCCTCTCTGTGTGTGTCTCTCAAAAAATAAACATTAAAAAATTTTTTTTTAAGTAAAATGGAATTAGCATCTTAACATGCATTTCTTTGCAACTATTCTGCATGTGAGTGTCTGACACAGATTAGAGCTCAATTTTATCCCTGTATAACACACTTAGTAAACACCATTTCATTTCAGCTTTGCATAGCTTAAATGGATGGACTCAGAAAATTCTAGCAAGTTCATTTATTTATTTTAACATTCTCTATAATTATACAAAATTACTTTATAAGAAAAAGCTCTTCATCGAGAAGGGTCCTCTTATGAACCACTTTCAAACTTAAATAAAAGTGCAGAATTTTTCCTTTTTAAAAATTTTTTCCTTCAGCTTACCAATGTCAGCTTTTGTCAGAAAGAAATCCACAGTGATTTTGAAGTGCTGAGTTGTAAATTCCCGTCACCGTTCACACAGCACTTCTGACTGCATTGCTTTAACTTCCCTTCATTTACCATGAAAATCAGAGGCAGGCTCCTGGCTGTGTTCACTGCTCTTCTCCTGTTGCAGAGACCGCAGTGTGTACTCCGTCATTCTGTGACGATCCATCACTCAGACTTAATGAGTCTGAGACCCGGGGGTGTAGGTTATAAAGCAGCGGACCCGTGAGCCGCACAGCGTTGGCCCACACGGTGATTTTCTTAAATAAAAGTTTTGAATTGGTTATAGTTAATCTTACCAAAAATCTAAAGTTTCAGTTTCTTCTGAAAAATCTAAAGATTTGATAGCACTGAGTCCATAGCGCCTAGAGCTGTTTCCCTAAAATGGAGCAAGTACCACGTTCCTTCCTCTCCATTTCTTAGTTACACACTTCTGGACCCAGCCCCTTTTATTCAGTTTTCAATTTTCACATCTTTATCAAACTGTATAGTTATTTGTACCTGCTGCTTTGCCTAAAGGTCATAATCGAAGAGTGGACACTCAGTAGTTGTGTGGCCTTTTGGTATGTCTCAGTTTCCATGTCTAATAATCAACGTAAGTGTTTTGCCTCTTAACTCTTTGGAGTAAATCTAAAATAATGCTTTCATGTAAATACTAATGTCTTTTAAAAATATAAAAAGGATACAATTCAACAACAACAAAACAAACAATTCAATTAAAATAGGCAAAGTAGGGGGGGGGCCTGGGTGGCTCAGTTGGTTAAGCGTCCGACTTCGGCTCAGGTCATGATCTCCCCGTTTGCAGGTTCGGACCCCGCGTCGGGCTCTGTGCTGACAGCTCAGAGCCTGGAGCCTGCTTCGGATTCTGGGTCTCCCTCTCTCTGCCCCTCCCCCACTGTGTCTCTGTCTCTCAAAAATAAATAAACATTACAAAATTTTTTTAAAAAATAGGCCAAGTACTCAAATATATATTTTGTCCAAAGAAGATGTATGAATGGCCAATAAACATGTGAAAAGATGCTCAGTGTCCCTAATCATTAGGGAATTGCCAGTCAATGCCGCAGCGAGCTACCATTTCACATTCATTGGATTGGCATTGTTAAAAAAAAAAAATAATGATAATGTGTTGACAGAGAAATTACGACAGTTGTGCGCTGTTGGTAGGAATGTAAAATGGTGCAATCACTGGAAAACAGCATGGCAGTTCCTAAAAAATTAAAAATAGAATTACCATATGATCCTTTTCTCGGTATATACTCAAGCAATTCCTTTTCTCGGTATATACTCAAAAAAGTTGAAAGCAGGAACTCAGAGATATTTGTATAACCATGTATAGCAGTGTTACTCACAGTAGCCAAAAGATGGGAACAACTCGTGTGTCCAAAATGTGCCGTATACATACAATGAAATGTTATTCAGCTTTGGAAAGGATGGAAACACTGACACATATACCATGACATGGATGAACCTTGAAGACATTATGCTAAGTAAAATAAGCCAACCACAAAAAGACAGATGTAATGTGATTCCACTTACGTGAATTACCCAGAGTAGCCAAATTGGTAAAGAGGGTAGAAAGCTGTCTGCTGGGAGCTAGGGGAGTGGGGAGTTAGTGTTTAATGGGGACAGAGTTTCAGTTTGGGAGAATGAAAGTTCTGGAGATGGCTGGTGTAATTGTACTTTATGCCACTCAATTGTACACCTAAAAATGTTTTAAATTGTAAATTTTGTGTATTTTAACCACACACAGAAAAAATGAAGGAATGATTTATCTAGTTCCGTATTGATGTGTTTGATTAGGAACCATTTGAAAAATTATTACTTGAAATAGAAGCTCTTCTCTTTTGAATATTTACTTTTTTTTTTTTTTTTGAGAGAGAGAGTGAGAGCAGGGGAGGTGGGCAGAGGGGGAGAGACAGACAGAGAGACACAGAGAGAGAGAGAGAGAGAGAGAGAGAGAGAGAGAGAGAATGAGAATCTTAAGCAGGCTCAGCGCGGAGCCCAACGCAGGGCTCAATCCTTGACAATCCTCATGACACAGGGTCATGACCCTGGAATCATGACCTGAGCTGAAATTAAGAGTCGGACACTCAACCGATTGAGCCACCCAGGCACCCTGAATATTTACTGTTATTGAAAGAGTATTTTGAAATAGTAACTAAGTAACTTTGTATGAAATGTTTTGGTAGTAAAGTAAACCAGATTCGTACAGATTAATTTATTTTACCGTGACTATCTCTGGGAATCATTTTAATTTCATTTTAAGTTTTTATTTTTCTAAGTTTCAGCAAAATTGTTGACGTTTATGTACATTTGATTCAAATTTAAGTGTTTATTGGTTTCCTTAATCTCTTCATGTTTTCTTCTTAGGTTCCGTTTAAGTCCAGCTGCCCGTAATATTCTGGAAAAACACTCCCTGGATGCTAGCCAGGGCACAGCCACTGGCCCTCGGGGGATATTCACTAAAGAGTATGTTTGTGCTTTTTTTTTTTTTTAATTAAAAAAAATTTTTTTAAGTTTATTTATTTATTTAGAGAGAGACAGAGAGGGCGGGCAAGCAGGGGAGGGACAGAAAGAGAGTCCCAAGCAGGCTCTGCACTGTCAGCGCAAAGCCCGACACGGGGCTCAAACTCCCAAAACTGTGAGATCATGACCTGAGCTGAAATCAAGAGTCAGATGTTTAACCAACCAAGCCACCCAGGTGCCCCTGTTTGTGCTTTTTGTAACAACCAATTCCATTATTTACCATGATCATCCTTTTCTGAAAGTATTTTAAGAAGAGCTTATTCAGTGTTAAGATTTAAAAGGATGTATACTGTTCTTTTGTATTTTTAATTGCTTTGGCAGTGTCAAAGTATATTCTGTGCAAGGGTTGTTTCTGAATAATTACAGCATTAGTGAAGAACAGTTCTAATTTGGTAACAAAGCCAGATCCTTAGAAATGGTGATACATGCAGAAAATTAGAGTGCAGAGTGGTGAACCTTTGTATTGTTTTACGTTTACTTGAAATAAGTTAGCGATCACATTTAAATTTTTAAAACCTAGATATATACTTTTAAAAATACTTTCATTCTTATCTGTTTGGAATTTAGTCAATGATACGACCAAAGAGATTTCCATATGCAGTTGGCCCTCTTAGGTCTTCTGTTGCACTGATCTCACTGTCCATGAGTTAGTACCTCACTTGCTTAGTACCACACTCTTAATTATAAATATTCTCAAGTAAGATTTAAAATTTGATAGAGTTATCCTTGCTCTTCTTTTTCAATAGACCAGTTTTCTTGGTTTATTCTTATTTTATTATTCTTCCAAATGAATTTTAAACCATTCATTTGCGCTGCTGACGGGACTCCGCAGGGGGATGATGATGTTTTTATTGGGATTGTATTGCATTGTAAGTTACGTTGGGGAAGAATTGATATCTTGATGATCCTGAGTCTTCCTGTCCAAGAACACTGATATGTTTTACCATTTGTTTAAATTTTGTTTCTTTCAGGAGTGTATGAGAACAGATAGCGCCTGCTCTATTCAAACTTGATCTATTGGGAAGACAAAGGTTAATCCTTTAGGCATATGAACTAATGTAAAATTGCAGTAGTGATATATGTTATATTTCTATGGCAGTAATATTAAATTCTTCAAATTGAGTTAATGTCTTAAAACAATATGCTTATTCCCTGTTCATATAATATTGATAAAAAGTGATCGGTGATACTGGCTTCAAAGTTCTTAAGTTGCGATGGGGCAAGGGTTATGAAACTATTAAGTGGCAGTGCTGGACCAAGGGACCTTTCTTTTTTTTTTTCCTTCCATTGGTTATTTTAGTCTTCATTAAAGCATTAGTTTATGTTTGTGTATTATTTTTATGGGGAGCGGTACCTCCTTAATTCTTAGATAGTCTCATTTATCTGTATTATAGCCTTATTGATTTGCTCATCAAACATGTGTCTGTGGTTCTCTTAAACACATCCTGTGAAGTTCTGCCATACTTCATGAGCAGGAAATCAGCTGTCCTGACTCCTGACTGAAAAAGAGCATCCTAGGCTGTGAATTTTTAAAGGACCTAAAAACGTAGCCATAAAAAATTAAGATTAAGTATCTCGATAGCCAGTTAAGCCTAGTTTTTCTCCCACATTAATCCCTATTTCGTATCTACTATTCATACCTTAATTTTATTAATCTACCAGTCTATGTTTCAGTAAACTCCCTGTAAAAATGGGATAAAGCATCTTTCTTTATAACCAGGGATACTCACCTATATTTCTGAGGGATGGGAAGAGTCTATATTTAATTCATTAATCATCGAGTAAGATTTGGTGAAATGTAAAATAATCATAGCTGTACCTTAGAAGGATTAATTTTGCAAATTTGCATAAGATAAATTGGAGTAGGAAAATACTTGAGGTAAGGAGATAAATTAATAGGCTTATAAAGTAATTCAGGTAAAAGATAAAAAATGCTTGAATGTGTGGAAGAAGTAAAAGAGAGATTTCTGACGCAGACAGTGTTCTACGGACAGAATCCAGAAGCCTTCGTAAAGGACTGAATGTGGAACAATAGACCAGGATAGCAACCAGTCAAGGACTGAAGTTGGAATTCTGATCCGGGTCATGAAATTTTGGCTCCATAAATACAATAAGGGCTTTGAGAAAGTATTTGTCTCAGTGGTGTGAGTGATGGGGTAGCTCTGAAGCTTATTATCAGTGCTGATGAGCCGCGCAGGCATCAGGGTCCTCGAGGTGAATGTTATTTGCAGGAAACACTTTGGAACTAGAGAGGGAGGTTTGGTAGGTAGTAGAGCAGTAGTTATAATTGAGATAATCAGGAGGTAAACTTTTAGAAGGCTGAAATTCCTGTTTTGGAGGATATCTAGGAACTGGATAAAAAGTTAAGAATGTGTGATCTGAGAAAAGTCTTTGAAGTTGGTTATCAGGTGACATTTTAGAAGGCAGTTCATTGGTGTGACAGCAGAGGAATGAAATAGTGCTTTCTTCATTTCTCCCTTTTTCCATGTGTGCTTAATACATATGTGATGAACAAATACCTTTTATTTATTTTTATTTTTAAAAAAAAATTTTTTTTAACGTTTATTTATTTTTGAGACAGAGAGAGACAGAGCATGAACGGGGGAGGGTCAGAGAGAGGGAGACACAGAATCTGAAACAGACTCCAGGCTCTGAGCTGTCAGCACAGAGCCCGACGCGGGGCTCGAATTCACGGACCGCGAGATCATGACCTGAGCCAAAGTCGTTCGCTCAACCGACTGAGCCACCCAGGCGCCCCCAAATACCTTTTTTTTAAAACCTCAGTTGAAGTTATAACAGTAATGTAACATTTATTAAAGAGAACAAAATGGTATTGTCTTGCTGTATACCCAAAGGCAGCACTGTTAAAATAGAGTTACATGTTTAATGTTTTTGCCATCTTCCTCCTCCTCATATCCAGTTCTCTTTCCTGTCCTTGTTCTTTAACTCTGCATCATAAGGGAGTCAACCTTTGGTCTTCAAACTTTGACACATTACAAAAGATTTCGTGAGAAGATCCTTGAAAGCATGCATTATTCAGGATTTTTGCTTTGTATGCTACTAAAGATGCCTGTGTTTTAAGTTTAACGTTAAGGTGGACTTAGGGAAAAACTTTGACTTGCTGTCATCTACAAAAATGTCATATTCTGATAAGATTGAAAAACTGCAGGCTTTGACATAAGCTTCCCCCCAAATCCCTTAGCACACATTCTTGGAATTTGGAGGGACATCCTTCCTTTTTCCACTGTTAACTAAAAATGCAAGTAGAATAGAAAAATCAGTTCCGACTGCTGAAAAATTGCCTCTGATGCATTGTATTTATGAAGTAGATCCTAAGTGTTAGGGTTGCTATTTTAATGTTGCTCAAACATATCGCTCAGAATATATGTTGCGCAAAAGCATATGGACTTTGTTTTGCCTGTGTATGTAGTATTTTAGGAAAACGAGCGCTGGGGCCACCTTTAGAGAGAATATATTTAAGTTCTTTGCCTGTAACGTAACATCTTTGGTATATCTGTGTCTTAAATCATAGCTGTAGTTAATGTTTGTATTCATATCACAGTATCAAAAATCTGACCAGTGTGACAGGCAAGTGTCTAGCATTCTTGTAGTAGTATTTCTTTTGAAAACTAAGTCATTGCCCACCCAAATGAATTACTCTCTAAGGGATCCTGGTAGAGAAGATTCTACCCTGAGTGAACCACCAAGGTGCCTTCTGCCGTTCTGCAGAAGTGTGTGGTGTATTTGTTTTTCTCCTAATTTTTAGACCTTTTAATGCCTACCTAATTCTTCAGTCTAGTCTGATTAATTATTTCATGGACAGAATCATTAAAGTCATTCTCTGCATTATAGAAACCAAATTGTTGGCTGTTATTAAACAATAGTTAACATTTATACTTTACGAGGTATGTAAGTGTGAAATTAGCAATAAAAGCTGACTGTGAGGCAGTGGCCAGAATTGATTTTCTGTTTTCTTGTTTATGATTAATGACTTCTTGCTTTTATTCTTTACTAAGAGCTGTTCTACCCAAGAATCTTAATTACTACAAGAATGAAACTAAACTATTTTTTTTCTTGATAAAATAGTAATACCTATGCTGATAGTGTCACTTTAAGGGCATCTGGTGGCTCAGTCGGTTGAGCGCCCGACTGTGGCTCAGGTCATGATCTCACGGCTCATGGGTTTGAGCCCCACGTCCGGCTCTGTGCTGACAGTTCAACCTGGAGCCTGCTTTGGATTCTGTGTCTGCCTCTCTCTCTGCCCCTCCCCTGCTCGCTCTCGCACGTGCTCTCTTTCAAAAATAAATAAACATAAAAAAAAATTTAAAAAAAGATGTGTCAGTTTAGTTTAGTCTTAAATCAGTGTATTCAGGCATTTTAGATTCTTTAGTCTCTTTACCTGTTATTTTTATCTGCTTATTTTTAACTGATAACTGAGAGTAAACTAGTGATCCCCATATAAAGAAAATAAAATGTATTTTAGATATGCCACTCTGATACTAAACTGTAATTTGATTTAAAACCCAGATTAGTAATAGGTTTTGTGAGAGAGATGTATTTTATATAATGGGAAGAGACTAGTAACATTCAGCTGTGATTTGTAAGAGCCTTTAAAAGCTAAGTATCTTCTATTGAAGGCATTTTTCTGAATCAACAGAGAGGCCTTATATATCCATGCTCATATTTTTATTTGTCTGGCTAGGGTTTTGGCTCATGGCATAAATCCCCAGAAATGATGCTGCCAGTCATTTACTTCATATGTAAATGTTATCATAATTAACTGGAAACTGGTGCTTTTGGTTCTAAATCTAAATTAAAAATTAATTTCCAAACAGAAGTAAGCTTGTTCTTCAAGGCCTTAACGGTACACAAGGTCATTCCCCAGGCCGCATATCTCCTCCCCTCCCCGGTCCTTTCTATTCCCGTCACCGTGTTGTTGCCCATGCCCTGAAAACTAGCACTGCCTACGTTTAGCTTTGGATTACATAGATTGCATTTTTTCATTCAGTCCCAGACTTGCTGTTAATCCTAGATGTGCTGAATTCTATTCTGATGTGTTCATGTGAGAAAAAATTATTCTGACTCTGCCGTGGTTTATATTTGCATACTATGTGCATAGAGGTGTTAGAAAAGTGGTAGAACGTGCACAGGCTTTGAAGTTGGCCGTACCTGGGTTTGATGCCAGCCCTGGCGGCTGCTTGCTGCCCACCTCTCCAGCTTCACCTTTTAACCCCCTCCCCTTGTTCACTGCTCTCTTCCTGCCGACCTGCCTTCTGTCCTTAAGAGAGGTCTTTTCCCTGGCTGCTCTCCCTGCCTGGAAACATCCTTCTCCGGGCTCTTCTCGAGGCTTGCTCCTTCATCTTTCCACGTGAATACCACCTCCTCAGGCATTCCCTGACCACCTGCCCTATTTTATTTATTTTTTTTAAGTTTATGTATTTTGAGAGAGAGAGAGAGAGAGCACGCAAGCAGTGGTGGGGAGGGTGCAGAGAGAGATGGAGAGAGAGAATCCACGCTGACAGCATGGAGCCCGATGCAGGGCTCGGTCTCATGAACTGTGAGATCCTGACCTGAGCCGAAATCAAGAGTCAGACACTTACCCTACTGAGCCACCCAGGCGCCCCCCATCCTCACCCATCACTCATCCTGTTATTCTGCTTTATTTTTTTCATAGTACATCACTATCTGTCATTTGTTTGCCTGATTAACATAACAGAGAATAAAGCTGTTTGATGGGAAGTGTCTTGTTTAACACTGTATCCTTGACACGTGGAACAGAGTAGGTGATTGAGAAATACTGACTTAGACTTGGAATTTAACCTCCCTGAGCCTACTTACTCATCTTTGAATTGGGAATAATAATACCTCCCTCACAGGCCTGGTATGAAATTATGTAATTAGCATAAACCCAATACATACATAAGAGGCTAATTTTTCCACTTTTACTCCCACTTAAAAAAAAATTTTTTTAATGTTTATTTTTGAGAGAGAGAGAGAGAGAGAGAGAGTGCGCGCACAAGCAGGGGAGGGGCAGAGAGAGAGGAAGACACAATCCTAAGCAGCCTCCGGCCTCCGAGCTGTCAGCACAGAGCCCGACTTGGGGCTTGAACCCACGACTGCGAGATCATGACCTGAGCTGAGGTTGGATGCTTAACCGACTGAGCCACCTAGGTGCCCCTTTTACTACCACTTTGAATGCTTAGTTAGGGATCCAAGATGATAAAACATTTAAGGTTTCTTCGTCAGCTGACCTCTCATATTAAATGTCAGCTCTTTAACTTTGAAGCAAGTAAGTTATATTTGGTGTTAACTCCATGCACCCCTTTCTGGACCGGGTATAAAGCATGGACCCTCCTTCCTAAAAATGCTATTAGGACCCATTGGGGGATTCCTCTAATGTGCCCCAGGTTGGAGCATTCCTGCCTGGGTCAATTTTCTGTTGTTGCATAACATTACAACAAGCTTAGTAACTTAAAACAACGTTTATTTATCATCTAACAATTCTGTAGGTCAGAAGCCAGGGCCCAGCATGGCTGGGTTCTCAGCTTATAGTCACAAGGTTGAAATCAAGGTGTTGGCCCAGGGCTTGGGCTTCATCTGAAGGTTGGAGTCCTCTTCCAGGCTCACGTGGTTGTTGGCTGAATTCAGTTCCTTGGGGCTGTTGGACTCTAGCCCCTTACTGGGTCTTAGCCAAGGACTGACTGGTCTTAGCTCCTCGAGACCTCCTTCAGGTCCTTGCCACATGGTCATCTCCCCGGGCTGTTCACAAATGCCTGTTTGCTTCTCCGGTGCCCGCAGGAGTCTCTCTCCGTTCAAATCTCTTCTTGAAAGAATTTCTGGTTCCTTTTAAAGGGCTTATCTGATGTGTCTGATCCTGCCAGGGTAGTTTTCCTTTTGCTTTTTGATTAACTTCATGTCAGCTGATTTGGGACCTGAATTGTGTGTACAAAATCCGTCACGTTTGTCACATAATGTAACCTAATCAGGGGAGCGGCATCCATCATACTCACAGGCCTACACAAGGGATTATGCAGGGTGTGTAACCAGATAATAATTCTGTGTATACAAGAATGTTGGGGTCATCCGTCTCAGAATTCTGCCTACCATGTTGCCATATTAAGTAAACACAATATTGTAGCCATTGGGTGAATAATATGAATCAGCAGACCAGATAAGATTTGCTTGTGTAACTCAAGTAATTCATTTTGCATCACAGCCTTGACATCTCTCTATTTCAGTACCTTCCCTCCTTATCTCCATTTTCTAAACGTTCTTTTCTATTCCTTGTTGCTAATCGTGGTTATCTCTCTCTTCAGGGATGCTCTCAAACTGGTCCAGTTGAAAGAAACGGGCAAGATTACTGAATCCAGACCCACCCCAACCCCTCTAGCTACTCCTGCAGTGCCTCTGCCCCCACAGGCCATGGCCACGCCACCATACACACGGCCAATGATCCCACCGGTCTCAACTCCTGGACAACCGAATGTAGTGGTAATATCATTTGAATAGATTTGTATGTTTTCGGACTTAAGTGAGAACTAGGAACCCAATAAGAACCATTACTGTCTGTTTTTTGGGTCTTTTTTTTTTAATTAGTTTATTTATTTTGAGAGAGAGAGAGAGAGAGAGAGAGAGAGAGAAAGAGAGAGATCATGAGTGGGGGAGGGGCAGAGAGAGAGAGAGAGAGAGAGAGAGAAAAGCCCAAGCAGGCTCTGCACCGTCAGCCCAGAGCCCAACTTGGGGCTTATACTCAGGAAACTGCGAGATCATGACTTGAGCCAAAATTAAGAGTCAGACACTTAACTCACTGAACCACCCAGGCGCCCCAGCTGTCTGTGTTACGTGTGATTCTACCAATCCATTTTAGTAGTAGCTAACAGTGGTAAAGAAAAAATTCTCCAGATACTTCATGTCGTGCAGACTCCTAGCACAAACCCAGTTTGTGTGGTGCTTTCAAGTCCAGTGCCATATAAGTAGGCTCTTTAGTCATGCTGCTTTTCCCATAGCTTTTCTCTGGTGTGGTACTAATGGTTGGTAGCCACCACTAGCCCTCATCTGTGGCTGTTTTATTTTAATGTTTATTTTTATTTTTGAGAGAGAAAGAGCATGAGCGGGAGATTGGCAGAGAGATGGGGGGACAGAGGATCCAAAGCAGGCTCTACAGTGTCAGCTGGAGCCTGATGTGGGGCCTGAACTCACGGACCATTAGATGGTGACCTGACCCGAAGTCCGACGCTGAACAGGCTGAGCCACCCAGGCACCCCTTGACTGAGGGAATTGATACTCTGACTGTGAAGAACTATAGAGACTGTATAGCTAGTCATTCTTTCTCAGATGGAGGCAGTAACAGCCCTTTTTTGTGGTCAGAATATTCCATTTTGCCTCTTTTTACCTCCCTTTCTTAGTATCTTTCATGTCATTTGTTTCCCATCAGAAGAAATGCAGGATAATCAGGTTCATGTAAAACTGAAAGGGAAAAAAAAAACAAAACTGGGCACTTAAAAAATAAACAAACCTATCTTGCTCTTTCTGATGGAGAAATATATTCCAGTATAGTATTTTAAAGAATTTGCAAACAGTATAAATTTCATGGGAAACAATTTTTAATGTAAATTCATGATTCGTGACTTCATATGCAAAAAATTTATGTGTAATCAAATCTTATGTTTTTAAGAAGTAGGTTATTCAAATTAGGAAGATAAACCTTACTTTCAAATTTTTATGGTATACAGAGAGCATTCATTCTATCTGAACAAATACTTTACTAACATAAAGTGTTTAGTTTCCTAAGGACTCAGGTATATTTTTAGCTGCTTGATTAGAAGTGACTGTGATCTAGTCCCAGAGTGGAGTGAAGGACAAGGAAGGAATCACAGGTAGTTTTATGTCCATCCTGCTTTTTGTTAGAGTTTCAAAGAACAGAGTGGAAAAGCTATAGTAAGTTATAGGAAGATTTTATTATCTCACTTAGACTTTTTATTATGAATTTTTAGGAAATATGATACTCATGTGATTTCTTTTTAAATTACAAACCAAAATAGAAATAGTTTGGCAGATTATCCAGTACATTATCTTTTTCTACTGCACACCATTTTTATAAGTAGGAATTGTCTGTTGTTGGTTTGTTGATGTGTTGGATGCTTTGAGTTTTATTAAGTGATACTTGTAACAAGCTGCTTACAGTAGTATGTGTGTGTCTGTCTGTCTCTGTCCCATACACACACCCATGGGAGAATTATTCATGACCTGGTAGATTTCTTTTCGATCATCTTATACAAAGTAACATAAGATTCTCATTTATAACTAAGCATGGATTTTATCAATTTTTTCTACAGTTGTATACTATAAAATTAAAGCTCTCTGGATTTCTTAGATTCCTCCTTATACTAAGAATTTTTAATAGTATTTTTCCTCTGTTAATCTTTAATTACCAAGAGTTAAGTTACTGAGACTAGATTATAGTATTAGAATTTGCTTTTTCCACTTCCATTTATGGTTTAATGGACAGATTGCAATTTCTTTGCAGGGCACATTCACTGAAATCCCTGCTAGCAATATTCGAAGAGTTATTGCCAAGAGGTTAACTGAATCTAAAAGTACTGTACCACATGCATATGCTACTACTGACTGTGACCTTGGAGCTGTTTTAAAAGCTAGACAAAGTCTGGTCAGAGGTTAGTAAAGTTAAATTTACTTAATACAGTACATGTGCTAACTGTTGTGAAATTCTTTACTTACAAAGGCACATTGTGCAGCTTTTTATTTTGGTTTCATCATCTGGGTGTATTTTAGTACTAAACAAAAGAATTGGTTCACTTTTCTTATAAGAAACAAACCGATTCCATTGTATTGAGTAAATCATGTTTTTGGTATGATATCTGAACAAAGCAACCCCTTAACATTTTAGAAAGTAAAAAATCCAAAATGATTGAAAAGTGTTTTAGATTTTACATATATCTTAGATATCACTCTTCTTTATACAAGTTTTAATTTTTTATATCTTTTTCAAAATGAACTTTCAGGTTATGAAATTTGTAATGTACCTCCCAGCAAATTAGTTAAAACTAAGGTTGCTGGGAGACTTCTGAATTTTTAGCATGAACTGATGCTTGCTTGCTTTCTTTCTTTCTTTCTTTCTTTCTTTCTTTCTTTCTTTCTTTCTTATCTGTATGGCTTTGATTTCATTTTCTTGCTTTTTTGAACTGGCTAAGACCTCTGGTACAATGATGAGTATAAATGGCAAAAGCAGACATTTTTGCCTCGTTCTTGGTCTTAGGAGAAAACATTCAGTCTCTAATGTCAGTTGTAGGTTTTTTGTAGATTCCTTAAGTTGAGGAAATTCATATTCCTAATTTGCTGAGAGTTTTAGGCATAAACGGATGTTGAATTTTGTCAAATGCTTTTGTGCGTCTTTTGAGATAATCTTTCCTTTTTCATTCTGTTATTTTGATGAATTATTTTGGTTGATTTCCAGATGTTGAATAAACTTGTATTCCTTGTATAAAACTCATCAATCATTAATTTTCTTATATATTGCTTGATCCCATTTTCTAAAATTTTGCTAAGAATTGTTATACCTGTGCACATGAATAATACTACCCTGTGGTTTTCTTAAAGATGTTTGTTTGTTTTTTTCTTGGGTTTGTTACCAGATCTCACAGAATAAATTAGGAAATGTTTCCTTCTCCTTTATTTTCTGAAAGGCTTGGGTAGAATTGATTTTATTTCCTTTTTAATTATTTGGTAGAATTCACCAATGAGACTGTCTATCTAGGCCTTTGATTTTCTTTGTGGGAAGACTTTTAACTACAAATTCAGTTTTTAAAAATAGATGTATCGATTTCTTTTGGAATGAGCTTTAGTAGTTTGTGTCTTTCAAGGAATTTGTTTATGTCATCTAAGTGATAAAATTTTCAGTAGTCCCCCCTCATCCACAGGGAATACATTCCAGGACCCCCAGTGGATGCCTGCAACCATTGATGGTACCAAACCCTGTATATACTATGTTTTCTCCTGTGCATACATACCTATGATAAAGCTTAACTTAAAAATTAGACATAGAGATTAACAACAATCATAATAAAATAGAACACTGTAGTAGAATACTGTAATAAAAGTGAAGTGAATGTGGTCTCTCTGTCTCTAAGTATCTTCCTGTGCTGTACTCGCCCCTCGTTATGATGTGAGGTGATAACATGCCAACATGGTGAGATGACGCACGGTGAATGATGTAGGCATTGGGACATAGTGTTAGGGTATTGATGACCCGCTGACAGTATGTCAGAAGGAGGATCATCTGCCTCTGGGCTGCTGTTGACTGTGGGTAACTGAAACTGTGACAAGCAGAACTATGGATAAAGGGGTCGTTGGCATAAAGTTTATAATATTACCTTACTATATAGTACTTCTAACATTATATAATCTGAAGTGATGTCTCCATTTTCAGTATTAGTAATTTGTGTCTTTTGACTTTCTTGATCAATCTGGCTGGGGATTTATAAATTTTATTGATCTCTTCAAACAGTCACCTAATTTCATACAATTTCTTCATTGTTTTTCTAATTTTCTTTTCATTGGTTTCTGCTGCCACCTTTATTCCTTTTTTTTTCTGTTTGCTTTGGGTTTAATTTGCTCCTTAGTTTCCTAGTTTCCTAAGGTGAAAGCTGAGATCAGTATCATATAATAAACCTTGATGCTAACATAAGCATATAATGCTTTTAAGGTCCCTTTCAGCAGTGCTTTAGATGAATTCCACAGAATTTGATGTGTTTTATTTTTCTTTCTATTCAAGATGTTTTCTAATTTTCCTTGTGATGTGTCTTTTCATCCATGAATCATTTGCAAGTGTAAATATAATTTCCAAATATTTAGGGCTTTTCAGCCTTTCTTTTATGATTTCTTGCTTAACTCCATTGTGCTTAGAGAACATGCTTTGTATGATGTAAATCTTAACTTTTGTTGAGATTTTAGAGTCGTAATATGGTCTATCTTGATGAATGTTTCATGTGTATTTGAAAAGAATGTGTGTTCTACCTCTGAGGAGTGTTCTATAAATGTCAGGTGAAGTTGGCTGGGAGTAGTGTTCATGTCTTCATATCCTTTCTGATTTCCTACGTGTTCTGTCCATTCTTGAAAGAAGAGTGTTGAGATCCCTGGTTACGATTAGGATTTGTCTGTTTTCCCTTTGAGTACTGTTGGTATTATATCATCTTGAAGATGTGTTATTAGGCACAGAACACATTTAGGATTTTATGTGTTCCTGATGAATTGATGCGTCATGAAATGTCTGGCGTAATATTTCTTACTCTGAAGCCTTCCTTATCTGATATTGATACAGTCAGTCCAAATTTCTTTGATTGATGTTTTTATATCTTTTTACTTCTAATATATCTGTCTTTATATTTTTTAATTTTTAAAAAAAAATTATTTATTTTTTTTTTTGAGGGAGAGAGAGAGAGAGAGAGAGAGAGACAGAGCAATAGAGGGGGAGGGGCAGAGAGAGGGAGACACAGAATCCGAAGCAGGCTCCAGACTCTGAGCTGTCAGCACATGGGGCTCACATGGGGCTCGAACTCACAACCCGCGAGATCGGGACCTGAGCCGAAGTCAGACGCTTAACCGACTGAGCCACTGAGGTGTCCCTGTCTTTATATTTAAACTGACTTCTTGCAGACAGCAAATAATTTTCTTATTTTTTAATCTAATCCATACTCTGTCTTTTAATTAAGGTGTTTGGACCATTCACATTTAGTAATTTTGTCCTTTGTTTTTTCTTACCTTTTTTTTTTTTTTTTTTGATTGGTTGCTTTTTAATTTTTTAATTCCATTTTATTTCTGTTTTACCTTTCTCTTTCTACGTGGTGGTTTCCTTAAGGTTAACGATATAATTCTTTAACTCATCACAGTCTACCTTCAAATTTGTATCACACCCCTTCGTGTGTAATGTAAGAACTTTATAACAACTTACTCCATTTTCTCCCTTCTATCCTTTGTGCCTTTGTTGTCATGTTTTATTACCACATGTGGTATAAGCACCAGCATATATGTCTGATATGTTTTTGCTTTAGCAAATCAATTATGTTTAAAACATAAACTTTAAAAGAGTTTTAAAAATGCAAGGAAAAAAAGTCTTTTTGCATTTGCCCATCTTCTTTTTACCATTTTTTGGCCTTCTTCATTTCTCTATGTAGATACAAAATGCTTGTCTGGTATCTACTTCCGCCTGAAGAATTTCCTTTAATGTGTCTTGTAATATAGGTTGGCTGGCAATAAATTCTCAGCTTTTATCTGAAAAAGTCTATTTCTCCTTCATGTATTTCCCTTTAATTATTAATTATGGCAAAATATGTGTAACATAAAATTTACCATCTTAAACATGTGTAAGTGCACAGCTTAAGGATAATAATCCTTTCACGTTGCTGTGCAACCACAGCAATTTATCCACAAAAGTCTTCATTGTGCAGAACTGAAATTCTATACCCACTAAAATGATAGCTTCCTATTTTCCTCTCCTCCCAACCTTTGTCTAGCAGCCAGCATTCTGCTTTCTGTCTCTATGGATTTGACTATTCTTAAGTACCTCATATGAGTGGAATCATATAGGGCTTGTCTTTTTGTGACTGGCTTATTTCACTTAGTGTATGGTTCTGAAGGTTCATCCATGTTGTAGTATGTGTCAGAATTTCCATCCTTTTTAAGACTGAATAATATTCTATTGTATGTATTTACCATGTTTTGTTTATTTATATGTCAGTGGACACTTGGGTTGCTTCCACCTTTTGACTGTTGTCAATAATGCTGCTGTGAACATGGGGGTATACATAGCTCTCTGTGTCCTTGCTTTCACATCTCTTGGGTCTATCCCAGAAGTATTGCTGGAACATATGGTAATTCTATTTGTAATATTTTGAGGAGCTGCCGTGCTGTGTTCCATTGTGACTGTACCATTTTGCATTCCTATCAGGTGTGCCCAAGGGTTCCAGTTTCTCCACATCCTTGCCAACACTTGTTGGCAACCATCCTGATGGGTGTGTCTCTTTCGTTTTTGGTATTTCTGCTGGGTATAGAGTTTTGAGTAAAAAGATTTTTGGTTTCACTACTTGAAATAAAGATCCCATTCCATTATCTTCTGACTTGCCAAATATCTGCTGCCATTCTTAATATCTCTGTTCCCCTCTATAATGATGTCTCCCCACCGGCGCTGTTGTCTTCAAGATTTTCTCCATTAGCAGTTTGATTATTATATGCTTTAGCGTTTTTTTTATACTGTATTTATCCTGCTGGGGTTTCCTCTCAGCTTCTTGGATTTGTGGTTTGTTGTCTTTCATTAATTTCGGAAAACTCCTAGCCATTATATTTCACTTATGTTCTGCTTCATGTGTTTTCTCTTTGGAACTCTGATTATAAATACTCAATTGTTTGAATTGTCTAAAGCTCTTAGATCCCCTATTCTTTTTTTTTCTTTTACCTTTTTTTTTCCTCTTTGTGTTTCCATTTGGATAATTTTTGTTGATCTAGCTTCAATGTCACTGACTCTTTTCTTGGCTATGTTTAGTCTGTGAATCTTAACAAAAAAAAATCTTTATCTTTGATAGCATGTTTTTTTTCCCTGAGATGTCCATTTGAATGCTGTTTTATAGTTTCCATCTGTCTGCTGATACCCCCTTTGTTCATGCGCATTGTCCCATACTTTGTCCTGTACTTTCCCATATTCCAACAGCAGTTAATCATTTTGTGTGCTCGTCCTTCCTCAGAGGGGAGCCATCACCCTTGACGTTCAGTTCACTTGTTTGCCTTGGAACCTTGGCTCCCTAATGGACTCAAGAAAAGTTGTGATTTTGTAACTTCTGCTTTTCTTCTGCTCTATTAGGGTGGGAAAAACATTCTCTTCGGGGTTTCTACATGTTAAGTGACAACAGAACTGATATTTCAATTTAGATACACACTTTGAAGAATTCATACGAAGACAGCCTGACAGCTTTTAAAAGTTCAAGGAAATAAATGGAAAGCTACTTCAAAGAAAATTCTCTGTATTCAAAAAGTTAACCCTGGAATCTCTCTTTATAGATATTAAGTGTACTTGCTTAGTCATGATATAGAGATCATTAGGGGAATAATTTTCCTTGTTTCTTCCTTTCATGAGGCAGGAAACAGTACTATTTCAGTGGAGGGATGGATTAGTCTAGTATCTTTTCATGGTCCCAAGTTTGGTATGTCTTTGCAATTAGGAATTTTCGGGGAGGAGGGGCTCTTAGAGCCCCCATTATTTATCTCCAGTCCTCTTTCTTGTATAGTTATAGTATTCTATAAGCCTGTCTGCACTGTTTTGTAATGATAGGCAAATGAAAATGTTTGATATTCCCTCACAAACTATTTCTTATTCTTCTCAGTCAATGTCACCAACAGTCTCCTTTCTATATATTTGAAAATTTCCGTAATAAAGAGTTAAAAATAAAATAACTTGAAAAAATCTCCTTTGCACTTTTTTGGTTTTCAGTGCCTAAGAGAAATGTCATGTGAGAAATTGGACATATAATAAGCCTGAAGCTCCTAATGCATGGGGATTAGAGGTAGCATTTGAAGGAATCATCAGCATATGAATGGTATCAAAGTCATGGAACAGAATGTTCTTGCCTGGGAAGATTCCACCTTTGAGAGGAAGGGATAGAAAATGAGTAAGTGGTAAAGAGTGGAAGAAAACAGTGGAGAGTATAGTGACACAGAAGCCAGTAAGAGACAGTGTTTTGAGGTGAAGAAAGTGATCGACTCAAGAGTACTAAATGTTGGAGTACGATGAGGGCAGAGAATTTAGGTGAGCGCTGTGGACTCAGGCAGTAGATTGGGAATCATCAGCCGGTGGATGGTTTGGGAAGGCTTCACTGTGGATACCTATGGATAGTAGATAAAGTGAGAAGGAGGTTGAGGGAGCCATGAAGAGTAAGCATAATGAGTTCCTAATATCTGTCCACATATTGGAATTTATGTAGACCAAGTCTTTTATATGTGGTTATCATTAAAATTCTCTAAGCACTGGAAACCCACTCACATTTCTACTCATAAAGAGGTTTAAAACAAGCAAACAAAAATATTTCTGTCTCTGGAAATCTGAATTAAAAGAGCAATGATTTGGATGAGCAGGTGACTCTTACCGTGACAGTTTGGCAGTATTTGGGTTTATGGTAATTCATCTAGTGTCTTCTGAAATCTCCAGCATGCCTTGGGAATGAGCTATTGTTCATATAAAATTCCATGATACTATAGTAACGGGATTTGTTTATCTTGCCACATACCATTGACGAGATCTTTATCTTAAACACTTTGTCTAGAAGCCATTGCAATGGAGAATCAAGTGTACATTTTTCAATACTTTCCTACCCACCTGGAAAAGCAAAAGTATAAATCAAATGCTTAAGTTATGATCAGCTCTGTGGGAAGGGAGGGAACCTCAGCTTTACCTTGAAATCATTATGTATACTGGAAGGAAATTGATTTAACGGAATCACCATAAAACTAGACAGAAAACCTCATTTTGTTCGTTGCATCAGGACCTGTGCCAACATTGCTTCATCTTTGCCCTTTGCTGTATCCTGTTTTGTTAAGTTAAAAAGCAGCCCATTGGTCTTAAATTTTTTTGGTGTCCACTCCATTAGTAAGAAATTTCTTTCTAGATGGATGGATGGATAGATAGATAGATAGGTAGGTAGGTAGGTAGATAGATAGATAGATAGATAGATAGATAGATAGATAGATAGAAAGAAATATCTTTAAAGTGACTGTGTTACCACTGTTCTAGTATAATCAATATATTATAAAGCTCATGCAGAATGAAGACATTTGAAAAGGATGAGAGAAAAAAATGAATCATCTGAATCTATATAGAGAGATCATTTGTGTTTTTGGAGAGATAGGAGTTGGTTCTTTCTAATTACGGTTATAATGTATCCTTCAAGTTCTTGTATATGATATCTAAGCTTTAAAAGAATTATAATCAAGTTCCAGAAGTAATTGTCTACATGTATGGCTAATATTATTTATCCAGGGCCTCATATAAGTTTTTCTAATCAGGGAAATTTTGCTAAGCGAATAAACAAAAACTTACAATATTTTTCATTATGGTTGGTTAATGAATAAGTTTGAAATCATAATGGTCAATGTTAAAGTTTCATTATGAACCTAATTTTGATATGCTTGTTTTTCTTTCAGATGACATTAAAGTATCAGTAAACGATTTTATCATCAAGGCAGCAGCTGTTACCCTTAAAGTAAGTAGCAGACCCCAAATAATTTTGGCTTCTTTTAGTCTCATGTTGGGGTGCCTGGGTGGCTCAGTCGGTTGTGCGTCCGACTTTAGCTCAGGTCATGATCTCATGGCTTCTGAGTTTGAGCCCCGTGTCGGGCTCTGTGCTGACAGCTCAGAGCCTGGAGCCTGCTTCAGATTGGAAGTGTCTCTCTCTCTGTCTCTGTCTCTGTCTCTGTCTCTGTCTGTCTGTCTCTCTCTCTCTCTGCCTCTCCCTCAGTCCTGCTCTATCTCTCTGTCTCTCAAAAATTAATAAACATTAAAAAAAATTTTTAAATAGTCTCATGTCTTGGGATTTTTATATGATAAATGGAACTCTGATTTTTAAGTCCCCAAAATTTTATAACATTATTGCTAAAAATATATCATGTAGTCTCACCCCCTCAGTAATACAAATGAAACTGAGAATCAGTGGGGCTTACGACTAATTATAGCAGAACAGAGACCATTCAGCAAATACGAATTGATCCCCGGTGTTGTGCTGAGTACTTTGTAGGCATTAGAGGTACAATAGTGAACGAACACCTACATGTTTTCTGCTCTCCTGGGGCTTACACTCTGGATGGAAGAGACCGGTAGTTGTCAGATAGTGAAAGTATTGAGGAGCAAGAGAAAGGGGAGTAGAGGTGTCATTGTGCACAGTTAGGCAAGGAAGGCCTCTCTGGCAAGGTGATAACTGAGCCAAGGCCCAAAAAAGAGGGTGTGAGCCACAGACACACCTAGTAGAAGAGTGCTCCAGTCAGAGGGAACTGCAGACGCAACGGCTGGGAGGGGCGAGTGCTGCCTTTGAGACATGGCCCCAGGGACAAAGTGTGCCTCGGAGAAAGAAGGTAGGAGATGAGATTGAACAGATGATATTAAAAGAGGGAATGTGGAGAGGGCCCTGAAGTAGGTGAAGCCTTGGTGGCCATGGAAAGGACTAGGGATTTTATTATGAAGGGGAAGGAAGCCTTTGGAGGGGATTGAGAGAGGACTGACGGTCTACTTCACCTTTACAAAGAAAAAGGAGTGACTGTTCTGGTGGTTTGAGGAATGCAGCCTGTAGAGAGGCCAGGGGGCAGCAGTGCTCTCCTGGGAGGCTGTGGACCCTGACAGTGGTGTGGACTCAGGTGGCAGCTAGGAGGGTGGCTAGGGTGAAGGTGAGATTTTGGATACGTTTCAAAGTAGAGCCAACAAAATTGACTGATGGATTGGATGTGGAGTGTGAGAGAAAGGACAAGGGCTTTGGCCCAAGCATTGGGAGGAATGGAGCTTTCCACGTGCAGAGATTGGGGATGTGAGAGAGGAGCAGGTTCGAGGTAGGAGTTCTAGAGTTGGATTTGGACATAACTCAGTTCGAGAAGCCAAATGGTGTCCCATTGGAGGGGCCAGGAAGGCAGGTGAGCGGTGGGGTGTCTGGCTGGACACGTAGATTGGAAACCCAGGCTTCCTGCCTTCCTGCTCTGCACCATTTTCTGTCCTGCCTTTCTTTCTATAACCAGGCTATTTTTCTGGATCACGCGTATTAAGTGCTATATTTAAAGTATGCTTATAAGGAATTTGTTTTTATTTCTTGGACAATACAGTAATGGAGAATTTTAAAGTCATGCCTTTTCTTAGCCATTCGTATCTAAGGGTTCATATGCTTTTGTGTTTTGACCAAATAATATTTTGAATTGTATTAGTGATTTTCTAATTATGAATCGTTCTTGCCCTCCTTAAGTGAATCTGCAGTGGCCATTACATTTCATTTCATAATTTTGTATTAGGAACCGTGATTGTAGTTTAAATTTTGTGCTAGTTTTATCAGGTTTTTTTTAAATCGGTGGTCTCTTAAAATGAATTTGGATCCTTTTCCTCTTTCCTTTCTCTGTACTTTTTTTCTTTATTATAAAGATTTTTATTTCTTGAAGTTTATAGAATTCACCAATAAAAATATCTCAGCCTAGTTCTATTTTGAGGAGGTAGACTTGATGACTTTCTCATTTTCCCCCATAATTATTGAGCTGTTTAATTTTCAGCGTTTTCTTGAATCACTTTTGGAAACTTCTATATTCCCAGAAAATCACTCATTTCATCTGGATTCCCAAGCTTAACTAGCCTAACGTTATTTAAATGTTTCTTCTAATATCGTAATGTCCTCAAGGCTGGCATTATTCTAGACCCTGTCTCGCTGTTATTAATGTATATTTGTGTGCTCAGTCTTTTATATTGTTTATGTATTCCTTCCGTCATTTCCTTAGCTGCAGAGTAGAATTAGATTAGACTTCGGTTGAAAAATATTTTATTAGAAAATGTGAAATAATGATTATAAATACGAATAAGAAAGTTTAAGGGTATGAATTTTCCTTTGCCTACAACTGAGACCATGTCCCCTGGGCTTTTGTCGCGTGGCTGCGTAATTACACTTCTTTTGCCAGATGTTCCTTACTTGGGAGGGGCTTTTCTTCCCCTCGTTTACTTTAGCGTCCTCTGTAAGAATTTAAAATCTTCGGGGGGTTTGCGACTTCGCCGTGTCTGATTTTGACAAATGAGCTTTGATGACTTCGAATGAACGAGCAGCAGGAGTGAACATAACAGGCCGGGGAGGAGCACAGTGGGAAAGGCCTCTTCGGGGAGGGCTCAGAAGTACACTTAGGTAGGCTGTTACCCAAGCGAAGAGTGGGAAGAGAAATTCGTCTGTTTGCTGTTTTTCACCATCACTTTCTCCGATACTTGGCAACAGTGTCAGTATACACGGTCTCCAGGTGTTTAGCCATTTCCTCTGCTCTTTTCGTCTTCCGCGTAGTTGTATGTATATTAAACACATGCATGCTCATACACAGTATCTGTCATATGTTGGTGAAGCCTGGGAAATCTCTCTTAAATACAGAAGTCACTTATTAGGGGCCGGATGATATCCGCCAGGGCTGCGCTAGATAATTGCGCCGTCTACATGCCTCAGGAATTATGTGGCTGAATGTTGCTACCCGCTCCCCTCCCTTCTTCTCTTCTCCTTAAGGCCACGTTGGTCACTGTATGAGGCAGGAAGTATGGCAAATGTTAAATGCTTTTTAGTAATCAGATTTAACAAAGGGAGACCTTTTTTTAGCCATGATTTAGTATACAGCGATCAAAACAGGTCCATCAGTGTTTCCTGAAGCTTGCTTCAAAAAAGATGGTATGTTTATTCTTCCCAAACATAGACGACATTTAACACTGAGATCCAAATCATTGTTTCAAACCAGATCTTCATTTGTTTGCTCTGTCCACCTATATTCACTTTCAAAAATGCAGAATAATTTTAGTTATTTTTCTGTAACCGCCTTGCTCTACAGCTGCTTCTTTAGTGACATGTTTTTTCTATTTCTGTTTCATAGCAAATGCCAGATGTTAATGTAAGCTGGGATGGAGAGGGCCCAAAGCAACTGCCCTTTATTGACATTTCAGTGGCTGTGGCAACAGATAAAGGTTTAATTACGCCAATCATAAAAGATGCTGCCGCTAAGGGTATACGGGAAATTGCTGACTCTGTAAAGGTATGTCTTAGGAAATACTGTGCTTTCAAAATGTTGGTATTTACTCTCTGGTAAAGTCTTGACATGATCTAGTCATACTGTGATAGAGATATTTATGTATTAGTATTTTCAAGTGATTGTCAATTGTGTATGAAAGTTTTTAAGGTTTTATCTAGGTAGGAACCATTTTAAGAAAATTTAATATTCAAAAATTCAGAAATAACATACAGATAGATTAGGATCTACTGTATTCAAGTTACAGGTGAATGCTTTATTTCCCAAAATCTAGAATTCCACTCTAAAGATGATATTTTAGATAGTTTTAAAGTTAAAGCTGAAACTGTATTTCTGTGAAGGTGGTGAGTAGATCTCACTGTTCACAGTGTTTTATTCTTCAAAACTAATTTTATTCATTTCCTCTCTAGAATTGAGACCACTAAAAGTCCTTCATTTTCCAGAAGCGAAAGTACTGGATTTTTCCTGAGTTTCTTTAAAAGCAGTTTTTCTAGCTCCAATATGGAGGAGTGGGATTTCCCCCAGAATATCCCATTGAACCGCATGGGAACACGGGCAATAGATCGGCTCTGACAGCCTGTATAATTTCCAGAGGTATTTTTTGACGGAAGTGTCACCTCTCTTACAGCGTTAGAATTGAATATTTCAGACTCATTTAGATAAATGATTCTTCTCTTTTTTTTATTTACCAAAGACCAGTTGTATATACCTAGTGGGCGAGCAAGTATACTTTTAAAAGTAGAAGATAAGATTTCTTTGGGGAGCTGACAGTGTACACGTCGTAGATGTACTTGCCCAAAATACACGAACACAAGTTAATCTGCTTTTAAAAGCATACTCTTAGAATCTTCGAGTTAGATACAGTTAATGCTGGCCTTAGTGGAAATGACATTGTTAGCTCTTTCTTTGCTCCTCTTTGAAAAGATTAGCAGAATGTGTTTTTATAGATAAAAATGCAACTGTTTTTCTTAATTGAGCGGTGACTTAGTTCGACCAATGCAGAAGTCAAAGTAAGATACGTTGGTTTACTAAGATAGTTGTGTGCCTTTTAGTCATCAAGAGTTTTCAACAACAATGAGAATACATGTATTATTAGTGTTTTTGTGAAATCCAAATGAGGTTAAATTTCACTATAAAGTTAGAATTTTCTTATGTATTTTTATATCTTTCTTATTTTTAATATTTATGTGTTTCTTATATATTAAATTTTTAAAATTAAGCATTATAGGAAAGTCTCTTTGCTTTTGACCAGTTTACTAATTTTACTATGATAGTACATAGTTCTTAAATTAGCAGTGTTAGCGTTCCCATTTTCTTGTATCCTGAAAGAAGCTAAGTTGAGGTGTAAGGAAGCAGTGTGAGCAGCCTCTCCGCAATGGGAAGGGCAGCCTTGACCCTTTGGAATGTTCTAGGGCCTCTGTGACAGTCCTTGAGGTTTTCCTGTAATTCCTGGCAACCCTTAAGTATCAGTGTGCGCTGGCTGCTCCTCTATGCTTCTTATTCTCCCTGCTTCTCTCTCCCACCCCCTCCCACCCCCTCCTACCCTCTCCCACCCTCTCCCACCCTGCTGCCTGTGACCAACACCCCACTCTCTCTTCTTAGCATGTGTGAGACACCAGGCTAAGCACTGTATTTAATCAGCCCAGTATCATAGTTGAAACTTTAATTCCCCCATTTTGAAATGGAGGAAATGGAGTTTTAGTGCTGTTAAGAAATCTGCCCACAGTGATGCATCTAGAAAGCAGTAGAGGTGAGGTTTTATTTAAATCGGGGCATTTCACAATTCATGAGCCATTTTCTTAGGGCTCCTGTGGCTTCCATTGCTGAAGTAGCTTCCTGACGTTATCCTGTGTTATTGTGTTCCTGCAGTTGATCATTCTCTGAGATCACCTCATTTCTTTATTTGTTGATCCTTCTCTGTTCCTTCCTGTCTGATGTTGATGGTCTTGCTCTTGCCATATATCCAATTCTAGAAGAAAGAGTGCATGGAGATAGTAGGTGCTCCGTGAATTTATTTGTTTAATTCTCAATAAAAACTTGTATTGAAATGAACTTTTCAAGGAGTTTGCGGGTCTCTGGAGCTCCATCTGTGGACCAGGTTAATACCTGCACTAAGTTTTTACTTCTTGACCCTCACTAACCTTAAGGATGTCATTGTGTGGTGCTAAAGGCATGCCTTAGCTAAGTTCAAGTTTTTATTCCCTAAATAAAGTAATATAGTAACAAGCCTTAGATCCCATGCTTCATTAGTTATAACATTTTAAAAGACAGAGGCAAAGTTTTCCTCGATGTACCCGGTATGTTTTTTAAATGAGTTAGTAAGGAATGTGACATATTTTAGAAATATTTCCTAGTCATCTTGTATTACATCCTTTCGGCACGAGGCTTCAGGTAACATGTGTTTTGATTTTAAGTTTACATTACTGGGAAATCCCAGTGAGAATTAGGAATTTGTAAAACCAGTGATGCTCCTCAGAATTATTCTTATGCCAGGCTTTTAGTGTTCATTGATAGGAGTATCCTGCTGATATGTTTACAGTCTACAGAGAGATGTTTTTTTTAAGTGTATTATGTGGGCTTGCAGTCCAGTTTTTAAAATGAACATGTGTTTTATTTGTTTTAGCCTAGTAATTCATCAGGATTGTTGTGATCATCTGCCTTTAAAGAACTGCCTCAATCAATCAATCGATACCTTTCAAAATTCATGATACATGCCTGTTTAAATCATGTGAACAGCTACATCGCTTAAGGCAGAAAAAACACATTTGTAGATTGTCCTATTTCTGATATTTCTGATAGTCCAAGGACCATACAAGTCTAAGTTCACCTTTTCAGTACTCATTTTGGATCCAAGTAGTTTTGTAAATAACTGTATCCAACTAGTATCGATAAATATGTAGTCATCTCAGTTGTCAGTAAGTCACAGTGATATGTTGAGATCATTTTTAGACTTTTAAAGAATGTTTTATTTTTCAAAAATTAAATCATCGATGGTGACTATGTTAGCTCTATAATACAGAAAATTAAGTAAGCCTCAGATTTATTTTACCTCCCCAGGTGACAGTGGCTTCATTTTTCTCTTTCTTCCCCTCCTAAATTAGTTCCTTATTAATTTTTCATACGTAATGACTCAACCTCCATTTCTTTGTCTTTAAAGCATTAAAACAAAAAATTAACACGAGGGTAGTCAATTGCAAGCGCAAGTCAAGGAATATTTAACGACTTCCTTTTTTTTAATGTTTATTTTGAGAGAAAGAAAAAGAAAGGGAGGGGCAGAGAGGGGGAGAGAGAGAATCCCAAGCAGGTTTGTCTGTCAACACAGAGCCCGACACGGAGCTCGAACCCACACACCTTGAGATCATGACCTGAGCCAAAATCGAGAGTTGGATGCTCAGCAGATTTAGCCCTCCGGGCGCCCCTGAACTACTTTTCTTAACGTCATTCTCAGAGTGTCATCTGTCTTTTCCTCTGTCAGTTTTTAGAAAGCAATTTTGCTGAGAGTGGTATGAAGTTAATATATTCTTACAGTCCTCGTGGCAGGTGTAAAACTAGCTCATTCAGGAGTTGCTTCAGCTGTAGATCAAGAACCCCAAAAATGTGTATGTCCTAGAGCTTTGTAATTGCACCTCTGAAGATTTTTATGAAGTAATTGAAACCAGTGGACCAAATTAAAACACTGGGGGCATGACTGAATTGTGGCAGATGTAGTCTTTAGAATGTTAAGCAGACATTTAAAAATCATTTATAAAGACTAACAGCACAGAAGATGCTTATAATATTGACAGTGAAATATACAATTCTGCTTTTTTTTTGCAGCTGTCTGAAGTGATAGATATGATGTGTATGTTTCGGTTTTATAAAAAAGAAGGAAACATTGAAAGATGAAAACTAATATGTTGGTTGTGTGATGGTTGTCATTAGACAAAATTTATTTAAAAGCTACTGGGTCGACAAGAGTGGTTTCTTCTAATACTTTGTCTCACAATAAAATCTTTATAGGCAGAATAATTTCATTGTATCTATAGAAAACATGCTGCATAGTTATGGTATATGGGGTAATTCTAATACTGGAAGAATTTTTAAAGGGAAGTAATTTTTGTAGAGTTTCAGTTCACATCTTTAGCTTCATAGATGATCTGTGCTCTAACTTGTTCATTTTTGAATTGTATTAGAGAAAATGACGTGTGTGTGTGTATGTATGTATGTGTGTGTAGATATGTATATGTCCTATAGAGTCAGTGAGGGCACATCAGCGATGAGTGTGTACCCCAGACAAGTATTACAAGGGGCAAAATCAGCTGCATAACATGGTGCTGGTTGTCATGCTCAACGTGTATTTTTCTTTCTCAGGCTCTATCAAAGAAAGCGAGAGATGGAAAACTGTTACCTGAAGAATACCAAGGCGGATCTTTTAGGTAAAATTTAAACTCTGAATTATCAGTAACGTCAGACAGACGACCATGGGGTACCTGGGTGGCTCAGTCGGTTGGGCATTTGACTTCAGCTCAGGTCACAATCTCATAGTTTGTGGGTTCCAGCCCTGCATCGGGCTCTGTGCTGACAGCTCGGAGCCTGAAGCCTGCTTAGGATGTTTGCCTCTCTCTCTCTCTGCCCCTCCCCTACTTGCGCTCTCTCTCTCTCTCTCTCTCTCTCTCTCACACACTCTCAAAAATAAATAAACATTAAAAAATATATTATAAATATAATACATTTATAAACTTCTACTTTTGTTTTCTACTTGCAATCTCTTTTATTTTAAGATAATTCAGGGGAGAATATTAACATTTGGATCCTTTAGGTATTATCAGCTCTGTTTTTAAGTGTCACCTTCATACAGTGTATGTAGTACACTGAGTGTAGCGTGAATGTTTCAAAAAATGGAAGAACACAGGTTTCAGTGTAACCGACCAAAGCAAGTTATAGACTGTTACCAGCATCCCAGAAGCTTCCCTTTACCCCTTCCTAATTATCCCCCTGGCAAAGGTAACCACCTTTCCGAAAATTATCACCACGGATTTTGTTTTGCTACCTTTGGTCTTTATGTAAATAATGTATATCCCTTAGTGTCTGACTTCTCTCACTCAACATTAATGTCTGCGAGATTGCCATGTTGCCATGTGAAGTAGTTATTATTTACTTTTGCAATGTATAGTATTTTGTAGCATATCGTATGAATGCGCCAGTGTCTGCTTTTACTCTTGGGCATATGTTGTTGTTTACAGTTTGGTGCTGTTACCAATAACGGTGCCGTGAACATTGTCATCGGTGTCTTACGGTGAATATATTTGTTGTATAGACCTGAAAGTGGAACTCCTGAATTAAAAGCTTTAATGGATATTGCCAGTTTTCCAAAACGGTCATACAAATTTATACTTCCGGTAACAGCGCATGAGAATTCTCGTTGCTTCATATTCTCACCAACGCTTAGTAACGTTAGGTTTTAAATTGTAACAATTCTTAAGGTATGTAGTGGTACTCTTTGGGGTCAGGCAAATTAATGCTATTGAATACATTTTCATTATCTTTCAGCCTTTAGGGTATCTGGTAACTTACCAGATAAAGTACCTGTTGATATCTCATGTCCATTTTTAAAAATGGTATGTGGAAGGCTCTTAGCTCCAGATACACAGTTCTTTATAGGATACATATTATTTCACGTATCCTTTCCCACTGCGTCCCTTGCCTTTGGAACTTTCTTCATGGATTTTTAATGAACACAAGTTGTGAATTTTAGTGAAATTCTATTTTTTAGGGGTTTTTTTTGTTTGTTTATTTTTACAGCTTGTACTATTTGTTTTCTATTTAGAATTCTTGCCTCTCCCAGAATTATGAAGTTATTTTTCTATGTTATTTTCTAGAAGTTTTACAACTTTTCACATGTAGATCACAATCCATCTAAAATTGGATTTTGTATCTGGTACGAAGATAAAGGTCAAGATTCTGTAACCGCCCCCCCCCCGCCCCTTATGGATATTAATTACATTGACCCAACATCACCTATTGAAAGGCTGACTCCTTCTCCATAGCACTGAGAAAGTGACCATGTGTGTGTTTGGTCTGTTCTGTGTTGTCTCTTCAGTTGGCCTGTGTGTTCATCCCTTTTGCTCGGTATCACCAAGGTGTAACCTTTGATACCTGGTAAGGGAGGTCTTTAATTTTGTTCACCCTTAAAACTGTCTTTCTTGGCTCTTTATATTTGCAAATACGTTTCAGAGTCAACTTAACACTTTTCATATACAGACACATAGATGCAAACCTTGCTGGGGTTTTGATTGGGATTGCATTCAGTCTTTTAATTGGCGTGAGAAGAATTAACATCTTTACAGTATTGAATCTTCCAGGCAGTGAACACGGTATACGCCGTTGTTTATTCAGTTCTTTGGTTTCATTCAGTTCTGTTTTATAATCTTCTACATAGAGGTCTTATTAGATGTATTTCTTTTATTTATTTTTTGCTACTGTTGTAAATGGTATTGTTTTTAAATTTCATTTTTAACTACAGCAACCTGTATGTAGATATAAAATGAAGTTTTACATTGGCCTTTTTATCTGGTGACTTAGCTAAATTCACTTACGTATCCTATTTTATCTGTAGAGTCTTAGATTTTCTGTGTACACAGTCAATTCATCTATGAATAATGACTATTTTCTTGCTTTCTCTGTTTTTTTTAAGTTTATTTTGAAAGAGAGAGAGTGTGTGAGTGAGTGAGGGGCAGAGAGAGAGGGAGAGAGAGAATCTCAAGCAGTCTCTATGCTCCCAGCACAGAGCCCAATGTGGGGCTCGATCCCACACACCGTGAGCTCATGACCTGAGCTGAAACCAAGAGTCAGACGCTTAACTGACTGAGCCACCCAGGCGTCCCGTGACCATTTTCTTTCTTTTTCCCAGTCCTTCTCGTACCTTATCGTTTCTTTTTCTTGTCATATTCTACTGCCGAGGTCTTCCAGTTCAATGCTGAATGAATGTTATATTAGACATACTATGTATATGTGTGTCGGTACTTGTTTTTTGATACTGTTGCGAATGGTATGTTTGTCTTTGTCTTTGGTCTTTGAATAACTTGGTATAAGGTTCTGTATCAGTTTTTTAGTGAAGGGAAAACGTAGGCTTCCGGGAAAGGGTTCTTTGACTGAGGACGCGCCACCTTCAGAGTGTTCTGTTTTCCCCTAGTATTTCCAACTTGGGCATGTTTGGCATCGACGAGTTTACTGCAGTGATCAACCCTCCTCAGGCCTGCATTCTGGCCGTGGGGAGATTCCGGCCTGTGCTCAAGCTCACGCGGGACGAAGAGGGGAATGCCCAGCTGCAGCGGCACCAGCTCATAACGGTCACCATGTCAAGTGACAGCCGGGTGGTGGACGACGAACTGGCTACCAGGTTTCTTGAAAGTTTTAAAGCAAACCTGGAGAACCCCATCCGACTGGCCTAGCCTCCAACATGAGAAGTTGGTCTCTGGCTTAGTTAATTGAGTAGCTGGTACTAAAACCTACACTGTAAGAAAACAATTAGGTATACAAGCGCGAAGTGGATGAGTTGTTTATTTATTTAGGGTGAACGAGTTTGTCCTCCGAGTTGTCCTCATTTTCAGCTTGAGTTTAATGTTACAGAAATAAATAACAAACCGTAACTAGTAAAAGAAAGAGAACATTTGGTTCGTCAGATTCATTTTTAACCTCTGGTGCTGTTCTAAAGTGAAATGTAAATTAAATTGTTTGGCTCATGTGAGCATTTTAGACTATTTGAGAATGTATGATAAATTGTAAAATGGGAAAAATTGTGAGAACTAATTATGTTGAAATTAGAAGTGAGCGTCAAAGAGAAGCCCATTAATTTAAGCAGTGGGACCTCACTTTTCATAAGCACTGCTCTAGATATACTTGAACAATTTAATATGTACAGAAGTGTATTCTGGATAATAGTAAGTAAATAAGGATCACATTGTATTAGGGGTTGTGGCAACATTATTGAATTTTTTATGTATATAAAGCCATAGGTTTTAGAGTGGTTTCTATCAGTCTTATTTTTCACTTCTATGACACTGTGAACTTATAAAGAGGAAGAATTAAAAAGTCAAAAATAAGAGAGAGAGACCAAAACATTTGTTTCAGTAATAAACTATAGTGAAAATATCTAAACTTTCTGAAATAAACTGTTCACCTTCATATTAAGTTGATATATTAAAATAAATTATGCTATTTCCTACCAAACATTTTGAATTAGTGTTAACTTAAACACAAAATGTTGGGTTTTTTTAGTGCATTTGAATCAAGTTTGTATTGTGCAATAAAATGTGAGAAAATACAAAAGCTTCTATTGTATTTTAAATGTTAGGACACAGAAGTTTAGCAGATCCTTGAAGTTGGTTAGTAGTTTGCCTGGGACAGCTTATAAGGAAGTCTACAAGAGGAAAGGAAGAATTTAAACTTGACCTAACATTAGGAAAACAACGGATGTGGAGTGTAAAACTTTGAAAGAGAGCAGAAGGGAAATTTTATGAAGTAGGCAGGAACTCTCCTTTTTATTCCATCAATAGTATGAACTTTTCACTAATTATTGTAAAAGTCAGAAGAGCCTGTTTCTCTCTTTTAACAGCTTTACCACGACCGGCACGTCAGCTGGCCTGAAATTGGGTGCTGATTTAAATACCCAGTCACAGAAAGGCTTGTGTTGGCGTCTGCTACCCGGAATCCCCAGAAAGCAGACCACGTGGTATGACGGCACGCTGCCTACGCTCTAACCGAAGAGCTTCTAAAACCATCGGAGCCCCAGTATATCAGCTGTTAAGAATATGCTTAATCCAATTACTCTTTACAAACTGTTTTTTTTCAAAGCAGTCTTAAAAACCTTTGTCATATTAACAGTTAGACTAAAAATTGTCCCCAAATGCTCTTTTCAAAGTAACTCTTGCAAGTTATGTTACTCTCAGTTTTAACTGAAATTACTTGTTTTCTCTTAATTTTTATATCTGAGGAATAGAACTTGAGACAGCCATAAGCATTGGCGTGGAGCTCTGTTTTCCACAGACGGACATGCGTACATGGCAATGCACCTGTTTCCCCGGCAGGGAGCTGGGCACTCGTAGCCACCACTGCCTGCCTTGGAAAGTCGGGAACTGCACAGCAGAAATACCGTGTACGCTTGAGGCATTTTGATTTTTCATGGGCTCACCTCACAGCTTTCGGTACAAATTCATTCTGACTAGAAGCGTTTTCTCTAATACTTACACTGATTATGTAAGTGTAATACATACACTTGGCCATAGCACTGATCTGAGTAACACGGTTTGGGTTGTTCTAGAGAACGAGCTCTATGCTGTTTAGGCAGGCTCCCTCCTCCAGTTTTTATAGATACATATAGATATAGATATAGATATATGTTTATTTCTTTTTATATGTATTATTTATATCTTATTGTATGTGTGTAATAGATACTCGTTTTTGTAGTACTGAGAGGTATCACACTGAGAGGATATAAAAATTAAATTTGATATCTGGTCATCTTTTTCCTCATTTAAGCAGGGAAGATGAGTAAAATTTGGGGAAGACTTCTAAAAAAAAGGCAGCACACATTTCTTTTAACACTTGGGCATGAAAAGAAATATCAATGACTGTTTATAAGTCAAATGGCCCTGCTTCTCCCCTTGCAATTTCCAGGTGACCCGTACAGAGTTTGTTCACTATTTTGTGGCATCAATATATTGCTGGCCCACCTCCTTTGTTTGCAACAATACTAAGCGATTTATATGTGCTAGTGCAGCTATCTTACGTGGAATGTCAAATGGAACTTTTATTTTTAGATTTTTTTTTTCTTCTTCTTTGCGTTGCGGATTTAATTTCATGCTAAATCGTACAGGCCAGCCATTCAGACATTCTGTTAAAAGCAAGCCTAGTTTTCTAACCTTTTAATTGAAAGATAGGGGGTGCTGTGAGTTAATGGATTATAGTTAGAGTGTGGAAGAAAAAGTAAAATGGCATTTAGATCTTCGTGTTCAAGGGAAACGTATCCTCATTACACAACTGCATCATGACGGACTTTGTCTCAGGTGACGTGAAGAAGTAAAAGAACCAAATATGTTGCAGGTAACAATTAACTGTTAATTTAGATACGGCCTTATTCATGAGAAACTTCTGTTGATTTTTCAGTCACCAGAAAAAACGGCGTAGAATTGCTATAAGGTTAGGCTGGCCATGATATGCAAGGCAGGTCAAAATGAGGAGAGGACAGCAGTCGGCAGGAACCATCTGGAAGCTTTTGCCTTAATGAAAGAGTGAGTTAACTAGACTCTGCACTAGGTCAGGGGACGTTAAAGAAGTGCGGGAGGTGAAGAATAGTGTACACGTTAATATGTTGCGGTGTATTACAGATATTCGGAGTGGGCATGTGCGGTCAGATAATGCAGCAACAGTAATGTAATTTCCTGGTCCAAAACACAGTCCTCCTCGGCCCACATCACCGGCATCCAAAAAATTAAGTCATGTACAGCAAATGATATATTTCAGAAGACATTTAAGCTTTCTGTAAATGGAAAAAGCAGCAGTCTTCCAATAAAATAATGTTAAATAGTTTTGTGGACTTTTAAATTTTACTTCCTAGTGTTTCCATTGGTTGCAGCAGATGGGGACAGGTGCTGGGTTGGAGGAAAGGTGTGGTTTGTCTAGACTTGTAATATTGAATGAAATTATAAGGCATAAAGATGTGTTTGGAAAAATGATTAGCCTCTGTTAGTAGCAGTCTTTTATTTTTTTGATCTATGAAAAGCTTACCTTCACATTTTATCACTCATCTGTATTTTTTGCAACAAGTTCGAGCAGCCTTTTCTTCCTAGGAAAGCGGATACTTTTAAATCTCTCACCTAACCTCTACTGCACATGATATATACAATGAAAGGAAACGGGCTTTTATTAAAAGTTGAGAAATTCTTCACAAAATCATTAATTAGTCATGATTTGCCTTTATTCACACCAAAAACGATTTACGTTTTCTGAAATTCCTTCGGTTGTGAAATTCTTTATTACCCCATCACTTTAAAAATAGATCTTTTAAAGATGAGGCTGTTGTGATCAAATGAGATATTCTATTAGTCAAGCACCTGATAAAGCATAAAGTATTACACGTAAGTTGTCAAAATGACAATCATATAAACTGCACTTATTCTGCTTCTTTCCAGTGGCTCATCAACAGCCCGTTTGGTAAAGAATGGCATTTGTCAGGGAACTAACTATAGGAGAGCACTCAATAAGTTACTGTCCTTCGCGACAGAACTACTGCCCTTTAGTACGTACTTTGTGCTCCAAGTATTAAATCAAGAGTATTTTCGGCTGGGTTTAGCTTTATCTATATTGTGCTCTTGGTAAAAACTTTTATTTTTCTGTGCCTCAATGTGCTTACCTATGAAAAATGAGGAAACAGGAGGGAAAATTAACCGTGGTGGTGGTGGTTGCTAGTCTTGTTTAATCTCAATTCTATAAAGCGGGTCCAGCCTATTTTAACATCATCATTGCAAGGGAAGGTAATGAAACTCAAGAGATTATGTCATTTGCCCAGTGGCGCATGGTTCAGGCATCGCAACTGGGATTTGAACCCGGATCCGTGCGGCACCCAACTTCAAGCTCGCCACAGTGCAGGTGGTACCGTTGCTGAGATAGTTGGGTATTAACACACCGCACCTTCCCCCGGGAGTAACTGAGGGGCCTGTTCCTCAGTAGTAACACTAATGTGTTTGCTACCTGGCCACTCTTAAATCAGTTCATATTTTTTTTCTGTAATAGTTCTCTTTGTGTCTTTCGGGTAATTGCGTGCAGAGAATGCTGAGGGATTTTTGTTTTCATTATGGACACCCCCTGTTAACTTGAAATGCTGACTTTAAGTAATATAACTGCTCCCTCTGAATGGAAGGCTTGGAAAAATATCAACTTAAACTAGGGGCTTAGTTTCTCTACGGATAAAAATATGACATATTTCACACTTAACAAATACCTGAGAATCTGGTCCAAGTTCAGAAGCAAAAGTAGTGACTCCCAATTTTTCCTTTGGAGGCTCCAGACTTCTGTGTGGACAACCAGTATCAGTCAAGGTCTAATCTTGTATATTGACTTTATTAGTCAGGGACCACTGGTTGCGGTTCACCGTCTGGCAGAGGTCATTGATTGGGTCGTTGAGGCCAGATCTGTCCACATTCACCACGGGAAACCGGAAGCAGCTCTCCAGGGCACAGGTGAGCCTCGGCCACTGGGCTGGTGCACTTGAAAGGGCTCAGGGTGCCCCAGTGGATGGGAGGCCTGGAGCACACGGTACCTACACTGAGAGGGCCATTCCAGACATATGGCAAGAACGAAGACACCTGCTTATTCCGTCACGCGCCTTCCGAGAGAGCTTACCAGATCGTTCTTGCTGTACGTTTCCTAAGATATGCTTCAGAGAATTGCATTCATTATTTTACAACAGGCATTAAAGGGTAAATTTGAAGCTGAGAGACAATAAATCAGTAACTGGCACCATAAGCCCAACCAGGAAGGCTGGGGAGTAAAGTATGCTGTCATTATTTGGAATAACACCAAATAATAAGAAATCTTAGAAAAGCATAGCAGTCTACATTAGACCTGCTTTGTGGGGAAAAACCTATCGAAAATACCGAAAATAGGGTCCCTTCATCTCAAATAATTTCCCCTATTTCCTAGGTGGGGCGTCCATTAAAGTGTGAAACGAAAGTAAAATGGGAAATAGAGTATTCATTCAACAGTGCTGAGCATCTCCTGTGCATCAGCACTGCGGATTCATAGCTAATGGCCCTTGCCCTCCCTCGGCGCAAACTCCAGAGAAGGAGTGATACGCAATTCAGCAACTTCTGTAATCAAAGTATGTGCCTGGGCCTGGGTCGAGAGGTAGGCTTCCTAGAGGAGATAACATTTGAAGCAGGTTTTTTACTGGTTTTCACCACCTCCCTTTTGGTTCTGGCTTCTCTAATTTCAGTAGCCAACTATTTAACACCTTATGCACACCTAATGTACAAGTATCAGCAGTCCATCTTTTTTAACCTTGACTCAGTACCTGTGCATACCACTAGTAACTTAAACGCCAACAGTGCTTAGAAACTGAGTTGGAAGGGAAGGTACTCCGTGGGCGGTTGCAGGGGCAGAGAAAGCTTTACGCCCTGTTACCTGCAAGAAAATGTTCTTGCCAATGTCGTCATGCCTAAAGAAAGTCATGTTCGTTTAGGAATAAGCGCTCGTGCCCTGTTTAATTGAAACACATTTTAATAACACCTCTATTCCCTAACCTCTTCCCCAGCCTCTGCTTTTTTGAAGATGCCTTGTGTGCGCAGATGCATTCTGTTAATGGAGTAAGTCATCTGCCAGGACAGATACTTCTTTGGGTATCTTCACGCCCATTGTTTCACATCTCAAGGGACCATCTGTTAAATTTATTTTCAGAGTCGTGATCATCTTTGGGCTCTCCAGCTAACTAAGCAAAACTATAGGAGCAAGTGAAAATCAAGTTCTATTTTGAGCACTCAGTATCTTTAATGCTAAATATCAGCTTAGTAGGTTCGGAGACCAACTTCATTCACCCGCTTAGCACCATGCAGCCCTTCCAGTTAACTTGATTTCTTTACTTAATACATTATGCAATCTGTGGGCGTTTCATTTTGACACCAAGTCATCTGTTCATTATTGATACATTAATAACAATGTATTTTATCTCAACTTGTTAATGAAATCTAATCAGAATGTAAGTTTCCAGATATTCTACTTTTAATGCTTTGATACAACTTGAGAAGAATGAAACTATATGGTAAGTTTTATAGATCTATCTGTTCCTGACAGTAGACCCTAATCCTCCTTCTAAAAATCTCAGTTTGGTCCCTTTTTCCAGAAGCCATGATTCCTTTGAGCTGAGAGTACACGAGCCTGTGAATTGGGCAAAATGGAAACTCCATAGTCATTGGGGGAGAGGGCTTTTATATGTGTTTCCTCATTTCCTAAGGGAGTCTTCCCAATGTTGGGGAATATTGGAAGAAATCACTTCTTAAAATTGTTTTAAAAATGGAAAAACTGGGGCGCCTGGGTGGCGCAGTCGGGTAAGCGTCCGACTTCAGCCAGGTCACGATCTCGCGGTCCGTGAGTTTGAGCCCTGCGTCAGGCTCTGGGCTGATGGCTCGGAGCCTGGAGCCTGTTTCCGATTCTGTGTCTCCCTCTCTCTCTGCCCCTCCCCCGTTCATGCTCTGTCTCTCTCTGTCCCAAAAATAAATAAACGTTGAAAAAAAAAATGGAAAAACTGATCAAATGCATAAACATACATTAAGCGCAAAATATTCTTTTACTTGGGCAGTCCTCTACAGGACTTTTATTTTCCAGGCAGATATTCAATATAATTTTTCTAGTTCTTAGTTCTTGATAAGTAGATGCAGAGCTTTTCTTTTCTTCAAACTACACATACGCTGACCATGAAAATATAATACTAATTGAATCATGTAATGGGTTCCAAACATTCTTCTGAATGCTCTGTATGTATTATTAACTCATTAAATCCTCACAAGCCCCCAGGATAGGTATTGATATGATCGGAACTTCGCTTGTCTGAGATCCCACAGCTAGCAAGTAGGACAAGAATCAAGATAGGCAGGCTGGCCCCAGAACCTCACAAAAGATTTCTCTTTTCAAAAATGCCAATCTGTTAGGAAATTCTGGAGCTTAGCACGTGAAAAAGACATTAGTTGAGGAAATGCCTCTCTGTTAATATAGTGTTAACAGCTTGTTGAACTCAGTAGCACCTCCTACAGGAATATCATAGAAATGAGTCTTGCTAAAGCCACAGTAATATGACATTCATTGTCCTCTAGTCTTTTATATTAATGAGTGACGTGTTCCTTTAATCTTCTGATTCCTGAAGGGGGTGGTAGTTGATGTGGTTTAAAAATTGAGGGTCAGACAGGAAGACACCTTGACCTTATTTACAGGGCAAATTTTTGGGTGATGACCAGAGTTCTTTAATTTTTGTCTGAGATAACAAGTTATGGAAAAAGAAGTGTCTAATAATTTTTTTAAGAAGCATAGTAAATGATGGGGCGCCTGGGTGGCGCAGTCGGTTAAGCGTCCGACTTCAGCCAGGTCACGATCTCGCGGTCTGTGAGTTCGAGCCCCGCGTCGGGCTCTGGGCTGATGGCTCAGAGCCTGGAGCCTGTTTCCGATTCTGTGTCTCCCTCTCTCTCTGCCCCTCCCCCGTTCATGCTCTGTCTCTCTCTGTCCCAAAAATAAATAAACGTTGAAAAAAAAAATTTTTTTAAAGAAGCATAGTAAATGTCTTTGTGCTTGAAAGTATATGTTCTTTCTGTGCAGATACCAGATAAGTTACTGATAACAGGTAAGTAGAGACATCTTGATTTTTCCCGGATTGTTTTGCAAGTTTCTTGGATATGTTTTTGTTTGAAGCATGATCACTTCACCCCTCATCCTCTATCACCATCACAGCTATTAATTCAAAATATAGAACATAAGACTCATACCTGGTAGGATTCCAGACTGGGTTTCTCCCGTCTTCCCCCCTTCCCAATCCCCTGATGTGTCAGTCTGACCTTCACCAAACACTTCCTTTTTTAAGGGCCTGGGGAATCTTGTTGGAGCAGTTCTGTGCCTACGTTTCAAGAACATACGGATCAAGTAAGAATGTTACCATTTATCAAGACTGACCCATAACATTACGCTTTCCGTAAGATGAGTTCTGTGGCCAATTTCCCGTATATGGTGGGTAGATATATGAACATTTTCGGCTGGTAGCAGAATCCTCTCTTACTTGAAGGTCAAGGAAGTCTTGTGTGTTTATGTTTGCAATACCTTATATAAGACATTCCAAAGCAACTTGCCTTTTGAATGATGAAGTCTCCTTATCTGCATCAATTGTGTGTGTGGTTTTTTTTCATAATTGAAAGACTACAGTCTCTGTAAATGGAGGATGACTCTTTAGAAAAGGTTTCTAGCTCACGATACTCAGATAATAACAGATATTTGGTGGACTTTTGCCTCCTCCGCTTTTTAAGAGAAAAATCATTAAAGAGAAGATGAGGTGGGAGGAATAAGACACAAATGGAAAAAGATTCATGGTATTAAATAGGCACCTAGACAAGGACTCAGGGTTAACATGGACAGTCAGTAATTTGACTTGATTAGAGACAGGACAGGCTTTTTTTCTTTTTCCTTTTCTTTTTCAGAAAACTTTAAAGTTTCATGGCAATCTATTTTTCCAGCACGAAAGTAAACTCCTTAGTGATCGGTGTTGGCCGTTGGCCTAAAGTTACCAAACAAAACTAGGAAGTAACAGAATTTTTAACATTTCTGTACATCTTAGGAGGATATTTATTGGGCAGTGGTGGCCAAACTGCCATCTGTTACGGTTCTTTCTTTCTTTCCACATAGCAGGTGTGGTCGGATCAGCCCAAAGCTGTCCCTGCTTGGAAGGCAACCTTCTTAGAAAGGGCTGGATTAGGCAGATTAAATTATCTGCTTCGGGTCTTTAGGAAAATCTCTTTTCCCTTTGATTCACGTTCTTGTACAATTCTTTGTATTTTTCCTGACAGGAGAATGGTAAACTTAATGGCTGAGATAAGGGTGTGGACCTATAGGATAGAAGCCAAGGAAGCTGTTCAACCTGTTTTTGTTCTTGGCTTAGGCAGTGGCCTGCTGGTAAATGTTTAACAGCTGGCTCTTGGGGGGGGGGGGGGGGGGATGTATAGGTGCCTATAATCAAATGTAAGTCTGTTATAAATGTTACTGATAAATAATAAAATACATAAATAACAAGTTGGAAAGGATATGCTATAAAACACAATAGTGTATAAATACATTCATAATACAATGCAATACAATATACAATTCACAAATAGTACTAGAACATACAGCGCTCTTAATTGTCAATTTTATAGAGCTCATTGATTCTCACAGAATGCATTCGTTGATTTTATGGAACTCTTCTATCGGTAGCCAAACTGGTTGCAGTTGATGAGTAAGTAGGATTCCCAGCACGAATGTTGGTTGATATTTAACTTCACACGAGAGAGTAAGATGGAAGTTAAAACAAAGACGTAGGTTGGAATTTCGCTTCTTTGTCAATGAAGAGAGTCACTTCTTTACTGAAATCAGATCATTTTCACATACTGGAAGCACATTTCCTCAAATTTTGTGCCATTCACAACGTGCCAGCTATCGATGCGACATATTTTTAAGTTTCATCTGCATTATTTACACTTTTCCGGCACTTCCTTAAGCCTGGAGATAATCAACAATAAGCCAAGCCCTGATTTTTAGCTTTTGCCTATTATATCAATGCTCTGACCTCAGGCTACCAGTGTGATGCCACTGAATAGAGAGTTGGGAAGAGGCACGTGGCCCGCACACGGTTAGATAAATTTCGCGCCATTAGTACAGATACAATAGATGTGAAAAACATCACGCACATGGATCACAGTACATGAGAAGGAGGTCAGGAGTGCTGGGCATTATTTGGGGTTTTGATAATTATTTAATAGTAAGCTTATGTAACAACTTTTAACCAAGGCTTGCAAAATTTCCTGAAACCATCTGCTTCCCTTAACAGTACAGCGGTACAGGCCGGGTACCGCTTGCCCAAGCTGGTGCGAGGCAGCCTCAGCGCACCACTGGCTCTTCACCCTCCAACTCCGACCGGTGCTCCCTTAATGCCCGTGGCTTGGGGGACGGGGGAGACACGTGCCAATGTGCCTTTTAAAATACAGAATCCAGGGCCCTACCCCTGGAGATCAGTCTGAGGCGAGAGGCCGGGCTGCAAAACCCAGAGCTCCCCAGGCGATTACGATGGGCAAGGAGACTCAGGAACCGTTCCTTTGGCGAGAGTGCTCGTCGTCCACGCCAGTCCCCCAGGACCCACTACTCCCGAGTTGGAAGCGGGGTCCCACTAACAAGCTGTCTTCCTCGCCTGGCCTCCTTTCTCCCCTCATACACGGTGTCCCTTTGGAACCCCACGGGGCAGAGGTGAGTGTGGGGGGCCTCAGGTGGGCAAGCGTTGATGCGCTTGAGATCCTGAAACCCCTGGGCTCTGGCGGCTAGCACCACTGCTGTTCTACGGAAGTCAGGGCCAACCCGATCTTTCAGTTCCTAACCAGAAATTCGACTCTTAAGAGACCACTGAAAAAGCAGAACTGGATATGAAAGGCTGTGGGCTCGTTAGTTGGAACCGTGAGATCTTTTGCTGGGGGTGGCTACTGACTCACGGGGAAGTTTTCAGTTTCGGTAGTCCACGGCGCCAAATGTCACCGTTTGGTAAAGCTGAAGAGCAAAGCGCGATTGGCTCTTGGGTCGGTGCGGAGCCGGCTCGGCAAAGGAAAGAGAATGGGGGCCTCCGTCAGTGTTTGAGCTTAGGTCACGAAAACCGGAAATCAGAACCGGAATCACGAAGTGGAGATGGATACTTTTCCAAAGGGCCTTTTGTTTTTGGGAAAGATCCACAGAAAGGTCCCTGGAAAATACCCTTCAGATCGTTTTTAAATGGTGCTGACAAAAATCCTTATTTGTGTAAAAATTTTGTAAAAAAATTTTTTTTTAAAATATCTTGTAGAAACACACCGATTGCATTAAACACAGGAAACTTACATTCATCGTACAGCATCCAGAATCGGTCTTTTTCCACTTGTGAAATAGGAAATGTGACCCAAAGGAGAGGAACTAGGGGGTCACATACGAGCACATAGGGTACGTTTGAGGACAGTAACGACACAACTTTTTCTTCTTTGCTACGCTGAGAGTCACTACGCCAGCAGTTTTGAAATTGCTTTTTGTCCCTGTAACACATTCTGGCCAATGAACTTACTAATGAACATTGAGGAACCTCGGCTTTGGTGAAAATCTAAAGTCCTGAAAAATCCATCGTAAGACCTTTATGGGAAGGGAAAAAAAATCATGGGTTGATGTGGAGCGGGGAGGCTGGTATTCACGGCACCAGATAAACTAAGTTCCGCTCACTCATCAGATTCTGGTAGGTATTAATTAGCTGTGCCCATAATTTCTCAAGGAAAATTTAGAAAGTCAGTGTCCAGGGAAAAACATGAAAATAATTTTTCAGGGATCGTTAGGCGTCAAATTGTTCTCCTGAGCAGTTTCCCGGGTCTCTGATGAGCCTTAAGTGCATTAGTGCACCGTGGGCCATGCTACAGATCGGAACAATAATAGGAGATGATTAGGACATTACATGAGCCTTTTTTTTTTTTTTAAAGTAATGACATTTCCACTTACAAGCCTCCTTCAGCTCTGCGAAGGCATGATTTCCAAGGGAGAATGTTTAACCTGATGTGACAGGAAGGTTGCTTTGGGCATGGAGACCAGAGATTGGAAAAAAGAAGCAAGCAAACCCAAGTGCTTTGTTTTCTTAATTTTCTACTGCTTTGCCGTGTGGGCTGAGACCATTGACTCTATCTCTTGGTACCCTGACTTCTAGGTGGAAATGTGTAAGATTCTGTGCAGCAACACTCTCATGGAAGAGAACCAGCGAATTTTCTTTTTTTCCCCCTCTTCCCCTACCTCCCTTTATTTGAGATGTCACACGTGGGGCTTGCTAACTGTCTCTGCACACGCTGTCTCTTCCCATCTCCGAGTGCCATTTGCACGGCTCTCCACCATCTAGATTCCTTCTTTCGTGAGCTTATGCAATGAGAGCGTGTTCCAGAAGGCTTCTGGGATGATCACTGTACAGAGCAGAATACTGAGCAAGCATAACCCTCTCAGAGTTTGAAGAAGGTCATTGCCGTAAGTCTCCTGGAGAGGCAGGCTGGCACCATGAACTGGCGCTAAGCCCGGACTAGTCTCCACATGCTCTGTAAGCCATGCCTGGGGCCAAAAGGCAGTGTCAGATGAAGCAAATGGGGACATAGAATCTCACTAACTTCTGTGAACTTAGCAGAGATCTCATTCTTTCATACGTGATACCCGTCTATATTCCAATTCTGCTGTCTCTCCCCTTTGGTGCTTCCTCTCTTTTTAAAGAGAAAGTTCAAATTTCGTAGCCCACGGGACAAAGGCCTTCATGAACCGACCATGACTCCAGCCACTCCCTTGGTTATGTCCCTCTGTCTGCTGCAACCACAATCAATCCACTTGTTTTTTGGACTCTTCCAAAAGGCCTGCTATTTGCCCTTTAAAGTTCAGGTCAAGCATCATTTCTTGGCTTTTGGATGGATTTTCTGGGATCTGCACACCTACAAAGGCCTTACAGACCTTTTCTCAGAGCACGTATTGCTTTTCTAATCATGACCTTATCTTGTTCACCGTATTGTGAGCATCCTGAGAGCAGACCATGTTTCTTCATCTCTGGGTCCCCAACAAAGAATGGTTACTCTTCAACTAGTGCTGGAATGAATAAATGATCTGTTGCATCACTCAGAATCACTGAATTCTATTCATTAGAAATTAAAACTAATAAATAAGAAGAGAAGTGGGGGAAAGTTAAGAGATTGTCTCTGAGTTCTATTCCCAAGGAATTCAGAATTTTAGCACTGTTCAGAGAGGAAAGGAAAGATGCCCCCCCCCCTTGCCCGTATTTGATGAAGGCGGGAAATCTGACAGTTGACTCAGTTGACTAGGAGTATAAAGCCTTGAGAAAGGACAAGCATACTACTCAGGAAGAGCTTAAAAAAAAATTATCATTAATCAAACACTGAGGGAGAGGTGCCTTTGGTAAGAAATAATGCCCTAAGAATGCATCAGGCTTCAGAACAAATAAATCTAGATAAAGAAGAGATTGTATCAAAAGGAACACGTTTTGTTAGCTGAAAAGTTAGGAAGGATGATTCATAGTTTGGGGTTACAAAGTACAGTAGATAAGTCAGTGACATGGTGGCAAAGAATCTGTAACTTCTTATTATGGTGTGCTGTTAGCTCCGGGGGAAGAAAGGTATTGCACTCAGTATGATAGGACGTATGCCACATAGCTATTCAGTTGATAAGGTCAAAGAAAGTGTCGATGCGTGGCATTCCTTCCAAGTTGGCCATAACACCTGTCATCGAACAGCACTGGTGTGTTAGATTCCCCCAAAAGGTGGTGTTGACTTGCGGCTGTGCTGGTTCGCCCAAGGATAATTGCGACCTGAGTTGTTATACTAGTTCCCGGCTCAGACCCACCCTGCTCCAAGAGGACTGAAGACGGAAAAGACCTGAAGGGCACAGAACGAAACAACATCTAACACCCCATAATGTTTTAGCGTTGAAAAGAGGCCCCATTCAAGACCTTGGGCCCTGATGGCCATGAGCTTAGACTCAAGATAGCTTTCTACATTTTCATCACTACCTCTCTGTAGTGAAGTGGCAAGAACTTTCCTCGTAGAGTCTTGTTGAGTTTGGGGTTCTTAATGGGCCTGTTTTAGAAATGAGTGAGCATGTTGTCTTTCCTGTGCAAAGATCTCCCTGGGCTAGGATTGGCTTCCATGAAAGGCACTAACGGCACTTGCTCTTGAGGGGAACAGCCAGGACATCAGAATAGGGCGGTCAGGACCTCAGGGTGGCTATGTTTGCAAGACCCCTGGAGACACAGCTTAGTTCTTGAAATCGGTCTTGGGAGTGGCTCTCTCTGGCAGGTTTCTTGTGTTCCCTCATTCAGTATCACGTGAACATTTCTTACCCCGAACGACATCCATACGCTGACAGGTCGGTAGGTGGCGAAGAGATCCCAAGCCGGTTGTTTTATCTTCATGATTTTAGGCTTTGCCTTCCAGAATCATCCTGATTCACACCACTGCCACACAGTGCTTGTGCTTATCCATGGTAATAGGTGTCCGAAATAACGCGGGAGAACCAAGCAGGTGGTGGAGAGGGCACCGGCTGGTTCTCGTCTTGGTTCCTGCTAACCGCTATTGACTGGCAGATAAACCGTGATTCTCACCTGAGCACAATAACGTCAAGGGAGCTCGGTCCTCAGATCTGCCTATTATCCTGGATCTCTCCTGGTCTCTAGTACCTAGCTTGCGGCCAGAATGTCTGAGTTCCAATCCCTTTGCACCACCCGCTGCATGACAGTTTAAGCTGCTCGACCTCTGTGTGCTGTTCTCCTCACCCAGCAAATAGGAGTCACAATTACAATACTCACTCATAGGATTCCAAAGAGGATTAAATGCCTTAATACGTGGAGAGTGCACGTTAGGTACTATTATTTTTAAGTCCCTCTGGAGCGTGCGGTTCTGATCTTCAACATTTCAGTTACAAAGCGCAGAACGTACAGCAGAGGGGCGCCTGGGTGGTTCAGTCGGTTGAGCGTCTGACTCTTGCTTTCGGCTCGGGTCACGATCCCCGGGTTGTGGGACGGAGCCCTGCTGAGCGCGGAGCCTGCTTAAGATTCTCTCTCTGTCCCTCTCTTCCCCCACCCTGCTTGAGCGCTCTCTCAAGTTAAAAAAAAAAAAAAAAGCACGTGCAGGTGAAAGAAATATGACTGACCGCCCAGCCAGCTTCTCATTTGTAAAGAGGAGAAAACTAAAATCTAGAGAAAAGACAGGTCTTTCCCCAAAGTCAAATGGCTATTAGGGACAGAGTGAAACCTAGCTGTCCATGGGTACTGGGCAATGAGAGGAACAAATTTCCGTGGAGTCAATTGGCCATTGCCTAGATGCATTAGTCTTGCCTGCTTAGTTAGGTCTTCTGAATGGCCGTGAAGTGAAGGGCTTTACAGTTGAAGAATATGATGCCAAAATCCAAGTGTGTGAGCTCAGGAGACATAAGGGTTTCAGGGGGCAACATTACAAATACCAAGTGGCCAGAGGTCCCATATTTTGAGGGCCATGGGACTTTGCTTTGGAGGTAATTGATGGCCAGGGAGGGACCGGGAGAGGAGGAGCTACAAGTGTATTTGCCAGGAAGGGCTAAGAAAAGACCTGCAGTCCATATTCCTATGTGGCAGTCAAGCAGTGAAATTGGCTTCACCAGCCAGGCGGTAAAAACGGACGCCTTCAATCTTTGGTCCTGTCTCACATATCTACACTAAATCCCCCCCAGCCCACCCCAAGATCATGACTATCCTTGTCGACCAAAGTAGGCCTTCTGACCCCTCTTTACCGCCTCTTCCCCCATTCGTGGTTCCTTGACGATGCTCAGAGTTCATTTCCGCGTGATCAAACCTGGATATAAAGATTTGAGATGGGGCACAGCATGGAACAGCCATGGCAGGAAGAGAAGAATTTAAAATCACCCTTAGAGTAAAAACAGTCCACAGATCCGAGCGGTAAGCAGAGCAAGCATTATGCCTTTTTTTTTCTTTTCTTTTTTTTAAGCAACTGTCAATTTTGCTGGCTGGGTGGTCTCTGAGAGCCAGGGACCCAGGGGCACCCTCAAAACAAGAGAAGAGGTCCTCTCCAAATCTGCAGAGCACATCACTCCTTTATTTTTATTTTTATTTTTTTTAATGTTTTAATTTATTTTTGAGACAGAGAGACAGAGCATGAGCGGGGGAGGGGCAGAGAGAGAGGGAGACACAGAATCGGAAGCAGGCTCCAGGCTCCGAGCTGTCAGCACAGAGCCCGACTCGGGGCTCGAACTCACGAACCGTGAGATCATGACCCGAGCCGAAGTCGGACGCTCAACCGACTGAGCCACCCAGGCGCCCCACTCCTTTATTTTTATGGATCAAGATAGTCTCTAAACGCTCGCGAAGGTTCAGGATCCCTTTTACGGTTTCTCTTTTAAGTTCTCAGGAACTGGCAATTACCAAATTTTATCAGTTAATTTACTTCATTTATTCTTTATGCCCCACTGAGCCCCAGCACGTTGGGAAGTAAATGGTATTTTCTTCTAGAATTGAGCCTGCAGACATGTTGCAATAGCCTAGGGTAGCCCTGGTGTTGACGACAGGGGGGCTCTCCCTCTGAGGTCAGGACAACCTCCGGTTGACCTGCGTCCCCCTTTCCTCCAAACTCCAGCTTCCTTGCAGCTGAAGATGAAGCGGGGTAAGAAAATGAATAGCCTGAGAAAGCCTAGCAGGATGTGAGTAAATTAAAGAATCGGGTTTTTTCCCTTGGGTTTTTAGGCAAAGGGGAACCTAGCTACTATAAAAACTTAAATAAAAAGTACCAACATGAATGAATGTAGGGGCAAGCCCAACGCTGAGATACCATTTTTGCTCTAAGGCAAAATATCCACTGAGGGAATTTCCTCCTGTAAAAAGAAGAAGAAAAGAAGGGTTAGAAACCACTGCTTTCACCATTCTATCTATGCCTAATTTTCCACTCTTCTAAGATAGAGCTGTGGAGGCTGATCAAGGAGAAAAATGATGGGGCACCTGGGTGGCTCAGCTGGTTAAGCATCTGACTTTGGCTCAGGTCATGATCTCGCGGTTCATGAATTTGAGCCCCACGTTGGGCTCTGTGCTGACAGCTCAGAGGCTGGAGCTTGCTTTGGATTCTGTGTCTCCCTCTCTCCCTGCCTCTCCCCCTCTTGCTCGCTCTCTCTCTCTTGCTCTCTCTCTCAAAAATGAACATTTTTGTCATTGTGTTGGGTGGTGAAGAAACTAATGATTTGATACTTGAAACTAATGATTTGAGCAGACTGACATGAACCAGGCACTTGAATGTGAGGCAGAGGTCACCCATAAGGATGGGGCGGGAGTATGACCCCTATGTTACTAACGAGTAACATAGTGATGACCTTGGTTGCTCCGAGGAAGAGGGATCTGGCTTTGGACTCGCCTGCCTCAAGCACTACACAAGCCAACTATCTCGGGTATTTTACCTGCTGACTTTATCTTAAGGGGTAGAGTTGGCTAAACATCTCAGTAGCCCCATTTCTAGGTCCCTGTGTTTTGAAAGAAGGCAGCCAACATCCTGACCCTACTCAGGTTCCTGATTACCTTGAATCAGGTGGCCAGGAAAGCCCCAGAGATTTCACTGTCTGGTTTCTGGGAGTCAATTGCAAGAGAAGGTTAACAGCAGAAAACCCAAAGAAAACACAAAAGCTAGTACCTTCCGGGAGAAGCTTCTTGGTCTCCGGAGTTAGTGTCTACATGTAGCCAGCACCATTTCAAATGATGTCCCTTGGTTTGGGGAAAGGTACGTAGGGCAGCGTAACTTTTACTTTCCCTCGGAGGTTTGCCTACTTGAGGGAGATGTTGCTTCTTTTCGTGTTGTTGCTTTGAAACACAATCGTCTTTTATTTTGCTCTTGCCACGGAAACTCATAAATAAAGGGAAGCGTGATTTCTTAACGGCCTCCACCTTCAGACATCCTTCTCTGCCCAATTAGCTGGGAGAGCACACTGCTATTTGGAATAAAGAAAAGGAGGAGGGAATGTGAATATTGGAAGTACTGGTCAGTAGACGTCTGGGCTTCATGTCTGGAAAATAATGTACCCTTGTGTCGCTTTCGGACATTTGGTGTCCTTTTATTTGCAAAAGATACAGTATATGCATTATGCTTTTAATTTTTTTTTTCAACGTTTATTTATTTTTTTGGGGACAGAGAGAGACAGAGCATGAACGGGAGAGGGGCAGAGAGAGAGGGAGACACAGAATCGGAAACAGGCTCCAGGCTCTGAGCCATCAGCCCAGAGCCCGACGCGGGGCTTGAACTCACCGACCGCGAGATCGTGACCTGGCTGAAGTCGGACACTTAACCGACTGCGCCACCCAGGCGCCCCATGCTTTTAATTTTTTTAGAAAATGGAGTTAAATCCATTTTTTGGTGTGTGTTTTGGCCATCCTTCATGTAGCTCTTTTGGGGGGGGAGGGGGTTGTGCACAATTACTTTGACGTGGTGTCACATAGGCTCATTCCAGTGGAATCCACTTAGACAGTCCTAATGCTTTTGGTCCAGCTGTGGACATGTGGTTTGATTTACACTGCGCTTGGATGGACCATGTGTATGCTTCATTCCTGTGGAAGACATAATTTGCAACAGAAGGCTTGGGATAGCATCCTGCTTTGCAAAATTATTTAAGAAAAAGAAAAAAAAAAGACTTGCTGGTTAATTCCAAAATCTTCAACTGCCCTTCAGATAGGTACCACTTCAAGAGGTTAACCCAGTGTGATTCTCAACCCTGGGTCTCTAAGAGCCTCCCCTGGCTGGAACATTGATCCCTTCCACGTCTTCCAGGAGATGAAGATTTCAGTCCCAGAGATTCCCAGCATGTCTTGGATGGGGGCCTTGGAATGGATGGATGGATGGATGGATGGACAGATGGATAGATTCTTTTTTTTTAAACACAGATGATTTTGGGGCCCAGCCATGGTTGAGAACCACTATGTTAAACCATGTGGTCTTTTGAAGGCAATTTGCTTTAATGATAAATAATACACACATCTAAGGACATGATGAGATGGAGATGCTCACCGAAATAACAATCAAATAATGCCCATGGTCACCAGGGGGCTTGCTTCATGTTTATAACCAACCGCGCCCTTATCTCATGGGCTAATTCAGCTTTACATAAAGGTAAGTGCTACAAAACTCTATTACATTTCATTGTGTTTTGGAGATCACACCCATGGGGCAAACTCACCTTCAGCTGCTAAAAAGTAAATAAAAAGACCACCATTTTCCTGGCTAAACCCGGCCTCATGTGCAAAGCTGACAAGGATTAGTCCATAATTAAGAGTTGTTAATTATCTGGAGAGTGGTTGGCTGGTTCCCGGTAAACACAGCATCGGTTAGAGATGGACCCAAGCTTTATGGGGTTGCTCGGCACATACAAAAGATATATAAGCTGATAACGGCCACTTACCCTGTGCTAGGTACCCTTCCAATGCTTTACTAACATCACCTCCCAACGTCTCTACGAGGTAGGTAGTATTGTTCCCATAATATAAATGGGAAACTAGGTACAGGCAATTGCCCACCACTGAGCTGGGATTTCTGGGATTGGAAAGCAGATCTGCATGGCCCCAAAGCCATGCTACAACCACTACACCGTCTGGTCTCATCCCTGCCCTGCGGAGTGGGCCATACTGGAACAACAAAGACCACGGGGCTGACAGCCAGGTAAGCACGTCAGAGAACTATGTCGAACTTACACACAAGGACGTGCTCATATCGCCCGTCATAGCAAAAGGAAAAACATTCTTGTAAATACAGCAGTGATGACTAAAGAGCAATATTACACTGGGCATATATGGTGGAGTACTGCTAAAGCCGGGTGATTTTATTTACCTAGTTCTCTGTATGTTTGAAATATTTCATTGCTAATCATTCTTGGGCAAAGAGAAATGGAAACAAGCCGATAAGCTCATCTGCATTATGAATTATTCAGATAGTTTTGCATAAGTTGGGGCAGATAGTTGCTGGTACAACCTCAAAGAAGAGAGAAGGTGGCGAAAGGAATGTTTGCGAATTAACTACCAAAGGAAAGAGACATGAGACAAATGTGAGAAATAATTAAATCACCTTGCTCTCTGTGCCGCTCCCAAGCCTTCTCCCCACGCAGCTCTTCGAGTTAACAGCTGAGAGCAGTTAGCCAACAATACATTCTAGTAGAAAAGGGATCTTGCTAAGTTTTGAGCTTGACCCCAGTTCTGGGTGTACTGCTTTCACAAATTACCTTAGTGCTTGTGGACTGGAATCGCAGTGCTTTAAATCCTCAAAATTATGAGGCCAGCTGTTCCCGGTGGCCGTTCAGCCTTTGGAGTGAACCTCAAAGTCAATCCTTCGCTCGGGGAGGAGTCTTCCGGATTCCAGCAGCTTTTGTTCCATGCAGAGCGCATCTTATTGACACTTCCCTCCAAGTTCACTGTGACCCTGGAGGTTGTGCTTTGATTTTTGACTCGGTCTGTGAAAATCATAAATGAAGGTTCACTGTCTCGCCTCGTACGCCAGAGCAGCTGGCACATCTCAGCAAATGTTGTTGCACGTGCGGTATATTAAGGAGTAGCCACTTGCTGTGGTCACATTCTTCTTTGAATTCCACCTGGGGTCACATAGATGCTGATGCTTCTTCAGCAACGGATTCGAATCCTCTGTTTTCCAACTGGTGGGCCATTTTGCCGTGACGCTCTTCACGGATAGCAAATGCCAAGCACGTTTCGTGTGCCATCATCAAGTGTCACAAGACACAGAAGTTTAGTATTTAATTTTCCACGAAGCATACCCTTTCAGTTGAGTTAAAAAGATATGGGTTTTTGTTGCCTAAAGGATTTATTGCAAAATTGTCAAACAAATAGTCGTAGAGTTAAACTGTATGATTAATGACGAAAGGCTATTCTGACTACTCCCTAGAAATTCGCTAGTAGGATGGGGCAGTCGCTATTTCTTGCACATAATTCATGAACACCTAACCTACGATTTCCATTCTCCTCTGACTCCCGTGAATGGTGGCCTGGCATTTTCATCCATCTCACAGACTGTGGCAAGTCCCGTTGCTACATCAAGTGGCTCACAGGGACGGCAGCCTCATCAAATGGGTGTTCCAACATCACTGGAAAGCAGAAGGAATCAAATTGTCCCTAAGCCCCTCTAGCCGAGCTCTTGAATAAGCCATGCTAATTATGTGGAGTGGAATCCTGATTCCACGTGCATGAAACTCTGCAACAGGTGAAACTAACCTATGGTGGAAACAAAATCCGTACGTGTGTTGCCTCTGGAGAGCGAGGGCAGAAGTGACTGGGAAAGGGCAGGAGGGAACTTTCTCAGGTGATGGTCATGTACTAGAGCTTGGGAGGGTTGGATTACACAGCTGCATGCATTTGTCAAACCTCAGTGGATGTGCAAGATTTGCACATTCCATCGTACACAAATGATGTCAAAACAGAAGTTAATGTGCACGATGAAGTATTGGGGGTGATATGTATTGACCCCTACAAGTTTACAAAAAAAGCAGATAGATGAATGGAAAGAAGAATAGATGCATATGTGATAAAGAAGCATAATGAAAATGTTAATGGTTGAATGTAGGTGGTGGATATAGACTGCTCACTATGAAATTATTTCAACTTCTTGTTTGTTTGAAAACGTTCATAATAAGGGGCACCTGGGTGGCTCAGTCGGTTAAGCATCTGACTCTTGATCTCATTCCAGGTCTTTATCTCAGGGTCATCAGTTCAAGCCCTGCGTTGGGCTCCGCACTGGGCACGAAGCCTACTTTAAAAAAGGAAAGACAAGAAAGTGTCCATGATAAAATGTTTGGGGGATTAAGCAGCTTTCGTGTATATAATGGTCCAGAGGGTAGAAAGGACCACCCTTGTCTGTTCAGCCCCATCTATACCCACAGATAACAATCCTCGTTGGTATATTTTACATACACACGCATATCTACAACATATTTAAAGGATATACACCAAAAAGTCTTTTATTGAAAAGACTGTCCTTTCCCCATTGAATAGTCTGAGCACTCTTGTCAAAAATCTTTTGACCTTATATGTGAGTGTTTCTGGACTCCCTGTTCTAGTCCACTATTGTCTGTCTTTATGCCCACCCTACACCGTTTTGTTTATTATAGCTTTGTAATCAGTTTTGAAATTAGAAAGTGTGAGACTTGTAGCATGGTCCTTTTTCTAGATGGTTTTGACTCTTTGGGGTTCCTTCGGATTTTATATGAATTTTATGGATTTTTCTATTTCTGGAAAACACATCGTTGGGATATCCAGAGGGATTCAATGGAACATTGAATCTATAGATCACCATGAATGGTATTAACAACAATCTGTCTTTCTTTTTTTTTTTTTTAATGTTCATTTATTTTTGAGAGAGACAGAGACAGAGACAGAATGCGAGTAGGTTAGGGGCAGAGAGAGTGGGAGACACAGAATCCGAAGCAGGCTCCAGGCTATGAGCTGTCAGTACAGAGCCCGACGTGGGGCTCAAACTCACAAGCTGTGAGATCACGACCTGATCCGAAGTTGGACGCTCAACTGACTGAGCCACTTAGGCACCCCAACAACATTCTGTCTTCTAATCCATAAACAATGGATGTCTTTCCACTTATTAGTGCCTTGTCTAACTTCTTTCAGCAACATTTTATCGTTTTTGGTGTAGAAGTCTTTTGCCTCCCAGGTTAAGTTTATTACTAAGTATTTTACTCTTTTTGATACTATTGTGAGTGGAATTACTTTCCTAATTTCCTTTGAAATTGTTCGTTGTCAGTGTATAGAAATGCAACTGATTTTTGTGTGTTGATTTGTATCCTGCAACTTTGCTGAATTTGTTTGTAGGTTCCAACAGTTGTGTGGGTATGCGGGTGTAATGTTTAGGGTTTCTACATGAAAGGTCATATCATCTGCAAATAAAGATGGTTTTACTTCTTCCTTTCCAATTTGGATGCCTTTTATTTCTTTTTCTTGTCTAATGGCTCTGGCTAGGCCTTCTCCTATTGTGTTGACTCGTAGTGGCAAAAGTGAGCATCCCTGTCTCATTGCTGACCTTGGAGAAGAACCTTTCAGTCTTTCGCCACGGCATATGATACTAGCTGTGGGATCTTCGTATATGCCCCTTATTATGTTGAGGTCATTCCCTTCTATTCCTACTTTGTTGGGAGCTTTTTCATTACCATGAAACGGTGTTAAATTTTGTCAGAGGCTTTTTCTGTATTATTTGTGAAGATCACGTGGGTTTTTCACCCTGCCTTCTGTTAACGTAGTGGAGTATGCTGATTGTTTTTCATATATCGAACCATCCTTGCACTTCAGAAATAAATCCTAATCGGCCATAGCGTAAAATACTATAATATGCCGTTAGATTCTGTTTCCTAGTAGTCTGCTGAAAATGTTCACACCGATATACGATACTGGTCTCTAGTTTTCTTGTGTTTTGTCTAGCTTTGGTATCAGAATAATGCTGGCCTCATAGAATTAATTGGGAAATGTTTCCTGCTTTTCCATTTTATTTGGAAGAGCTTGAAGAAGATTAGTGTTGACGCTTCTTCCGGCGTTCGGTAGAATCGAACAGTGAAGCCATCTGGCCCTGGGCTTTTCTTTGTTGAAAGGTTTCTTTGGTCACTACTTCATCCTGTTTTCTAGTTATGGTTCTGTTCGCGTTTTCTATTTCTTCATGACTCAGCCCGGGTAGATTTTGTGCTTCAGGAATTTGCCCATTAAATGCAAATTTTAAAGGGATAGTCAAGGATATAAGTGGCGAGAACTTCTGCTCTCGCATCCCCATCTATTCAGTTCCTCCCTTCCCCCACAGGTAGCCAAGTGTATCCATTTGGTGGGTAGTCTTCCACTGTTTTATATGCTGTTACTGTAACCTGAAGATATTTGCATGTTTGCCCTCCTTTTTAACACTAAGGGGTTTTTTTGTTTGCTTCGTTGTCTTGTTTTGTTTGTTTCACCTAAGAATGTATTAAAATGCTCTCTCCATCGTGTGCTTCCACTGTGTGAATGAGCCATACTTCATGGTGGGACGAAAATGTTCCCGGGTTTAGAATTTTTAAATGATGAGACTGCCACTTCGGCATTTTAAAGATTTGATTTCCTTTTTCCTGGCATGCCATGTCGCTGATAAAAAGCCAGGGATCCCAAGCCAGGTGCTTTGCATACGCTGTTGCTGTCTTCTCATCATCGTATAAACCACACTTTACACATAACGGAACTAAGGTTTAGAAAGTTTGACGGGTTTTCTCAGAGCCACACAGCCGTAATCCCAATTGCTCATTACTTTTCAGGTAATCTCTTTTATTTCTGGTTGTTTTTCATCGTCTTTGACAGTTTCCTCACAAATTGTTTAGGCGTGCATTTATTCTTACTGATCCTGACCAGGACTCTTGGGTACATTTTCTGAGATCTGAAAACGTGCGTCTTTCTGCCATTTTGGATGTTTCTAATCTATTATCTTTTTTTTTTTTTTAATGACCACTTTATCCTCATCTTCTCTATTCTCTCCTTTTGGAGTTCTTATCAAATAAAGGCTGATACATTGTAAAAATCCAAAACCCACCATTTATATTGGGTTCCCAATGAATGGGATAGACTTTAGAATTGTGCGTCATGGCAGCCTGATTTTATATCTGCTGGATTTTCTCAGTCTAGCTTTCATATTTTCTATCCGGCCATTTGTATTTGCCATCTGCTTTCTGTGATACAGTCTAGAGAGTTTCCTCAGTTCTGTCTTCCAGTTCACCAATTTTCTCAGCAGCTCTACTATCCTGTCAATTCTTTATTTTATTGACTGCATTTTCTTCCGATTCTTTTGCAAATCTGTCTTTTCTTTTGCTGTACTTTCCTCTGCTCTCACTATAGATCTTATTTCCTCCTTTTTAAAAAATTTATTTATTTTGGAGAGGGAGAGAGAGAGAAAAGAGAGGGAGAAAGAGTAAGCAGGGGAGGGGCACAAAGAGAGGGAGAGGGAGAATGTTAAACAGGCTCCACGCTCAGCATCGAGTGTGGTCCCATGACTGCACGATCCTGACCTGAGCGGATATCAAGAGTCAGACATTTAACCAACTGAGCCATCTAGGCGCCCCTCCTTCCTCCATTCTTAAAACTCCTTAGTTACTTGAAACATGATGATTTTGTTGTCTCTTCTAGATGGTTCTATCAAGTTTAGCACCTCGGGTGCTAACCCTTTTGTTTATGGTACCTGATGATTCTCTCTAATGGCATTTACTTACTCACATAGTTTATCATTTTTCCTCCTTTGATGTTGTGAGCTTATCTTCAGCAGAAGGCCCATGTCCTCTGGATTGGGGAAGAGCCTGTAAAGAAATGTTTTGTTTTAGTTTCTGCTTCCAGGGCTTTCAATGGTTCTACAGCAGTTTTATGTTAATTCCTCAGATAAGACTTTCAGACAACACAAGTGGTAAAAATTCAAATACCCCACCTGTGTTTGCTGCGGACTTGGAGTGTTTATATCTTAAGTGCAACTTTTTTCTTCACCTATGACCTTGGCACATGGCAGGCTTCCTTGGTCCGTTTTTGCATTTTTATATAAATAATTGTATTTTTATATAATGGATCAACTCTTGAAAATTTTTATGAAAATCAGTCATCCTTTAAGTGCTATGGTAGATGTTTTTGAAAAGTAAATAATCACCTTCTAAATGATACAACAAGTAAGGCGTTATTTTATTTTAATGTTTATTTGTTGATTTTTGAGAGATAGAGAGAGAGAGGAAAAAAACGTGCGTGGGGGAGGGGCAGAGAGAGGGGAAGAGAGAGAGTCCCGAGCAGGCTCCACACTGTCAGCACAGAGCCTGATGTGGGGCTCAAACTCATGAACCGTCAGATCAGGACCTGAGCTGCAATCAAGAGTCAGATGCTTCACCAACTGAGCCACCCAAGCCCTCCTAGGATGTTATTTTCAATTTAATTTAGTGTTGCCTATTTACCTAGGAAAGAAAATGATTGGCCCGTCTTCCTGGACCCCTCTGTATCCAATGCCACCCGGCCTCAAACAGCGGATTCAGCAAGAGCTTAAACGTTGTTCAGTGACTCTCAGCTGTCACCAAAATTCGCTTAAGAAACAAACAAACAAAAAAAACCCCAAAACAAAACTAAGGTGTTGGATTTGCCTATGACTTCGGAGGTAGCTTGGGGGTTTGGGGTTTTCTGACCGTGGGTCCCCGAGGCCCTCTTTCTGGTGGTCCTGCCGGCTTCTTGGGAAAAGTCAAGCTGCCTCTGTTTGGGGTGTGGCTCCCAAATTTTCATCTGTAAGCAGAGTGACTCATTTGTTGGGCTCACTTAATAGAAACTGGTGGGAAGTTGTGGGAAGTGAGCTACTTGCGAGGAGAAAAATATAGTACTTTGGGGGTTTCTAATGGCTTTCCTGAGACAAGGTGTCTGCTGAGCTGAACCGGCATTAGCACTTTGCATGGGCGTGTTCTGTGTCTGACGGAAGGCCCGGGGCTGGCAGCCTCGGATGGTTTCCACGAGGAAGGAAGCTCACGCTGACTGCAACCCCCATGGGTGGGATCCTGAGCCAGGTGCTTTGCAGCCATTATCGTCTTTTCAATCGCCCTACAACCCCCATGTTGTAAATTAGGGGACCGAGGTTTAGAAGGTTTGACGAGCTTGTTCACAGTCACACGGTCAGTAAGCCGGTCCTGGGACTGGGAGTTTAAAACCCGTTCTCTTTCTGAATCCGCTGGGCCTGGAAGGATGTACAGGAAACTCATAAATTCAATTCACTGCTGGGAAAGTATGTGACGGGCTTAAATTAGCAACTGGACGTCCTTAAGAAAAATTAAAGAGAAAACGTATGCGGTTGAAGGGAATTTTTTGCTAGCAAAAAAAAAAAAAAATTGTTATCGCTTTTTCTGTATTTCCTGTATCTGATGCTCCTTCTTCCTGGGGAGACCGGGCCCAGCGTGAACATTCTTGCGCTCCATGAATCTTGCTTTAATAAATCCTCTCAGTCCCTGGACGAGGCTAAATTCTGATGCCCAGGATGAGCCCAAGCAGACGTCAAACTAGTGTGTCATTTATGAGCCTCCGAGCTAACTCCTAAGAGCTGTGACTCACTGGGCTTCTAATTATACCTTGTCCTGGCTCCTCAGATAATGGGTTTGTCTCAATGGTTTCCAGGGACAGATTAGGTCAATCCTGTATTTTGCGAGTCTTGGGTGTTCTGCCAATTCGTGTTGTTCTAAATAGAGGAGAGATTGACATGCAGTCAAGAATTTGAGTGGGGCCCCTAAAGTTTTCACCGTCACGACAATACCTCTTAGCAAGTGCACCCACAGTTCAGGGGTCCGCCATGGAGTTTAGCAGTCCTGCTTCAGGTTTCGACACTAGAGTGTACAAGTCCTCAAAGGGCTTTGGCACCAAGAGGACATGAATACCCCGGGGCCATGATGGTGGTGATAGGTAGATATACTTTAAACCCCACAGAGGCGGCAACTCGGGGGACGGCATAGGTGATATCCGTGGACACAATAATGGGCAGAGCCACAGCAGGAGACATCAGATGTCATCTGACCTGTGGAAACTGACAGAAGTCCCGTCAGTATATGAGAAGCACCTCCTGGTGACTGTTGGGAGCAACGGGGGAGATGACAAGAAGCCTCTGAAACTCAGGCTGCGTTGACACAAAGTGCTGAGACTGGAAGGGACCCGAGAGGCCCTCCGCTCGATCGGCCAGCTTTACGGACCGGCCACAGCTCGGAGAGGCGAAACGGCTTTCCAACATTGCACCACTGGTTAGAACTCACTACTTTTCAGCCCCCCAGTTGGTACCTTTGGTGCCCAACAAATATCCAAGCTTTTCCTCCAAAATGAAAAGATTTTCTTGGGTTTACCAATCAGTTGACTAAACTTGAGGGAGTGTTTGGGGGTCGTGTAAAAAGATATGGGCAGGATAACTCGGTGGTATGTTTCCAACTGCAGGAGCTCCAGAACATGACTGACGTTCTAAATCTTTGTGTCTATACCGTTCTTACAGAAATGTGCACAGAGGGCTTGAAGCTCAGGGCTCCGAGAATGGGTCTTCACTAAGACCTTTCCCGTTCCGTCCTGCCTATTGCCCCTCTCCACAGATGCCTTGTCGACACCGACCAAATCACTCCTGGAGACAGCTCCGGATGGGGTGAGGGTGAGGAAGAACTGAAAGAAGGCCAGAGAGGGGCCTGGGGACAAGTCGCAGCCTGAGCTGGAGTCAGACTTGTGAGAGACCAAGACCATAGGCTGAGTATGGAAGGTCAGAGTCGAAGTAGAACCCACGTCGAGAGCAGGGAAGAGACAGGGGTTGAGGGAGAATGGGAATGACCAAGGGAGGAGGGTCTAGGCCTGGAAGGGCAGAGAGATTTCCTCTAGCGTCAACACTCGTCAGCTAGTCAGAGCTCCCAGAGCAGCAGATTAGGGGCCACGTGTGGGGGGATAGTTCTGTGACAGGCCAGTGGTGTCCACTCTGGACAACAAAGGAAGGGTACATGCTATGTATTTGCAGAGTATGATGGCAGTGACGAATGGTCAAGAGCGCAAGCTCTGCAGACCTTCTCAACTCTACCCCTCTTGACTGATGACCTTGGACAAGTCGCTTGCCCCTTCAATGTGTCTCTTTCCTAATTCGTAACAAGGATGAAAACCCATAAATGTGTTGTGAACATCAAACACAGTAACAAAGGAACCGAATCTAGACCAATGCCTGGGACACGGTCAGCACTAAATAAATGTTAATTATAATTGCATTGCTATCCCTGATCTTGGATGAGTACCATGAATAGCTCTGGGGTATCTGCCATATGTAAGGGTGAGGATCAAATTAAAAGGCCATAGCAAGCACGGAGTTCATTAGACTTTCTCTCTCTCTCGCTCTCTCTCTCTCTCTGACAATATCTATAAGGTATTTTGAATCTAGACTATTTAAAACAAAGCTTAAAAGTTCATTTGGAACTGAATGCTGGGTGTGGGGAGCGGGGGGACGGCTCTCAAAACAATGTAGAGTTCATAAAAACAGCCTCTCCCTACTCCACATTGGTGCTAAGTGTGGGCCTTTGTTTGAACCACTCATGCTGCTTAATGAGCTTACTCTGGTTATTTTTCATCTGCAAACTTTTGAAAATCTTCTCCCTGAACCGGAAGTGGGGAAAGGGGGGATGGGAGTGAACAGGCTTTAAGCAGGCAGGCCCGGACTTTGTATTGTGTAATAGACTTTGCTGTGTACAAAGCAAATAGGGGTTGGAGCTGGTTGGGCCTCTTCTCTGAACTCCACGTCGTTGCCCTACTAAGAGCTGCCAGCCCACAAGTCTACCGCTTGCTTCTAGGTCTGTCAACCAGAGACAGTTTGTTCGCTCACACCCCGTGTACCTCACTCCCGGTGGGGAAGAGGTGTCCTCCCCATTCTCTCCTGCCCCTTTGCTAAGTACGCTTTCTTGCTAAGCAACTGTCTCTCTCTCTCCCTCTCCCTCTCTCTCTCATCCCCTCTCATCTCAGCTTAGATTCCAGGGACCACCATTATAATCACTCTCTTGCAAATGCCCCCAACTCCCTTGCCTCACCCTGTGTCCCATGCATCTGGCAAGACTCCAACTCCTCAACGAATGCAATGTTCTACCTCCTCCTTTCCCTGTGCTTCTATCTGAACAACTGGACATTGCAGAAGAAAATCAAGGAATGAAGTTCACTGGTGTCACTAAAAATTCATGATCCTAAATCTCAAAACATGTCTAACAATTCTACCACTCTTCTCTAGATGAGTAGCCTTCGTGGTTTCCGAGGTGACTCTTTTGTACTCAAAATACGCTCTCTTCCTCTACTTTCCTCTGGGGCCCTGCCTGCCCCCCATACTTCACTAAGAAAGTAAAAGTGACCGGGCAGGCACTACCTTCATTTCCCTAAGCAAGAAACTACAAACCTGTCTTCACGGTGCCCGTCTCCTGCCGACCTCCTGTTTCCAAACACAAAGTGTCTCCCATCTAACCAAAGACCTGCCTTCTCTCATCCTTGCAAGGACTTTGATACTTGACCTGTCACCTTCCCTCCTCTCTCCCCAATGTGTCCCCTTCTACCATGTTATTCCCATCGATACATAACTATAACGTAATAGTATTTATCTTAAAAAAAACAGCTTGAGAGTCCTTCATTAACTTAACGCCCCCCCCCACCAATTCTGCTCTTCTTAGCCAAAATTCCCCTAAATTTCCCACATACCCCACGTACTCTATTGCATATCTTCTCCCACTTAAGCTTCGGCTCAGTCCAGACTGGCTTCCGTTCCCACTTCTTAAGTGAAGAAGTCATTTCTGTCAAAGTTACTGCCAGTTAGTAACCCTCCTGGGAGCTTCCCAGGCGTCATCTGAAGCACGCCCCCTTATGCAGAGGGCAGGGAGAGACCAAAGAAAGAGGCCGCCACTCCAGGCTAGGAAGTGGCAATTTAATAAGCGAAGGGGACTTACTTGGGCAGAAGCAAGATGAATGGATCCCCGCTGCCAAATCTGAAAAGTTTATAAAGAGGCCTCAGTTGGGTTTCAATCATGAATACTGCACACACGCGTCATTCTTAACACCACATCACTCTCTTACGGCCATGTCCCTGGAGCAGCTCTGGGAGCGGGAGAGGTAAGCAGAACCCACGTTCCGAAGACAGGGTAGGGGGCGAGGATGGCTCGGGTCCAGCTCATGGGGCAATCGTGGTCATGTCTTCTCGCTCACCTTCCCCCATAGTTACCTATGACCTTGAAATTCAAGAGATGTTTTTTCTATCCTCTTCCTAACCCAGTTGAACCTCCACTCCTTGAAATGCTTTCTTCTGTTGGCTTTCCTCTTACCTCACCATCTGACCCTGCTTAGTCTCCTCACTGGTTTCGTCTCATCTCCCCAGTGTCCCGACAATAGAGTATCCAAGATCAGTCCTGGACCCTTCCTATGTATATGCTCATCTCAAGTCTTTACATACTGTCTATGTTGGTGTAGCCATCTCTATGTTGATGGCTCACGAATTCCTATGTCCCATCTGAATAGCTCTCATGAGACCCAGACCGTGATAATAATATTATTAACAATAGGAACAACAACAAAAGTAAATAAAACTCAACTGTTGACCGCATGCCAGGCCTGTTTGAAACCCTTCACATGATGGAATCATGGATCTTCATCCCATACCTTTGAAGAAGGTACAGTGTAATCCTCACTTTATAGATAGGGGGACGGAGGCAGAATGCTTGTGCGTTTTGCACCCCACAATTGGTAAATAGTATTTCTGGAATTTTAAACCATGCAATTGATTTTATCCCCTGGGCATAAATTTTAATACCTATTCATCCAGCATGTTTTCCTGATATGTTGCTCAGGACAGAAGTCTGAAAGCCATCTTTGGATTATTTCTTTTTCCCATACTCCACTTTTATTATTTTATTATTATTTTTTAAATGTTTATTTATTTCTGAGACAGAGACAGAGCATGAGCGGGGGAGGGGCAGAGAGAGGGAGACAGAATCTGAAGCAGGCTCCAGGCTCTGAGCTGTCAGCATAAAGCCCAACACGGTGCTAGAACTCACAAACCGTGAGATCGTGACCTGAGCCGGAGTCGGTCGCTCAACCGACTGAGCCACCCAGGCGCCCCCTCCCACACTCCACTTTTAATCTCTAGAATTCTTTGTCATTTCGACTTAAAAAATGCATCTTGAATCCAATTCCTTCTTTTCACTTCTCCGGCCATCACCTGATCCAAGGTTTGTCTATGTTGGTATTTTTGACATTTGGGCCTGGATCATTCTTCATTTGGGGGGCTATCATGGGCATTTTTAGGATGTTTAGCAGCATCCCTGGCCCTCTACCCACCAGATGCCAGAAGCAGGCCCCAGTTGTGACCCTCAAAAAATGTCTCCAGACATGACTGCCCAGTGTCCCCTGGAGGACCGAGGTCAACTTGGTCCGAGTCCTCACCATCTCCTCACTGAACGACAGTGATCTCCTACCTGGACTTCTTGCTTCAAATTTTATCTGTATTCTTGTTTTGTTGGTCCGCAAAGCAAACAGAAAATGGAAACAAGATCATCATTATTCCTGTCTAACATGCCTTAGTCCTTGCCTATTGAATTTGCAAAAAGTTGAAGAAAAAAATATCAGATTTTTGAAAAGGCTTTGTGCGATCTAGCCTCTGCCCAGCTCACCGGTCTCATCTCCTATCACCTCCCCTGTGCCGCACCCGCACGGACCTCTCGTCGCTCCTTCCACCGGTGGGAGCTTTCTACCAACGCGCTCTTCCCCCCTCTGCCAGTTTGGCTACTGTTTTCTCCACTTCTCGATGCGTCTCATACACATACACACACACACACACACACACACACACACACACACACACACACCCTCTGCATGCTGCTCCTACTCTATCCTGTGTTATATGAAACTGGCGCCTTGTCGTCCTTCGGGTCTCTGCTCTAACGCTACCTTCACGGAGAGATGTCTAGTTGCTCTAGGCAAACATCTTCCTGGTGGCCCCCTGCCATTACTGTCCACTGCTGCACCGCCCTCCACTTCTCGTTTTATGTCCCTCGTTATTTGTTTGCTTTCAATCTCCCCTGGACTACAAGTCCCATAAAGGCCCAGGCCATGTCGGTCCCGTTTACTGCGGTGATCCTGATGCCTGGCAAGGGGACTGGCACATAAAGGCACAGCCGGTCGCTCAGTGGAGAGGCGGGTAAGTGCACGCCACTTAGAATAATTTCCAAGACTTCCCCCAGAACCCCGATGATGGGGCACAGTGCCCTCTTGGGAATAAGGATGTGAGTAAAGGAGGGGGATTTAGCCGCCACCAGGAGATTAATCAAAGCCGACATGGTTTGTCTTGGAAAAAAGGAAATCCTAGCTGGGCTACCACTGTGCATTCCCGAGCTACGAACTGGTGCGTCCCAGGTCAGGCTTATTATTTCTGGCCCCAGTTACCCACTACTGGCTAGGTCCTTGGGTAGCATGGTTTTCCCCCTTTCAGTGTGTGGTTAGTCACTGGGGGGAAGTACCCCATTATCAGTTCTGCTGGACCTCACATCCAGGATGTGAGGAAACAGGAATTAAGTACAACTCCCTGGGAGCTATTTCAACAGCTGTGGTTGGTGAGGAAGTTCGCCTCTTCCAGAGCCAGCTTCAGGGTAGAGGAGCTGCGCAGCAGGGACGGTATTTTGAGACTTCCTTCTTGGAACACACTTGCAGAATCCTCCCTGGTGCGTGCGTGCTTGGGTGTGTGTGTGTGCATGCGCGTGTGTGTGTGCATGCGCGTGTGTGTGCACGTGTGTGTGTGTGTGTGTGTGTGTGTGTGTGTGTGTGTGTAACGCAGGCACCTGAAGTGGACTAGACAGACATATCCAGACTGAGAAGACTCTTCAGGCAATACTTAGCCCAATCTTCTCATTTAATAGAGGGGCTTTGAGACCCTGAGAAACTTGACTTACCTAACGTCACACATCTGGTTAATGGAAAAGCTGGATTCAAGTAAAAGTCAGGCCTCCTTCTACCACATCCTGCTGTCTGAAAGGTTCATTTCAAAGCATAACATTTGAATTTTTTTTTTTCTGATTAAAGAGTCATAAGTAGATGAAGAATTCGGAACTGCCACTCAGAATGCTCTGGGTTTGGCTACCTCTTGGAAAAACCACTTCCGGCTTCCCTTCTAAGAGGCAGCACTTGGCGAGCCCCTGGCCAGAAGAGGCCCGTCTCTGGGTGAAACCCCAGTCTTATCCTCTGACCTCACCTTAGCCCTTGCATCCCTACCCTGTTGGTTTTGGCCATGACTTACTAACCACCGGGAGGCCCGCTGTGGTTCCTCTTGCCGCCCAGTGTCCATGGTCCTGCTTTAGCCGCTGGCCAGTCCCTGCCATGGCTCTAGCCCCCTTCACTAGCCTAGTTCTCGCTTGTCATGAACACATCTGAGCCACGCTCCATACCTCTGGACCCAACCAACCCATCAGGCCTTAAGAGAATGCGAGAGTCCAGAATGACCCCATCTTCCTTGGTTAGCCTCCCACTTCCCTGGAAACATTGAGAGCGGTGGCCACCACACAGGGTCCCAACTGGGTCATTTTCATCTTTCATCGACCTGTTTTATAACTTATTAAATTTTGTGAGCCACACCAAATTTGTATTGGAAGTGTCCAAAGGAATAATCGATACGTACATAAACAATGTGTTTACTGTGCCAGAATTTGGCAGAAGAGGCCAGATTATGTGGAAAATAAGGGCTATGCTCTACAGCCCAAAGTGGGTCCTTTCAGCTAAGAGTTTTTCTTTTTTTCTTTTTTTAGTGTTTATTTTTGAGAGCGTGTGGGGCAGGGGCAGAGAGAGAGAGGGAGACACAGAATCTCAAGCACGCTCCAGGCTCTGAGCTGTCAGCATGGGACCCATTGAAGGGCTTGAACTCAGAATCACGAAATCACCACCTGAGCCAGAGTCAGACGCTTAACCGACTGAACCATGCAGGCGTCTCAAAGAGTTTTTCTTATGTGTAAGATGAGACCCTTAAAAGATCTGACCGGAGAGATAGCTCTGCAAGGAATAACTATAGATTTGGCTTTTTTGGAGGAGATTGAAATACGTGGTGGATGCTTGTTATTTTTGTTGGCTCTCCACCTTCCTGCTCCCCTTTGGGGGAACTTCCCCACCCCGACGGGTTTTGCGTTGGTAGAACCCGGTGCCCTACCTCCTCCTATAGAAGCCTGAAGAGGGAACTTCTGAGTTCTGGCAGCGTGGGCTGTAACCTCCGCTTATCCAATCAGATGCTCCTTTGCAGGACACGGAGTCTCTTGATCATGCCGTAGGATGGAGGGACACAAAGAAAGACTTTAATCAGCAGAAATGGTGGTAACAGCAGAAGGAGGTCAGCTAGACCACCGGCAGTAGCCACAACATGTCTTGCACGAGTTCTTCCTAAGACATGATCTCGATGGTGCTTACTGTTCCCTGGATCCTCAGACCTGCTCTAGTTTCTGCTTTTTCCCAAGCCTCCCTCTCCCGCCTTCCTGTCTGTTCTGTGAACGTCGCTAAACCCTGCCAACAAATACCGTTTCTGTTTCAGTTAATCCAGACTTGATTTCTGTTTCTTATGCTCGAGGACTCAGGATCACACAACACAGAAGAGGTGACTTAACCCGCAATTCTCCATGGCACAGTTAAGTCGTGGCCTTTAGAAAACAAAACAGAGAGGTACCTGTATGGCCTGTGGTCTCCAAGGAGATGAGAGGAGTTGTGGTTATTGATGGCTGTTGATCCTCAGATCTGATGACCACAAAGATAAGATTAATTGAATGCATGCATGCATGAATGAATGAATGAATGAGCGAAATCTTTCTTCAGAGAAAAATTAACTCCGCTTTGAGCTTCCGGCCCAGGGAGAGAACTTAAGTTGGAAATGACTTCACCGACTACTCTCAATTTTATAATCCTATTTACCTAAGAGGTTCAGAGTCTTCCTTGGCAGCAAAAATACTCTATCTGATCACTGACATACAGAGGAGAGCTGGATCCTGGAAGTCCTGGTTCCTTAACCTCTGCTTCCTTCACATGTTCTGGAAGAAGGGCCCCGGAAAAGGGATCAGAGGCAGCCGCAGACAGTCCTGGCTGAGAGCTCTGTTCGGGAGGTAGATGAAGACAGAAGAGGGATCGATTGACCTCTGGTTACGTGAGTCACTGTGGCTGCCGAGCACTGGGTTTATGTCATGTTCATGGATCCACCCTGAGACAGGTAGCTCCCGAGTTAGATGCTAATTCCCAAATATGATTGAACATGTTGCAGAAGGAACATTAGATGATCTGCAGTGTGCCATCGGGCAGCCCTGTGGAATGCAAATTCTTTTTTGAGGCCTGGGGACCAGGTGAGCGGACTCCTTGCAGGGGCCCCACCCCCACTGCATCATTTCAGGGGCAACACCCCATTTTATTCATGGGGACGCTTTACCCATCCTCCTCTGTTGTTGTTGTTGGCTTGGTTTGTTCTATTTCAGTAGTCTTGCAATGAGCACGCATTTGCAAGTGTTCTAGATCACGCTGTCTCTAAAATCTAAGCCAGACAAGCAGCAGTTCTGGAAGACAAGAAGGCATTTCCTCTTCTGGAAAATGAAGCTATGGTGGACTAAAGAATTCCTGAATAAATTCCTCCGGGAAGGCTGGGGCAGGGCTTTGAGGAGCTTTAAAGGCACAGGCTGCTATACACGCTCGCTGTCCTTTGCCTCCCAAATGGAAAGCTGTGCGCGCCTTGGTAGAGGGATCACCTGAGGGCGTGTGGGGTCAGTGTTGGAAATCAGCGGGGAACAGGCTTGATCTTGACAGAGAGAAAGGGTGTGGGGAAGTATCTTGAACTAATTCTGAGTCACCAGGAGACCGATTTTTCCAGCAGGGGGAGGATCGAAAGAGGTAGGAACACCCAGTTCAAGCTGCTTCACCTTGGGTGTATCTCAGAGGGCAACCTGATTGATTTCGCTGCCTAGCAGTGTTCTCATTTTGCACATGCATCCCCCTCAGATCAGTGTCTTAAAGGTGCTGCCTTGTATGGATATGATCAAGGGATAAGTACGCTTGTATTTAACATAAAAATTTGAGAACTTTCATCTTCAACTACTCGCATTTAAATCCCTTGCTGCTTCTCACTGGGGCTGGGAGAACAACAACAACAACAACAGAATACAATTCGCTTAGCTACCCACTTCAGAGAAAATCTGGGCTCATCTTTAGGTTGTACCGTTCCTGCCCAGGTGGTGCCGCTGAGAGGGAATGGACCATGGGTACCATCTTGTCTTCGCGGTGCCATTCTCTACAAATCTCCGAGTCTTGTTTTCACAGCAGAAGCGTGTTTTCCTCTGTTGACCAGGTGTCTGAGTTACAGAGAAGGATGGATCCTGAAGGGTCCTAGTCCCTTAAGCTCTGCTTTCTTCCGACTTTTGGGAGGACAGACATCGAGGAGGGGTAGAGAGTGAGAGGGTGTTAGGAAGATGGGCCGGGGATCCCCCATTAGGAGTCTGTTTATGTACATGGTGGCCCAGACTTTCGGAGATCTGGGTAGAGACCAGGGTGAAATCAGACTGTGTTTTGGAAACTGTGGTAAGAAGGAGGCAATGACTCAGTGCTTACTATCCCCAGAAAGTGATACTGCTCACTAGGGAGGCTTTGGGGCAAAGCCCGTACATGTATCTGGAGGTGGAGTTGGAAAAGCATATTGGCACCTGGGAATTTGGAAGGAAAGGCGTGGGGGGTGGGGAGAGAGACTGTGAATGAACAAAACGGGGAGGGGGGGGGGGAAACACATTGGGGAAATAGTACCGAAAATGGGTCCCCGAGGTGGAAAGAGCTGTCAGAACAGAAGCAGAACTGCTGTGTTGTACTGTTCCAGAAGGGAGATTTGCAGGTTGTGTGGGAAACCCACAGACATTTATTTCATTTTCTTTACGCTTCTAATTTTAATTTTCTTTTCGCTCCGGCATGTGTGAAATAATTGTGGTTTAGAGCAATGTAGTCTTGGGAACCTTAGGGCTATACTTAATGTCCAAGTTTAGGGTTTAACCAAACATAGCATACCTGGAAACAGTCCTTTATTTATCAGTGGCTGAAATAGCAGCTGAGTCACAGAAGTGACACAAACACATGTGGTGCCTTTCTCATACGTCCTAAGTCCCCCGGGGTGTTGACGAGCCTTGCCTTTGCCCGCTCAGGCCTTGCAGTCTCCTCTCCACCCACCTTGCCCGGGGACAATGCCCCTCACCCTGGTCCTTCTCTGATTGTGGCCCAGACATCAGGCCCTCATGCTGACGATTGACTTTCAGAGTTGAGCTAGAGAACATTCCAGCAACTAAAGCGTCAGCAGCTCCACTCATTGTTCTAAACACTGGAGCTCAGTTTTGAAATATCAACTTTGCTTCAGTTGGGTTTCATCTGTGCTCAAAGGGGAGAGGGAGAAAGGATCCATCTGGTCTGGAAAAAGACATTTATTCTTTCCCCACCTTGTAGTAATCGACGACAGTCACTATGCGCTCTACCCCTAAGCCCTAGCCCTGGTACAGAGGAAGGAATGGGCTAGGACGGAGCGTGCCGCTCGCTATCTCAGTGGCTCGGGGGCCATTAAACACAGTGGGATGGATTTACACCTGTAAGCAGGGTTGCGTCATCCCCTCATTTCCCACACGCTCTTGCTATCGTAGATAAGACTGTGAGAAAGCTCCAGTGCAAGGTGTGCCTACATCAGGGGAAATCAAGATGATCCCTTGGGTGCAAAGAGAAAATACCAGAGCCTCTATTACATTTATTAAAACTTTTCTACTTTTGTGTGTATGTTACAATATGCATTACATATTAGTATGTTGGTAAATATACTATCTATCTATCTACCTACCTACCGTCTATCTATGTCATCTATTGTCTAGCTACCATCCTATCAGGGGACGCATTGAGCAGCATTGTGGAAGAACACACTCCTGGGAGATTCTATTTCAGTAGATTTCAGGTGAGACTGAGGAAACTGTAGTTATCGGACGCATTTATCTTCGTGAAAGAACCTTTTCTTAAATGTAACCTCACACACAATCCTAAGAAATACAACAGATAAGGATGGGACCACTCTTCTGAAGGAAGCTGGAGGCAAGGCTAGGGGATGGCCCGGCTTTCCTTGTCTCCCATCTCCCCTCCGCTCTCCTTGGTCTACGTAGGCTCTCCCTTGGAAACCATCATGGTAGCTTCTGGAAGATGAATCTTTGGAGGTTAACTGTTCCCATGTTTGAAACTGGACTAACAGGACATGGCCCCCATTCTCAGGTTTGATGTCGCAGATAGTTTCCACTAGCTGGATCGCTTTCAGTCTTTTTCTTGATGCCACATGCTCAATACACCCTCCTAGCCCAGGCTAAGTGAAGGGACTGACCTGAGAATAGACTCCTTCTTCCTAAGGCTCCTTCCCTCGGCTGCTTCCTACCATCCTGGGACTGCTTCATCTTTCTTAGCAAAGGGACTTCCCCACAGTAAACAGGCAGGACTCACCTATTCACGAGGGTTCACGTTCATCGGCAGAGGATGGCCAGACGGCTGCAGCAAGCACTTCTCTGATCTTATTTCAGATTCGCAAGGCGCTCCCTCTGCAGAAGGAGATTCTGCTTAAATGAAACGCAGTCCCATATCCTAGGGGCACCTCACCTTTTAGCTGATTCAACTATACTGACGTATGGTTATAACTTTCTTTCTAATTTTGCTGGTTGAGAGATGGCCTATTTCCCAAGGGCAATTCACACACTGTCATTTATAGAGTTCTGTTGTCTTCATGAAGAACCACGAAGGGTAAAATCGCCTCACAGAGTCAGAGGGAAGGTGGGGTGTGGCAGATACAGATACGCTACCCAGCTACCCCTGTAAGATGGGACTCCCTGCCCAGCGATGGAGAGGGTAGCTAGCTCACAGCCTCCTCTGTGAGCAACTTTTGAGCCGAAGTCACACGCGGTTCTGAGTGGCACTAGCCAGTAAGTGGGCAAGGCCATGGAACAAAGACCTGGCCATTTCCTCCTGATGAGGACTCGGATCCAACAGGTGCTCTTGCTCCGTATCCTGATCGGGTGCCTTCCTCATGACCATTCTTGCTTCTTCACATTTCCTCCCAGGTGTTACTCCCCCCAAAACCTTATGTACTCCTCGTTCTGTCTCGGCATCTTCTTCCCTGAGAATCAGAGGCGGGGGAGGGGGGAGGAGGAGGAGGAGGAGGAAATGAGAACCAAATACAGGTTGCAATAGATCGCTTAGGTTTACAGTCCCCAGCCCCCGGGCAGGAATAGCTTGTGGGGAGCCTCAGAGTCATTGCAAGGAGTCTGTAAATATACACACGTGTCTGTGGCCTGAATATATCATATATTTAAATATTTTGAATAACAGATGTGCTGTTTTTCAAATGTAGGAATCAAAATTCACTGAAGTCGTTTTTTAAATAGTGCATTTTTAGATCGGTGGTCACTACCAGTTACACACACACACACACACACACACACACACACACACATCGAGGGACATTCTCTGTCTCTGCAGGACAGAGTTGTGTGAAAGACCCTGGAGAGGCCCCAGTTCTGGGGACAAATGGTAGAGTTGAGGGCAGTGCGTGTCTGAAGCAGACTTTCCAAGAGAAGAAGGGGCACTGAGAGATGGCGAGGCTGCTAATTACCAACTTCCTTGCCCTCATCAGCTTGCCCCAGGTTGCCTATGTGAGCATAACACCTTTCCCATGTCCGTGGGTGTCATCTGAATGATACCAAGTCCTATCAAACCTTTGATCCTATGTTATTCACAAGATCCTGTCTGACCTGCCTTGCCTCGCCAGCCTCTGAACACTACTTTGACAGTGACGTTGCTAGCCTAGGCTGTTGGGTTTCCTGCCACATGTGGGTGTCTGCAGGGCTGTGCAGACCAACATGGCAGAGATACATGCTGCAGAAGGAAGTCGACTTTGGTTTCAGCACGAACTGGTTAGATCCTGGACGTTTCCCAGGCTACTACTTTTGTTGGCCTGACACACTCAGGCCGAGGTGAGCCACGGCTGGGAGTTTTGTGAGCGTTTCCGAGCTGAGTGGTTACCCCAGGTCTGTTAGCCATCTGGGCCTAGGGAATGAACTTGGGCACCCTCTCCTTTGAGTTCTTGCACCTTTTCACTCTGAGCCAAAAATATTTGCGAAGAGCCACTTCCGCGCATGGTGAGCGTGGGATGTTTACTCTCAGACTCACAAGTGTGACACGTGGGGGTCAGATTAGAACAGAGCAAAGTCTAAGAGTCTGGCCAATTGACTCTAATGGATTTTTTTTTTTTTTCTTAAAAAATGGACGAACAGACGTGTGGCTTTCTAGTCCGGGGCGTGACTTTGGAGCCAGACTGCTTGAGTTCATATGCTGACTCAACCATTTACTAACCATGTGGTTGTAGGCAGCTTACTTAATCTTCCCGAGCCCCAGTTCCTTTACCTTGACAACAGGGACAATCGCATCTACTTCAATAAATGTGAAGCCCCTAGGGAGCGCTCAATAAATATGAACGATTACTGTTTCTGCTGTGCTGTAAAGAGATTCTGGGAAAGAGCTCTGGTAATTTGACGTCTCTGACCACCATTGTCATTGTCAGGAATAGTCCTCCAAGGGCGAACGTGATGTACTGCCACTTGCTTCGGTTTTCACACCCGGAAAATGAGACTAAGGTTGCGGGCTTTTCATACCTTATGGGATTTTGAGATGCATCCAATGCAGGAAGAGATGCCTTGAGATGTAAATATGTCCTCTGGAGCTGGGAGATCTTGTCCACGGCAGTCGAGGGTCCTTGCCCGTCCTGCACCGTTCGTGTTGATGTTGCCTCTGCGCGGAGCTGTGATGGAGAAGAAAGATTTTGCTGGGGTGGGTGGGGCTATTCTTCCTGCACTGACTGTGACACAACCCCCGTGTGGTTGAGAGCACTGCTTTTTGATGTCCGACGACCTCTCTCATCGGGTCTGAGGCGCTTCTGCTAGAGGTGACCGATCTCTGGGGTCAATGCCAGAGCCTGCTTTACAGCTCGAGGACCGTAGGATGAGCAATGCCAGGTCCTACGGCAGCAATGCGTGAGACTCGGGTGGTGGGCAGGCCCTCACTCCCTCTCCTCTCTGAAGGGTCCTTTTGAGAGGAGATGTTTGGCTGCCCCTGGGTGAGACATGGTAAGAAGTTTGCATTCCTGGAAAAAGGAAGGGGAAAAAAAAAAATCACCAATGCTTTCATACGACCCAGCATGTCACAGTTCCTATTTAAGGGGGAGGACTCATTTTTCCCTAAGCTGAAAATATTTGGGCTAGGATGTTGAGGCAGAGGGTGGGCGGGGAGAAATTGACTTTCTGTCCAGAGCCAGACAGAGGTGAGCATATTCAATGAAATATTTGGGGTTCTTATCTGAGGGGGAGTTCTTTAGTTCCAAGCAAAGAAACACCAACATGGGCTAACTTAATCCAAAACTAAATTAAGGGTGCCTGAGCGGCTCAGTCGGGTAAGCACCTGACTCTCGATTTCAGCTCGGGTCATGACCTCACGTTCGTGAGTTTGAGCCCCATGTTGGGCTCTGCACCGACAGCATGGAGCCTGCTTGGGATTCTCTCTCCTTCCCTTTGTGTCTCCTCCTCCCCCATGCTTTCTCCCTTTCTCTCTCTCTCTCTCTCTCTCTCTCTCTCTCTCAAAATAAACTCTTTTAAAAAATTAAAACACACACACACACACATACACACACACACACACACACACACAGGGTAGCTATGGAATCTGGCTTTGTACAGGACAGGAAGCTGGGAAACCTAGGTCGGAGAAACGAATGGGCTCCCCCTTAGCTAGGGTTCCCTTATGTCGCTTCACACAGGAATTTTCCTCCCTGGAGAGACTTAATCGGCCTTGCTTGGGGACAAACCACTGCTTGACCCACAGGAGGTCAGGCACCTTGCTTCAGGCTTTGTCAGAAGGGTGAACAGAATGCTGAGCAGGCCGTAGAACAGATGTCTTCCACGGTCTCTGCTTTTTACCATCAGCCTCGTCACTATAATTAGTTCCCTGAGGCTGCCCGGTTTTACGTGCATCCAAAGTGGAGTCAACACGTTCCTGTTTTAGAGCATCCTTGGTAAAATTCGCCCCCGTAAAAAGTGGATTACAATCTTGTTGCCCAAGATGAGATGCCTGCCTCGTCTTGCTGGCCCACCTGGAGAACAGGTGCTTGGGCCTTCCCGACGAGGTCCGCCTACCTCGCCTTGCTGTCTCTTTAATAGCTCCATGCTCTGGGTCATAGAAGCCTAGGCCTCAAGGCCCCTGGTTACCCGGCCTAACTGTTGCTTAAACAGCAAACTAAAAATAAGTGTGCCCGGGACCGTTCATGCTGGCAGTGACAGTTGGACGGCCACCTCACCACAAAGACACTTGTCATTTGGAGGTTTGGAAAAGGGAAACACTTAAGTGCTAGTTTATCGGCCCAAAGAAGCTGTGACAAAAAAAACACGAAAAACAAAAAAAAAAAAACAAAAAACACAACACCCATCCCACCCACAGACTTCTGGTCAGAGTATCCGCTTACAGGGGAAAGTTTAGCCTGTTATAAATTAAAGGCACAGAGATGTTGCTTTATTTGCACATTTGCGGAGGGAAGAGGGGACGATGCAATACCGCAGCCGCTGCCTTTTAGAAGTTTCCAGGGAAACTCTGAAAGAGAACAAAAGCGTTTTCTTTTTAAAGCGTCGGAACATCTGCAAACTGCGGAGGGGCAACGAAGAAAAGCCTGCGATGATGTGCAGTGTTCACATTTCGGTGTGGCTCCAGTCCTGGCTTTTAGATGAGGAGGAACGACTCAGGGGTCGGTGGCGCGGTGCCCTCTCTGACCCCTTCCAAGCCAGTCCTGTCTGTCCGCACTTGGGAACGATGCCCGAAATAAAGTAAAACTTTAACAGGGGCTTTTAGCACAAGGACCGTGTGAACGCATCCCATTCAGAGTCCTCGTTTATGCACTTAACTGGAACGTGTGATGTTTTGGAATTTCCCTGCCAGTATCATTCTAATGGCTTTATGATAGTTCATCCAATGGCTGTTCCGTAACCTATGAAAGCAGGCCCCGGCCTTGGACGTGATATCTTGCAAGGACTGCCGTGACGGACAACTTTGTGCATAAACCGGAGCACCATCTGTCAAAGAAGTGTCCAGCCTCGCCACCTGTCGGGTGTGGGGCTTCCGCACTGTCCCCTCTCTCTCCGTTAAACAGCGGTGCTTACTTGAACAAAGTCTAATGATCCGTTTCGTGGGTTATTCTAACCCAATTTTTCTTCACTCTTGTCCCTCTTCTCATGTCTCGGGAAGTGATTTCTCACATTGTTAGCAAGCACACTGGCGAGTTAAAAAAGAGGACAAACTTTGGCTTAGGTACCTTTTGCTAAGTAATAGAAAACAGGTGATGCAGGACTGTAAGAGGCTGGGTGAGGTTTATTTAAGAAAATCAGATGGGGCGCCTGGGTGGCTCAGTCAGTTAAGCGTCTGACTCTCGATTTCGGCTCGGGTCACCATCTCCCTGCTCGTGAGATCAAGCCCCACGTTGGGCTCTGTGCTGACAGCCGGGAGCCTGCTTGGGATTCTCTCTCCCTCTCTCTCTGCTCCGTTTCCACTCATGCTCTCTCTCTAAAAATAAACATTCAAAAAAAGGAAAATCAGGTTTAGACACTGCCTTTAACAATCTATTAAGTACTCTTGTATTTTCTCCAGATACATTTTATGTTGCTATTGTTGTACATACTATCATTAGACACAAAGTAACTGCGTGTGTGACAATAGCAGCTGACAACTCTTGTTTTAAGGCAGGGAAAAAAATTTACAAGCCCACGTTCCTACTCCTCTGAAAATAGCTCTCTTAAAAGCTCCTGGGGGCCCAGATATTGATATTATTACTCTTTCCTACTTCATTTAACTAATCACCTAGGCGTGCAATTTTAGAGTATCTACTAGAACAACAATGATCAAAGCAGTTAACAGGAACTAACATTAACTGAGCGCTTACTGTACGCCAGGTGCCGGGCTGAGCCTTTGGGTGGATAGACTGATACACTTAATCTTAGCAGAGGGAGGATGTCGACAATGCAGATCCGGCGGGACTCTTTGAGGACGTCGCAGCCACGGGAACGGCGGAAGGAGACCACCCCGGCAGAGCGAAGGGCCCCAAGTGTGGCAGCGCATGGCTCTTCTGCTGCGGCTGGGGGTTTGTCAGAGAGCGGGAATATGGCATCGAATCCAGCTGGAAGACAGGGACGAGATCCAATCCTTATCTTAAGAAGCCCATACACATTTTCCATTTGGAGGTAGATTGCACACGAAGTGGGGTGTGCTCACAAAGCGCAATTGATGCTGTTGAGGCAGTGGATGGTGGTAGCCTGGACTCACGGGCTGGTGGAGATCGTGGACTGGACAGAAGGAGACTCAGGATGCATTTTTGGAAATGAAATTGACAGCACTTGCTGCTAAATTGCCATAAAAGATGCAGGATACGGGGGTAAGAAAGACCCAGCTGTGGGTTTCTTATCTGAGTACGAGGCTAATGGTGCCATATTCTGCAATGTGAAAATCTGAGGGAGTAACTGATTCATGGGTAGGGAAATGGAAGGTTCTATTCTTACCTTGTCATTTGCCAAAATTGATACTCTGACCAAAAATAAAGAACACAAAACTAGAAGGTTGAACTTTTTAGTCATTTTTTGTTTAGCAAGAAGAGACCGGACAGACCTCGGGCTGGGTTCAGACACACCTAACTAGGATGGCCCTTTTCAGGTTGCGTGACCTCAGTCAAATTCCTTGGCCACTCACCACCATTCGATGCTTCGGTTTTCTCATCTCTAAAAAGGAATTAATGTCCAGTGTCCCACAGAGCCGTTGATCGATTGTGTGTATGGCTCCTAGCTCAGTTTCTGGCACATAGCAATTCCATTTCTTTCTTTCTATTATTATTAATGTATTTATTTTTAAAAATTTTAAGGTTTATTTATTTATTTATTTATTTATTTAGGGGAGGAGGGAGAAGGAGAGAATGAGGGGGGAGACAGGCAGAGAGAGAGAGAGAGAGAGAGAGAGAATCCCAAGCACGCTCCACGCCATCAGCACAGAGCTGGATGCAGGGCTTGAACTCACACATCATGAGATCATGACCTAAGCCAAGGTCAAGAGTTGGAGGTTTAACTGACTGTGCCACCCAGGCACCCCGATAATCCCATTTCTTAAATGTTAGTTGCAGTCCTTTGAAATAACCTCACAAGATAATGCTGTTATGTGCAATGAATTCTTCCTTGTGGGGTTCCTGTCCATGCCTTAGCCTGGGTGACAGGGTATGACATAGATCAAAAGCACCTGAAAGGCAGTGGTGCCCCCAGATGTCTCTCTTACCTGCTGTCTGAAGTTCCACATTTAAGTGTTTCATTCCTTTGGGAAGGCCTGAACTGAAACACCCACCTAATTTTATTATTATTATTTTTTTAATTTTTATTTTAAGTAGGCTCCGTGCCCAACATGGGGCTTGAACTCACAACTCTGAGGTCAAGAGTCACATGCTATCCCAACTGAGCCAGTCTGGCACCCCAACCCTTCCTGAAATACCAATGGCCTTGCAAAAGAGAATCGCTTAAAGCGTATTTGTCAATAACAGAAAGTCACCATAATATAGTGAGTAAGCACATGGATGCTGGAGCCAGGCTGCCTGGGTTTGAGTCTCATTTTTTGCCACTTCTGAGCTGTGTGACCTTGGGCAAGTTACCTGACTTCTTTGTGTCTAAGTTCCCTCACAGGTGAAATTGGGCCATTAATGATTCCTACCATATAGAGTCACTAAATGTTTTAATGGAGCTAATGTGTATAAAATAATGCCTAGAAAATAGTAACCACTATATAAGTACGTGTTGAATAAAATACAAACAGTTCAGGTGTTTGCAACAGATGACTTTGAGGAGGCGAGAGAAAGGCAAGGCTGGGGACACAAGGGGGGGCGGGGGCTGAGGTTGCCGGGTCTCTGGAGGAAACAGGAATATGACACCGTGGACAATCATGGCAGAAGGTGACAGCAGACCTTTCTGCTTCTCAGTTTTGTCTTGTCAAGCCCCCAAAGCAAAAATCCCAGCGTGGCCCCGGTCCCAGCTACCAGAGCTCAGTTTTTCCCACCTTAGATGCAGCCTTGAATCCAGGGTGCACTCTGGCAAGATAACATGCTTCTCTGCTGTTTTTGCTTCCATCTGTGGAACTCTCTACCTGGAGACACGTCAAGGTGTCCTCTACCCGCTTGATGCGGCTTGAGTGCGTGCTTTCCTATGGCTTATCCAGGTTTTGACGGAAATCTGGCCATATGACTATTCCAAAGCTTCAAGCGATGCTTCATTTCCGATGTTATTTGAAGTGGACCGGGGAGGCCAGGGAATGTGTGAGTTTCCTTTCTTGTCCCCTCTTAAAGGAAAATGCTTGGTGGGTTGTTCTACCTAGGTGACAGTTGGTTTTTATCGTTAATCTCCTACTGAGCTAAACTAGGAACAGAGAACATCAGCCTTTTGAGAAAAACAGGGCGGGAAAAAATCAGTTATTGAATTCCCAAACCCCCGGACCCGTAGTAGCATCTAAGGAATACCCGTCTGTTTTTTCCAAGGGCAGTGAGAATGTGAAGGGCCTAGATCACTCAGACCCTGCTGCTGGACTAAAATGGTACGGCCACTCTGGAAAGCAGTTTGGCTGTTTCTCAAAAAATAAACATATAGGGGAGGCTGGGTGATGGGTATTGAGGAGGGCATCTGTTGGGATGAGCACTGGGTGTTGAATGGAAACCAAGCTGACGGTAAATTTCGTATAAAAAAAATAAATACGCCACTGCCGTACCACCCAGCGATCGCACTCGTGCCCTCTTATCCCCGTGAAATGACACATTGACTTTCGCACAGACACCTGTACTCAAGTGTTCATAGCAGTTTTTTTGGTAATATCCTCAAGTTGGAAACAACACAGATGTCCATTCACGGGTGAGTGGTCAAACAAACTGTGGCATCTCCATCCCATGGAGTATTACTTAGCAATACAGAAGGAATGAACTGGAGGCATGCCTCCGAGGTATTACAGGCTCAGTTCCAGACCACTGCAATAAAATGAGTCAAATGATTGTTTTGGTTTCCCAGGGCATATAAAAGTTATGTTTACATTACACTGCAGTCTATTAAGTGTGCAATAGCATTATGGCTTAATAAAAAAAAAACAAGGTGTTTACCTTCATTACAAGATAATTTATTGCTAAAAATCACATAATGTTGTGATATTATGCCATAGTTTTTGCAAGGGGTACCACTGGGAGAAACTGAATACGAATGGAAGGGAACTCTCTGCATCCTTTCTTAAGGCTGGATGTGAGTCTACAATTATTTCCAAATAAAAGTTTAATTTAAACCAAGGAGAGAGGAGAAAGACTGTTAACTATCCCCAGACTCACCTTGAACTCTAGTAAGACCTACATAACGCTTCTCAAGTTTCCCATATTCCACGCTCAGAAGAATTTCTAGTTATAGAAAGACCTAACCAGATCAGAAGTCAGGCAAATGAATGTTTTCCTTGCCACACAGTTATGGCCTCAGTTCACCGACTGTTCCTTATGTCAACTCACTCGTTCAATGAGCATTTATAGTGCCACTCCTATGTACCCAGGACTGTACTAGGTGCCGTGGGTCCAGTGAGACAAATAATAGACTGTCTGTACCTGAATGGAGCTTACATTATAGCGAGGAGATGAACAATATATAACACACACATAACGAGACCACTTCAGGGAGTGGTAAATATTAAGGATGCAGTAATGCAGGCAGTGTTAGCAGATGGAGCCTCTTTTGAGAGGAAAGTCAGGAAAAGCCTACCTAGTAAGTGTTTTGATCTGAGACCTAAATGATGGAACAGCGTCCCAGAGCTGGGGAGAAGAGCATTGCTGTATAACCTTTGGAAAGGTCACTCTTGCAGTGTAAAGAATACGTCGAAAGGCAGCAAGAATAGAAGTGAGGAGACCACTTCACAGGCCATTTCTGTGATGGGTCCCTCAACTAAGGTTTAGCGGTGGAGACAATGGTGCCGCTTTCTGGGATGAGAAAGACTGTGGGGGAAGGAAGGAATCGGTTTGGTTGGAAGAAAGAAATCAAGAGTTCTGTCTGGTCATGCTCATTTTGATGTGTCTGATAGACATGTGCATTGGGTCACAAACATTGCTCAGCCTCCTTCTTTTCCTCAGTCCCAGTCTGTGCTCCATCAGCTCTGTGCATTTCCCCACGTCCAGACTTTAATGGCATATCACCCTGCAAGGTGGCTTCCCACATGGCGGCAAGGGTTGAGATTACACATACCAGAAGTATGGAGTTAGCAACCTGAGGGTGGACCGTGAACAAAGGGAAATGGGGCTAAAAAGGAACCCGACAAAGTCCTCATGTTTCCTTCTCCTGTGGACAACTCAAGGATATAATAGCCTCAAGCAGCTCTCCCAGAGAAGTCCCATATGTTGAGTGAACACAACTTCTGAGTGACTTCCTGGGTCTCTTGGCAGCCTTCTAAGGTGGAAGCCAGAATGATAATGCTGCTGGGCACATCGTATCACACCTCTGCCTCCTTTCCTTTTTTTCTCCTACACTCAATACCAAGGCCTTGCACATCCTGATTAAAACTTCAGGATCCTTAATCCTTGCCTTGGGCTCTGTTTTACGGAGGACTCAATTAAGACAACCTCCAAACGGAGATGTCAATTAAGAAGTGAAAAGTCTAGAGCGCAGGAAGGAAGTCAGGATTGGAGCTACTAACTTGGTGAAACTACTAACTTGGGAAACATCAGAAGTTGCATAGTACTTAGGGCCAGAGGACTAATGCAGTCACACTGAGAGAGGGTGTGGATGGAAATATGGGTCAAAGAACAACCCTGAGACACTCTGAAACCCAATGTTTGGGCGGGGGGGTGGCAGATCCAGCTGAGGAGAAATTGAGAAAAAATAATCAGCGAGGTACAAGAAAATCTGAGGACGTGTAGTCAATCGAGGAGAAGGAAGGAGAGGATGTTGCAAGAAAAATGGGAATAAACAGGTGGGTCAAAACTAGCTGAGCGGTCTAGAAATATGAGAGACACTGGGTTAGGCAACAGAGAAATGAGAGCCTTGAGGAGAGCGGTTTCAGTAAGGAAGTAGGATTGGAGTAGGTTGAGGAGAAAAAGGGAGATGAGGAAGTGGAAGTAGCTAACAACATAGACAAGTCTTTGAAGAAATTTAGATGGAAATGGGGAAGAAATAAAGTGGGTTACAGCAGGGCATCTGCTTGCTGGGCATGATAGCTGGAAAATGTGCGTGGGAGAAGCACAGCGATCGGTCGTCAAGAGACCTAAGTTCTAGTCCTTTTACCTCCATGAACCAGCGAAGGGGGCTCTAGGTACATCAGTTCCCTCCCTGGGCATTAATTTCCCTCATTTGCCAAATCAGTTATCGCTCGGATTCCTTCCAGCTCAGAGGAACTATGTCCTGTGGAGATGTTGAAGCTGGCAGAGAAGGGAAGTAGGGTCCTCAAGATGACGGGGAGGGGAAGGATTAAACAAGATGGTGCATGCGAAGCACTTAGCAATGTGCCTGACTGATAGTAAGAACACAACATGCTTCATTTACTACTAGACGTAATAGAATAGTAGCAGAAACTTGCAGAACATTGTGGTGCAGTGTTCTACTTACACACAAGAAAGTGCTGTTTGTATAAAAAAAAGGAAGGAGGAGAAGGGAGAATGGACCAGACAGTGTCTGGCAAGGCAGTGAGGACCACGCTAGAAGCAGCTGGCGGAATCAGTTGTGGTATAGCCTTTATGACAGTGGCTCAGAGCTGGTGGCTTAGGTGACATGAGGCTCCACCGAAATGGAAAGACATTTTACTTTAAAACACGCTTTGTATTTCATATAAAAAGTAAGGTAGGGGTACAAAGAGCCAAGAATAGCCAAGACAACCTCAAAGAAGAACAAAGCTGGAAGACGTACTCAACTGGATATGAAGAAGTTTTTAAAGGCACAGTACTGAAGACAGTGTGGCGTTGGCACAATAATAGACAAATGGGCAGAAAAGAGTCTAGAAACAGAGCCATGCACACATAGGCACTTGATTTATAAGAAAGGCAGCACCTCAGAGTAGTGGAGAAAGGACAGTCTTATCAATAAATGGTCCTGGGTCAAATGGATATCCAGATGGATAAATAAGAATAAAATTCAACTCCTACCTCATACCAGGAAAAAAAAATCAATCCTCTGTGGTCTGTAGATTGTAGGTGAAAACTTCTAGTGATAGCATAGGAGAATAACTCTCAAATACCCATAAATAGGACACAAAAATACTAACCATAAAGAAGCGCATCTATGTATTGCATTTTATTAAAGTTAAAAATGTTAGTTCATCCAAAGATACCATTAAGAAGGTAAAAAAAAAAGCCAAGTTACAGAGTGAGAAAGATATTCTGATAACTGATAAAAGGCTCACATTCACAGTATACAAAGAATTCTTACAGAAGAAAAGAAAGCTACCTCATTTGAAAATAAACAGGCAAAAGACACGAATAGGTACCTCACAAAAATAGAATGGCCAGTAAACACATTAAATGGTGCTCAATTAGTCATATGAGGGAAAAACAAATGAAAATCATATCACTAAACACCCACCTGAATGAAAATGAGTATAATTAAAGTGACAAATAATACCAAGTGTTGGTGAGGATGTGGAACAGCCAGAAAAAGTACCTTGCCAGTGGGAATCTACAATGATACAGCCATTTAGGGAAAAGTTTGACGTATCTACTAAATGTAAATGTGACAAAATCCATCAGATCTATTCCTGGATATTTATCCAGCAGAAATGAGGGTTTATATTCATCAAAGACCTGCACAAAAATATTCTTTGTAACATTGTTCATAATACGCTCAAGATAGAAACAACCCAGATATTCATCAAGAATGGAACAAATAATACACTGTGGTATAGTCATTGAATGGAATACTCTACACAATGAAAATAAATTAACCATCACTATACTCAACATTGAGGAATCTCACACATACAGTGTGGAATGAAAGAAGCTATTTACAGAACTCTACATTTTGTCTGACTTCATTTATATCAAGTTCAAAACCTGGAAAAATTCATCTCCAATGTTACCAGTTAGAATAGTGATCCCCTTAAAGAAGAAGGAGGTAGTAGTGGGAAGGGTGTGAGGTGAACTCCGGGTGCTACTAAGTTCCATTTCTTGACCTAGAATGTGGATGCCAGGATGTGTTTTCTTTGCAATAATCCATCAATAACTCACTTAAAGTTCGTGCACCTTCCTGTATGCATGCTCTACTTAAAACAGATGGTTTATCTAAGGAAATGAAATTCAAGGGGTAACACTCATTTTAACAAATGACAAAATGTTTCTCCCCTCCTTGTTGCCAACATTACTCCCCCAGCCACATTCCCCACTGCATGAACTTGTTGTTCTCACCAAATGAGTCAGTCACGATGGAAAAAATTTAATGGACTTTTACAGATTCTTTTTTCAGTGTAATGTCTTCCTTGTAAGGTCTTTAAAAAACACGACCTTCAAATAAAACCACCAGACCTCACCCTCCCTCACTTTATGGGTATGAATGCTGAAATGCTGGGTCCAAGAACAATACTCATCCTGGGATCAGAAGGTGAATGTGGATCCGAAATTTATGCATTCATTCACCTGATAATATTTCCCCCTTCACTGGTTCATGGAAGTAAAAGGACTAGAACTTAGGTCTCTCGACGACCGATCGCTATGCTTCTCCCACGCACATTTTCCAACCATCATTCATTCACCTGAGAATATTCATTCACCTGCTGTAACTCAGATATTATTCTAGGCACTGCAGGTACAACAGTGAACAACAGAAAACATCCTATTGTGGTAGAGATAGAAAATGCACACGAAAACAAGCAAATCCCATGCAGAGAAACAAGGCAGGGGGGCATGGGATAGCAGGAACCAGGGGTAAGGTTTTGCCACGTGTGGAGGGTGGTTAGGGAAGTTCTCACCCAAAGGTGAGAGATCTGAAGGAGAAGAGGAGCGACCATGTGGGTGTCTGGGAGAAAGGTGCCCTGTGCAGAGGGAGCCTCAGATGAGGGCAATGGCCAGGGGGCCAGTGGGACAGGAGGGGAGTGAGCAAAGACCACATCAAAGATGGGAGTCTAAGATCGCGAGGCTTCCTAGGCCAGTCTAAGGGCTTTGGGCTTCCCCTCTGAGTGAGATGGGAGCCCGTGGAGTGTTTTCTGTAGAAATAATGACCTGATTTGACTTAAATTTTAAGAGTCACTCAGGGTGTTGGAAAAGAATAGACAGAAGAGCAGTAAGGGCAAAACAAGTGATTCTGTGACACAGGTGAGAAGCGATGGTTCCTTGGACCAAGCTGTGCAGACAGTGAGAACTGGATATATTTTATGGTAGAGATAAACAGGGTTTACCATTTGGGTCCTGAGACAGAGAGGGGCCAAGGGTTTTGTGCTGAGCAGCTGGACGAACAGATTTCTCGTCAACCAACATGTGGGTGGGATGGGTGTGAGTAGAAGGTTCTGAAATACTGTTTGCGCACGTTAGTTTGAGATGTCTATTAGCCATCCAAGGGGAGGTTGCAAGGACGCAGTGGGAGATAATGAGGCTGGAACTCGAAGAAGAAGTTGGGACTGAACATGTCACTTTGGGTGTTGGTGTATGAAGCCACGAGGCTGAATGAGATCACCTAGGGAGAGGATATAGGCAGAAAAGAGAAGTTGTCCAAGGAATGGCCCTCTGAGATCAGCCCTGCCCTAAATTCTGCTTCCGCTGCAGGAAGGCGATATATCCTCATGCTGGAAGAATTGGCCTCATTTCGCCTTGTGCCAGATGGCTGATTCACACTACAGGTGTGAGGTTAAATGCAGCAATACAGTGTCCTGGAAATTAGAACCCAAAGGAGACCAACCAGTTACAATTAAAATTTCTAGTTAAAATTTCTCGTCTCCCTGACCCCAGTTCAGTCGGGGTTTGAACTAGCAACCTAGAGGCAAGCTTCTCCATCCTAGTACAGGTTTGCCAAGCGCCCCTGGCCTTCTCCTCTGGGGTTCTCTCTTCGCCGGTCTCCAGGTCCCGCCCAGGGTATTCTTCTCACCCAGAAGAATGCTTAGTCCCTGGCCAAGCAGGACATCCTTTCACGCCGAGCTGGAGACTGAGGGCTGGAGAAAGGGGCCCTCCAAGGCAGCAGGGGCTTGGAGAGGAGCCATCCTACACATTTTACCCATTAGTTGCAAATCCTTTCATAATGTTTTCCATTCCCCTTATAATGAGTCATCAAATGAGCAGGGCCTCTGCTAGAAAGTTCATAAGAACCTTACAGGATTTGATGGTTCGAGCAAAGAGAAGAAATGGCTGACGGTAGCCTTGCAAGGCTGCAGTCAGAACCTCTTTTCGGGGTTGCTCTTTATTTCTAAAACTAGATTACAAGGGAGATAAACGAAGAAGAGTGTTGAGGAAGAAGCTCTCCGAGTGCTTCCTCAGCGTCCCCGCTTCCTCAGCTTTAGTGTCACCACTCAGGCTCCCTAGGACTTGTCGGAGGGAGTTCCAGCCAAGAAAAGCACCCACGGAGAGGAGAAAAGGTGGAAAAACCATAGCAGCAGAGATGGTGTTTATCGACGTAAACTTTCCGGTGGCCCACCTCACTTTCCAGAGACGCCATTATTTTCCCACCTTAGCTGTCATTCTTTAAAATGATTCTAACATATACTTGGTTGACCTGCCCACTCCTTCCCTCTCTTAGCCTGATTCTTTTTTTCCTTTTGTCTTCCTCTTCGTGGTAAAGGAGCAGTGGACAGACAGAGCTGTTCCACAGCTTTTGAAGTCCCGGTTGGCGGGTGCCCGTCCCAAGGCCTCTCCCACTCTCCTTTTCTCTCACGTTCACCAGAGACTCTCCTCTTTCGCTTTTCTCCCCAAGAGGGAAGGTGGTCCAAGGAGCCCACCACTTGAAAGCAGAGGCAGTGTTCATGTAGCTGGTGCCCAGCTGTTTCAGGTTGGGGTTCCCTCCGAGTCAGCTCTGGGAACTCAGCACACAGTAATAAAAACTGAGGAGTTTGTGATCTCTGGAGAGTTGGAAAGACAAAACCCATTTTCTCTTATATTCAATCAGGGTCCTGGAGTACAAAAGTGAATTACAGTTTACTCTCTGCTTCTCGTAACTGGGAAGAAAGGAAATATTTTTGATGTGTCCAAACTCCACATGCAAACATTTATGGAAGTCAGTGGAAAGGGTGCCTTTGTTGGCCCTTCTCCACGAAATGGTTCCTACTGTGTATCAGGGGGCATTCTTAGCAGAATCCACAGAGGCAAGCATTAAAAACAATCTTTTGTGCTAAACAAATTTTGCTAAAGACATTGATATTACTAGGTACCCTTTCTACTCCAAAGAGCTACCTCACGGTTCAGGCATCCAAAAGTTTCATTCCTCATTTATTCATTCAGCATCTTTTTATTGAATGACTACTAGCCCAGGTTTGGTGCTGTGTGCCTCAGAAAAAAATGGAGAACAAGGCAGATGAGTCTTACAGTAAAAATGATGGGAGAGGCAAAGAAAATAAACACATCCAAATTATTACACATTTTAGTAAGTGTTATGAGGCATCTGTGGGCTCCTAGCCCAGAGGGTGAGGTTTGATGAATTACAGGCTAAACATAGAAATAAATGTGACTTGCATTAATGACTTGCTTTTACATGTAACTTAGGAAATATTCTTTGGAGAGTCACAACAGGATTTTAAAATGGAATCGCTTGCCCCAGAACTATAACATCTGCATTATCCATGATCTCACGAAGGCAGATCACATCTCCTAAAATGCCTTTCGTGTGATGTGGCTTTGCCTCTGTGAGGGAGAGAAATCAAAGAAACAGCCCAATTGCCCTAACGACAGACTCTACTGGTTGTCTACCCAACAGCTGTCTACCCAACTCGCCCGCCTCCTTTTCCATGATCTTGTGTAATGTCTGCAGAGGTCTTTGTGACATTGTTCCCGAGACAATGGTCTAAAATTCACTATTGGGAACTTGTTTGGGAAGAAAGTGGATAATGTCATCTCCTTAAGAGAGGTGATATTATGGAGGTCCAAAGGAAGCAATGTAGTTTGACTACATTGTAGTGGAGGTCCAAAGGAAGCGGAGTGCAGTGTATGGAGGTCCAAAGGAAGCAATGTAGTTTGACTTTCTCTTCTTATATTGCTTTCCTGGACTTAGCGAATGAAATCTATACCATAGCCCTCTGCTTTTCCTTGTTTTAGCTCTCTGTTTTAGCTCTGGGGAGGGCTCTATATTTGACCCAACTTGATACAAATCTCATCAGCACAGGACTTGTTGACCCACTCCAGTTCTTTCTCTTTCTTCTATATCACCACTGACAAATGTGGACTCATATGGGTGGTGCTTCCCCAAGAACACACATCAAGCTGAGCATAAGGGGGATGCCTCAGTGACTGGGTCATGTTTGTAAGGTTAGTTCCTGAATTGGTTTTCAGTCTTTCGACTTCTCCTCTCATCTCATCTTGATGGTGTCCTTACTACCTTTGCTGCCTACTAGTCCCATCCTGGAAAACTCCCTATCAATTAATTTGGTCCTCAGCCTGCCTGCTCCACATCTCATACTTGGACTAACACTCTCCCTTGTGAACTAGTGTTATAGCCTTTTGTTCTGAGCTGCCAGCATCCTTTGTTAGGGAGAAACCACTCCTCTCCATTCCTCTCCTCTCCTCTCCTCTGTCTCTGTCTCTGTCTCTGTCTCTGTCTCTGTCTCTCTTCCTTTAGGTGCTATGTCACATGGTCTAGTCTATATCCAGCACAAGAGTGGGAGTGAGGACAATCATGCAATTCAAAATTGAATCCGACTCTAAAATTTAACCAATAAATAATCCTATTGGTGAAAACTGGGTAGAAATAATGAGGACGTGTTTGGGCTGTTAAGCTCTGTGGTTGAAAGAAATGAGGAAAAAACCAACTGAGCAGTGTAGGTAATACAATAGCCAGTGGCCACTCCCCTTGGAAAGGCCAATGGGCCTGGTTCTCCACTGTGAAGTAACTTGGTCTTGGTATAATCATCTCTTTGTGTTTCCTGAGCAGTTATAATCATATCTAGAACTGCTGCTGAATCCAATACTTCTGGGGATGAGCCCAGGTTTGAATAACAGCTATCATATAAAGAATGAGGTTATTATGCAGCTAAGTGGCCTCCTAGATTATACTGTCATCAAAAGAACTTTTTTTCTGGACACAGGCAGTGTTACCCTTTAGGAAAACCCGATATGAAATATTACGTAAACTGGAAAGTGACTATCTGCTTTTTAAAAGGAGTACCATATAATTCTTTTAAACCTGGAACAAAAATATTGCCTGCTGGAACACATTATTTTTCACACACACACACACACACACACACACACGGAGAATAACTCCAAAATAAACAAACAAAACCAAATGAGTGACTCCACTTATGGGAAGGTAGAGTAGATAAAGTTTTCCGTATTCTTCCTTGGAGGAACAACTGAAAAATACAACTAAAAACCCTGGACATTATATATTAAAGAAATGTAAGGAGACGCTAAAACGGGAGAGAAGAAGGTATATTGTCTAGGAACATTGGGACCCATGGGCAAACAAAACATTGATGAGTTTTCATCTCATATATCCCAGCCTTGGAGCTGAAGAAACTGGCAACCTGGAAACACCAACAGGCGCAACCACACACACACACACACACACACACACACACACACCAAAAGTCTACTCCCTCTGGCCAAAGTTGTAGGAAATGAGTAGCCTAGCAAGATAGAAAACTTTTAGATAATAACTTCTCTACTCTAGACAAACACCACCAAAAAAACTATGACCCCACTCCCACTCAGCAAAGACCTGGTGGAAAGCTTAGACTCCACCTTCACCAGGCTGGAGCAAGCCCCCTAACATTACACCCCTACTTCCCCAATTCCCTCTCAGGGTGGTGTTAAAAAAAGCTACGTAGGGAGCTAGGACTTTCATCCTGCCAGGTGGTAATTAGAAGCCCCATTCCAGTATTAGTGAAGACCAAGGAAACCTAGACTTCCATCCCCACTCAGCAATAATGAGGTGCCACCACCAGGCCCCCAAACAGGAGTGGTGGTAGAGGAAGCTTAGTGAAGAATCGGTACCACTGTGGCAGAGTGTGGCCACTCTTCCAATGGTACCAGTGAAGGCTACGTGGGAATCCGTAATGAGACACTCATCTTCCTCCAGGGAGATACCAGTGGAGGGGCACCCACCTCTGGCCAGCAATAATGAGGAGTCCCCCTTGGGTATCAACAGAGGTCAAGTGGGAAACATGGCAGTAATTAGGCAGTGGACTTACCCCCTTCTCCTGCCAGAGAGATGTCAGCAGAAGCCAGCCAAAACAGAAGGCTTCGATAAGACTCAGAGTCTTATTGAATCATTAAGATTCAAATGCCTAGGTTCCAATTCCAATCACTCATCATACCAGGAACCAGGAAGATCTCTGAAAGAAAAAAGGAAATCAATAAATACCTTCACCTAGATGGCAGAAATGTAAGAATTATCTGACAAATATTACATGGCAGTCCTCAGAAAAATGCTTCAAGGAGCAATTAGGAACATTTCTGAAACAAATGAGACTATTGAGTAGCTCAGCAAAGTCTCAGCAAATAAATGCAACACATAAAGAAGCGAATGGAAATTTTAGAACCGAAACATATGAGGAGTGAAATAAAAGCTCAGTGGATGGGCTCAACAGGAGAATGGGGAGGACAAAAGAATCAGTGAACCGGAGGATGAAACAATAGAAATTACCCAACCTGAGCAACAGAGAGACACATGCTGGGAAAAGTAAAACCAGAAATGAACAGAGCCTCAGGGTCAGTGAGACTGTAACAAAAGATTTAACATTCATGTCATCAGAGGCCCAGAAGAATAGAAAGAGGGCAGGGCTAAAAAGAAGTACCAGAGGTTGGAAACTTCCCAAATTTGGCCAAAACTACAAATCCACATGTTTAAGACGCTGAGAAAACTCTCAAGCAAAGATGACTCAACTAAAGCCACCCTAAGATACACCACAGTCAAACTTCTGAAAACTAAAGATAAAGAATCTCGCAAGCAGTGAGAGAGGAGCAGTGCCTTACCTGTAAGGGGAAAACAATTCAAGCGACAGTAGATTTCTCAGAGGAAACTGCGGAGGCCAGAGTGAAGCAACACATTTTCCAAGTGCTCAAAGAAAAGAATCGTTAACACAAAATCTTATTATAGTCAGCGAAGATACCATTCGGTAACAAAGAGGAAATCAGTATATCCTCAGATAAAGGAAAGCAAGAGGACCGTCAACCAGCCTTACCCTAAAAGAATTGCTAGAGGAATTTCTGTAAACAGAATAGAAGTGGCAAAAGAAGGAATCTTGGAACACCAGAGAAGAAGATGAATGGGCATGGGAGGCACACATAGGAGCAAACGCAATAGACTTGCCTTCTCCATTAGAGATTTCTAAATTATGTTCGATAGTTGCAGCAAAAATTTTAACATTGTTTGATATGGTTCTCAACCTATGTAGAGGAAATATTTAAGACAATTATAAATGGAGAATGGTAGAGGAAAATAAAGAGTAATAAAGTGGCTATACGTCACACAAACTAGTAAATGTTGATTGATGTCAGTAGACTGAGATAAACTATGCATATACAATGTGATACCTAGAGCAATCCACAAAAATACTACTATACAAAGAAATGCACTCAAAAAGACTACAGATAAATACAAATGGAGTTCGAAAAAAATGTTCAAGTGACCCCCAGGAAGGTAAGAAAGCAAAAACAGGGACGTGAAAAACAGAGTAAAGGAACAGACAAGACACATAATGGCAGACTTAAGCCCTGAGATATAAGTAATTATAGTAAGTGTAAGTGGTCTACATATGCCAATTAAAAGGCAAAAAGTGGCAAAGTGGATTTAAAAACATGACCCAACTATAAGCAGACTATAAAAATCTCCAAATATAATGATGTAGGCAAGTTGAGAACAAAAGAATAAATGGGTAGACCATGAAAACATTAATCACATGAAAGAGTGACCACATTAGTATGAATTCAAGTAGACTTCAGAGCAAAGAATATTACTAGAGCCAGAGAAGGACACTCTATTGATAAGAGAGTCAATCTACCAAGAAGACATAGCAATCCTAAATGTGTGTGCACCAACCAACAGAGCAGCAAAATATGTGAAGCAAAACCAATGCGATTGGAAGGACGAAAAACCAAATCCATTGTTATTCCGGGATACGTCAACATCCCTTGCTCAATAATCAACAGAATACCTGGAGAGCAAATTGGCAAAGATGTGGGATTCAACAGAAGTTTCTTTTTTTTTTTTTAATTTTTTTTTTTTAACATTTATTTATTTTTGAGACCGAGAGAGACAGAGCATGAACAGGGGAGGGTCAGAGAGAGGGAGACACAGAATCTGAAACAGGCTCCAGGCTCTGAGCTGTCAGCACAGAGCCCGACGCGGGGCTCGAACTCACAGACCACGAGATCATGACCTGAGCCGAAGTCGGACTCAACGGAAGTTTCAACCAATAGGATCTGACTGCCATTTAGAGAGCACTCCACCCAACGATAGCAGAAAATATATTCTTTTCAAGTGTCTAAGGAGCATATAGCAAGATAAACCATATCCTAGTCTATTAAACCGAAACAAACTCTCAAAAGGCCTTGTTAAAAGGATGAAAATATAAACTACGGAGTGGGAGGAAATATTTGTAAATTATCTATTTGTGATACAATTTGGATCCAAAATATATAAAGAATTCTCAAACTTACTATAAATTGGCCAAAAAAGCCAATTTAAAAATGGGCAATATATTTGAACAGACAACTTGGCAAATAAAATATCAGATGCCAAAGAAGCACATGAAAAAGTTCTCAATATTATTAGTCACTAGAGAAACGCAAATTAAATTATGTAGAAATATCACTTACACACATATTCGAAAGGCTAAAGTGAAAGCCGTCCGGCCGTACCAAGTGTTGGCGAGGATGTAGAAAAACTAGAACTCTCACACAGGACTGGTGGGAATGCAAAGTGGTACAAACGTTTTGGAAGACAGGTTCAACTGTCTGCTAAAAAAGTTAAACACACGCCTAACATGTGATTCAGCCATTCTATTCCTGGGTATTTACCCAAGATAAATGAAAGTGCCTAAGCATACAAAGACCTGTTTATGAATGTCCCTAGCAGCTTTATTTTCAATAACCCCAAAGCGGAAACAATCCAAATGTCCATCAACAGGTAAATGGGCGAACCGTTATCAAGTGATCACACAGCAACAAAAAGGAGTAAAATATTGATGCACATTTCAAATGGATTGATATCAAAATGATTTTGCTGAATAAAATAAGCCAGACAAGCAAGAATTTATAATGTATGGTCCTATTTATATAAAATCCTAGAAAATGCAAAAGCACACCAGTGCTTGTCTGGGGATTGGGGTGAGGGACAGATGGGGAGAGATGGGAAGGAGGGATTACAAAGGAACATAATAAGCAAATTGGCAGGTGATGAATATGTTCTTTGTCTCGATGGGAGTGAAGGTTTCATGGGTCTGTACATATGTCAAAGTTTATCATACTATATGCTTTAAATGTGCGCAGTTCATTATAGGACAATTCTAAAAAATACACCTGTTAAAACAAAGTCTATGCTAATAAAAGTTTGACCGTTGATCACAATTATTACAGAACTCTTTACCTCAAGTAGTATTTGTTGAGCATATATCTAATGCAATCAGTTATAATCAAACCACAAAATAACAGTAATGTAAAAAAATCTCTTCCAAAGTCATCAAAATTAATTGCAACATTTGACTGGTTTGAAGGAGTTCAGACAATTATCAAAAGAGAATTCAAAAATACTCTTTTCTAAGAAAGCATAGAGAGTTTTAATTCGGGGATATAATGGTTATTGGAAATTTGTTATAATGAAAGAGGATAAATAGAAACAATTTTTTAATGAGGGCTCCAAAATTAGAACTCTCTATTTAAAATAGTATTTGGCTTACAAACCCTTTAACTGCACTCAACCTTTGGGATAAACACTTATCCCATAAAGTAAAAGGATGTGTAGAACAAGATGGTCAAACTGACCCAGAGCAGCAGCCAATGTCAATTAACATTATTGAAAATGTTTGTTCAGTTTTTTTCAAAGCTGTTGTCCTTTCCTTAGTTAAAACTTTATTTGTTAACACTCATTCACTAGATCCCAAAGTCCTACCCTATGAGTAGGTGGATTTATTCATGCATGTCCTGAGTTGCTTGTGAAATCTGCCCTGCTTGCTCACACCATAATAAGGTTTCTCCGAGGTCATATTATTACCGCTAATAACAGCATCAATACAATTTATAATGCTGATTTTTCTTCATGCTGAAGCACTGCATGTGTAGCCCTGCAACTGTGCACTGGCTGATTTTACCTGGTTCCGCCTGGGTTTTTTAATCAGCTAAGAGAGAAGGGTTTTCTCTAAATCCATAGCTATTACAAGATAAACCACGCCTAGCTCTGTGGGTAGTGTCATTGACTTACTATGCAGCAGTGATAAGCAGAGGAACATTCCTCCAGACCCAGTCTAAAGCACAGGCAACTAAATCTTAAACTAAGATAGTGTCTATGGAAAGAAAGAGGGTGGATCCTTATTGTAGTGTGGAAACAAAAGCAGAAGTTGACTCACTCAGAGTGTGCTCATCCTCTAGACATGCTAGGACCTCAGAGCCTGGTAGAGGAAAAGAGAAGCAATCTGGGAACTGCCAGGCTCAGGACTAGGGCACCAAGATTGTAAAATAGGACTGGCCCTTAATGGGGTCCTGGAGCAGCCATCTTTTTCAGGTGAAAAAGATGTGGCGTAGGGCAGCATCTATATCTAAGTGGAAGCCTTGGGGCAGAAACAGCTGCCCCAGAAACTAGGGTCTGTGGGCCTGATCTGGCTTGTCATCTGTTTTTGTAAATAAAGTTTTATTAGGACATGTCTGTTCACGCTACAGTGGTAGAATTGATACACTGTAGGGTTTACAAAGCCAAAACGTTTTATATCTGACCCTTTAACAGAAAATGTTTGGTAACTCCTGTCCTACCGGAGGATAAGGGTTGGAGTCAGCATTGTGGTCCCGGCTGCCATGTTTGGTTTGAAGACACATCCTAGGTATGGGCTGAGGGAAAAGAGGGAAAAGATAAGGTATAGGCTGGATGTCAAAACCATAACTGAATGCTCCAGAGTTCAGTACCTCAGGTACAGGCAGAAACCAAGGCAAAATTTCATTCCTATTGACAGGACAAACATGGTGGGAATTAAGTCAAGAATGAGGTTCGGTAGAATTGTGGGATTCAAGCTTACCTCAGTTATGGAAAATACCAAGTGTAGGACAGTGAGTCCAATTTTAGTGACTGGCTGGTGGGTGTGAACCAATGGTCAGTTTTAAGTGCTCAACACTCACCAGAGCTGGAAGGCAGAGGCTGCCGCAGAAAGAAGGAACTATCGAGTCCAAATAATTTGGATCTTTCTTCTAGAAAATAGGCGTATGGTGTCATCCTCTCTATTTCCTCTTAAGTATGGTAGCTGGTCACCTCATCAACCCAAGGTGATGAGATTGAAATGTCTCCGGGGTCGGATAGCCAGGTTTAGCAAATAAAAATACAGGACACTGAGTTTAACTTGAATTTCAGATAAACAATGAAAACAATTTAATATTAGTATGTCTGACACATAGCATTTGACACATTTATGATAAAATTTATTTGGAATTTAAATTTAACTGGAATCCTGCATTTTGTCTGGTAACCTCATTCCTAGGACACTGGCCACCTTTGTTATAAATCGTGACTAAACAAACAATGTTTTGACTTCTGGGGCAGCAAGAAATTTCTAGTCCTTTGGTTTCTCTTCTAGTCTTTTTTTTTTTTTTTTTTTTTTTTTTACCCTTCTCCCTCTCTCCACATACAGACTTCTTCTTTCTCACCTCTTTCCAGTTCCTCTCTATGACTTCCTTTCAAGGGCTGTCTGGCAGAAAGGACCAATGACATCTACCCACACTTCCAAGAATTATAATATGGCTTCAACTGCCATTGATTAAACCAAAAACAGGGCTGAAAACTGAGAAAGAAGAAGTCAATCTTCTTAATGTGACTCACAGGAAGGAAACCTGGTGAGCAGACAGTTGGATGATAGGCTTCTGACTCACAGAAAATTTCTTTGCTAAAGATTTGTAGACATCTATCACCGTTAGTTTGCCATTGACAAACCACTAACATTTCCCTAGCAGCACACAGAGCCTTGGTTTAAGAAAACAAAACAAAACAAAACAAAACAAAACAGAAACACCTGGGTTTAGATTAACTGTTGGGCACTCGACGGTTCCAAACATTGGATTAAAGTGGGCATTCGGGGTATTTACAGAAAGCCTCAGGTAAAAAGCAGAAGGCTCCAGGAGGGCCACGCTCAGGCTCGTGGTTTTAAAGCCTTACGCCAGCGTTGTGTTCAGTGAAGATGTTCTTAGGAGAGATTCAGGAGAAGTCATGTCTGTGTGACTTGTCCCATGCTGCAGTCAGTGGAGAAGCCTCACCTCCAGTGAAGAGGATGTGGGCTGAGATTATTACTAGTCTCAGTGCTGGCTTTAAGAGCTTGGGTATTTTGTAAGATATGTCGAAAAGATTAAACTGATGTGGTTTTGCCATCCCCCCCATCGATCATCTCTCTAGCAACACTTTCACACGGTAGTGGTGTTGGAGGTGCCCGTTTGGGCCTCCCTTCAAGAAAGCACTGGCCGTTCAGCTGTAAGGTGTGCAGTCAGCTTACAGCCTCCAGATATTAGCACCTTAGTCTCTGCTTCATCTTTTGAGCTGGGGCAGCCCCCAGCTAATGGCTGAGCCACAGCCAGTGATAGGCCTGGCCGTTTCTTTTCAATATGAGATTCCTCTACTGAGTGATCTGTGTTCTGGAATCCCCCACTGCACTGGCCAAAACTTAGAGCGGTCTGAGGCTGTCCCTGTCCAATCTCGCTCTCTGCATCTTCTATCTTCCCAGGTGTCACTCCCCGATAAATCTCTTACATTCTTAATTCTGTCCTAAGTGTCTGCTTCTTGGGGCGCACTTGACACAGCCATCAGGGCCCCAAGGAAGTGGGCAGGCCAGGTGCCAATCTAGCAAAGGAAAAGATATTTTGAGGGCAACATTCTTACCAGAAAGGAAGGCACGGGGAAAGGCCTACTCTTTCCTGCCCAGGACGGTACAGAAATGAGAAGAGTGGTGGGGGCAGGGTAAGACCTTCACATACTTGGGTGCGTCCCTGGGGCCTCCTCCTTGGGGCCAAGCCTTGTTGGGGAGGGAACCATGGATGCGTTCAGAAAGGTATGGGGAGACTGATACCATTGGGGCGAGTGAACTATGTCCCCCATATAACGTGGAGGAGGCTGGAAGCGTCTACCGGAAGCCCCACATTTTTCGTGGCTTGAGTAGGACACGGCAGCGTTAGAAGGTGGAGGGAACTTGGTAGTCAGCGATGTGATATATCCTTGCGTTACCACGTGCCCTGCTGAAGGTCAGGGATGGTTGGCAATGCAGAAGCCTGAGGCTTGGAAATGGAGGCCAGGGAGATCAAGCAGTTTGATTTCTGGGAGGAAGGGCAGCATCAATGTCCCGTGACTACAGATGCCATACCATGGCAATAAACAAACTAGACCAGGGGCGACTGAGGATACTAGCTGGGTCCAGAAACCCAGCAGGTGAGGCCACCAAGACCAGAGTTCGCCATGCTTATTCCCACACCCACAGACACATAGTAAGGACGCCTCCATCAACCAGAGGTGCAGGTGCTATGTCGGAAGACCAGGGGATAGTGGAAGAGGCCAAGATATGCTGACTGAGTGTGTAAGTCCAGGCTTTTCCTCCAAGTTCTATGTGGTTGGGAGGGTGCAAAGGTTTGATCAGTGGTAAAAAAAAAAAAAAAAACAAAGGAGCTGCATGTTTTTCCACGTCTGAGTGTGTCGGAATCAATTGGTGACCCCATTGCCCTTGAATAAAAACATTTTACGTTTTGAATGTTAGCCCAAGCAATGGAGTTAAGGAGAGGTCAGGCTTAGCATCTCCTAAGTCATAGCTGAACAGCAGCTTCCTGCAGAGAAACCTCCACGGGTTGGATAAATTACAGATTTGTGTATGGTGACGGTTGGGCTGCTCTCTGGACCGCATTTTTCAAAGGATGGGAGATAAACCACTGGTGATAGCCAGGGTGAGTTTAGGTTGTGTGTAAACACCGTCAATTAGCACTGAATCACACCCAAGTATCCCATTTTCAACTTCTCCAATGTCTCGGCCCTTCTAATCACATGAGAGCAAGTTTTGGCGGTAGCCTTGTCTCTGACCTCATGAGCACTTTCCAGTTCCCGTCTTTAACAAAGTGAGAGCAGGCGTCAGACTCAGAGTATTGGCGGTCCATTCCCAGTCCACTCTGCATGAGACAGCCACCAGGACCTTCAACAGAAGTCAAGCAGTGCCCCTTCTCTGCTTAAGACCCACCAATACCTCCTCCTTTAACTCACAGGGAAAGTCCAAATCCCTTCAGTGGTGCCGAGGCCCGACTTGAACTGACACTTTACGCTACAGCCCCATCCTCTTTCTTCCACTCACTTCCTTCCCTTCCTTGCAGTGGCCTCCTGTTGGTCTCTAGTATTCTTTCCCCATATACCAGCACAGTTCACATCTCTATCTGTCAGGACTTGACTCAGATCTCCCTGGTTATTATTATCCTAGATGGCAAATCTCTCCTCCTCGCCCATCCTTGTCTGCTTTTTGCATGCGCACGCACGATATTATTTCACTTACTGGAATGTTTTTGGGTAATTTTGTCATTTGGTAATAAATTTGTCATTCTTATTTCCTGCCTTTGTCGCCTGAATGTGAGCTCCACGCGGGCAGAATTTCTGTCTATTGTGTTTACTGCTGTATCCCCAGGCCTAAAACAGAGCCTGGTATATAGCGAATTCTCATACGTGCTAATTGAATACATGAGTTCTCAGCTTGCTCCTACTAGTTATCGTCAATATCATGTCTTCCCTTTCTCAGTGCCTTGCTTTTTAATTCTCTTTCCTTTCCTGGCAAAACAAATGCAAACAAAACAACAACAAAAAGCAATGACAACAACAAAAGCCCACTAGAGGCTATCATTCATGGAAATTCTGATACATCGTTACATATATATTTATGTTATAGATCTTCCTAAACTTACAGTGAGATTCCGTCCTAATAAACGCATCGTCAATCGAAAATATCATAAGTCAAAAATGCATGTAACACCCCTAACCTACCGAACATCATAGCTTAGCCCACCCTACCTTAAACGTGCTCAGAATACATACCTTAGCCTACAGTTGGGCAAAATCATCTGAGGCAAGGCCCACTTGATACTAAAGTGTCGTCTGGCTCCCTCATGTAACTTATGAGTACTGTACTGAAAGCGACACACAGAAGGGCTGTGTGGGTGCAGGCTGGCTGTGAGCTTGACCCCCGCGATCGTGCGGCCGGCAGGGAGCTGAGGCTTGTTACTTCTGCCCAGCGTCACCAGAGAGGATCATACTGCGTATCATTAGCCTGGGGAAAGATCCAAATTCAGAAGTCCAAGTACGGTTTCTACTCAGTGTGCATCATTTGGGCACATTGTAAAGTTGGACACCACTGAGTCAAAGCATCATAAGTCAGGACTGTCTGTCCATTTTCCTTCTAGACGCGAGATTTGGCTTGTAGAACGTCAAGGGAAGAGAATGTGGAACCTTCTTGGCCTAGCCGGTCTCTCTTAGCCGCCGGCTCCCATACATCTTCTCTCCCTCCTGGCTGCCCCCTGCCTTTCTCCTGGTGAGCTCTTTGCTTTAGCAGATTGCAAATCTGGTTAGGGAAGGCTGGAGCCCCCGGGGCTGGGTGTCCCGACTTCCCCACGCCGCCTGGCTGTGCGGCCCAAGAAACATGTGCCAGGCTGGTTCTTCTGGGGCCGCGCCTCAGCGTCGCTGTTGTGCTAGACTGAAGCACAAACATGAACCTAGAACCCTGGAAGGGAGAGTGTGTCCTGGGAAGCCACCGCAGGCCCGGCTCCGCCCAGCTGGCTGACTCGCATTGTTTCCCCTCACCACAGCACCGTGTCCGGGTTGTCAAGGAGATACGCAGGAACATTCCGATGGGAAAGAAACTCTTCAGAGCGTGGGTGGCGGCAGTCTTGGAGGACAACACCCTGATCCTTGGCTCCGCCCCTCCTATCACCCCCCCCAGAAGGAGCCATACAAGGGGCTGGAATTCGAGGGGCTGACTTTGGAATTCAAACCCGGAGCTGGGCCCACACACACCCCTCGGTTCTCGGTGCCCCCTTGAGCAGGAGGTTCCTGCTGCTGGATTTGTGGACTTCTCCAAGCCTCGGGGGTGGATCTGCGCTTTAAGAAGACACCTGGGTTTCTTCAACATTCAGGGAGATTAGTGGCTGAGCTTTTCTGCTTGAGCCTTGGATGTAAGGCTGTGCTAGGGCCCTTGATCACCACGGATGCCCTGGGAAAATGGAAGGAGGGAGGCCAGGGCAAAGCCCCAGGGCCTGGGATTCCTCCTGTGAGTTCACCGGCCTTCAATAGAGCAAGGTGCACTGCGTGGAGACATCCGCGCCAAACTCCGAGAAGGAGCACTGCCGTCCAGCCGCTGACTCTCATGACGAGCTGCCCCGTTTCTACATGCCAACCCCTGAGTCGCGGATCCAGTTTGACGAGCCTTTGGGAGCGCACCGTAATGACACAATAATGTCACTAAGCGCACCTAGTGCTCGCATCTTTCCAGCGCTTGTGTCCGTTCTCGTAATCCTCTGCACGGGAAGAGGGCCTTATTTTCCCTGCTTTGAGGACGAGAAGATGGAGGTGGAACAAGCTTCTGCAACCACAAAGTAGAAAGACAAGCCTTGCAAGCCCAGGTCTCATGATCTAAATGTGGGGTGTTTCCCAGTCCCTCCCGGTAGATGAGTTCCTTAAAAACTGAGCTGCACGAGTCTGACGCCTAAAACCACAGGGCTTACTGATGTGGCTGCAAACTGCTGCTCTGCTCGGCCAGAGAGAGAAAAGCCAAGTCGAAGAGGAACCACACTGCCCTGGAGGACATTAGCATGTCTCGCACACGCCGAGTATTTACATGTGTTCCCCCCACGGTCTCTATGGCAACCGGCAGAGGTACAGAAATGCTTGGTTGCTCTTTGTAAGAAGACGAGACGAGGGTGCTCCAAAGTCCTCTTTCCCCCAGCGAGCAGGGCTATTTCCATCCACCGGCTTCGGCTTCGTGACTCTCCCAGCAGCCACTTGGCATGAAGATCTCCAACGGCAGGGAGCCAGTGAATGGGGCCAAGAGGCGTGTGGACCTTACAGGATGGAAGGACCTCATCTCCCGCTCCCTCTTCCAGGCAATTATGCACAGAGTCAGGAAGGGATTTAGTTATTAAGAAGTCTCAATGGTGAGGAGCTGAGAGTTTGTGGTTTCCAGTTCTCAACCACAACACTTAAGGCGTGTCTCCATTTTTCTTATGGTTTCCAGGGCATACCATTATCTAATTCTCCCGGAAGAGTCGACATGGCTTTACGATGCATGTATATCGCTGATGTGCACTGAGGCTCCGAGCCAACAGGCAACCTCTTTCTCAGAAACCTCCCTCCTCGGACCTCTGTCCCGCATCGTGCCTTGAAATCGCCCCCTCCACCCTTTCTGCCACAAACACTGCAGGGAAATCTGTGGATGGGAATGAGGGCTGCGTGGCCACGACTGAAACCGTAATTCAGCTCCACATCACGTGCGACAGAATAACTCTCAGCACACCGGTTTGTGACTCGTACGACTTCTGTGGCGTTTGTCAGTGCCTTGCGTGTCGAAAACACCATTCTGCGTGCTTTGGGGAAAACAAGGATAGAGATGACTCCCCCAAATCTTACAAGCTAGTTTAGCTAGGCTCGCACACAGCATTGAACAAAGCATTACACCCTCCACGCGGGACCGGCACGTCTATCAAAGCCCATAGGAGAAAGAAAGCCCCTCTGCAAATGTCCCAGGGGAGGCTGGATTCAAGGGCAAGGAGCTGGTGCTGTCATCTGAGACTTGTGCTCAGGAGACCTTGCTTGAGTCTAACACAAGGCATTGCTATAGTCTTGCGTTTCTTAATTCATCTTTGAATCTGTGTTTTGTAAGTGACGTTTGGTGGGACAGTGAAGCTCAGATCACTGGCGATCCTGCCCCCTGCCCCCACCTCCTAGTGCCCCAGACCTCACCCGACTGCCTCGTCCCCACCACCATTCCATGAGAGCTGCCACCTTCCCCCAGGGTGGCTTGCCAGGCCTCGTCTGCGGGCAGGATGCCCCATGCTACCATCTGCTCCCGGTAGGAGACCTAGGAGCAGATTCAGCGGGGGATGCGTTGGGGCATGCACCCCACGACATCTTGGGGGAGAGCATGGCAGTGCGGTCCCTGCCCTGGGCTGACAGTGCCATGGTGCATTTGACATGGCAGGGTCTTCTCATCTACCCCAATCTGTGTATGCTGGAGGCTGAAATCCTCTGGGGGGCGGGGGGGTGGGTTGAGGCGGCAGGAAAGGGGAAGGGGAGATTCTCCACTTGCCTGCCGTATGTTCACCTTGCTCTTGAACACCGCAATTGTGTAGCCGGATGAAACATACTCCAGCGACTCCCCGTATACAGTCGAAGCAGGTCTTGAATAGCTGTCATGAATAAAGCCAATCCTGACTTCCTACCAGTTCAATTACAGCAAATAACATTCTGTTCCCCAGAACCCATAAACACACCAAAACTAATTATGAAAGCGAGACGTGAGTACTATGAGGCCACCTCCTAAGTACATTTAAGACATTTATTTGATCTATGTAACATATCAATACAATCATGATCTTACTCTATGTTTATGCATAAAACGAGTTCCACGTCCTAAGCTCTTACAAGCATTTGTTTATTATGGAAAATCAAGCACAGTGTAAAATTTACACCATACGCGTGCCTCGTGGGAGACCTTCTTGCAAAGACTGGACTGACTGAAGCTTTGTTCTCTCAACTTGGGCAGACATTTTAAGTGTTGAAAAGTGTCACTTTGATGATGATTTCTTTCAGCGCTTCCTTTGGAAAGGAAGAGTTACAAATAACAAGGCAGAGCATCAGATTCCCCTCAGAGGTATATTTTTAGCGAAATAACACCTTGTAAATTTTCCTCTTGTGCTCAACAGCGAGGCGGCTGCATAGAAGGTCTGTCCAAGCTGACACATGTTCACTGGGAGTCGGCCATGATTTGAGCCCGACCCTGGGCTGTGGGCAACATGGGTGGGGGGGCGCGTAGAGATAAATAAAAGGGTCCCTGCCTCTAAGAAGTGTATCAGCTGAGGAAGAGACATCAATTTGTAGAAGGGAGCTGGCCAAAACCTTACGGGTGGCTGGCAGTCTTTTCGTAGTGGCTCCCTTCACCCGGAACGCCATATTGTCAGCAGACATTTCTCTTGGAAAGGCACTGTCTTGGGTCAACATGGAGACGACCCTGTGGAAGACCCTGGAAAAATCAGCCGTAAGTAACCAATATTATTGAGGGCTTGCTACATGGGAGGCACCAAGCCACAGTCCAGGAATATAATCCCTGTTTTCAAGGTGTCACGGTAAATTAGAGGAGACGTGTGTGTAAGCAAATGACAAAATAAGGTATGCATTGAAACTGGGCATGGGAAAGTGACGGTCAAAAGTTACCTAACCTTAAATCGCATCTCTGACTAGCTGGCTCACTGACTATAGTTAAGCCCTGTAACTTCTCTGGGCTCTGGTGTATTTGTAAGTGGGTTTGTGGCTGAGGGGAGAGAGCTCATCTATCTGGTTTCCAAGCTGCCTTTCTTTATTCCAATTGCCCGTCTCTTTGAACCTCCTAGAAATAATCTGTGTTCCATAGCCAAGATTCTCCTTGACCTGTGTTATCAGTTTTCTAGGGCTGCCGTGACAAAGTACCACAGACTGAGGGGTCTAAACAACAGAAATTTATTGTCGCAGAGTTCTAGAGGCTGGAAGCCTGAGATCAAGATGTCGGTAGGTTGGTTCCTTCTGAGGGCTGTGATAGCGTCTGTTCCATGCTTCTGCCCTACTTTCTGATGGTTTGCTGGCAATGTTTGATATCCCCTGGTTTATACAGCTCTGTGTTCACGTTCATATGGTGTTTCCCCCGGTGAATCTATGTGCAAATTTCTTTTTTTTTTTTTTAAACGTATACCAGCTTCTTGGTATCCTCGGTCCATCCCTATTCAATATAATAAATCTTCTTCATTTCAGTTGCCAGCTCTAGTCAGTTGGAGTGATTACCTGGAAAGTTGCACAGAAAAGGGTTGTGAATTAACATCCAAGATTAATGGGAAAGGTGATTGGAATTGGTTTGGATTTTTTAATGGCTACCGGACATAAGGAATAGGGGGGTTTGTCGTGTATCTGCTCACCCAACGAGCAGAAGGCTTTAAAATCCTGCTGCTCATTCCTAAAAGAGGGATCTCCCCAAAGAGTGAAAAAACTGCAAATAACTGCTTTTTTTTTAGATCTCTCCAATTAAGACGATCCCCAAAAGGTGGTTGCCCATTTACAGTCTTGATGCATTCAATAATCCTTGTAGGGCTGTTCAGGCTAGCCCGGGAGAATGATCAGATCTTCAGTAGGGCTCAGCTAGTCCATGATAGGCGTGAAGGGAGTTAAACCTTCAGAAAGGCGTAATCAGTCTGTACTTCCTGAATGTCTTCCCTGTTGAAACTGAGAATTTGCTTTGGCTAAAGAGTCGTTGCTGGAACCAGATAGCTTCTGGAGGCACCAAAAATGAATCCTCACTCCCACTCTTGACACCTACCACATCCAAACCACCAGATGATGACAGCTGCTGTAGAAATCTAAGCAAGTGGAGTGATGCCCAGCTTGGTATAGGAGCCAAGTGATGGGGAGTGACAGGAAGTTGGTTGTCTGTGTCATTGTGGATACAAAGGAAGTACTTTCAGGACACAGAGGGGAAGTGGCTGGGGACCCTAAAGCCAGCTTTGACCATCCAAGGAAGTCCTTTGTTTTTGCTTCATCTTGTAAGGTCCTTGAGGAAAATCTAGCAGACTGACCAAAGCCAAAGCCCATTCAACACAGAGAGCATTTCAACTGAGGCTTTTGATCCTAAGACATTCAACCGAATTATGACTATCATTGGTTTGAAACTTTTCCCATCATGAAAGGGAATCAGGCTCACATCCAGGCACTGTTTCAAATGTTTCCCACTGGTGAAAGCCACATCCTCTTCCATGGTATGGTAGATAGATTGCATTCATGGCCCATTTTCATGCCTCCCTGCATCTACCCCTTTAGTGGTATCCTCTCACACTAATTCTTGGTTTGGTCATGTAATCAACTTTGACCCCAACAGAGGGTTGAAAAACACTAGTCCATTTCTGCCTACCCTCTGTGACCCTGGCCCTCCTCATGAGAACATTCTCAGGCTAGTCTGCTAGAAGTAAGTCAGGAACACATGGAAGAGAGCCAAGTCGTCCTGTCATCTTAGACCGGGTATCCCCAGTCACCTAACAAACTGACCACAGCCACATAGGTGAGCCCAGCTGGCATCAGTCAAGCTGAACCCAGACCAGGAGAACCACCCAGCTGACCTGTAGACTTGTGAGAAATAAGGAATGGTTGTTACTTTAAGCCACTAAATTTGGGACTGGTTTGTTATGTAGCAATAACTAACTGCTACATAGGATCTCCCACATGTAGGGCTAAAGAGGGAGAATAAAAGATTATGTATAAACTGTGGTGTCCACCGCTAAAATTCAGTCGTGACTAGGAAACTCTGAGGAGCTGACAGGGCAGGTCTAGTAGAAGGTTATTTGCATGAGGTGCCTCCCAGGAGAGAACTCATCCCAAGGGAAGAACAAGTCAAGCAGAGAAGCTTGGACTGGGAACAAAGACTTAGTCATCAGAGGCTGAGATAATCCACCCTAGTGTCTATTATTCTAATGGGTCTTTTGGCTTAAACTCAATGAAGTCTTGTGTGACTTTTATGGTGGAGGGTACAGGAAGAGTATGGGCAAAAGGTATCTCCCGAACAGCCCAGTAGGACACTGGAGTACAAGTTCCCCAGCTTTGGGATCGGTGTGGAAAATTGTAGAGCTAAAGCAGCAAGAGGGGATCTATGTGAACGAAACACAGGTTTGGTACCCAGAAGACTCCAGCTTTGGTAACCAGAAGAATCCAGCACCTCCATCAAAGATAGGGCATCCAGAAGAAGACTGAGCTACCTCTGTCTAAATAGCTACCTTAATTCACTGCTTCATCCATTTATGCATTCAACCAACATGGGGGGCTATTCAGACTATGTCAATTAAGTTACACTGAGGGGAGACAAATGCATTCAAAAGTTAGGGTCTCTCCCGGTAAGGAACACAGAGACTGATTTACATTTAAAACCAGATCTTATCTCGTGTGCTCTGATTGATTTGTATCGACTGCTGAGAGCACTCTCTTGAGCATTTGAGGGGTCACATCCTGATTCCAAGGAGTGCTGTGATTGACTAGCAATGTCTGCTTTGGCCACATATTTGTCTTCCCGGAGGTTGGTCTAGTTTTACATCCTGGCTCCATAGTAGCATTTAGTTATAGACCCATGAACTAGGCCTCTTGCATGTATTAGATGTAAAAGCCATCTCCCACCACCTGTTTCCACCTTGGCTGGGTGACAAGGGGCTGGACATATACTGAGGAAGGTGGTTCTGAGTCAGCATTTTTTTTTTAATGACAAAAGGGCATGATAATTTCTCTCATCTGTTTGTACTCCTCCCCTGTAAGTCAGAGACGTAGTCCTCAAAGTGGGGATGGGGTGGAGTGGGGTATGGAGCCCAAACCTATGCTCCATGGTGACAAAAATTGTCCCACCTTCCTCCAGCAGAGGATAAAGAGTTTGAAGATGTCGGGGACAATAACCCGGCCTCAAAAATAAGCACTAAAATATTATCAGCCCGTACTGACTTGGTGTCGTATGAGCAACAAAATAAAGAAAATCCCACCAGTCAGGTTTCTTGTATTTACTGGGTATGAATGTGGATGATCTGCTGACAGCCTTGGGGAGCCTGCAGGACCGGTAGGGTGCCAGGCAGAGCTCCCAGCGGGCATTTAACGAACACCGTGTAGGGGTCCTCAGTCGCTCAACCGAGGAGCTCGGCCTGGATTTGGGTGCACAATCCTTGGGCGACTGCAGGGGAGAGAAAAGGCTCAAATTCACTGTACCAAGTTCACTGTTCCTAGATGGCTTTATGAGCCGTCTAGAACTCGAAAGGCTGAGTACATAATAAGAGCGTAATCAAATATGGCTTCCGCAAACGGCATGGCCTGTTCTCAAATCTTTGTTCTGCCGTTCTCTACTGGTGTCACTCTGGGTAAATATCTTAACCCTTTTTTGTCTGAAAAATAAGGATAATAATAGTACCTATCTTAGGGTTTTTATTCAAATAGAACGAATATGGGAGGTGCTCAACAGAATGGCTGGCATATGGTAAATACTCAATAAATGAGAGGCAGAATCATCAGCGATTAAGTTCCGGACTCTTGGGTGTATCCCCCGCACCCCTTTTATGTCTTTTCCTTTCGACCCACAAGTGGTGTCGCGTTCCAACTCCACGTAGCCAGAAGCTCCGGGCCCGCCTGGGGGCCCCGGGTCTCCCCTCTTCTTCTCCCCAGGCTTGCCCTAGGCTGTCTTGCCAACACAGGCCATGTGGCGGTGTGCGAGTTTCCAAAAGGAGATGCTGTCTGTCCGCGGCCCAGTTCTCACTTCCAGGTCCCTTTTGGCACGTGTCGCTCCAGACAAAGCCGCGTGTATGCGAGGCTCAGGCCACTGTGACACTGCATCATGAGAGGGACGGGCAGGGAAGGAAGAGACAGAGCTCCTGCTCCCGCCAAAGCCAGCTGGCACCTTGGAAGTCGCAGTGCCTCTGGCCAGGGACGGTGTACGCTCGCTGAGGACAGCCCCTGCTGCTCAGAGGGGCATTCCAACACCTGACACCGCAGGACCCAAGCAGAGCCACCCCTGCCGGACAGCTGGGCCACGGTGATCTGGTCACCTGGCACGGACAGGGTGTTGGGCGTGGGGAACAAGTTTTAGAGAGAAGGATCCGGGGAGAGGGAGGTCGGAAAGATGGCTTCTGGCTCTTCCCCTCTGGGCTTCAGTTTCCTTTGCTGTTGAGGAAAGCAAGATGAAGGAACAGAGCGTCCGGCCCATCGATGGAGAAGTGTCTGCTCCAACACTTGCCTCCGCTGCCTTCTGCCTACATAGTCTTGGACAAGTCCCACAGTCTCTCTGAGTAGGCCTCAGCTTCCGCGTCTGTGAAATGAGCACAGTCACGAGGTTGATGGGAGGAACACGTGGGATAATGCATGCCTCGGCCTTTTTAAGGAGGCGATTATGTACACAAACACTTCTTTAAAAAAAAAAATTTTTTTTTTAATGGTCATCTCTCTTTGAGAGAGACAGAGACAGAATGCGAGTGGGATAGGGGCAGAGAGAGAGGGAGACACAGAATGCGAAGCGGGCTCCAGGCTCCGAGCCATCAGCACAGAGCCCGACGCGGGGCCCCACCAACGCTTCTTTTGCTTTTTTGTCTTACTCTCTGCGCCTCCTTTGTCCTCTGTCCTGCCTCCTTCCCACCTCTCATTTATTTCCTTTTTTCCCCATACTTTACCTTCAGCTAGGGATTTTCAAGACGTTTCGGTCAACATGCCCTTAGCAACCAAAAAGAATAAAAAAGTTAAGCCTGCAGTGCTCCACACAAGTGTGAAATTTCATGGACGTTGGCTGGCGAGCCTTTGTTTTGGCTCCATGAGCCATTCATGGGTAGCAGTTAGGGTTCTTGCTTGAAAACAGCAGAGGCCGTTCCTGCAAGCGGAGGCAGAACAGGACATTCAAGGGCAACTGTGGATTTTAAAGGAGAACCACAAAGTCGTGCTCTCCACACACAGGAACCATGCCCAAATCATCCGGCAGGGGCTGCCCCGGCGAATCCCCCGGGGCATCAGGCTTGCACACGAATGCCACAGCTCATTCCAGAGGGGTCTCCTCACTCTGATCCCACTGGAGATGATACCGGAGACCCAGCACTACTGCATGTGGAAAACGACGTTTCTGCCGCCGTGATGCCAAAATGTGGGATCCTCCAGCGCCCCTCTCTTGGAGGGCTTTCTGCCAAGCTGAATGTATCTGCCTGGCATCACCTAAGACACAGCCCCTAGCCTAGCTACAAGGGAAAGTGGAAGAGTGAATCCCAGCAGGACTCACAATAGAAGACATTTTCCCAATAGAGAAAGACTTTCAGAACATACGATATGGTCATCAATAGGCCTCATTGATATATTATATACTTTTTTTTTTTTACTTTTTTAAAAACTTTTTATTTATCTTTGAGAGAGAGAGAGAGAGAGAGAGTGAGCAGGGGAGGAGCAGAGAGACGGAGACACAGAATCTGAAGCAGGCTCCAGGCTTTGAGCCATCAGCACAGAGCCCGACGCGGGGCTCGAACCCATGGACTGCGAGATCGTGACCTGAGCCGAAGTTGGATGCTTAACCGACTGAGCCACCCAGGCTCCCCGATACATTATATACTTCACCGTTATTTTTTAAACTACCAACCTGCAAGTGAAAAGAATGTTCTAGAAATATATGCTCTGTTTTCCTAAACTTCGTGAACCTGTCATGGTTCATGGCGTTCCAGGGGACAGTTACTCCAGATTAAGAAGCCAGGCCTGGGCCCTCCAGACGCATTGCCCAGCCTCATCAAGTGTATCTGGGGTTAAAGATGAATCATCATCCCCCAAAAGAGAGCACGGTTTCCATCTCCTAAAAGTGGAAGCACATTTGAGACATTTTGAATAATGCCAGCTACGTAACTGTCCTGTTGGGCCAACGGATCTGACTTCCCTTAACTGTCTCAATCCCACTGCGTGGATCATCTAATGTTTCAATTGATGTTGGTTTTTGTGGCTTCCTTCCAACCACCTTTTCCTGGGCAGGCTTACATCCTCTCTAGTGAAGATAATACAGGCCCATGCAGCACATCTTATGTTCAGTTTTGTTTACAGTAAGGCATTTCTCTTCTGTCCATGATTCCTCCTAGAATTGGAACCCATTGGGAGAAAGTCACGAAAGGGTTGGCATTCTTCTGGGAACTCTGACTTTTCTTCCTTAGGCGTTCTAAAGTTTCATCATCTTCACTAACAGAAAGCCCCAAGGCCATAGTTGAATCCCAGAGGGAAACAAAACATAAATCAAATTTCCCTGTGGCTGAAGGTGATAGGGTCGGCACCGGGAAGGTTAACATCTTTTCTGCAAAATACAGGCTAACATTCTCCTTAAAGCACGGTCCTGTCATTGTTTGGAACTGATTCTCTCTTGCAAACTCTCTCCAGGGAGTGGACTCTGAAGTCACTGGCCAGATTTCAAATACGTACATGCAGAATGAGAGATATTTTTCCAGTTGGTCACTAGAAATAGAACCCAGGCAAGAGCCCTAAAATTGGAAAGTACATTTCATTGCAGTTTTCCCCCTAAAAATAGAAAGTTGGCTTTGTCGTGCAAGAGGCAGGACTTGGGGCCCTAGCCCGGAATGACAGGAAAGCTACCTGGCTGGCAGGCCATCAGGGTCTTAAGTCGGTGAGACCTTGCTTCCCCCGTTTGTGGGGGAGTCCGATCTCCTGAGAGGTGACATCAAGACCCTGAGCATGGCCCTCCTGGTGCCCAGCCCTGCTGTATTCCACACGAAAGGTATGACCCTTTCTGTCTTTCATAATCCTGCCCGGACCAGCATGCAAGGTTGGTTGGCAAAGCTTGCTTTTGGCACAGGTCTGGGGTCATTAGTGTTATGTGTACGAGCTCCAAGAAAAACCAATGTTTTGGAAGAGCCAGTAGATAGGTACTTAAGGTGGTGCCCGTGTATTTGCTGAATGGACAAGGATATGGGTGCGTATATTTTCACCTGGATTTGAAACGTGACTCATGCTTCCCGAGAGCACACCAGACAGGGGGGCAAAAATGGAATGCAGGTGACAGCGAGAAGTCACCTTTCACTGGTCTCGCCGGCTACTATATCCTTCAGCTCTTCTCAAAGTGTCACTAAAGTATTTCTGAGCTCTCTTAGTGTTTTAGTAAACGCTCTCATAAACGAGCCCTTGTCACTTCCATTTGGGGGCTGCTCGTGACCTCTTGTCCACCTCTGACCTCTCCCACTGGAGTCCTGTGTCCATGATTCTTCAGCTAACAGGCACTGGAAGGACATACATGCCCAGGACCTTCTCCGTGCACTCAAGGCCACCGCTCAACTCATAGTACCTACAAATCTTTGCTGCTCAAGTTTTGCTCGTAGCTTGTCTCTCCCCAGATCTCTTACATTAAGTCCATATGGAGTCGGGCTCACTAATATAGCCAAGTGACCTCACCATTACTGGGTCCAGAATCATCCCGCCCTTCCCACAATGAATGCTTTGTTATCAGGCCAAGCTTCTCTGCTGACATTCTCTCTCCCTAGGGTTCCTGGCCCAGCTCTGCTGCTAACTTGCTGACTGATCTTGGGCAAAGTGTTTAACCTCTCTGTGTTTCCATCCACTCTGCTCTAAAATATAGGAGATGCACCAGCTGGTTTCTATAGTCCCACCTTCTCCTGCGTTTGATGACTCTTGGAGGCACAGTGCCTTATCAACCAATACACAAGAAGGTATTACATACCACCATGTGCGAAACACTGTCCAGATGCCCTGTAAATAAGGAATTACTATTTTCTTTCTTCTGTCTGACAAGAAACAGACCTCTCTGATTGTCACTGTCCTTAAAACCCTCCGATGGCTTCCCGTCATACTTAGAAAAACTCCAGACTCGGTGGCATCCTACCTTGGTGACATCACCCCATACTTCTTTCGCTCCGGTTTAATATATTCCATATGCCCCAGCCTTCGTTCTCTCCCTGGAACATGCCGCATCCTTCACCCCCTGGCTTTTGCAAGTGCTCACTGTCCTATCTGGACTGCTTTTCTCCAAGACCACCCATGATTGGCCATTATTATCATTATTATTATTATTCAGGTCCCCGGGGTGTTTAACATCCTTCCCCCTCCTCCCAGCTTGTCCTATTCCAGGGCTTGGCAAATTATGGTCAGAGGCTCAGATCTGCTCAGACCCATTTATTTACATGCTGCCTGTGGCTGCCTTTGTGCTACAAGAGCAGAGCTGAGTACTATTTATGACAGGTAGCAGCAGAGACCAGATGGCCCGCAACGCTGAAACTATCGTCTGACCCTTGAAGGGGAAGTTCACCAGCCCCTGTCTAGCCCATAGACTCTTTTCTTCACAGCACCTAGCAGTATCTGAATGGATGCGTCAGTCTCCTTCCTCATTTTTCTGTTCTTCTGCCTCCATTAGACAGATGTAAGTGCCATGCAAGCCGATAGACTCATCTGTCTTATCTGGGTACTGTCCTCATCCCTTCAGTAGCTCGGAGCAGAGGACCGTAGTTGACTCCCTGGGTGCTGTCCTCAGTTCTTAACACAGAGCCTGCCACCGAGCCAATAAATAATGGTAGCTCAGCTGGATGTAGGTCTATTTCCTTTTGCTTTATTGCAGCAACAGCGAAGTTTAGCACGAGACCTACAGTAAGTCCCACCACCTCCATGGTCACTTCCGTGCCCCCATTACCAACTGCTAAGCTCCTCTCTGCTCCCACCTCTTGCCACCATTATCCCTGTCTTATTCTGCTCTGACACTTCTGGCTGCCAGTGTCTGCTTACCTTTCACTCTTCTTATGTTTTGAGCCCAGCTCTTGCCCTTGGGAAGCCAGCAGCCAGCAGCCCTCCAGGGAACAGCTCATTGCTAGGAGGTCAACCAATGGGCAGCACTGCATTCCGGTCAGATATTTCAAGGTGGGGCTGAGATGTGATGGGCTCGCAAACTCAACGCATGTTTGAGAGGGCTTCATACCTTCCCAAGTTGAGCTTTTCTATTTGGGGCTCTTTGAAAAAGGAATCCAGGCTCTAAGGGAGTGGAACTCAAATGCCAGGAGAAGTCTGGATCTTAGGAGCTCTGGAGGTCAGATGTGGAGACACTCTTGAGAATCATTCAGTGCTTGCCGAATTCCTCCACCAAAGCCCACGTGGTGACATGTGAGAATGATCATGTCCTCAGCACAGAATGGGGCGGGGGGTGGCACTTAAACTTCACCTCCCTAAATGCACAGTATCTCAACAACACAATTAGAAACGTTGTGCTCGATTTCATAATGCATGTTAAAGAAATAATGATTTGTTTCTCAAACCTTCAAGCAAAACTCAAGACCCACATCCCACCATAGTTGGAGCCAACGCTAGCGCTCTCCTGCCTGTGTCCCCAACCCCACTGGTACTAAGACAGTTGGGCAAGCAGGGAAACTAAAACTCCTTTGTAGATGAGAAGGATTGACAGAGGTGGTGATAAAAGTAGAGTCTCCTGACATTTAGGCCAACTCCGTTCTTACCTTCTTGAGAGGATGGCATGTGCTGAAAGGTCCCCGTCTGCCCCTTCATATCCACCTGCCACCCTGGTCCACATGCTCTGTAGTTCTGGAGGCTGACGTGTGCGCACATCAGCAGCCTCTCTTGCCTCTGACATCTGGTCGATGGCTCATGGCAGACGAGGGCAGGGGGGTGGAGAGCGGGATAAGAGCGTGCTCAGAGTGTTTACTCCCCAGCCCCCTGCCAACCAGACCTCCACAACAGCTGTGCTCCTCTACGGAAACCAGCTCTCCCTTACGGCTTGAGGCCCCACTAGGTTCTGGGAACCACTCATTCCTCTCCTCCTCCGATGCGGGAGTGGTGGTGGCTTTCTCGTTAGTCACGCCCAGAGTGCTTTAGTATCCCAGCCACACATTTGTGAATAGTACCCTCTTGAATTCTCTTCAGTCCCCCTAGTCAGAGTGCTGTCTGTTTTGTGCCAGGACACTGATAGTAAATGGTACCAGAAGTGGCCCAAGAAAACGGCCCTTCAAAACGGGAATCTGGGATTGGGTTGCTAAGACATTTATTAAGCACACATACAACTATCTTGTGGGTGGAGGGGCACTGTTTATTGTGGTCTGCTGTGGTCTTAGGAATACTTGATCGTTTCTGCTATGGCAGGCGATGCAATGGGTATTGTTTTGAGATCAATGGCTGTGGTTTTAGTCCCTTAGGTGACAATGATGATTATAAAGATTATGGTGCAGGCAGGCTATCTCTGGAGACGCTAAAAGAGTATACACAATGAAAAGGGCAAGTTAGAAGCTTTGAATATTCAACTGAGAATGCAGGTAGAAAATCAGCAAGCCGGGGCACCTGGGTGGCTCAGTCACTTGAATGTCCAGCTTCAGCTCAGGTCATGATCTCACAATTTGTGAGTTTGAGCCCCGCATTGGGCTTGCTGCTGTCAGCGCAAAGCCCGCTTCGGACCCTCTGTGCCCCCTCTCTCTGCCCCTCCCCTGCTCATGCTTTGTCTCTCAAAAATAAATTTAAAAAAAGAAAGAAAATCAGCCAGTTGTGTGGTCTGAAAGGCACAAGTACTCTGCATGAGCAAGTGTCTCAGACCCCAATGGCATTTAGTCCTTCTCCTTGCAGCCATATGGATGCCTTCATGGCAATTTGTCATGGTTAGTTAAAGAAGAAGAAACAATAACGGATCAAGTTTATGGACGGGTCTGCATGGGATCCTGGCACCAACAGAAGTGGATGGCCACTATTACAGACACACTCAGGGGTGTCCCTAAGAGACAGCGGTGATGGGAAATGCTCTGAGTAGAACTTCTGATGGGCTGGGGACTTGGAAAGAGAAGAACTGAAAGACTAGTGACAAGGAGGTTGGGGAGAGGTATGGGGATGGCTGTCTGGGGAGAGGCACACAGTGGGAGGATATCTGTGTCCTCTATACATGCTCACCAAGGGCATTTACTGCGGACGGGGCTCCCAATAATCAAATGGACAAGGTGATCTGTCTGAAGGATATCAGTCTCTTCTAGATGACCCTGTGCTTGCTCCTTGTGAGAAACAGTCATGGCAGCAGGAGTGGGTGGCAATGTGGGCCCAACAACATAAATGTTCCCTTACCAAGGCTCATATAGCTATCACCATTGCCAAGACCACTCTGCCCCAAAAAGAAACACCTATAAGCCTGTAATGTGTTTCCATTCCCCGGGGACCAGCCTGGTAGCAAGATGATTAGCAAGATGAGTCCCTTTTATTATGGAGAAGGCAGGCTTTTGTCCTCATAGGAAAAGACACCCATTTCATTTACAGAATTTTCTTTCCTTACCCTCAGTGCTGTGTAGCATTATCTTTTGGGGTGGTATAGGGAGCTTTATTTGCTAGAGTGGTGTTCCATATGACGTTGACTCCAAGTAAGGGAATCATTTTGTAACAATAGTACAGCATGGGGTTCATGACTACAGAATTTACTGATGTTTCCATATACCCCAACAACCAGAAGAAGTTGGCTGGATGTATTAGTTATCTATTGCTACTTAACAAATTACCTCACAACTTCACATCCTAAAGCAGCAAGTATTAACTCCCAGTTTCCAGACGTCAGGACTATGGGCATGGTTTCTCTGGGTACTTAGAGCCCCTCACAAAGTTAGAAGCCAGATATTGGCCAAGACTGTAATCATCTCAAGACTTGACTAGGGTTAGAGTCACTCACCCACATGGCTGTTGGCAGGCTGCAGGTCCTGGCTGGCTATTGGCTGCAGAAATCAACTTCTTGCCATGTGAACCTCCCCCAGAGAGCCGCTCACAACAGAACAGCTGGATTCCATCAGAACAAGCCAACAAGAAAGCAGGAGGAAGTGAGGAAGACAGAAACCAGAGTCTTTTTGTAACTCAATCTTAGAAGTGACATCCTGTCCCTTCTGCTATATTCTATTCATTGGAAGCAGGTCACCAGGTCCAGCATACATTCAAGGGGAAGAGAATACACAGGGACATGAATACCTGGAAGCAGGGATCATTGAGAGGCATTTTAGAGACTGCCTATCACCCTGGGAGTAATAGTAAGACAGCCTGCAGAAGCCTCAGTTATAGATCTATCTGTCAGGCACTACCCTGTGAGGTTAGGGTGCTGTCCCACAATCTGCAGCATATGACAAATAGTCAACATATGGTCAACATTGCCCCACCTGGAGAATGCACAGATTTGGAACCCCAGGGGTGGTGGTAAAAGTGCCCCCTCTCATTGTTACAAGAAATAACCTTCCTAGAAAAAAATGTTGCCTCCTTTCCCTGTGTCTGTGAGCTTAATAAGATTGGAGGTCCTAGTGCCTGAAGGTAGAATGCTTCCCCCAGGGACCACAGCTATGGTTCTAATGAATTATCAGCTGAGCTTGCTGCTGGCCATCATGGGAACCTCATATACCTGAACCGAAAGAGAAGAGAATCACTGTATTAGTAAGGAAAAATTGGCATGCTGCCAATGGGGCCAAGAATGACTATGGTTAGAATTTGGGGGGATTCCAAACATAGGACACCAGGGGCATCTCCTGGTACCCTTTGCCTTTTGGTCCTGATCATGGGATAACTGTGGCATGCAAATGAAGAGAGCTGCCCTCAGGACTCAGATCTTGTGGCGATGAAGGTTTGGGTCATAAAAGGTAAAGGATTTCATCCAAACACGGTGCTGGCAGAGGGCATAGAAAGCATAGAATGGGTGGTAGAAGGAAACTATAGTTATTACCTTAGACCTAATGGCTGGGTATAGAATTGGGATCTGTAGAAGCCTATTTTGTATCAATTATTTCTTTGCCTCTGCTTTCCTCCATGACCTCATCAGAAAAGCTCTGGTGGGGGGGCTAAAGTCTTAGATCTCAGGTGACAGTGTGATAGAATTCGTCACCCTGAAACAATACAATCATTGAGGGACTTTGAAGATGCTGAGGGACAACAGGGGTGGGCTGAGATGAATAGTTTCTATTTGCTTCTCCAAATTCACTCTACCATTCTCCATCTGTCTCTGTGCCCTGTGAGACTGATCGCTACAGACCACATCAACTGGGTTTTCTCACCTCTGGCTTCCAAGAGGCCCTGGAAGGACATGGCAGGATGGAAAGAAGCAAATGTCGTCATTTATTCCCCAAGTTCCCTTCATGCCAAGTTGCGGACTGGTGGTGGTTGTGGTTCTCCACACAAGATTGGCTTTCTGTGTTTTAGTTTGAGTTCCCTTGAAAGCAGCCCCTGAGAAAAGAACTGGAGTGTCAGTGGTTTACTTGGGAGTTGGTCCCAGACAGTAGAAGGGAGGGAGAAAAGCCAATAAAGTTTTTATTAATAATCTAGTTACTTCCATGGACAACTGGGGCTCAGTCACTTTGAGGACTCTCTGAGGAACTGTTAGCATGTGCCTCAGAATGACTACCACAGAGGCCAAGGACTTTGGTGGTTTATCCATTGAAGCCTATTCATTACGGATTGAAATCGCTCCTGGAAACACAAACTCCTTGAATTTCTGTGTTGTACCTGTGTTGGCTAAGTGACTTCTTGCACCTTGGAGAAAGCCCAAAGCAACAAAGAAGAAAACTTCTTTGAATAGCCTCTGCTCTTGATCTGGGACCCTGGTAAAGTGCATGGAACTGCCCAGCATGCGGTGCTAAAGCCTAGTGGACTGAGTGTGTGTGGTATAGTATGTCATCAGCCTTCTTGCTCTCACAGCTATAGGACCTGGGTTGGCTTCTTCCCTTTCCCCCTTCAGACCTAATCAACCTAACACCTTCTTGCGCTTATAGCCCTAGGGTACTTCGTTATCCCTTGTCTGTTTCCACCAAGGAGATCTACACCTTCCTAAATAGCCCTTCCTTAAACTCTCTTTCAATCATCCTTTGGAGTGGCCATCTGTTTTCTGCCAAAACTCTAGCAGGTAGAATGAATGAGTCTCCAGAGACGAACATATAATGAGCTAAAATGCAGACAACTAGTCTAGACAAGGTCTAGTATTTCTGCAGCCACCCCCCACCTGCACATATCAGTTCCTCACTGAAATGTTCAGAGCCACTGAATCCCATTTTCTGACCCCTCCAAACCCAGAGACTCTGGGAAAAGATTTTTCACAACAAGAAAGTACATGCTTCCTTTCAGAACTAGCATGCAAATTCATTATTTAAAAAAAAAATCTGTATGACTTTGAAATATCTGAAGAGTAGAATTGTTAAGGAAAAGAAAATTATACAATGTTTAGCGGCCTAAAAGTAGCCAAATGGACATCTATTGCTCCATTTGACTGCCCAGCCCCTCAACCTCTTGGCTGTATTTGGAGAATTTCCCATCTTGTGACTCTCGGTGGAAGGGAGAGACTACTTCCCAGGCTCCTTTGCAGCAAAGGCAATTGTATGTGACCTGGGCTCTTCCAAGCAGACTCACGTATTCCAGGCTGACTGGCTGGCTTTTCTTTCTTTCTTTCTTTCTTTCTTTCTTTCTTTCTTTCTTTCTTTCTTTCTTCCTTCCTTCCTTCCTTCCTTCCTTCCTTCCTTCCTTCCTTCCTTCCTTTCTTTTTTCTCTCTTTCTTTCTCTTGCTCTCTTTCTTTTTCTTTCTTTCTTTTTTTTGGTGTCCTGGCCAGAATCAGTTTCTTTACTTTGCAAATAAGTACCCTGAAGTAAGAGGGAAGTTTTCATTGATAGCTCTTTGCAGGTATGTAATGCCTTATGAAAATAATTATTAGGTTTAGTAGTGGAACTGATGAGAGTAAAACAAATATGAATCACTAAATTCTAGTCCTGAAACCATTAAAAAATCAAACATCTGTGGCTCTAGATAACATGTACCTTTATTTAAAAAAAAAAAAAAAGCAAAACTTACCTTTTTTTTAAAAAAAAGCACAAAACAAATAGTGGTAGTAATGCTACGTCAAAGTTGTCCATTCTACTCAATTTAAAAAGCTTTATTGTCACGAGAATCATTTACAGTATATGCGTGCCTGGGTGTATGTGTATGTATATAGGCATGTGTGTGTATCACAAATATGAAATTATGGGATAGTGAGGTCTGTCTGTGTGGAAGATGGTAGGAAAGTGTTCCACTTAGATCACTGATAAGGGGTTCTGTTTTCCTTTTCTGGGAAAAGGAGAAGCTCCAGGTGATTGAGGAGTCACAAAGTGTCATCAGACTCCTTTACTTCAGCTACCATTTATTTTGTGCCTCCTTGAGATACCAAATCTGATTCTCCCACTTCCCCTCTAAATTCAATGAGTATACGTGTGTGTGTTGATATTTAGGTCATTCCTTCCACCAAGACACTCCTTCCTCCATCTCTTGAGTTCTACCACTCATAGTCACAGGTGTCTGGAAGTCTTCTCTCTTCTAGAAATGTCCTATAACTAAAGGATAAAAATAAAGAGAGGTCTACACGGGGCCATGTCTATACAAGGTGCTCAATAAATGTTTGCTTCTACATGCTAGCTCAAACCCAAGAATTAAATCCTCCCTTGTCCAAACATTCTTTCCTTTTCTTGTTCTTACCTAGGTTGGACTGAACAATGAAGCAAACTCAGTCTGAACCTATTGAAACACAAAGTAAGCAGGGCCACCTTATCAAGTATAAAGGCCTGCATGTCTTTGTTTTCAATTCAATCATACCCTCAACTATTAGTGACTAATGTTTGCTAGGTATGATACCAGTGATGGTTGTTGTTACTGATGCGGATTTACAAGTCTACACCAGTGGTTCTCAGAGTGTGTGATCCCTGAACCAGTAGCATCCGCCTCATGGGGCAATGCATTAGAAATGAAAATTCCCAGGGGCGCCTGGGTGGTTCAGTAGGTGAAGCGTCTGACTTTGACTCAGGTCATGATCTCGTGGTTAGTGAGTTCGAGCCCCCCATCAGGCACTGCGTGGACAGCTCGGAGCCTGGAGCCTGCTTCAGATTCTGTGCTCCCCCTCTCTCTGCCCCTTCCATGTTCATGCTCTGTCTCTCTCTGTCTCTCAATAATAAATAAATGTTAAAAAAAAAAAAAGAAAGAAAAAAGAAAGAAACGAAAATTCCCAGGTTGCACCCCCGCTCTGCCAAATCAGAAACTTGGGGAGGGGAGTGTGGAGCCCAGAAGGCCATGTCTAAACAAGTATCTCACGTTTTCTGATGCACACTCGTTTGAGAACTCTTGTTCTACGACTGTGGCTCTTAACTCTGGCTTTCCTTTAGAATCAGCTGGGCTGCTCTTTCAAAAAGAGCAAAGTCTGAGTGCCTCCACCAACAAATTGAATCACAGCCTCTGGGGGTGAGGCCCAACCACTGGGAGATTTTAAAAGCTCCCCAGTTACTTCTGTTGAGAACCATTGATGGAAACGCCCGCATTCAGAAGAGTCATGGATTGTAGGTAGCTCTAATACAAAGTAAACCATGGCAGCACTTTAGCACACCGATGCACAAAAAAGTGCTACTGATAAGTGAAGAGTAATCTACAAATAATGCTGGCTGTTATAACAGATAAACTTCCAAAGTCCCGGTTTGGTACCATTACATTGATTTCTTGCCTGTAGCAGCCTAGAGCAGACCTGCAGGTCTCTGTGCCATGTAGCCACTCAAGAGGCCCAAGTTCCTTCCATCTGTGGCTCCATCCTCTAAATCTTTGGAGCTAGGGGCGCCTGCGTGGCTCAGTCGGTTGAGCATCCAACTTTGGCTCAGGTCATGATCTCACAGTTCGTGAGTTCGGGCCCCGCATCGGGCTCTGTGCTGACCGCTCCGGAGCCTGGCGCCCGCTTTGGATTCTGTGTCTCCCTCTCTCTCTGCCCCTCCCCCACACGTGCTCTGTCTCGCTCTGCCTCTCAAAAATAAAGAAAACTAATAAAAAAAAATTTTTTTTTAAATCTTTGGAGCTCTTCCCATTCAGCTGGCCGATGAGCGAGGGGAGTGAGGATCTCAGTTGGTGTGGCCCCCAAACTTCATGGGTGGGTGTGAACCCAGAAAGGAGAAACCAAGAGGGCATTAGCAGACAGCCTGTTGTATCACCTGTGATTTTCTTCGAATGACTGCCAACATACAGCTTGAATCGAGGAAGCCATGGCTACCAGGACTGGGCAGAAAGAGGGAAACACTGCGAACTCCTCCAGCTGGGAGGGAGTGAAGGGAAAGCGAAAGTGGGGCTGAGCGGGGCAAGGCCAGCCTTGCTTCTCCAAGGGCACTTCAGAGCAACTCCACCCCGAACCCAGGGGACAGGCCACTGACGGCCAAGGAGGCCTTGAACTCCAAGTTGGGAAATAGATGGGCTTTGCATTCTTATTTTTAGTATATGGACTTCCTGTGCTTTTCAAAAAGAAGAAACATGAAGGCGTTATATAGTTGGATATTTAAGCTGGATAACTTGGATACAGAAAAAGTCAAATGTTTTTTGGGATGTAGTGAAAATAGCAGGTTTTTAGGAGAGAGTCACAATAAAGGAAAGAGGAGGAGGAGGAGAGGAGACTGTCAGAACCCTCCAGAAGTCATGGAGAAAGTAACTGTGCAAGTCTAGAAATAACTGAAATGTTTGAGATAGGAAAATAACCTGACAAATATGTCTGTGAATGTTTCCACATACACCCTTACGTACCCTCAGTCAAACTCTCTATATGTTGTGGGATGTGCCGTTTCTCAGCTGTGCTAATCACTTGGCATCAGAATGTGCCAGAGCATTTACATGAACTGCCTTCTGGGTCATGTAATGGCAAGTTGAGGGCAGCCATGATGGGCTGTGTGTGGGTGGTGAGCTGTGGGTGGTGAGGGAAAGGCAATGGTTCTATCGCTATTTACAAAGCTTTCAGTATTTTAGGCAAACCACATCAAGAGCTGACTTTTCAAAGATGTTTCGACACAGGTTTCAAAATTGGCCAGAGAGAATGGTTCCTAGGTCTAAGGCAAGTTAGCTACATCTTCTCGAATCAGAATTACGGTGTTCTTTCATTCATTGATTCAAGGAAAGCGTATAAAGAAGCTAATGTTTGCCAGAAATTGGCACGCTCTGGGGGATGCGCTAGTGATTAACAAAGAGTGGCGGACCCTGCCTTCCCTGAGCTTGCAGTCTGGTGGGGAGTGTATGAGTAACTAGGTCTCACAGAGCAGCGTGATAAGTCCTTTGTGGCGTCTTACAGGATGCCCAAGTTGGCACTGACCTACTCTTTGGAAGAAAGGGTGTATTGGTTACAATTGTGCTTGTCTACAAATAAGAGACTCCACTCCCCCCATCTGAACCTGTCTTCAGCGGGAAGAAAAACAGTGGCTTTAACAACTGGGAAGGTTGTATTTCTAGAAGTAGGTGGTCCAGGATTATATGGCAGCTCCAAGATGCCACCAGGGCTTTGCCCAGTCATTCTTAGCACATGGATCTTGTCCTCATGGTTCCAAAATGGCTCTTAAAGTTCCAGCATCAATTCTACGTGCCAGGCAGTGAGAAGAGGGCAGCTGGCAAAATGTCAGAAGAACCTGTTGGGTGTTTTCCAGAATCTCAATCCAACACCTTCTTATCTTTTTGGCCACAGCTGTGTCCCATGGCTATTCCAGATACAGGGGTGATAAGAGATGTAGCTTTGGGCTTTGTCAGTTCAGACTAACCTGGACTTCTGTCAGTCAAGCAGAAGGCGAAATGACGATGGGGCATCAATTACAACCGTTTGTCCCAGGGGCAGCGTAGATGGACGAAGAGAGCATCGCGTTCCTCGGCACTGGGTTGATGCCTGTGTTAGCTTTTGTGGTTATAGTGATCACAGGCTGGAGCACGGTGGGGGGAAAGCCTGAAATCACTTCCCCCTCAGTCCTGCCGTTTCAGGCAGAACCACCTCGAAACATGCCGGGTGTGCTCAATGTCAGGATGCAACAATGAGCCAGAAAAATCCCTCCCCCGCAGGGACATCGCACTTAGTGAAGGAGTCAGAAAACACAACCCTTCTTAGTTAAAACCTTTCACTGGTTTTTCACATCGTATTAATTCCTCCCAGCGAACTCGAAGGTAAAGCAGGTGTGTGGTCGCATCATATGGATACAGAAAACAGAAGGCCGGAGAGGGTAGAAATTTGCCCAGGGCCAGACTGCTGGTTAAGGAGGAAGATTGGACTCGGGTCCAGGGCGACCACTTCCCGGAAGAGCGCTCTGTCCCCTCCAGAGTCATGTCCTGCCCGGGGTGTGGCGACCTCACAGCCGCAGGGGTCGAGCAGCAGTGAGTTGAAGCATATCCCTCGGGTGGCGGGGAGGAACAGAGAGGAAGACACGCTGGGTGGCAGGCGTCAGAGCAGTAACACGTGTCATCTACCTGCGAGCCGATTAGGCCTCGCTGCCTACTCTCTCCCGTTCTCACAAGAGCCAACAGTGGTGTTTTTCCCCATGATCAGAGGCTTCAGGAAGGAATTCCCAGGGCAAGACCTGTGGGGGTGGCACCTCCCTGGACTAGTTCTCTTTTTTCTTAGGCAAGCCCTGCTGGTTACTACTTTCCCTCTGTGAATGGCTTGGGAAGGTTGGTTGGCCTTATCACCGTCCCTTCTCGCTCTCCTGGGGCCTCCTTGGCCGTCAGTAGCCTGTCCACTGGGTTTAGGGTGGAGTCGCTCTGAAGAGCCCTTTGAGAAGCGAGGCCTGGCCTTGCCCCCCCCCCCCACCCCCACTTCCGCTTTCCCTTCATTCCCTCCCAGGAAGAAGGTTTCCCTCTCCCTGCCCAGTCCTGGCAGCCATGGCTTCAATGTCAGATGCCACAAGGAAATTTTATGCTTCCCCCATGGACCTACGCCTGGGTCCTAGGCTTGGTACCATGCTGGGTCCTCAAGGAGGCTCATGAAGGTGGCTGTGTGGACCGGGTGTTCTGGGCTGTGTCTTTCCACCAGTTTTTCTGCTGCCAGCAACGGTCTTTATGTCTTTTTCCTCTCTCCCCTTGACCATGAGATCCTTACGCCCTCCAGGTCTCAGACGGCACCTGGCACTCAGCAGGCCCTCAATAGGTATTGGGTGAATCAAGGACACATTATGGCGCAGAGGTTATAGAAGCGTGTGGAAAAAGCCTTTGCCACACTCTTGAGGTCACTTATGCTAAAGTAGCTGCCGGGTGGGAGAGAAATGGCCCATGGGTAGGTCACGTGTGTTGAGCACTTAACATACGCCAGGCACTATTCCAGGCTTCTCTGCGTGCGTTACCCCAGGGGGTGTTCGCAATAACCCTAGGAGACAGGCGCTCGCCCCGGTTTGCTCATTAGGTAACAGAGGCGCAGAAAAGCGACATGCCTACGGCCCCACAGCCAGGAGGCAGTGGAGGGATTCTGGCGGTGGAGCTCGAGCCACGGACCCTTTACCACGCACGCTGCATCTTTAGGCGCCCGCTCGCGCCCTCCCTGCCGCCCAAGAGCCTGGATGTAGCATGGGCAAGATATCCTCATGTGAATCAATCCGACAAAAAGGCAAGACACAGCCTGCCCCAGCCCTTAACACTCAATCCGTGTCCAAGTGCTAACGTGGGGGTGAGAGGCGGGAAGAAGCACTGAGAAGTGGAGCAGGGGAAGGGCCTGGAAAGCCTTCCGCAGAAAAGGTGTGTCCTTATCCAGCCTGGGAGGGCCCAGAAGGGCAGGCCCAGCACTCCCAGCTGACGCACGTGGGCGGTCCCCGAGCCACCTTTCCAAGACGTGGCAAGGAGCAGCGGCTGGTGGAGACCCAAAGCCAAGGTGGGAGAGTGGCCTCCAACTTCCAACCCCTGGAGGAGCAAGGTGATTCCTGTTCATCAATCAAGGGTCGACGGAGATCAGATCTTAATAAGACACTGCTTTGCCTTTTGGAGCAGGGCGGTCGTTTGTCTCCTACTCCAAGAGAGCTAGGAAGCAGGAACCGTCTGCATAGGGCTTGCCGTCACCCACAAATGTCACCCCTCCATTCCGGCACTGCCACGTGCTCTGACACCATCAGGGAGAGATCTGGAAATGTTATCCCTTCCTCTTCTTCAAGATTAAGAGAGTTGACACAGCCATAGAGCTTGACAGGTGGCTAAAAGCGTGTGAGGTCCCTCACGGCAAGTCAGAGCTCCCGGTCCTCCTGGGAAGCATGAGGGACCCTGTAAGTCGTCGTTCAAGTGCCTGAGTGATGAGGCTGTTGGAATCCCACCTCCGACCCGCTGTGAAACCCTAGGCAGCTCAACCTCCAGTTGCCTCAGCTTTATTTGCTTATAAGTGGGGGTGATGACAGCACTCATCTCGTAGGACTGTTAGGATTGAAGAAGTAACTAACGTGATTAGAACCATGCCTGGCCTGTAAGTGCTATGCTGATCCCATGTTACAGGTGAGGGAAACTGAGGCTTGGAGAGAAGGAGGGCTCTTCCCCAGGCCCCACAGCCAGTTGGTGGCAGAATCGAAGATCTGATCTCTGTGACATGATCTTCCAGCTTTGAGGAGCCTGATGAGCCCCAGCGAGGAGGGACCCTCCTCCTTCCCCATCTTCCCCAAACAGTGATGCTCCTCGCCCTTTGGACAGGACAAACAGGTACCTGGAAGAGAGGAGAAAAAAGAAGATGATGCGAAAAGAGATCAAGGCTTGTTAACACTCTGCCATGCACCAGACCGTCAGACTGGGACTCGGAAAACTTATTTCTGTAAAGAGCCAGCTAGTAACAGTTGAGTCCTTGGGGGCCCTCTGGTCTCTGTCGCGACTACTCACCTCCCCAGGGGCAGCCACAGGGAATATATAAATAAAAGGGCATGGCTGTGTTCCAATAAACTTTATTTCTGGACTCTGACGTTTGAATTTCGTATAATTTCCGTGTAATGTGAAACAGCACTCTTTTTATTTTTTACAGCCATTTAGAAATATTTTTTAAAAATCCTTTATAGCTGGGGGCGCCTGGGTGGCTCAGTCGGTTAAGCGTCCGACTTCGGCTCAGGTCATGATCTCACGGTTCGTGAGTTCAAGCCCCGCGTCGGGCTCTGGGCTGGTGGCTCAGAGCCTGGAGCCTGTTTCAGATTCTGTGTCTCCCTCTCTCTCTGCCCCTCCCCTGTTCATGCTCTGTCTCTCTCTGTCTCAAAAATAAATAAGGGTTAAAAAAACATTTAAAAAAAAATCCTTTATAGCTGAAGGGCTTTATAAAGAAAAGCGGCAAGCCAGGTCCCTGAGGGCAGTAGCCTGCTGACCCCAGATTTAGAGGGTAGAGTCAATCAACCCTGACCACAGCTTCGAGATTCATGTTACACACGAGGAAACTGAAGCCTGGAGGGGGATGGGGTGCAGGGGGTCACTGGTCCAGGCGACAGGGGAGTGGAGAGCAGAGCTGGGATTCAGGTCCTCTGCTCTGTCCCTCTGCTCCATGATGCCCTCGGAGCTGGTGGCTTGGGTTCCCTCTGCATTTTGTCACCACCATATGAAGACATTGTAAGACCCACCCTTCTGGGACATGAGAAGCTGTCCTAATGGAGGTGCCTATGTGATGGCCCTTTGGGGAAGCAGCATCTACCAGCCAATGTTTAGACAGGTTCTAGCCAGGGCACCAGGCAGGTGCCATAGTCCTGACTTTGTATGCGGCATGGGACAATGCTTCTGTCTAAATAAACTCTCTCTGGGTGCTTGGGTGGCTCAGTCGGTTAAGTGTCCAGCTTCGGCTCAGGTCGTGATCTCGCGGCCCGTGAGTTCAAGCCCTGTGTCGGGCTCTGTGCTGACAGCTCAGAGCTTGGAGCCTGCTTCGGATTCTGTGTCTCCCCCTCTCTCTCTCTCTGCCCCTCCTCCACTTGAGCTCTCTCTCCCTCTCTCAAAAATAAATAAACATTAAAAAAAAAATTTTAAACAAACCCTCTCTGAGCTCTGTGGCCCTGGTGATGAGGCCCACCGTTTCAGGGCTCACTGTTCTCACTGTACAAGAAAGACAGGAGGTCCACATGGTGGGTAGACATTATGGAATAATCCAGAAAAGTGGTTAGGGCTTCGGGACATCAGAGTGGGCAAGTGGCAGAGAACATGAGTGAGATGTGCGTGTCTAAAAGGTGAAAACTGAACCAGGAGGTTTCCTGGAGGGTGTGGCCCGGGACGGGGAGAGTCCCCAGAGGGCCACCTGGCCTTTGTCTTGCTCTTCCCCATTCTCCACATGGCAGACCCCAGGCTGGCCTCTGCCTCATACCTCCAGACACGCTCGGCTGAGCCAGCTGTGAGGCTGGGGTCAGGCGTCACCCCCTCCCCTCGGGGCACACCGGAGACCCAGGAGTGCCCCGAACCCACACTGCTTCTCCCAGACTGCAGCAAAACCGCAGCTGGGACCGCCTGTCCTCAGGTCTGAGCTTGTCGAAGATTCACCGGAAAGGAAAATGCCACACCTTGTGCGATGGGTGCAGACTGTTTGGGAGCCTCTGCTAAGCCCGGCCGAGGGAGGGCGACCGGGGACCCCGGTGCCTGTCTGTTTATTTTGTGTCTTTTTAAAATTGCTGTTACGGAAATAAACCCTCTCAAAGTGGAAAGTTTAGAAAATACAAGACCAAAGAAGGGACAAATGCAAACCACCCATAACCATGCCCTCCCAGAAGTAAGTTTGTTTTACTTCTTCTGGTCTTTTCTGCGTACACATGTGTGTGCGAGCTCCTTATCCAGATGGGGTCGTAGGAGAAATTCTGCTTGGAGGCTCTGTTTCTTCTTCGTTTCATACTGTAGGGTGAGCACGTGTCCACAGCAAATACATTTTTCGTTGCTGTCATTTTTGCCCGACGTCTGTTTTTGGCAACTCCCCTTTCGAAGGTGGATAAGCCCATGGATTGGGGTCGCAGGTCCCAACCGGATCACAAGATCCAGCCCTTTTTAGGGCAGAATGCTGGGGCTGGGCTCTGTGGTTTTGAGTAATGGAAAAGCCCCAGGCTCACGATTCGCAGCAAGAGCTCCTGCCCCAGCCCCACCGTGACTCATAGAACTGTCTTCGACTAGTCACTTCACCCCTCTGGGCCTCAGTTTCTTTACCCATAAAACGGGACGGTTGGATTAAGGGCTTGGCCAGCTCTAATGCTCCATGACTAAGCACTTGTAGACTCACAGGATTCCAGAAGCCTCTGAAAAATGTTAGCTGCTGAGAGGAAGTTGCTTCTCCCCTAGCCCTCGGCTAGCCAAGTGGAGGGTCATGGCCCGGAAGATCTGAAAACCCCCTGTGGAGTAGCCAGGGACTACGGGTGCCAGGGTCTCCAGGGGCTGCTGGGCTCTGTCCACCTTCCTGCCTCCCCCTCCCCAGTGTGGAGAGGGCAGCGGCTGCTCCAGGGCCGGCACTGACCCCACAGCTCCACTGCTCCGAGGTCATGGTAGGAAAAGCCAGAACCAGTGGCCGCCAGCTGTCCGTTACATTTGGAGACACAAACGATGTGTCTGGGGCAAAAAGCATAGCCTGAGCTGGAGCCACCCTTGGAGCTGGTGGGATCTGGGAAGAGCCTAGAAGAAGCCTCCTGGGGTGGGCAGCCCTTCTCCACCCCCTCGTCCTATCACCCACCCCCGCCCCACTGGCCCTTCTCCTGGCCCTCCTCTGCTCCTGGAGCAGCCACTGGCTTTGGTCCATCTGGTTTGGAGAGAGCCTGCCGTGAAAGCTGGAAGTCAAGGCGGCTGCTATGTGGAGGCTTCAAAGGGGCAAGAACGTTATGAAATATAAGCAGCAGAATCCCTCCTCCCGGAGGCGTGGACTTGTTTCCTTCCACATTCTCTTGCAGAAATCATCATCCTAACAACAATCATAGCAACGCCGCTACGGGGTGATAAGTATTGCTATACGCTAGGCACTGAGCCCCATGTTTCACGAGCTCGCGTCCTCTTCAGTCCCCACGAGACAGCTCCCCGGGGTGAGGTCCAGCTATTATTGTCCCCATTTTACAGATGAGGACAGGGAAGCTCAGAGGTTAAGCACTTTGCCCAAGGCACCCCCCCCCCCCCCAGGGGCCTAATGAGTTACAGGACTGCAACCAGGCTCAGGACTCTCTGCACTTGAACTTGTTCCGTTAATACTCCACCCTTCCACCTCCTCCAATTTCCCGCCCCCGTTGGTCGGGACCCTCCCGTAGCAATTTCAGCTTCTTCAATATGCAGACATTCCCAGAGACCTCACATTCTATTGGTCCTCGCATCACATGCCGGGTCCCCACCAGGCGTGTGCCCCAAACGTGTAAGGCTTGGTCCCCAGGCCGGAAGTGTACCGTTTCCTCGATGAGACAAGGGATATAGATCCTGTGCTCCTAGGGTGCATGTGTCTTTCCCATGGAGTCCTGGAAAGAGTGCATGCTTTTGAGCTATGTGCCCACTGCAGTTTGAATACTGCCTCTGCCATTTACCAGCTGTGTGACTCTGGGCAAGTCTCCTACCCTTTCTGTGCTTCGGGTTGCTCATCTGTACAACAGGGATAATACTATCCCTTTTATATGTTGACTCTTAAGGATTAAAGGGAATGTTTGTAAAGTACTGTCACAAAGTATGATGCTTAATAAATGTTAGCTACTGATTTGATGACTGAAAGCATACGGTCCCGAGTTAGATGGCCTGGGTCTGATCCCACCTTATCTCCTTCTCAGTTATGTATGTGACCTTGGGTTGTTTAGTTTTACTGTTCCGAGCCTCAGTTTCCTCCTCTGCAAAATGGGGATAATTTGGGGATCATTGTAAGGAATAAGTGAATACACACATGTATCAGAGCAACAAATACTAAGTCTCTGCTATGTGCCTGATATATATTAATTGTCCGATATATACTAAATTTACTATTAACTATAGTAATAGTCACTATAAGCATCATTTTCTTACTATTATCGTTGCTATTAGTCATGCATCTGATTTATGGATTCAAAATTATCTCACTGCCTCGCCTAGATGATCGTATTTCTATTCATGGCACTACATGTTTCAGTCATTAATTCACAACGTCAGAATCATTTTTAATTTTTCTTTCCCCGTCTACAATCATCCTGTCTTGTCTGGAATGTGTCTTCCATTAAAATTCTCTTTTCTGTTCCCACTGGCATCATACCTTATCAGTTATTTTTACCTGATGTGAATGATTGTGGCAGCTTCATTCTTGGGAGTCATTTTTGATGTGTAGAGAAGGAAAAAAGATATGATGGCAGTGAACACCTACTCTTCCACATCTGCTCTCCTCTGTTTTATTATTTCTGATAGAAACATCTAAGTAATTTCACCTTGAACTCAGTTCTGTTTACTCCCCTGCAGAAAAACATTCAATAGCTCCCATGCCTTTTATTATGCACACAGATTTTTGAGGCCAAGATTCACGACTTTTCAGTCTGGCCCAAGCCTACTAGGGGAACCATCGTGGCTGACTTCCTCCTACCTTGCACTTGGCTCAAGCGATTATTTTTATTCCATTCATGGTAGTTCTCTTGTCACTGACTGGTCCGGGAATGGGCAGTCCTAAGCCATTTTACATCAATGAGATCTGAGAAGAGGATTGCTCAGGTCAAACAATTTTTTTTTTCTTTCTGTCTTTCAACATGAACAACCTATGCCCTGGATGTTGCCGGCAGCCATCTTGCAACCATGAGGATGGCCACCACGAGGGCAGCATGAACACAGAGCAAAGCAGACCCAAGAGGAGAACAGAGAAACAGACACGGAGCCCTGATCAAACGGCTCTTGGAGTTCCCCTGCCTCTCTGGACCTCCAGCTACGACATATAGTTTCTTACTACCTACGCCTGTTTGAGACATACTTTTATTACTTGGCAGCTCAAAGAATCCTAACTGATTCTCACCTTTGCAGCTTTATCTCCAGCCATACAGAATAACCTGCCTGTTCTGAAATTTTCCAACACCTTGGTGACTTTGCCCATTCTTGTCTTCCCCTGGAACGCACTCCCCAGACTCTGCCTGTTAGGGTCTTTTGCAGTCTTCAAAGTCCGAATTCAAATGCACCAATGCATCCTCACTCACATTCAGGAAGACGGCTCTTCCATCTGAATCTCCAAGACGTTTTGTATTTGCCTGCAAGCTCCAGAACACTCAGATTTACAGAAAGTTCATTTGCCTTCTTCACTGGGCTGCAGATTCCAGGAAGGCTGTTTTCCTTTTCAACGTTTATTTATTTTTGGGACAGCGAGAGACAGAGCATGAACGGGGGAGGGGCAGAGAGAGAGGGAGACACAGAATCGGAAACAGGCTCCAGGCTCTGAGCCATCAGCCCAGAGCCCGACGCGGGGCTCGAACTCCCGGACCGCGAGATCGTGACCTGGCTGAAGTCGGACGCTTAACCGACTGCGCCACCCAGGCGCCCCCCCCCCCTTTTTTTTTTTTAACATTTTTATTTATTTTTGGGACAGAGAGAGACAGAGCATGAACGGGGGAGAGGCAGAGAGAGAGGGAGACACAGAATCGGAAACAGGCTCCAGGCTCTGAGCCATCAGCCCAGAGCCCGACGCGGGGCTCGAACTCCCGGACCGCGAGATCGTGACCTGGCTGAAGTCGGACGCTTAACCGACTGCGCCACCCAGGCGCCCCTGTTTTCCTTTTATTATCTCTGAATCCTTTAGTCCGGAACCCGGTATGCTTAGTTGATAATTGTTGCACGAAGATGTGGAGTTCAATACAAATGACAACCAAATCTCAAATGATAGTAACAAAAATAATCAGTGTTTTGTAAGGCAGAAAGGGATAGGATCTCTATGGGCTGAGTAGTAAGGAAAGGAATCTTAGGTCCTGAGATATGTGTGCCCCCAGTGGACGGGTAGAATTTGAACAGGCAGGGCTGGCAGGAATTCCTCCTTGGAAAGGGCCAAGCAGGTGCAAATGATCTGTTTTTCTTTCCTCCAATCACTGCAGTATGTTGTTGTTGTTGTTGTTGTTGTTGTTGTTGTTTAATATAATTTACTGTCAAATTGGTTTCCATACAACACCCAGTGCTCATCCCAACAAGTGCCCTCCTCCATGCCCATCACCCACTCTCTCCTCTCCCCCACGCCCCCCATCAACCCTCAGTCCGTTCTCAGTCCTTAAGAGTCTCTCATGATTTGACAGGCTCTCTGTACCTGTTGGGAAATGCGGTCTCAGGAATGAAATTCCTGTAGGTGGAAGAAGAGGAAAATAGGTTTTGTTCGAGTAGAAATGACATCTTCACTTTTTTTATGATTAAAAGCGTCAGTTGGGAATGGGCTGCGAGTATCTTGAAATGGCTCTTTATTAGCCCAACCCAGTACGGGGGTGCTGGGAACAGCGAAGGGATGTTTCATCTATCACCAGCCTTCCTTCGGGTGTGCAGTCTCTCCCTCTGTTTCAGTGGGCTTAAGTGTTCTAGGTTGTTATAAGAGGGGTTGTCTTCATAAGGTACTATGACAGACACATTGGTATGTATGCGCCAACCAGCTTGTTTTCGGCCACACAAGACCATAGAGACCATCTGCGGACTTGTTGCATCCAAGCGCTGCAGTGTGACCGTAGCTTGCCAGTAGGACACGGGTGGCACTGATGGATGCCACTTCCAAGCCTGGATCCTAAAACAGCCCGTGCAATTTCCCTGCTCTCTCTTCGCTTGCCATCTGGCCGAACGCAGAGCTCCCGCTCCAGGAGAAGACTGACGAGGGCGTAGGGCACGGCAAAGCCACCAGATGGAAGAAACCCGGATCCCTGAGTCACGGCTTGGAGGAGAACTGCACGGGGTTGCTGATCAGCCGAAAACATCTTCACTGAACCTTGCATAAAAACAAAAAAAGAAAGAAAGAAAGCTCTACTGTGTTAAGCCACTAAAATATTGGGGGTTTTTTTTGCTGGCTCGCCAACCTTGCCTAACATGGATGGCGGAGAGAGGCCTTAGCGAAATCTCTGGGCATAGGCAGATGGCAGTTCCACCAAGATGACCAGTAAGGAACCGGAAGGAGGCCTTTACTGGTGGCCAGGAGGAAGACAGCTAATAGAGGCCCTCACTACCAGAAAGGTTCAGTGTTCGCTCAACTGGCAAGGGGTGGTTTGTCCAGCTTCCTAAGGTTGGCTGCAGATGGTCCTTGCTGGGCAGAGGCTGGGCGGTCTCTGGAGGCAGACTCAGCTCCTACTCTTGGGGTCCAGTTACATGATGATCCTTCATTCAGACCCCATGCACCTCCTCCTTGATAATATCCCTCCCACTCTCCTCCCTCTTCTGCCTTTAACTGCGGTAGATATTACCAAACCGCCATCCACAAAAAATAAGGCCATTTGAAGTCCCATCAACTGTTTAAAAGGTGGGGGTAAGTGCTTATATCTCTATGTACTGTTCAGCCCTGCATATTATCAACCCAGAGGAGGGCACTTGTCGGCATGAGCACTGGGTGTTGTATGGAAACCAATTTGACAATAAATCATATTTAAAACAATTTCTTTTTTCATTTTTTATTGGGGCGCCTGGGTGGCTCAGTCAGTTAAGCATCTGACTTTGGTTCAGGTCATATTCTTGTGGTTCATGGGTTTGAGTCCCGCACTGAGCTCTGTGCTGACAGCTTGGAGCCTGGAACCCGCTTCACATTCTGTGTCTCCCTCTCTCTGTCCCTCCCCTGCTCATGCTCTCTCTCTCTCTCTCAAAAATAAATAAACATTTAAAAATGTTTTTAAATAGAAAAATTTTATTGTGGTAAAAAACATGCATCACAAAAATTTTGCCATCTCAACCATTTCTAAGTATATGTGGTACAGGGGCATTAAACGCGTACACGTTGGCATGCAACCGATCTCTAGAAGTTTTCTTTCTTGCAAACTTAAATTCTTACCCACTGAACAACGCCCCATTTCTCCTACCCTACCAACCACCATTGTACTTCCTGTTTCTATGAATTTGACGAGTCTAGATACCTCACCTAGGTGGAATATTACAGTGCTTGTCTTCCTGTGACTAGCTTATTTCGCTTAGCATGATGTCCTCCAGGTTCATTCATGTTGTAGCATGTGTCAGCTTTCCTTTCTCTTGAGGCCGGAATGATGCTACATTGTGCGCCTTCATTTATTTGTCCATGAAAATGTGTGTTGCTTCCGCCTTTTAGCTCTTGTAAATGATGCCGTTATGAACGCGGGTGCGCAAATCTCTCTTCAAAATTCTGCTTTCAGTTCTTTGGTCTAGACACGCACAAGTGGGATTGCTAGCTCATGTGGTAATTCCATTTTGAATTTCTGGAGGAACCACCATACTGTTTTCCATAATGGCTGTACCGTTTCACCTTCCCACCCCCAGGGCACAAGGATTAGAGCGTCTCCACACCCTTGCCGGCGTTTGAGATAGTAGCCATCCTAATGGGTGTGAGGTGACATTTCACTGGAGTTTTTAATTTGCGTTTCCCTAATGATGAGTGGCATTGAGCATCTTTTCATGTTTGTTGGTTCAATCTGCTTCAGTTTGTTATTTACATTATTTTTTCATTATTTTTGGAGGTCAAAGAGGAACTCTTACCACCATGATGAGATGTTTCCACTCTCCAGGCTCGCAAGGACGAGATCCCAGCTTTGCAAACAACAGTCGAAGTCGGGAAGGAGTTGCACCCCAGGGGTGGTAGGAGAGACTCACGTTCCGCTCACCATGCTCGTCGCGTGCCAGGTTTACACAGCACTCTCTAAAGTCACACACGCCGTTTCAATCATCACAGCAGCCTTGCAAGGTGCAGAAGGCAGAGGAGGAAATTGAGGTTCAGACATGAGAACACAGAAATAGAAGGAGACTGGTTCTTTAAAATCCCAACCACTGAAACAGATGCCTAGTGATGCGCAGTGGACATAGCTGGCTGCCCGCCTGACATCTGTTGTCCCCGTTCCCTTGTGTCAGAGCCCCGGGTTTCTCAGGGTGTCCACCCTCTCTAGCTATGAACAGGGCTGAGACAATAATGGGGACTTCATCCTCTCGCGTAGAGATTGGTTGAGTAAGGGCCGGTGCGGGGTGAGGAGTATTTTAGGGAAGAGCTCCTCATTTAAAACATAAAACAAAGACGGCATGGTCCCTTTTCTTTTTCTGGATGAGGCAATTCCTGGATGGGATGCCTAGGTACAGCGTGTACCAGAGGACCACGAGCAGGACCAGTGTTAGGAGGAAGTCAAGGGGCAGCAGGCAGAGCAGAAAAAGAGAGAACCTGAATTCGATATCACTGAGTAATATTGCTAACACCACCTTCTTGTGATGGGAAATAAAAAATCTCTATTGCCTGAGCCAATTTGAACTGGGATTTTTGCTTTTCGTTTGGGAGTTTTTGTTGCTGCTGTTGCTGTTACTGACGTAATCCTATTACGTGACGGATGGAATTATAAATTGACAGAAAAGCAATGCGACAACACGATTCAAGAGCCGTCAATGCCCGGGGCACGTGGGTGGCTCAGTCCGTTACGTGTCTGACTCTTGGTATAGGCGCAGGTCATGGTCTCACGGTTGGTGGGTTTGAGCCCCAAGTCGGGCTCCGTGTCAATGGCGTGGAGCCTGCTTGGGAGTCTCTCTCTGCCTGCCCCTCCCCTGCTTGCGCTCTCTGTCTCTCAAAACAAATAAATAAACATTAAAAAAAAAAAATTTAAAGAGCCGTCAAGGTCAGAGCTCCACCCCTATCTCGGGGGTGCCAGCTGTGGGTCACCACTGTCCTAGGGATAAAGACTATTCTGGGGGGTCATGGGGAAGGCGAAGAGAGGAGAAGGGAAAGAGTGGGTGTAACTGTAGCTGTGAGAGGTCCAAATGGTAAGACTGGACCCGTCATCATCATGTGCCGCGGGCCAGTATGGGATCACATATTGGGTCCAAAAAGAAACCTACTGTTCCCTGGCCTGACATTTCCATGCCGAGAAACTGCAGCCAGAAACACCCCTGGCCTCTCTGACCATCCTTTGCACTCTCTTTTCTGACAGTGAGTTTGGAAGAAGACCAAATGTTCTCCATGGGACTCCTCCCCCTCCGTCACTTTCAGATGCACCTGCCTGCAGCGGGGTCCCTTCTAGGCCCATCAGCTCCCTGGCAAGTGCCAGAAGCCTGAAGGCTATTTTGAGGGGGGGGGGGGGGAAATGCTTCACGTTCATTTATGTGGCTGCCTATTGAGGCCTTATTCTTTTCTTCAGCTTCTCCTGCGAATAAAGCCATTATCCTCACCTCCGTCTACCTGACTCCTGAGTGTACCTCCTCTTTGATTCTGAACTCAGGAAGGAAGGCGAAAGGCACCATTCATTGGACCCCCTACACCTTGACCCCCAAACACGAAATTGACAAGTAGTTAACTCAATACAAAAGCTCACATCACCTCTACTAGTCTCCTGCTCCCATAGGATTATACGTCCTGCAGGATGGGGAAGGGGTCGTTTTAACACACCTGTGGTCATCTGGGACCAGGGTCCGAAAAAGGCTTTGGAAGAGCCTTGAGAGAGATCAAGTTAGGGCTGAGATTTGACCAAAGTCTCAGACTCGGGACGGACACATTTGTGAAGGGAGCAAGGGGCACATTGAGAGGTATCAGTAATGCAAGATCTGAAGTAATTTGACCCGTCGGGTTATGGGGCAAACCGGTTTGAGAAACATTTTCACTTTCAGCCACATGGGGTTGAGTCAGCTTAGTCTAAAGGAACAGAAAAACAGTGTGAGTGCGAGGATAGTCACAGCAGCCATGGGATGCGTCCTAGTAACAGCCCAAATGTACGGAATCTACGGTATTTTGTTTAATTCAGTCCTCACTGCGACCACACGGATTAGGGACTCTATTTGCCTTCTTTCACTTCGGAGGAAATTGAGACTTACAAAGACAGTTGGTCCAAGGTTACACAGCTAGCAAGTGCCAAACCTGTGTTTTTAACCCTACGGGGACTCCACGCTTCATACTAACTCGATATGGTGATCAAACTCTCCCAACCATTTTCATTTCTGATGACTTTTTGAGGCAATAATTCAAGGAAAGCAAAACATGACGTGCACAAACATTTCCACTAAAATGTTCTATATAATTGTGACCAGAGGAAGCAACTGAAATGTATATCAGCAAGGAAATATTTTAATATATTACGCTGTATCCAGTCAATGAAATGCTGGACATCATTTTATTTGCCTTTTTTTTTTTTAAGTTTATTTATTTTTGAAAGAGAGACCAGGGGAGGGGCAGAGAGAGAGGGAGAGAGAGAGAATCCCAAGCAGGCACCGACATGGAGCTCAAACTCATGAACTGGGAGATTGCGACCTGAGCCGAAATCAAGAGCCAGACGCTTAACCGACGGAGCCACCCAGGCGTCCCTGGACATAATTTTAAAATAGTAATTCTGGAATTTACGTTGAAAAATGAGCATGACAGAATAAACGGTAAGGGAGCAAAGCAGGAGGGAAACGCAGGAGGGAAAACGTTGCACCCACCATTCATGGCAGTAGTTAGAAAAAAACTCAACCTGGCCATCCATGATCCAAAACTGAAAGGAAGATAGGCAAGAGCCAAATAACTTTTAATAGTGAGTGGAGTCTAGGTTGCTTTCTCCCTCTTCTTTCTTCTTTCTTCCTTCTTCCTACTTCCTTCTTCTTCTTCTTCTTTTTAGTATTTTCAACACTGTAGAGGCCCTACCATGTCAAGAAACACAGAACAGATCTGTATGGAACACTGTAGGTAGAAGCATGTGTTTGCATACCAGCTAGCTCGCTGGTGGGGAGAGGGGTTACCGGGCATACTGGCGGGAGCTTAATGTGTGGCTCGGCCTCCATCAACCTGCAGATATCTCTCTGACCTTGAGAAGACTGTATCTGGATTCTCCTCCTCTCCTGCCCTAGGTCCCCTTTACCTTGAAGCAGACCCTGAGGTCACGAGTGCAGGTTTCTACAAGCATCTCACAAGGGTAGGAAACTTTGGCCCTGACTCCAGACAGCTTGAATCCCGAAGCTCCAGAGTGGGGAGGTTCTCTGGAATTTTCCCGCGGTGCTGGTGACGTCACCAAGATGTGGGCAGAGAAGTGTGCGGGCCGGGACAGGCGGGGAAGCGAAGAGGAGTACACCATAAACTTTTCTAGAGGAAATGAGATGCAAATTAGTAGAGAGAGAAACAAATGCTGAGGTGCTAGATGATGGGGAGAGACCTTCTCAGATGGTTAAGACAGGAAAAAGCAGTCCATGGCAACCCTCTGTACAATAGAATGAACAAGGGCTTTGACATGAGGCCAGGTTCCATCGCTGGCTCCACTGCTGTGTGACTGTGGGCAACCCACTTAACCTCTCTGATCCTCACATTTTCTATCTGTAAGTGACTGTAGCCATTCCAAAAACACAGAGTTCTGTGAGAGGTCCTGAATAAGCCCTTCTCCTGATAACATAACTGGTACTTCCCTCGTTCTCTGTAGATATGGGGCTCTGTAACCACTGAGACAGCAAAACATTCCCTGTGCCCTCCACGCCCATCCCATGCAATAGCTTCTTGTCATTCTTTCTCTCAAATAAGGGACCAGAGAAGCCTGTCACTGCTTCGTTAGAGGAAGAGAAAAGGGTGTGAAACAAAGATGTCCTGGGGGCTGCACCCCAGAGCCCTCCTTCTGCTCTGAGGGTGAGTTTCCAGATTGCGTGTGATGAGAATGGAAACATGAGAGGTCTAAGTCAGGCCACTAGGGACTGACACTCCGTGGGTGGGGACGAAAAAGGGACAAACCCCGGCTAGAGGGGGTGGCAGATGGGCAGACCAACGTGAGGGGAGAGAGCGCAAAGTTGTAAGGAAGAGAATATTTGTGGCTGGCGGGAGGGGAAGCCAGTCAAGAGACAGGGATGAGGGGAAGCTGGGGAGGCTGAGCCTTGTGAGGAGGGCAGGGGGGAAGAGAAAAGAGACACAACAGGAGGAAAACATAAAGTTAAAGAAGGTAGAGGGGGTGCCTGGCTGGATCAGTTGGTCGAGCGACTGACTCTTGGTTTCAGCTCAGCTCATGATCTTGCAGTTTGTGGGATCTAGCCCCACATCCGACTTTGCGCTAACAGAGCTCTCTCTCTGCCCTTCCCTTACTTGCGCCTTCTCTCACTCTCAAAATAAATAAACTTTAAAAAAAAAAAAAAAGGAAAGTAGAGAGAATAGGGGCTGAGACCAAAAGCATCTGAGAAACTGATAGAATTCCCATCACCCCTCTGTATCCCGCCCACATCACCCCCCGCACCCCCTCACAGCACTGGTAACTCTGAACACAACCTTAAGGGGAGCAGCCATCGGCCACTGGACATGGGGCTATTTCTCCGCAAGATGAGGCAACAGAAGTGCCATTGTTGGTTGACTTATCTCTGGAGAAACATGACCTCCGTCTTGGGGGGTCCCTCTGCCCCACAAGCCTGGGCCAGAATAAATACAGTTCTCCATCCTTGAACAAGGCAAGCCATGGCTGGAACATGCCATCGCTGGTGCAGCCCCATCTGGGCTGGGAAAGGGGACTGCTTCTGAGAAGGCCAGCTTAGGTACAATTGGGATGAAAGCCAAATATGTCTTAGGTACATCCTCTCGTTCTGGGGTTTCCCTCTGGCTTTTCCGGAGGGCTCAGAGTTTCCATGCCTTTGCTTACATCTTTGGTCACTGGGCCAAACTCGCTGGTGAGGAATGGTCTTCTAGATACTGACCCAGAGGCTAAAGTGACCAAGAAGACTTCAACAGTTCTGAGGCTAGACATGGAGCCTCAGCTGCGTGGCAGAAGGGGGGACTGATTGAAACTTCTCTGGATGATGTCGTATGGTGGCCCTGTCTCCTGCTGCCCAGATTTTGTCATCCTCCCCCACATCACTTTTCAGAGGCCACCTGACAGAGCCACTTACAGCACCTGTAAGACCAGGCCAGATCCCCCTCAGTCCCATTTCCCACAGGACTGGGGTACGTGAGGGTGGGCGGGACTTCCTTTCCAATTCTACTGCAGGCAGAACGGGTCCACCCAGTGTGTTGTGGAGACTGCCCTCAGGACCAGGGTGTTTCCTTGGAGATGATGTCACAGCTACTCAGCATGTGTGTGTGTGTGCGTGCACGTGTGTGCACATGCACCTGAATACCCATTTATGTTTATTGCATCTTAATATATTTTTAAAATAAGATTATTTGGGGGCGCCTGGGTGGCTCAGTCGGTTAAGCGGCCGACTTCGGCTCAGGTCATGATCTCGTGGTCCATGAGTTCGAGCCCCGTATCGGGCTCTGTGCTGACAGCTCAGAGCCTGGAGCCTGTTTCAGATTCTGTGTCTCCCTCTCTCTGACCCTCCCCTGTTCATGCTCTGTCTCTCCCTGTCTCAAAAATAAATAAAACGTTAAAAAAAATTTTTTTAAATAAAATAAGATTATTTGATTCAAAAGTGTGAATATATATATAATATATGTATGTGTTTTATATATGTATATATATATATCATTATTGCTGATTTTGAATTTTCTTCATTAGTGGTTTATATATATTAAAATATATATATATATATTTTATAATATATTATATATTATAAAATTTTAATATATATAAACCACTAGTGGAGAAAATTCAAAATCACCAATAATGTAATGACAGTATTGTGGTTTATTTTATTTCAAAGAGCCCTTATCCTTTAGAGACACATAATGAGCAATCTACCGATAAAAAGATACGATGTCTGGTATTTGTTTCAAAATAATCAGATGGTGAGGAAGGAAGTAGGAGGTGCAGATAGGTAGAATGGGCCATGAGTTAGTAATTATTGAAACCGGGTGATGGGTATGTGAGAATTTATCATACTCCTTTTTTTTAAAATAGGGAGGTGTCTGTGGTCAAATAGTATTGGGGAAAACTGTGTACTATGGCCCCCTCTCGGAAACTTACAGTGCATCTTGGTGCCATATTTTATATCGCTGGAGAATAGGGGCCATATGAGTGTGTTGAGAACCCATCCACAGAGCCTCGCATGGTGCCTGATGCTACCAAACACTTAAGAAATGGTTGATGCGTGAAAAAAAAAACCAAGGAAGAGTACTTAGAGTAGGGACACCTGTTCACCTCTTTTAACCTAGTGTTTCCCAAATGTATTTGTTTATGAAAAGTCTGTGATTGAAGAGCACCTTTATATTAAAATCCTTTGAAATTAGTATTTGGGGACATGATCTCAGAGCAGGTTATAAATAGTATTAAAACTGGGCTCCCAAGGTTCCAGTGAGTTGGCAAAGAAAGCCACCGGTTTATAATCCAGGACTACATGGGCCATTTCCCGCCTATAAACTGTGTTCAGGTTCCCAGATGGCTGGTCTTGGAATCAAACCCATGCTGGCAGTCCATTCTCTTTCTTTTTGCCCCAAACCTTCTCCCGATGTCTTCAATTGGACGGACCCAGTATTCAAGTGGAAAACAAGAAGAAAAGTGAACAGGACACTTGGAAGGTGTAGGAATGCTCAATGAGTGAAGCCAGTCTCCTTTCTCGTGGTTGTGGCATCGTAGGCGAAGTAAGCCCAGGGGAAAAGTGAAGAAACAGATAAAAACCTGGACATCTCCTTGAGGAGGTCTAAATCAGGAGAAGGAGTGCAGGAAGGGATTCAGCAGAAGAGCCAGGGATGGATTCACCTCCACTTTCACCCCCTTTCCACTGGACTCACGGTTGGACTCCATTGCCCAGGGATGGCTAGAACCCATTCAATGAGACATGGATGGAAGTGATGGTCCCATACCCGGCCTGGCTCATAACCACCCCACCACTACCACCACCAGACAGTGCTCCTACATGCTCCTTTTCCTTCCATTGATTGAATGGGAATGGCCCCAGCAGCGTTGAGAAGTGCAGACCCTCCGTTAACATGAATCTTCCATCGACCCCAACATCTTCCCTATCCAAAAACCCTCGTAAGTGTTAGATGACTCAAAAATAAACCTCTATGTATTTGAGCCATTATATATGTATTGCTGAGTTAATTTGTCACTAGCTAAAATTAGGCCACAAAACACGGAAAGAGAAAGCCATCTGAAAGGTAGAATGAAAAATGGGCTAGGGCAGTACCTATAAAGGCAAGAAAGGACAGAATTTAAAGGAAAGGTGTAATCGTAACTACATCTGGTAGAACTTGAGACATGAAGAGGTTGGCTGGGAGATGATGAGCTTTTGAGGATAATTTTTCTCCTTGATGAAAGGAGAGAACCATATGATGAAAGACCCTTTTCTTCTTGCCTACCTCCTTTCTTCAGCTTTGGACACCGTCAAATGAGGATTTAATGCCGGGATCTCCGGTAACTATTTTGTGACATGAGGCAAAGCGCATTGGGAATGGAAGCTGGCATGTTAACAGTGGTACAGGAAGATGAACAGATTTTATGTCTATCACACTATCATGGAGCCACCGAACGAACTCTGGAACTACTTTTTTCTGTACTTTTTGTTAATAAAAAAATAATAAAGGCTTTCTTTTGGGGGCGCCTGGGTGGCGCAGTCGGTTAAGCGTCCGACTTCAGCCAGGTCACGATCTCGCGGTCCATGAGTTCGAGCCCCGCGTCGGGCTCTGGGCTGAGGGCTCAGAGTCTGGAGCCTGTTTCCGATTCTGTGTCTCCCTCTCTCTCTGCCCCTCCCCTGTTCATGCTCTGTCTCTCTCTGTCCCAAAAATAAATAAACGTTGAAAAAAAAAATTAAAAAAAAAAAAAACGGTAACTTCAATTTTTTGGACCTGCTCTATGCCAAAACGTATGTTAAGCTAAATAGATGCATTGTTACACGGTGTACTTTAATTTTCACAATAATAATATACAACATTAAATGAGCAACTTAAGCTCTGAGAGGTTGAGTAAATTGTCCAAGGTTACATAACAAATATGATATTGCATCCAAAGTAATAAGTTAAACGAGCCAGACAAGTGCAAAGACCCTATTGCAAACTGGTGGATGGGGTTGGACCACGAAAAGAGAAGGATTTAGCGGGTTTGGAGAGGGTACAATGGAGCTGGAGGGTGACTTTCTAACAAGACCATCTATCAAGATCACTCAGGTACCCTTATCTATAGAGCTTTTTGGGAATATACCTGGTCAATGTCACCCCTTTGTGAAGTCCTTTTTTATTTACTACTCCTCAGCCAGTTCATTACAAAAATGCATCGGAGGGTGACTAGACTTTCTTTAAAGTGGACTTACATGTTAGATTTTTACTGCTTACTTAGATTCTCCTCCACATTTAGGCACATGGGAGAATCACCCTCTCTCAGCTCGCTTACAATTAGATGGGGTCACGTGACTAGTTTTAGCCAATGGGGTGTAAGCAGAAACGGCATGAATTATTTCTGAGCCAAAGCATTTAGTCACTGGTAAGAGATCCTTTACTGTTCTGTTTCCCTGATGCAGCCATTCTGTTAAAATGCAGGTGCCATAAAATCAAACCATGCAGAATCACTGAGCTACCGCATGGAAGACAGCCGCTTTGAAGAATTGCCTGGACCTACAGTAGACTTAGCATGACAAGAAGTCACTTGGGCGATCGCCTTAATCCACTGAGATTTTAGTGATGTGGTCACTGCAGCATAACCTGGGATGTAACCGGACTAATGCAACTTAATATTCCATCCTTCTCAGAGATGGTAAATATTGATCACGAGTGTTACCATTGCCTCATCTATTCTATATATTCTTAAGCCATCACTGAACTCTTCCCCACTGAGCTGTAAGGCTTCTGAATCTTTCTCATCACAGTGACCTAAGCAGTCACTACCAGTTCACCAGAGCCGGAGAGTCAAGGAAAACCCACCCAAATCCTTCTGAAATCAGCACAAAATCCTGACTTCCTACTGTGGCCTGCAAGGCCACCTAAGAGCTAAAGCTGACGCTCCTTCACTTTCTCGCTTGCTCACTCAGCTCCAGCCCCACTGGCCTTTTCTGTTCTTCAAACATACCAAGAATATTCTCATCTCAAACCTTTACATTTGCTCTGCCTTCTTTTTCGGAAGTGCTTCTCTAATGTTTTATACGGCTCAAATGTTGCCTCTTCAGACAGACTTTCCCTTCTACCTTATTACCCTGCACCCTCCCCCAATGTCCTCAGTAATAACAAAACACTGGTGTCTCTCTCTCTCTCTCTCTCTCTCTCTCTCTCTCTTTTCTGCTGTATTCCCAGTAATTAGAGTAGTACTTGATGCAAACAAGTGATTGGCCAACCCTGATCTAGACCATAATCATTTTGGGGAGAGAGGGTGGGTCTAGTTCCCCTTTGGTTTTTCCTTGGTGCTGAATCCATGTAATACGTACTGGAGATGTCCATTAAATTCCTGGCTGATGGTTAGAAGACTTTCATTTCCCTTCCTATCATGGTGGGCTCATGTCTATGCCCTTTTGTCCTCCCTCTGCCACTCACACACTCTCCTTCCCCTTCCCTCACCACAACCTCCCCCAATTAAGTACAAGTTTCTTTCTCACCCACACAACGTCTTCTACAGTCACAGTCCACTGTGGCTGAGAAACAGTACCCAGCAATAAAACGGGTTTTGGCCTGGCCTCACATCCAAGTTCACTACCTATAACCTTTTCTGCAGGAGTTAACACCGAGACCCATCCAGACTTGGCTAGAGTGTTAGGCCTGTGCATTGGAGCCCAGAAGTTTTACCCGCTGGGTGTTTTGAAGAGAAGCAGTTGTTACCATTTGTCAGCTGAAGGGTTTTGCTTTTGAAATAGTCTATGAGGCGTGTTCAGGCAGAAAGGAGAGTTCTGGAGAAGGCCTGGGAAGGCCTGCCACTCATTTGGAGTGCCATACAACTGTGGGCAAACCATCAGGGATGTCTGGTTTCAGTAACAGTGCAGGAGAAATCATGGCATTCTTTGGGTATAATTGGATGCTAAGGGGGAGGGTTTGTAGGTGAGGTTAAGTAGTGAAAAAACATGGAATGCAGAATCACAGGACCTGAGATTAGAGCCAGAAGTCCTGAGTAAGAATGAGCCGTCTCTACCCTCCACCTTAGCAACCTTCCCTCCACCACCCCTACTCTAACAACAGTTTCTAAAGGCATCTTCCGTCTAAAAAGACATTTATTGGAATAAAACTCAGTGAAAACGAATTCAAACTCCAATTGGCTTAGCATTGTTGCTAGATCCAGAATCAGAAAGGGGTCGAGATTTTCTGTCCCTGCATCTTGTAATGGCAAGAAAGATCTCCCTCAAGTAACATGAAGAGGCTTGGGACAAGTCACCCAACCTTTCCAAGCCTCAGTTACCTCATCTGTAAAGGAGGAGTGAACTTTTCATAGGGTTGTTGCGGTAATTAAATAACTTTGGCATACGTACTAAGTGCTGGTGGTAGTGACCATGGTGGTAATTGTGGTGATGATGGCGGGGGTTCTGGCGGTGGTGGTGATGGCAGCAGTGACAATGGCATTGGTGGTGGTGATAATGGCATTGGTGGCATTGGTGGCGATAGCAGCAGCAGTGGAGTGATGAGAATGAATTATGACAGAACTAAGAATGTTTAAATTGTGCTCAGCACACAGTAGTCACATAGTGAAGGAACAAAGGGAACAATTTTCAGGCAACCCAGGGACATTAGTCACCGTTTATACGCCAACTATGAATACGGCCAGCACGAATCATGCTTAGATGTTCATCAATGCCATTCCCTTCCAGCCTTCCAGTAGACGTTTAGCTACCAATTCGTATGAAACGGAAAGAAAATGAATAAAGATTTTAGGTGCTCTATGAACTTAAAAGGAATACAATTGCATTTCTCTTAAATAATAATAACGTATACAGTAGAGACTCTTCTCTCACTTCAGTCTCTCACTTCCCCTCAGCTAGTCTTCCGCATAAAGCCACACACCATTAATTCAAATTTCACCTTCAAAAATTCACATTTCTAAATTACCATTGAACTGTGGGCTTTGACCTATCGGCATACTGTTTTAACTTTCAAAGCTCTGCATCACAGCTGCAACTGACATGGACGTATCCGGAATCAAGAGGCATCCGGTCCCCTTGGCATTTCTAGGGCGCGCTGGCCACACTGGCTATTTTATTTACCGTCCTTTGAAAGCCTTAGTAATGCTAAAAGCTCAGCACTGTAATCATACTTGGTTAGCTCGAGACTAATTAGTCATCCGATGCCATTTATTTGTCATGAAGATTGCTTTCCAAATTACCAGTTTATTTAGCCTTCACTAATAATTATTTCACAAGGGCTTTTTCACCACTGTTCATTTGCATGTGTAGAATTTACTCATTGAGAATGAACTAAAGATGGGTTTTTTGTTTTTTTTTTTTTTTAGTTAAAGTTGAACTGGAATGGTGTTTGATTTACTCTGCCAGATCGCTCCTTCTGTGGTAAGCAGCCCCATGTAGGAATTCAATGTTGTCCCTTTAAAAGCGTCTGGTGGCCTGCTGTGTTTATAATCCTCAAATCCCATGATTCAGTCCCACCTCCCTGCCTTGCTCCACACACTCCTGCTCACATTTGGTTTAGATTTGACTTTTTCTTTGCTTAGGAAGAACAAGATTTTTTACTAGTCAGAAGCCAGCAGGCCCCCCAAATTCAAGAAAAATAAACATACGAATCCTAGTCTGCTAGAGTGAACCACGCTCAAGTTCCACCAGGTCTGAAAACGGTCACCCAGATCGGACGCCGTGGCTTGCATTTGTCTAGAAAGCGTCAGCTTGTCCAAATGCTGCTATCTATTGGCTCCTGTAATTCCCAAAGTCACCCTGTAAAGTGTCTCAGGAGGAAAAAGAACAAGCCATTCTTTATTGGGAAAGGTATATATGTCAGAGACAGGGAATAGTCAGGAACTGAGAGTCTCGTAATGACAGCGTCTAAGACAGACATGGCCCTGTCCTCAGGTAGCTTAGCGGTTGGTGGATAGCTGAGCCCTACCAGGAGGCCGGCCCCCCAGTAAAGAGTCCTGACGCCTTCTTTCACTTACTATTCACAACAAACTGTGAGAAAGAACTTATGAACCTCATGTGGTAGATGAAATAACCCAAACTCCCAGAGGTTAAGTGACCCAAGTGAACTCACCGGGCTGATAAGGGGGTGAGCCACTGCTCAGACCTGGGCTTCCTCGGTCCAAGGCTGCCAGTCTTGTCCTAGCCCCTGACCTAGTAGTGTAACCTCATGTTAAGTCAGATCAGTTCAAGCTCTCTCTTCCAGTTTCCCACATCCCCTGGTTTCACTTAGAAAGGTAATTGGTGCAACACACAACAGATACTGAACATCTAAAATCAGTAACTTTAAGGACCTAAGCGTTATACGGTCTCAAAAAAGAGCATGGGAATGTCTTTGTGAGAGCATGGTATGGCCAGTGTAGGGGGGAGGGGGCGGGGGGCGGGGAGTGTGGGGTGGAAAGACGGTGAGAGGGTTAGCGCAAAGAGGTGATCCAGGAATTCCCAAAGGTTGGTCCTGACTCAGCGAATTGTCAGGTCAGTTTGAAATGACTCACTTGTGGCATGGGGCAAACAACCTCAGTCGGTCCCTCACTAAACTGTCGGGAAGCAGGCAGGCAAAATATTTCCTCCTGGAAGAATTTGCATGGCCCCCTAACCTTTGTGAGGTACCTTCCCACTCGGTGCTTCATCTGCCGATTGTTACAACTTGCACATATGCAGCAGGGAACCAGGCTTCGTCGGAGATGGCCTCGTTGAGTGGTTTTTATATAACTTTTTCAAAGTAAAACCCTTTGTGGAAATGAAGCCTCCCACAGTCCTCTAAGGTTATCAAACTGATAAGCTTGGAACTTTTGCGCTTGGAATGGGGTCAGGGTGGGGGGAGGCACAGCCCCCGCTTAAGCCTTTGCTTTGATCTCTGTGGCTGTCTCTGAGGGTCTCCAGGAACCTGCAAGTTCTATGAAACTCGGTAAGACAATGTAAACACATCGTTGCAGTGAATACCATCCCATTTCACTCCCCTCTTGCAACAAGGCCCTGGAAGTAATGGGAGATCTGCGAGGTCACTCCTGGGCCAGTGCCCTTTCCAGGGAACTCACTAGGCCTGGCTTCTCAGGTGATTAAAGTCTGAAGATCTTCTTGGGGGGGCGGGGAGCAGCCTGTCCCCATGTGTTTCAGGAAGGCGGTGCCTCTTGGGGACAGACAACTCTGCCACTACGGGCAGCATTTTTCAGAGCGCCTGCTTTTCCCATAGGGGTCAGAGGCACCGTTCTCTTTCCAGCTGGCACCCCCCCCCCCCGCCCTCCCCCGCCCCCCTCCCCCCTGAATCTTGAAACTGGCCCCTGGTGGCTGGGGAGCAGGTCCCTGAGAATGCAGGAGGAGCAGCCTACACTCAAGCAGGCTCTCCCCAACTGGAACCGTTACACTGAACTGGAAAGCCTTTGTTATTGGCTGCGTGTTTGTCTCCCCCAAATTCATATTTTGGACTCTTAACCCCCAGTGTGATGGTATTTGGGGGTGGGGACTTTGGGAGGTAATTAGGTCAGGAGGGTGGAGCCCTTATGAAAGGGATTAGTGCCTTGGTAAGAAGGACCCACCAGCAAGCTTGGTCCCTCCCCCACCCCATCTCAGTCTCCGTCTCTGTTTCTCTCTCCCTCTCCCTGCCTCTCTCCCTCTCTTCTCCTCCCTCCCTCTCCCTCTCCTTTCCTCCCTCTCCTTCTCTCTCCCTCCCTATCTGTCTGCCTCCTTCTCTGTCTCTGTCTCTCTCCCCCCCCCGCTTCATGTAAGGATAGAAGACAGCCCTCTGCAAACCCAGAAGACTGTTCTCAGCAGAACCCAGCCATGCTGGCGCCCTGATGTGGGACTTCCCAGCCTCCTGAACTGTGACAAATAAATCTCTGCTGCGTAAGCCATCCAGCCTGTGATGCTCAGTTCTGGCAGCCCAAGCTGACCAAGACGGTGGTGATAGCCACACAATTCTGTGAATGTGCTGAGGGCCACTGCATGGCTGCAATGGTAAATGTTAGGACATGTGTATTTTAGCACAATAATAATAACAACAACAATAACAGCAGCAAGAACAACAATGATAATGAAAGTTCTATGGCTCACTATTTCCTAGGGGTCAAGTTCAAACTTCCTGGCGTAGTCTATGACCTGAGCTGGCGGGGGGGGGGGGGGTCCTGTTTACCTCTCTGGCCTCCCTTCTTGCTGTCCTCCCTCGATATCTTCATCTAATCGAACATGCAAGCCGCTCTATGACATTGCCTGAGCAAGTCATGTGCTTTCACTTTTCCCTGCTTAGTCACAATTTTGCTTTTAGTCATGATAGCAAACACATTTACGGAGCTTACTATGTGCATATATATATACATATAGTGCTTAATATATGCAGGACTTTTGAGTCGTTTACTGCTCACCAATCCTACGGAAAGGACACTGACATTAACCCCATGTTAGATGTGAGAAAAACCGAGGCCTAGAGGCTAATTTACTTGCTTAAGGTTGCACAATGCAATGTACGAGGCCAGGCGTCCTGGTTCCTAAATCCTTGCAATTAATTACTACAGAGTTACGCTGTTGCTGGATGTCTTGTGCCCTTGCCCTTTCTTCTGAAGAATCCCTCCTCCTCCTTCAAGACCTCAAATATCACCTCCCTTGGGAAGGCCCCCTGGTCTGGTGTTGCCCAGGAAAGGGTGCAGTGCTCTGCGGGCTCTCTTCTCTCAGATGGATATAGCAAGACGGCTATCCATAGCGATCTTCTGCCGTGGATATTGTCACACATATTTCACAGCATCTTATTGTGTGGTGACAGCCGGCTTGTGAGTCTGATTCCCCGCCAGAGTGTGAGGCCCCTGAAGACAGATAGGGCAGATCCCTTCCATCTTGATACTCTTGAGCGCTCGCTACGTGCTTGATGAATAAGGAAAGTTGCATGCACTTTCTCTCAATCTTTCAATTTCTTTCAATAAGTAACAAAATCAAAAGGGAATTCCTTTGGCTCGGGAATGCTAGCCTGGCGAGAATTCAGTCCCACGGTCCCTGACAGCCATTACCATTTTCTATGTACCCCACCAGGCGAGAAGCCCATTCAGATACACTTTCAGTGGGCCACATTAACAATAAACACTGCTTTTGCTTTTCAACTGTCAAATCACTGGATGTTACAGGTAGGTATGAGATTATAATGCAAAGTATGATTTTTCTTTGTTTTTAATTTTTTAAATGTTTTATTTATTTTTGACACAGAGAGAGAGATAGAGCATGAGTGGGGGAGGGGCAGAGAAAGAGAGGGAGACACAGAATCCGAAGCAGGCTCCAGGCTCTGAGCTGTCAGCGCAGAGCCCGACGCGGGGCTTGAACCCACGAACTGTGAGATCGTGACCTGAGCCGAAGTCGGATGCTCAACCAACTGAGCCACCCAGGCGCCCCTCAAAGTATGATTTTTCTAACTCGAAATCCCTCCGGGGACCATCTTCCTCCCCTTTCTGAGATGTACTGGGGAGGACAGATAGGGGCAAGTGGATTAATGTTTGCTTAGCTAGGGGTACAAATAGGAGCAAGAGAGAGTGGGTGGATATTTGGTGGATGAGAGGGTGGATAAAATGGCGAATGGAGAGGTGGATGATGGGCACTGGATAGATACACTGAAGAACAAATGTGGCTGGCTGGCTGGAGAGGAGGACAGTATACAGATGGATGGATGTAGGGTTATGAAGAGGTGTGGAAAAGTGTATGGGAAGGTGGAGGAGAAGTTGTATGGGAGGGTCGTTGGAAGAATAAGTGGGAGATGGATGGCTAGAAGAAAGGATGTGTCGTTGGACAAGTGGATGGAAGGGGGTGGGAAAGATGCAACAGCCCTGTAGGATGTGAGCAAAGATGGGTAGAAGATGGATGGGCAGGTGGAACGATGTTTGCGAGGATGAATGAATACAGGTGACTGGATGGATGAATGAGTGGATGGGTCCAGGTGCCAGCCTGGGACTGGAAGATGACACATGGGTTGGAGGCGGGAAACAGCAGCCCCCTGGCTGGCCATCCTTAGCTTTCTCTGAGCCGCCCTGGTAAGAAGGAAAACTCCACTTCGCTTCTCTTTCAGGGGAACAAGAGTGCGCTCGTCCTCTTCCCCTGGGAAGAATCACAAGCTCCCCACCCCTCCTTGCCACCTTGAGCTGGGGAGCGCCACTACCCAGCGCCGGGAGGGACCTCGCCACCATCCCATCTCCCGTCCCAGAATATCCAGCCGCCGGTGAAATCCGAGAGATCACTCTCCAGCCCCATTCACAGAGAAACCTAGCGGAGAGGAGGGGTCGGAGGCTCAACCCAACCGGGCTAAGGTTTCAGGACGGGCCATCCCCTGGCCCGTCCAGAGGCCGCCCTTCCAGCGGGCCGGGAGAGGAAACCGGTGCGTCCCGGGGCTCACGGGCACCCCCGGGGCCCCCGCGGCGCCCGTTAAGGCCGCCCGCGTTTACGGTCTCTGCGCGGCTCCCGGCGCGGGGCGGGGGCGGAAGGGCCAGCGCAGGGGAGGGCTGCTGCGTCTTTAAACCTCTGCGGGCTGCTTAGTCACAGCCCCCTCGCTTGGGTGTGTCCTGCCCTCGCTCCCTCCCTCCCTCTTAGGTCACTCTTTCAGCCCTTGAATAAAAACTGCACCCAACTTCCCAGGCGCCCTCATTGCCCAGCCGGACCCCAGCCCCCGATAGGCTCGGGCCGCCCAGCTCGCCCCGTGCTCCGCCGGCCCCCGCCCAGCGCACCGGACCCCACCCCCGGCGCCCCGCGCTCGCCCCCTCGGTTCGCTCTCACCATGGACAAGTTTTGGTGGCGCCTAGCCTGGGGACTGTGCCTCTCGCAGTTGAGCCTGGCGCAGATCGGTGAGTGCCTCGGGGGCAGCGGGAGGGAGTGGCCCCGGCGGCCGGGACGGACCCTGCAGCCACCTGGCTGAGTGGGCCCCCGGGGACCGGAGGCCAGCGGGCGGCCAGCGGCGTGGACTTGGTGAAGGAGAGCGGGGCGAGGATTTGCGCTAAGCTCTCGGAGTGTGGGTTGGTGCGAAGCACCGTTTTGTTGAAAGGAAAAGAGAAAGAGCGAAGAAAGTTGGCCGGGCCGGCTGCCGGCGCGCAGTTTTGGGTGAGGTCGCGGGTGCCGGAGGAGCACAAGGCAGAAAGTAACTGTACTCCAGGGTGCGCGCCGCCGGTGTCTGGACCAACGGGCTCCTGTGCCCAAGGGCGCTGGAAGCCTGGCTGAGCTGTCCCCGGCATGGCAGAGCTAGGCGGGGCAGGGGCCGGGGCTACTGACCAGGTGGCCACAGAGGTGTTGGTGTGAGAGCTGGTGGCAATGAGCCTTCCAGAAAGGGGTGCCGGCGCCCTGCGGCTCCCCACCCCGCCTGGGTTCCAAAGCTCTTACAGTTGGCTCCAGTCACTGACTAGCGCTTGTGGGAACTTGAACCAGCTCTGTGAGGTTCTGGGTTTCCACGAGGTGCCAGCCTGGGGCAGGGAGTGTGAGGTGGAAAAGCAATGACTGAACCAGCTACTCAAACCTCCTGCTCCTGCCAATCAGTTAGGGGAAATCCAGACAGTAAGGTGGCTCATATTCCCAGCCTGGCAGCCTCAGAGCAGGGAGGGGGGTGGGGGGGTGGGGAAGCCTGGGCATCAGGGTCGTGTTCGGGACCCTGGACCTGGGGCTGCCGATACCCCCATCCAAACAGGGGTTGTATCTTTCAGTGGCTGTGGAGTGGGTGTCGGCCTGTGAGGTAGTCTGGTGAGACCGAACTCCAAGCGTTCCTTCCCTTTGTCTATATATGTACAGATAATTACATGGCTGATTTGCTTATTGCTAGCAAAATTAATTCTTCTTTTAAGAAGTGCCAGCTGGGTCATTAAGACAGCTCAGCCTATGGTTAATTCTGCTCGGCAAGTATTTATTAAACCCAGCTCTGGGGGGTACCAAGAAAGTAAAGATACAGTCTTACCTGGATCCTGCAGACTGGGAATAAGTGGGGATCAAAGATTCAGATTCCTGAAACACAAAGAATAATAATGATAATAGTCATAATAATAGAAGAAATGACAGCACCAGCCAGCATTTTACCGCACGCTTTCACTGTGCCGGGCACTGTGCTCAATGTTTACAAGTGTCGCCTTATTTTGCCCTCACGGTGGCCCAGCGAGAAGCGTCCTGTTACTAGCCCGGCTTCAGGAGGGAAACAAACCGAGACTCAGAGAGGTTAAGTAACTTGCCAGTTCTCACACAGCCAGAAGGATTGGTGCGCATGTGAACCCAGGCCCATTAGTCTGTGTTTAGTGGGAGTACGTTAGACTGTATGTATGGCACGGGCATACTTGGAAAGAGTCTGGGGATGGAGGGTTGAGGTGGACCCGAGGCCGTCGGAGGCTTCCAAGGCGACCTGAGCTCCAACAAGTCGCTGAAAGGCAAAAACACTTGGGACGCCAGAGAAGAGAAAACGTGGAGTGCAGGAAGAGCCCTGGCCTTCTCTGAGACCTCCAGGGAACTTTATTTGTACATTACCTTCTGGTGATGTCTTCTGCTTTGTTTCTGAGGATTCTGACTCTTGACTCCTTCCAACCTGCCTCCCTGATTCTTCTTAAGGGTCGCATCCCCAAATATTTGACACCATCCTGACCCAGAGACCAGAGGGTTCACTCCTGCCCCACGTTTTCATGCTCCTTTTGGGAAGCGTCCTTTGGAGGAAGCACAAAAAAGTGCCAGTGGCAGTAACTGCCTGGGCCTTGGCTTTCATGTGCTTGTAACGTTGTTTGGAAGGAACTGAGACTTGGAAGGGAGATGCGACTTCACAGCAGCTTGGCTGAGCAGGCAGAGAGGGGAAGGAGGCAGAAGAGGGGGAGGAGAGGCAGTGCTTTTGCCCCAGGATCCCAGTTGGGGGTGGGGGACCTCCAGAAGACAATGAGGAAACTTTGGAAAGGAGCAAGGCTTTGGGGAGGAAGAAAGGGTCCATCCTTCATATCCGGAAGCAAAAAGTAGAGAAATGGCCGGATGAACTTAAGCAACACTGGACAAGAAATTAAGTTGGAGGACACTGTGAATTAGGTGTCACATGCAGGAAGTAGAAAGCGGCCCTGGGTAGAGGACAAGTGGGATGAGCCCTCCCACGTCTGGTGTCTCTTTTCCCCTGTGGGCCAGAGGTCACTGCTGGGGAATTGCGCCCCCGGTGTTGAGAAAGAGGGGTACATCAGAGAGCTCTTGGGGGTGACAAGTGCCCTTCTGCTCCCTGGGAGTATTAGAGACCCCTCTTCCTGGGAGTTAGGGCTTTGGCTGTGTTTTCCCAGGTGGAGAAGCAAGAAATCCATCACTACTGAGGTTAGCATCAATTAATTCAGTTATTCCCCAGATACACATTGGACATCTCATTTCCTGCCAAGGTGCCGTGCCAAGTAGGTGTGTGTGAGGCTGGCGGCCAGTAAGAAATGGTTCCATTTTCTTCCAAATTGCCCCACGCAGAAGCAGCATGGGCAGCATGAAATTCTTAAGTTATGACAGATCCCCTTCCATTCATTCAACAAGTATTTCTTGACTCATTGTCATAGACTCACCAATGGGGACTCCAAGGACCATTTAGAAAAACCCTTCTTTTTCCCATGGAGGAAGCAGACCCTGAATAGGAGGGAGGAGTGACTTTCTCTCTCGCGGCAGACTGAGGGGTGGACATCTTCCATCCACGGGGCTCTGAAATACCCCCATCACCAAGGACTCCACCTCTGGCCCCGGGGTGAGCCTAACACTGGTTTCACACCCTAAATGCTACCTTCCACATTCACTACAATTTTTTATTTTCCTCTATAATATACACGGTTTGAGCTTAAGATAAAGAATAATGGTATATATTTCTTACCACAAAACAAAAGTGCTTCTCGAGGAAGAGGCTCTGTACTGTCCTAGGGCCTCTAGGGCCTCCTTGGAGGATGGCTAAATCCCTCAGAGGTAAGAGCACCCCTGTTGTAAAAGCCTGACGCTCCTATTGCAAAGTAGGGTTCTAAGTCCCAGGAAATGCATTTACTGAGCACTGGCTTTGTGCTAGGCATTCTGCCAGGAGGTTTGAATAGATTATTCTATGGAAGCCTCATGACGTGCTAAATATGTTTAGTTAACCCCATTTTCTAGATCAAGAAACTGAGACTCAGGGAGGTGTTATGACTTGCCCAAGGACACACAGCTAGTAAATGGTGGAGCTGGGATTTCCCATTGTCTAACACCACCTCCCCCCCCCCCCCCCCCCGCCGTGTTGGACTCCAATGCTAACGCCCCTTTGATTCACTGCTTTGGAAATTGCGTGCATATGTCGTTCCCATATCCTCCCCATCCCTTGTGACCAGCTAACGTGAAGCCTGGTGTGAATGGCTTTCTCGCTCCGCCTGGCAGGCTGTGGACTCCCGGCTGCTCTACCCTGCCCTACCCTGGACTGTCTCTCCCTAGGCTTGGCCACAGCTGTCAAGAGATGCCAACCTAGTTATTTGTTACTAAAATAAGTCAATTCCCTTATCAGCGTCCAGCTGCCCTTCTAGACATGCTCTCATTTGCAGGCTTGGAAAAAAGGGAGAGGCTGTTCCTTGTCTAAGAGACAAGTTAGGGCAATGTCCTCTGCCTGAAAATGAAGAAAGAGGGCCTGCCTGCGGAAGCCCTCACCCCAACTCTGCCAGCATTTTGGATGCGTTGACCCAGAAAGCCCCTCCTCACATGCTCACTGGAAACCTTCAGTGTTTGTTTAGCAGACTGTACGTGCCCCAGAGAGGGAAAGTCTTGAGGACCCGGGTGGCAGGCTGACATGGGTTTCTACAAAAGTCAAGGATCTTGAACTGAAAGGCAGAGTGGAGCAGTCTCCCAGGTGGGATTTGAGATCAGTCTGCAGTGTCCAGGCTGATGGTTCCAAGCTGGGGTTCCCTGACAGAGTGGAGGTGGGCTGGTGCTGTATCTCCCCATCACTAGGTCCTGGCTGGGGCTGGGCTGGGGCTGGGGCTGGGCTGGGGCTGGGGCTGGGGCTGGCCTGGGGCTGGGCTGGGGTTGGGGCTGTGCTGAGGCTGAGGGCTGGGCTGGGGCTGAGGCTGGGCTGGGGCTGGGGCTGGGGTTGGGGCTAGGGCTGGGGCTGAGGCTGGTCTGGGGCTGGGGCTAGGGCTGGGGCTGGGGCTGGGCTGTGCTGGGGCTGAGTCTGGGGCTGGGCTGGGTCTGGGCTGGGGTTGGGGCTGTGCCGAGGCTGAGGGCTGGGCTGGGGCTGAGGCTGAGCTGGGGCTGGGGCTGGGGCTGGGGCTGAGGCTGGTCTGGGGCTGGGGCTAGGGCTGGGGCTGAGGCTGGTCTGGGGCTGGGGCTAGGGCTGGGGCTGGGGCTGGGCTGTGCTGGGGCTGAGTCTGGGGCTGGGCTGGGTCTGGGCTGGGGTTGGGGCTGTGCTGAGGCTGAGGGCTGGGCTGAGGCTGAGGCTGGGCTGGGGCTGGGGCTCAGCTAGGTCTGAGCTGTGTTTCCCCAGCACCTCTGTTCAGCCAACTCCACCCAGATTCTAAAAAGGAAGTGACTCTTGTGAAAGAAGAGATGAAGCAGGTGGCAGATGCTGACAGACAAAGCATGTTTCTCAAAGGGGATCTTTTTTGCTTCAGAAAGAAATTCTGGGGGATTGCACAGTGAGAAGCAGATGAGTCAATTTCCTTTGTGTCCCTGCTTGAATGGGAAGCACACTAGTGTTCTTTAGAATCATCAGGGTAGACTAGTGCCTCCTACCTTAAATTCAAACCCCACTTTTCACACGCTGAGCAAGTTGAGATATTTTCTTTAAAAAATGTGCTCCCCCAGGGGCACCTGGGTGGCTCAGTCGGTTAAGCGTCTGACTTCGGCTCAGGTCACGATCTCGCGGTTTGTGGGTCAAGCCCTGCATCGGGCTCTGTGCTGACACCTCGGAGCCTGGAGCCTGCTTCAGATTCTGTGTCTCCCTCTCTCTCTGCCCCTCCCCTGCTCATACTCTGACTCTGTGTTTCAATAATAAATAAACGTAAAAAAATTTTTTTAAAGTGTACTCCCCCAAAGCTGGCCATCAAGGGTTTGGGAAACCAGACCAATCCGGCAGAGTTAGGAAGGGGTGTTTCCTAGTCTGTGGTTGTGGAATCTGGCTTGGCGTGGATAAAGTGATGGTGCATGCCAAATTTTCTAGGACAGTCAGGATTTCCAATGTGCAAATGTTCTACCAGTTGACGCATGGTATATATTTTGACGAAGTGTCTATATACTTTTCTACCAATAAATGTATAGCTTCATGTGATTAGAAGTCAAAAACTTCACAAGCATCTTACATAAATGAATTCACATCCTTACAACTCCTTAATCGAGTGCCTGATTATGTTGATGTCTGTTTCCGAAAATGTGCGCTTTGGAGAGAAATATTTAATATTCCTCTGCTCTCCACTTCTTGATCTCTCCAATATGTGAAGTACCAAGACGAGCTATGTATTTGACCCTTGCTTGCTAGATGTGGGCATGCATCCATGGTGGGTGTGCTTCTAAGTATGTATGTGTCGGAGCCCATGTGTCTACACGTAATGTGAATATTGCTGGTCAGTCCTTAAGAATTGATCAGGTGTCTTCTGCGGGTCCCACACTGTGCTGGGTACTACAGAGGAATTGCGTGTCTGAGGTTGGCACTTACAGCCAAGAACCTTGGGGTGCTGCAGAAAAAGCATGTAGCACTGATCAATAGCCGGGCCATTTTAGACTGTGAGGCTAACAGCATTTCTGAGCTGAGACAGAAATGCTGAGCTGAGCAAAGGAGACTGGAGGAATCCATGGAGGAGAGGAAGTGGCAATAGGGACAAGATAGGATTTGAATACGTGAAAAAAAACAGAATGAAAAAGGTGTGTGTATTTCTGTTACCCTGCTGTTAATTTACCCGCTCTCTAATATGTTAGTCAACTAGACAGTGTATTCAACAAACGTTTACCCCGTGCCTCCTCGGTGCACCAGGTAGTTTGGGCACTGGGGGGGCCCATTGTCAGAAGGCCACAGTTCCTCACCCCTGACTAGCTAGCTCACGGTGTATGTAGTATTATATGGTTTCCTAGCTAACGGGCGACCATGTATCTCTGGCTTCCACATACTGGATTCTGGTAGTGCACCTGCCCTCCCGGAGTTGTGACAACCAAAAATGCCTCCAGGCTTTGCCAAATTGGTGGCGGTGGTGGGTAAAGCCATCCCACGTTGAGAATCTGGTATCATAAGATGGCGGCCATTCCAGTAACCTCACCTCTGACTATGTGGTATCTGGTCCTCATAGGGCCCCAGTTAACTAGCCTTAAAACCCCACCGTAAAACCATGCAGGGAGGCCTTTTTATCTTTTGGGGCCACACTTCTAAAAAAGGGGAAAACCCAAAACCATCATATCTTCTATTATCCATCCTCTTCAGCACTGTGGGAGCCCTCTGACATCAGGGATTGTATAACATTCTTTTTCTTTCTTTCTTTCTTTCTTTCTTTCTTTCTTTCTTTCTTTCTTTCTTTCTTTCTTTCTCTTTCTTTCCTTCTTTCTCTTTCTTTCTTTCTTTCTTTCTTTCTTTCTTTCTTTCTTTTTCTTTTCTTTCTTTTTTTTTTTTGGTGGTCCCAGATCCGAGGGTTGGTCCTAGCTACTGGTAACTGTTGAACTGAAATGAATATCCAGATATAGAAATAACTTTGTCTTGTGTACAGAAGCATGCTGGACAGCATGCATAGGATGCAAATACATCTGTGTGTTTATGGTAACAGTGGAGATGGCTGTTTTGCTCAGGGCAGGGCGGAGAAGGGCGCTTGGCCAGTCAGCTGCCCACCACGGGGTTCTTATTTGGTCTGCCCCAAACAGGGAGATCACCCGTCTGTTTGTGGTTTTGGTGGCTGCTTGCTGTGGCTGGGTACGTCTGTCTGAGGACAGGGTTACTAGCTTCTTGGGCCAAGAAGGGAGTGGGAGCCAGGCAGATGATGACTCCAACCCCTAAATTTAAGCCTCAAAATAAAACACTCCCCAGCAGCAGCCCACTTGGGGGTCCGGTTATTTTGGAGATGCTGCTCCGAGGTTGGATTCCTTGAGCACCCTCCTGACCCCCCTGCTTCTGGAAGGTGAAGGTGGTGGCGGCTGGGAGAGAAGCTGAAGAGCTTCACAGAAGATTCTTGCCTTCTCTGTGGGTCTCCTGCAGCCCCTGAAGGGGCAAGCCTTCTGATGGGGAAGCCCGGTGTCTGATGGGAAAGCCACACTGGAAATAGCAAACCGTGCCTCCTCGCCATAGAGCTCGCCAAGTCTGGAGTTGCCCACACCTGGGACAGGTCCTGCCTACCCAGGGATCGTCTGCCCAGTGAGACTCAGACACGGGGGAGGCAAGCGAGGATCGAGGGGAGGGTGTCGTGGGGGAAAAGAACATCCCGAAGCCAGACCTTCCCGAGTGCTGTGCACTGGCTGCCTGGGTGTGTCCACCCGAGGCAAGTGGCCCTCCTAAGTGCAAGTGTGGGCAGACAGGTCCTAGGTGGGTGGGGAGGGCTGAGTCACCGAGGAGGTGATTTGCAAAACTCAGGCCCCAAAACTCTTCCTCGAATCTGCAGCTTTTGAGAGTATAGGATAACTGCAAAACTCCAGCCGGGAGAGACTATTCCCATTTGCTCTGGTGTCATTGCCAGGGTCCTCTGGAGGTGCCTCTAAGTTCGTCTTTCTTCCCCACAACCTTTCTTGACAGTTAGAGAGAGCTCTTGTACCTTCTGCACTGGTTTCTTTGCAGCACGTTGTATAGTTCTGAGATAACGATCACCACAATTAGTAACAATAGTAAATACGAACTGAGCGCTAGGTTGTGCCCGCACCGGGACCTTCTGTTTCCTATATACTCACCTTGTTTAATCCATACGCCAACCTTATGAAGTGGTGCTGGTATTATCCCTCTTTTAAGCCATAGGGAATTTGAGTAACTTGTCCAAGGCTACAGAGCTGGTAAGTGATGGAGCTCAGATTCGAACGTAGGGGGTCTGGCTACTGGGCCCAAGTTCTCAGTCACGGCGTTACTGCGCTTCTCTTAGTACATGAAAATGTCAGGGCCCCCAGAAACCCGGATGGTGATAACTGGTAGTGCTCTGGTTGTTTTCATAAACTCCATTTGGGAGTCAGGTGTGGGTTGGGCCACAGCGTCCACGCAGCTAGCTTTGCCCTCCCCTTTGTATACATGATATCAGAAGAAGGGGCTGCAATTGCAAATACGAAGAAGTGGCCATGGAAAGTTCTCCCCATTCCTACTCTGAGCGACTCGTTCATTCCATCTCCTGCATGGAAGTTCTTCTCTCCTCTATATGGTGGGGACTTAGGGAGGGGATAGGATTGACAGGGATGGTGGGTTGAGTTATTTGTTCATGATCACTTCATTACGTGTCCCCTGGATGAAAGGCAAAGGTTGCTTCTTGGTGCTTCTCCACCATCTAGGACTTTGGCTCTTGAATGGACAAAGCTGGAAATGGAGTCAGTCAGATAACAGGAACGTGTTTGCCCTCAGTGCAAGGGTCCTTGGCCCGGGGCCTTCTCTCTACCAGCTAGAATTGATGAGGCAGGGAGGCAGCTCAGAGAGGAATCAGGAATCAGGCTGCACTCACCCTGGCATAAGGCAAAAAGCGAGAACTAGAAGTAGACGCAGCCCTCCCTCCCAGCCGTAGCCTACACCTAAAAACGGCCTGGCTTCTGTGTGTCCCAGCAGGTGACCCTTGCATGGGGAGGTGGGGGAGAGGGGCAGGGTTTCCTCTGGGTGCTTCGCCTGAGAAACAAGCCACCCAAAGAAAGCTGGAGGCAAAGCCCCCTGGGGACATCCGACGCGGTCTGTAAGAAGGGACCTGTGCGTTCGGCCTGAGCTCGGAGGTTCATCAGATTCCTTACTTGTTTGAATGTCACTTGAGCAGGTCTGCAATGCCTTCCATGACACCAGTCGTGGATCTGGGCAGCATCTTTTTCCACCTCCTCTCTCAGAGAGCACCTGCCGAGCCATCGGGGTGATGACAGTAAAGCGTCTTCCCCAGTGTCCATCATTGTGCAACTTGAGATGCCCGGGAGAAACCAACACTTGCATGTGACCAGTACCTGGTCTCCTGCCTCCGATCTAGAAGGTGGTTTCTGCCCAGGCCCCTGCACCCAGTCTTCACACAGTCCAAAAGTAATAAACAAGGAACTGCCATCTGCCAGTCACAAATGCTGGCATTGCTGAGCGTGAGGTTCGAGAAGCAGAGTCCAGAAGAGCTGCACACTATCTTACAGCCTGCAGGGGACCGGTGGATGTCACTGAGTCAGGCCCACAGCCACTGGCTTGTCGCACGGTCACGTTTTCCTGCAAAGGGAAGGCGCGGGTTCGGGTACCTACAAGAGTGCTGTTCGCACAGAGGTAGACCAGACTTGAAGAGGGAATCAGCACTGCCATAGAAGTCTTTTGTCCAGAAGTTCATCTTTGAATGGATCTTCTGTCGAGGACAAGTTGTCTTCCTAGTGTCAGCCTTGGAGGTCAGGTACATCCCTCCAGACTTCCCAGAGTGACTTTTACTCGTCTCTGTTGTCTTGTTCCTTGTGATAATTCACAAAAACCCCACAAGCGTTATCTCCATCTAAAAGACAGAAGTGTGAGGGATGCCTCTGAGCTGTGTATGGCCATCTGTTGTCTTTCACTGCTGCGCATATAAGCTCGTTACGGAAAAGCTCATGCTTTATGTACATTATATACATTTTTGTATTGCTGTTGTCCCCAGCTGTCGGTTCTGCAATTAATGTAGATGCTCAGTAAATGTTCGATGGCTGGGGCACCTGGGTGGCTCAGTCGGTTGAGCGTCCGACTTTGGCTCAGGTCGTGATCTCGTGGTTCATTACTTTGAGCCTCGCATCGAGCTCTCTGCTGTCAGCTTGGAGCCCACTTTGGATCCTCTGCCCGTCGCCAGCTCTGTACCTCCCCTGCTCACGCTTTCTCTCTCTCTCTCTCTCTCTCTCTCTCTCTCTCTCAAAAAAAAAAATATATATATATATTGGATGACTGACTGAATGAATGAAATTTCTAGATTTGGCAAAGTAATCTTTCTCATTTACCTTCAGTGATTTGTATAGGTTGCGACTAATTCTTTTTCATCCTTTTTTTTTTTTTTTTTTTCTTTCTGGTCTATAGAAAACTTTTCATTTGACTTTTTCTAGTGTCCCTTGTAGTGATCCTCAAACCTCCTCGAAATTGTTTTTCTCTGCATTCTCCCTCATTTGAGTGTATCTTTCTTGAAGTCCGATATGTCAGGCAAGGCAGGGGAGGTTCCCAGCTCATTAGGTTTTGTACAGTAGGACAGGGATCTTGACTTCCTATACATCTGTCCGCTGCTATGCTCCAGCCCTCCCTTCCAAATCTGGTCTCAAGTATGAAAACCCCCAAGCCTCAAAATCGTGTTCTCGGTGACACTGAGGGAAAAGATGTTGGCTTTTGGCCACTCTGTTAAAAGAAAAAAGAGGGAGTTGTTTCTTTCAGTGGTTGAAAAGCCTTCCATTCCAAAGACCACTTGGGCCAGACCAGAGGTTTACTGTGGTGCAAAGGAAATGGAGTTTGGCTTTGGAGGAGGCCCGTGTAGAAGGAGTAAGAGCTGTGAAAAGAGACAGACCTCAGGTTGATTCCCCCCCCTTTGCCACTTTAGGGTGGCGTGAGCTCGGGCAGTGCACGTGTTAAGTGTCTAGAACAATGTTTAGCATGTGGTTTCTAGAGCTAAGTGTCTGGTGCATAGAGGTGCTTCGAAAATAAAAATGGCTATTATATTATTACGTTCCAGTTTGTTGAACAAATCATTTCACCCCTGTTTACCTTTAATTTTCCATGCCTAAAATGAGAGGGCTGGATTCGAGTTGATCTATAAAGTCCTTTGCAGGCCTCATGATCTATAAATCCACCTCTCCGTGGGCCACGAACACCTAAGCCTCATAAAACTTAATGGAAAGAATAACACGACTATAATGCAGTGCCAAAAAAAAAAAATTAAAAAAAGTGATGCCTGGTTTGTATTAAATGTCAGAAGTGAATTATTAATCCATGCTAGCAACAAGTCTATTCATCCAGTGACACTCTGAACCTCAGGGGGCAAGCGTGGCTCTCGGGAACAAGGTGCCTTGTTCAGAGGATTCCACTGGTTCCTCTCAGTCCCTTGGGAATGGGCACATGAAGAAGCTTGGGCCAGAGAAGTTAGGAGCATGTCTTAGTCACACAGCTAAAGATACAGGAAGCCAGTCCTGGGATTACCTGCAGGATCTGAATGCAATACCCTTTACCTTAAACTGTAGTTAAAAAACAAAACAAAACAAAACAAAACAAACCATTGCGTCAAGTGACCAGAAAATCTAACTCATGAAGAAGAGGAAAGATTATGTCCTTCACTCTCTAAGTTCCATGAGTAACTTGGATTTCTCAGCCTTCCTCAAGGGAATGCTATAACGTGTTGGTGCAAAACAAACCATAATGTTCAGCCAAAGCAATGCGTAGAGGGTGAGCTATAGTAGCCTATGGAAATTAACTAGGGTGGCAATGGGGGTCTTAAAAAAAAGAGCAAACAAACATAATACACACACACACACACATATATCTCCACACAAACATATACATACACACACACACAAGGCATGGGGCAAGGCAGACTTTTGAGATGGCAAGTTGCTGCTTCTACTGATAACTTTCCAGATTCCTTCTACGATGTTTATTTCTTTTTCATAAAGCCAGAGAAGCCCTTTTTGCTTAGGAAAAGAAAAAAAAAGGAAGGAAGGAAGGAAGGAAGGAAGGAAGGAAGGAAGGAAGGAAGGAGAAAAGAGGGAGGGGGGAAGGGAGGAAGGAAGGAAGAAGTAGTGAAGAAAAGGAAAAAAGGAAGTCATAAAGATGGCACTACTTAGGAGCTTGCCAAAGTGGGTCAGAGACTAAATGCCCTGTCAGGGCTCTGACCTTCTGTCAGTCACTTAAAGTCCTTACTGAGATCACATCCATCCTGGGTGTGCCCATTTCACATCCATCTGGAATCCGCCCACCAGAAGCTGAAATAAAATGCCAGATGGGTTCCGATCTCTTGTCATACGCAGTGCCCTCAATTATTGCTTGGTCATCTGTGGCCAAGATGCCATAGCCAATCCCATAGACACAATTCTAGGAGAAGTGACAACCGCACGCAGCCAGTGGAGGTTTGGCGTTGCTCCCTCTTAGTCACAGGACTGTGGGCACCACTTGCCTTACGGTTTGCCTGTGTCCCCAGTTGTAAAATGGTGATAAACTCGCTAAATCAATCCACTAAAACATGTGGTGTCATTGGAGCCATGAAAAGAAGTGGGGGGGGGGGGTGGAAGATCTAGTTTCTGTCCTCACAGAGCTTATTACAGTTTTGAGGGAGAAAAGCCAAACAGATGGAAGAACTCTACAAGACGATGTATCTTCAAGCGCTAGAAGATGACTCTCTGTGAGTGGTGAATGTGTAGGCTTCATGGAAGAAGTGGGATTTGATGAGGAAGTGGATGAGTGTGTGAAAGCAAATGGACAGAGAGAGAGGAGGGAATAGGCAACCCACTGAAGTGCAAAGCTTGAGCTGAAAGTTTCAAGTGGGGGCAAATGCAGCTGGCTTGACAGGGTCAGGAGAGGGCTCAGCCTGCCGGAATAAGAGAGGCCAAGCTGAGGAACACCGAAGGATGACGCTGGACAGCTTCCAGGTGATCAAGTGTCAGTGGCACCATCTGCAAGATCCAATTCTGCCCCCGGGAAGTTCTCACGATGCCCTCTTCAGAGGCCGCTAGACAGAGTTCAGAAGTGGGGCAGTCCCAGCGCTACTTGGGATAAAACTTCAGCAGCTTTGGCTGTGTTGGAGAGTGGCAAGTGAAGAGAATCCTCAGCAAGCCCTACAGTACCAACAGCAAATGGATTTCAGCTCACATACCATTTCCCATTGGTTATTAGAGGCTACCTGGAGGGCTGCGCTCAAGAGCTAAAGCTTGACTCAGCCTCAGATGGTGCTGTGATCCATTAGTGATGTCTGCCACAGGGTACTGTGATCCATTAGTGATGTCTGCCACAGGCACGTTATGGAAGGCTCAACCCCTGTCTCACAGTAGAGCAGCAGGCTTTTCTAGTTTTCCATTCTGATGGTTGCCTGTAACTGGGACTTTACCCACTCAAGTCTAGTCAGCAAGTCTTTCTGTAGACTCCACCTCCTTCCAGAAGAGTATAAATGCAGTCTCTTACCCAGAAGAGTTGAGTGACTTGCGCCTTCTCTCAAGATTCATTTGCACTGCTTTCCCGTCACCCCAAGTGAAGTTAGATGCTGAGAGCCAGGAATCTCCTCTGTTTGAACCAGAGCCAGACTCCTTGGCAAAAGGCCCCTTCTCCACATCAGCTTCTCCATCTGCAAACTGAGAAGACAAAAATGGTGCCTCACCCATGGGGGTGATAGGAGGAATAACTAGCTAATGCGAGTAAAGGCTTTGAAGATCAAAGGGTTGTAGGCACACGTTAATTACAACTTTTATCAGCCCTGGAGCCTCTGCATTCTCAGCTGCCACTTGGGGCTCTTCTGTGCCTCTTCTGTGCCTCCCAAATGCAAACAGCAACAGCATTCCACAGACTGGCCCCTCTGGGTCCTGCTTGTAAGATCCAAGTCAAGAAGGCTGGATTCTGAACTCCCGGCGGGCAAGCCCACCCTGGGCCACTCAAGTTTCCCACTACTCATGCCCAAGGGAGAAAGCAAGCTTACTGCCTGGGCAGGTACCATGAGATAGAACCAAGGTATAAACAAAAGGCTCCACCAAGAGTCACCTAGAAATAGCCCCCGGGTGAGATTAGGACACTCTGCTCTAATTCCCACCATGTCAAAGCCTAATTGTGTGACCTTGGGCTACTGGCTTTATCTGTCTAATGCTTCACTACACTGTGTGAACCACCGGGGGATAATAATCCCTCTGCCTCCCCTGGCCCTCTCCACCTTTGCCTGCTGGTGTGAAAGTGTTTTGTGCTGGTAGGCAGGAGCACGTGATATAGAACTACAAGGTCCTATTATTACCGGAGGTAACTTTTGCCTCTATCTCTGTCTCCCGTTGCTGGTTGACCCCAATCATTGAAATTGTATTCTTTGGAATGTTCACCAATCTCTTCAGAGCTGCTGTCCCCTCCTGGGCAGGGCTTATCTAGGAGGACGTGGTATGTGCTCAGGCTTCTCGGTTGTGCCATTTTCTGAGGCCTGCAGAGGCAGTCAAACTGGCAGGAGACGGGGCGGTGTCCTGTTAAGTTGAATCACAATGCTCCTGCTAGGATAACTCGGTAAAAGTACCAGAGGCAGGGGTAGGGGGGTTTTCAGATGCTTTGCTAGGGCTTAGAAAGTGCCAGCTGGCCTGGGCCCCCGTAGCAGCAACAAAATACGGATCCAAAGAGGGAGACGAGGAGAAAGGGAGAAAGGACCCTACGTTATCCTGCGCTAGTGACAAAAAGCCAAGGATGATGGCATGTCAAAATGGGAAAGGATGCTGGACATCATGTGGCCCACTCATTTACTGGACAGATGAGGGAGAGGCGTCTCAAAGATTCTGCAAGTGACTTGCCCAAGGTCACGTAACTAGTTAGAATCAAATCCCTGGCCTTCTGATTCTCAGTCTAGTACCCTTTCCATTTCGTACTTTGAGATGATAGAGGAAAGGCACTAGACAAGAGGACGCTGGCTAACCAGGGCAAGCAGACTAGCAGGACACAGAGAGGAAGCGGAAAGGGTATTGGGTTTTTTAACACAATGGAACATAGTGTAGGTGTTTACACTCCACCGGAGCCTTTATTGTTCTTGGACCTGGTTTCCTGTGCCATACCTTATGTACCCATATTTGGCGTTGATCTTAATCCTTTTTGACTTAATGAGCACTTGGAAACCAGAAAGCCCAGTGCAACCTGGCCTGGCTTTTGCCCAGCCTCTCTGAGCAATTCTGTGAGCTGAGTCAATAATCAGTGGTTTTCAAACGATTCATTTGTTCCCTCGACACATGTTTATTGAACCATACTATGTGCCAAGCGCTCCACCAGGCACTGGGGATACAGTTTTAAACAAGGGAGACACGGTTTCTACTCTCACGGAACTTACAGTCTGTCTGGGAAGACGGAGAGCAAACAAGTGGGTTTTCCCCGCATTGAATGGCAGTTGTGGCGAATGCTGTGCTAGAGAAGCATGGGGTCCCTGAGAGCATGTCACAGGGAGGCCTCCTCTGATCTGGAACATCAAGGGAGATCTCTGAAGCCCAGTAGTATGAATAGCAGTAACTATGCTCACAGGATGTCCCCAGTTCCTTGGAGGACCTGTTTGTTGAGCTTCTCACCCCCAACCGTGCTCAGGACCAAGAAGCAGCCTGGTGGCTGGGTCCAAAACCCCTTCAGCCACCCCAGCCAAGGAAGCCCCTCCTCTGGCTGTCTCACACTTGGCTCACTGAGTAAGAGAGCAAGGAAAGGAAGTTCTACTCCTCAAAATTCTGAAAGCGACTGATTTTATCATGTCTGTCCTGAAATGGACAGTGGTAAAAAGAGAACCATGGCACTCTCCAAGCTGAGTGAGACTCTGATGATGATGATGATGATGATGATGATGATTGTCTTAATGAATGAGACCTTTAGAAGTATGTGTTGGGGGAGCAAAGTAACCCAAACTCTGGGAACCAAAAAGTGTCTTATGATGCCGGAGTTATTTTAAGCCACGGGAAAAAAATTCATAATTTACTTAGGAATCTTGAATGTTAAGCCTTGGTTTAGGGTCAGACCTCATTGATATTATTGCAAGTTTCTCGGGTGGGGGGTTGTTTGTTTGTTTTTGTTTTGTTCTGCTTTGTTTTTGAGCACCTTGTTGATCAGAGCTGGGGCCCGGGGTCTGGTTCGTGTGAGCACAGGAGGTCGTTTGCAGGATGGCTCCCAGCAGCCACACGGGTGCCTCTGTTGGGTCCAGGCAGCAGGAACAGGCAAGAACTCTGGGCGCAGATGTCCAACACCTGGCTGAAAGGCCTGGACTCCTTTATCTCCTTTGTTGCTGGGAACTACTTGGAGATGATGTGTCCCCCGTGTAGCTGCTGTCTGTCACACGTGTCTTGGTATACCCGTATCGGTGCAAGCCAGCCGAATAGCTCTGTAACAGAACAATGAAACAGAAACCCTCGTAAAATGTTATCTTGCACAACAGAAATATGGAGGCCGGATGATTTTAGGAGCTCGGTGATGTTATCAAAGACCCAGTTTTCTTCCAACTTCCCACTCTGCCATGCCCATTGTCTGCCTGCAAGTTAGCCCTCTTCATAGTCTGAAACGGACTGCCAAAGTTCCAAGCATCCTGTGAGAAAAATAACAGTACCTAGCAGCAGGAGGAGGAATGCCTATTCATGAATGTCTCTCCCCCAAAGTTGGAGGAATGGCTTTTCCAGAAGTCCTCACTTCCCTTTCCTTTTCATTGGAAGAATGGGATCACATTCCATGGAATGCTGAGATAGAACCAGGCACTGGCCAGGAGAACTCTGACCACCCTGCTTCACTTAGACCAGTCATGATTCGCCCACTGGAGCTGGGAGTTGGGGCCTCACACCCCCTGAAGCACGAGTTTGGGATTTTGATCAAAACCAAGATTCGATTAGGAGAACTTTGTTGCATTAATAACAATGTCTGTTAACAATGAGTAAGGCCCCGGAGGGCGTCCACCCACCTAGTAGAGTTGTGGTCAGAGACTGTATCTACAGTAAAGGAAAAAAAAGAAAGCTAAGTTCTTGTGTTCCTAAGACACACCCTCCATCTTTTCGTGAGAAGACACGCCTAATGGATAGAGTTCATGTGGGGGACACACTGCATTTTGAGACTTTGTGGCTTATACTCAATCATAAAGAGCTGCGACTTTATCCTGTTTTCTCTCCCCGCAAAAAGCGTATCAGGGAATAACCTTAAATCTGTCGTAACTTACGAGAAACAGTCAATCGTTTATGCGCTTGAGCCCTTTATTATTAGAAACTCATTACTGCAACCTATCTCATCACCGCTGGAGCTGCATCATGCATGAGGACCACGCATCTGCAGTGATCCATTTAGAAAGAATTACTATGACCTTGAATGAATATCTCTTCCTGTAAATTATGAGATGATCATCCCCAAGGGAGATAGCTAGCTTCTCGTTTCTATAACTAGAGTGTTTTAATGTGTGTGAAGGGTCTTCAGCTCCATTATATAATCCAGCCCTTACATTAACTTCATGGTTAGCATTATCACCCTCCTGGATAGACGACAAGTGTAATGACTTTCTTAAGGTCATACGGTTAATTAATGCAGCTTTGGGATTTGAACCCTAGTTTTCCAGTCCCGAAGATGATGTCCGTGTCACCGCACTGTGTTGGCTTCCAGTGGACCTGACTGACTTCCTCTCGAGGAATCTGGAATTGACTTTTTAATTTTATATTAATAATCGCTCTTTCATAAGCAGGAAAGCACCTTCCTGATAATTTCTTTGAGTCTGAAGTTCAAGGGTCTAACATCTTAACATTTTAATAAGCCCAAAGATGAACGGGAGGGTTTTCTGGGACAGTACCCTGCCTCCATGCAGCTAGCTCATGAATCTAGTAAGTGGTATGTAGGGAGAAACTTTGGGATTTTGTTTGTTTGTCTGTTTGTTTTCACCTAAATATCATTAAAGGATTTATGATGACTGCATCCAGGAAAGAGAAGCCCAAGAGATGTTTAATGCAGACCTCGAGGAGGGGTCTGCTTGTTTGGGGTATCTAATGACGAAAGAGCTGGAGGAAACGGATTCTATTAAACCAGAATGATTTGTGGTTTATTCCGAGGGTGAAGTTTCTGACCGTGAGGCTTGCCGCGCATTTGACTGGCTGGCTAGTTCCCAACCTACCTTCAGTTCTCAGCTGAAACGGCATTTCCTTAGAGAGACATCCCTTGGGGACAGCAAAGGCCTTGGGGAAGAAAGGCTTCCCATTGGACTAATTACTCAGCACCTTGTACTTCTGTTATAACATTTTTCGTGCTGTGCTGTTGACGTGTTTAATATCTGTCTTCTTCTATGAGCCATCACCTCCCCTGGGACAGTGACCTGGCCTGCCTTACTCAATGCCCGGGTCCAAGGGCTCAGCACACAGGGGCTGAATGAAACCCTGTTGAATGAATGAAGCTGAGACTGGAATTCTCTTTCCTGAAGGCCTGTGTCCACTTCAGTGTTGGGGTGGTCCTGTGGGATCGTAGTTTACCATCGTGGATTCAGGCTGTGGTCT